>NC_091282.1:433729267-434334624 GCF_032444005.1 Ranitomeya imitator | reverse complement strand
GGCCGCAACCTTTAGATGGCACCCGCGCCCACTGGATGGCTGCGCAAACTAGCCAGCTCGACCTCGCATCATACACTTGTACGGCTTCTGCCTGGGAGTATGCATATCGCATACAACACCGCTGTTCGCAGCTCAGAAACTAGCAAATCCTTGCAGGGCACAGTGTATACACTGAGGGGGATTCAAAAGACTGCAGTCACACAGCAAGCCCTCGTTCTCCTGTAATAAAACAAAAATTAAAAACAGTATCCCTCACCTGTCAGTCGTTCTGTCCCACGCCGTAATCCATGTTTAAGGGATGAATAGTTTTGAACTTGCACGGTGCCAAGATGCGACCATCCAGGCTGAGAACCGCTGGTGAATGGGCTGTTGCGGGGTCAGTGAATGATTGTGACATCATCGAGGTTACCTACGGTCACTGAGGCTCCTTTCCCAGCCAGGCTGAACTGCGGTGACCTCGGTGACATTCCCGCTAGTCACTGAGGCTGCGCTCACAGCAGTTCATTCCCCAGTGGGTCTCAACCTTGACAGTCGCATCCTGGCACCATCTAGGTTGAAAACTTTTTCCCCAGACATGGATTATGGTGTGGGACAGAACGATGGACAGGTATGGTATATTATTGTGTTACTATTTTTGGTTTATTACAGGAGAACGAGGGCTTCGGTGGAATTAGGCGAGGTTGTAAGTATAGTTTAATTGAGGTCATTAAAGGAGTCTGTGTCATTTTTTCAGTTAAAGGACTTTGTTCTTGGTGTCTGTGTCTTCATACAATGTTACTATGAGGTTAATAATGGGGGCATCTTATAGACGCCTCTCCATTACTAACCTCGGGGCTTGATGTCACCGGACAATACAAAGGTGACATCAACCCCCCCAACTATAACCCCACTTGCCACCGCTACAGGGCAAGTGGTAAGAGCTGGGCAAAGCACCAGAATTGTCGCATATAATAGATGTGCCTTTTCTGGGCAGCTGCGGGCTTCTATTTTTAGCCTGGGGGGGACAATATTCATGACCCTTTACCAGCCTGAGGATACCAGCCCCCAGCTGTCTGCTTTAGCAAGGTTGGTTGTCAAAAATGGTGGGTGACCCCATTTGTTTTTTTTTTTAAGTTATATAAATAAAAATGCGGCGTAGAGACCCTTCAATACAAGCCTTGCTGAAGCTGACAGCTGAGGGTTGCTGCCCCCAGCTATGAGTTTTACCTGGCTGGTTAAAAATACATGAGAGCTAACACTGTTTTTTTTTTCAATTATTTATTTACAGCGCAGGAGCAGCTGATGAATACTCACATTTGCCGCTCCTGCTCTCGCTCTTATTAGCGGCAGCAGGAGTCGGATGATGGGAGCAGTTGTCCCATCAGCTGACACCAGTGACTGGAGGTAAACTTTATACCTCCGATCACAGCTGAGCGCTCGCGTTGTCTTCTGACAGCGTGGAACCGCGGCTCTATGACCGCCGGGGATGATTTCACCACTGATCGGAAGCGGTGTTTGCAGTGCTGTCATGCACATTACAGCGCAACAAACACTGGATGTTCGGGCCCCCCATTCAAGTGAATGGGGTCCGGGTACTGTTCTGGTACCCGAACCCAAACTTTTTGTAATTGTTCGGCTGAACCCGCCGAACATCCAGGTGTCCACCCATCTCTACTCTCTATCACTTTTCCACTAGATAGGTGATAATTGTTAGATTATTGTGAGTCTGACCTCTTGGATACCACTAATTGCTAGAACAGGGAACTTGTTTCCATCGTTATATCTTGGTATGGCCAGAAGTAGTCTAGTAGTGCATCAGGTCACACATACAACTTGTTGCCACATTTAGATACCCAAATATAGCTGAGTAGCTGCTCTACTTTGAACTATCTTTGTCAGTATCATAGACATAGAAAGGACCTTTCACCAGTTTGAGCATGATAAACTGGCCACATCGTGGTATAATGGCTGCATGAATAAATTAAACGTAATTTTTATTTTTTATTTCTCTTCTCCGTTCCTGAGCTTTTTGCTTGTAGAATTTATGTTATAATTTATGTCCAAGAGGGTATTACTAGAAATTCTCTGGGGGTATGTACTGTATTTATTTCCCTGTATAACATTCACCAATCATAAACAGGCAGCAACATACTGGGGGGAAAAAAGAACACTCCCCCACAATAGCTTAGAGCAGGTTTCTCAGTGTGAGACATATAATGACAGCAGTCTGCTCTCCTTACTGATCTCACTACAGAGCTATGTGTGATTACAAAGTTCCAGAGTTAAGTGCCCTAAAAATTCAGTCGGAGGGGGGTACTGGAACAGGATGGGGGGGACTGGGAAAGGGGACGTCACCAAACACTGACGCTAGCTACGCTACTTTGCTACATATAAAACTACACTGTACTAACTACAATTATTATTTTTTTCTAGAAAAAAAAATTTGGACGTCACTTAGACTGCCAAGTCCATTACACCAGCTAGCTAAAAAAGGAAAAATTCCCGTGGCGCAGTCTCTGATCAGCAGCGATACTGATCAAAGAGCTGTGGACACAAGAAGAGCACAAGTGTGGGACGCAGCGCACAGAAAAAAAAGCGCAAAAAAGTGCGCTACAAATTCAGTTGGGGGAGGGGAGGGGGTACTGGAACAGGGATGGGGGACTGGGAAAGGGGTGGCGGAGGTGCTGCTGCTGCTGTGATCACAGGAGTCACACAGCAGGCAGATCACAGCACAGATCGCAGGAGATTTCAATGGAGCAGCACACAGCACAGGAGGGCAGGAGATCACTGGGTTGATCGCACTGGCCATCAATGGATTCTCTCTCTCTGGTGACACAGAGGGGCTGGAGAACCGCTCTGCATGCCAAATCTGAGGAAAAGATGGCGTGCAGGGCGGTGATAGCTATTTTAGAGTAACCCCTTTGGCGCTGATTGGCTAGAAGCTATTATTCAGCCAGTCAGCGCCATAGGGGTTAATCAGGTGAGGTGACGTGGTGATCACCCCACCCACTGTGACGGCTGTGATTGGTGCTAAGTCACAGGGCACAGATCACAGCCTGTCGCATGCTTTTTTTTCCAACAACGTTATCGCTAACTTTGCTGTGATTGGCTGGTGAGAATTCACCAGCCAATCACAGCGATCGGCAACGTGGGGGGGCAGATCAGCCCCATGTGATGACGTGCCGGGATGATCTGCTATCAGGAACAGCAGCCATGCTCGCCAGATCACAGCACGGTGCAGCGCGGTGACCGGAAATAGCGCCGTACTAGTACTGCGGTTTGCAGGAACGCAGTTCCCACAGAGCAGTACTAGTACGGCACATTTCTCTCTGCTCTACGGTTTGTAATCAAACACAGCTCTACAGTGAGACTGGGGAGAAAACTAGACTGTCCTTACGTGTTTCACACTGAGAAAACTGCTCTACTTTGTGGGGGGGAGTGGTTTTTTTCATGAAATGTTGCTACCTGCTTATGATTGGTCAACCTCATACAGGGGAAGAAGTACATGGCCCCAGTGAAAAATCTCAGGAAACTCCAACATAGACTTAACATAAATTATAACCTACACTTTATATACTAATATCTCCACAACAGAGAGGAGAAATTATAAAATAAAACAGATATTTTAGGCGGCTCTGCTACCACTATCCCATGAATTTGCCAGTTTATTATGCTAAAATTGGTCAAAGGTCCTTGTTAAATGTAACAGCAGGGTATGTGTGTGACACGCCTTCGTAGGAAGTGACCACACAAAACATGTGTTGGGACGGCGGGAGTACCTTCACTCAAGGCCGCCATCAGGGCATTAGTTCCCTGACTGGCGTATGGGACCCGGTCAGCAGAGGGGGCTCTTGCGAGATGCAGGGTTCATTTACACTCCATTGCCGTGCGGGCCCACCCACATTGCAATAGTGAATGCACAGTCATAGCATGCATGCGCAGCCTTATTTTTTGCCATGACTTCTGATCATAAAGCCAGTATCCATCTCTCCTGATGAACCTTCTGAGGGGAAACACGTTGAGAGCCTGTTTAGAGCTTTCCTTTCTCATCTAAGGATTGTTATCACTATGATGCCCAGCTGCCTGCATGTTTGTTGCACACAATAGCAGATGAGTATGATTTATCTTGGAACTTTATTTACTAGTACTCTGATGTTTAATGGGGTAAACCATCATATACATATACCTTTACATGTGTGGTAGTATCTATGTATCCTCATCATGCAGGCTATGACTGTGCATTCATTGGAATATTTATAAGGGTCACTGTGTGACAGTACCAATTTACATTTTGTTTGATATAGGTTTATGTTACTGTATATTTGGGGATTACTATATCTGTTAATCCCCAAACTCATGTGGTGTGAGTGACTTAGGCTGATTGTACCCTCTCCTGCTTGTATATATTTACCATTTTTGATCTTGTATATACCCTATATTCACAGTATTTTATACTATACAGAATTACAGGCCATCTGGCCCTCTGTTTCTGACTATCTGCTTCATAGGGTTATAACAGGAGATAGGGTCAGCCATCGCGCGAGCGGGGGCGCCATTCTCGAATTTTCTTAGGGTGCCAACCTCCGCACCTAGGTTGGTGTCCAGACAGTAATTACACCTAGGGCTAGGTCACTCTTTTCTGCACATCGGTTGTGAGTGTGTATATCCACCCAAGAATATTTTCACTATATCAAAGGTACTGTCAACAGTTTTGAAGTATTTTTCTGGGCATACCCCTGTTTACCTTTATTATGGCAGGAGTCTTTTTAGTATTCAAATGTTTTGGTTACTAATTATGTAGATAGCAGAGCATCAATCTATTATTCTCAGCATCACTTGTCGTCTTTTGGGCCCAGGTTATCAGGCAATTTTTTCAATTAGGAACGATCCCCTTTTTAGTTTTTTTTTAGCATTGGTATAGATATTTACGTTTTAGGTGTTTTTTTAGGTAAGCAGTTAGACATTCACCTGTTCACATATTAAGTTGTAAGAGCATCTTATGGGGCCCATCATAATCTTTATGGAGCATTATATGGGGCGTATTTTGTATGGAGCATCTTATGGGGCCTATTATGAACTGTATGAAGCATCTTATGGGGCCCATCATGAACTATATGGAGCATTATATGGCGCTCCTGATTCATTATGGATATTCAAAAACACTTAACCTACTGATGTCTCAATTAATTTTACTTTTATTGGTACCTATTTTTATTTTTTGAAATTTACCGGTAGCTGCTGCATTATCCACCCTAGGCTTATACTCGAGTCATTAAGTTTTCCCAGTTTTTTGTGTCAAAATTAGGGGTCTTGGCTTAGACTCGGGTCGGCTTATACTCGAGTATATACGGTACTTATATTATTGAAGTTACCTGGAATTCCACATTCAAACCGTTCATTTTAAGCATGTTCAACCTGTGAATCCACTCTAACTTTTCCCTATCTTCACTTCTTCTTTGGGGGGGTCACTACTTCTATCCTGAATTTGAATTGTTTTTCTGTATGACCTGCCTCTGTAAAATGTTTAGACACTGGAAGGTCCATTCCTTTCTTCCTCATGGTATACCAATGGTCAATTTAAAAAATATACAGAGTTAATGAACACAGGAGAGGTAAGATTTAGCACAAAATTTGGAAACCTGGGTAACATACCGAGTTAATAAAAACAAGAGAGGTAAGATAAAGTTAAGGTAAATTAACTGATGAAGGTAAGGTAAATGAACCAATATCCGATTGTATTAATGTGTTCTTTATATTTTTTCCCCTTTCTGTACGAGAATAATGGGGGAATTCTGATTACCGTATAATGTTTTTATCATGGACAAGTTCAAAAAGTGCCTTTGATTCCTCAGTTCTCAAGTTCGGGTGTTTAAGACATTTACTCATACCATTATTTAATATCTCTACATCTTGATGTACTGCTTCAATAAATGCCTCTATCACTGGTATATTAACTGGTGGTGTAAAAGTATCTTTTTTAACGAACAATAGATACAAAAACTGAAAGAAACGGATGGCACTCATCGGTTAAAAAGGTTTTCTTTATTCCAATACTTTAAAACCGGCGTCGGGAGGATGGGAGCAGGAGTGGAATGGACGACAGCCGTTTCGCGCTGCAGTGGCACGTCTATTGGTCACACTGTGACCAGTAGAAGCGCCACTGTTATGACCTGGTGGTTAGGACAATAATGGACCTGGTGGTTAAGAGCACACAGAAAGACCTGATAGTTACAATAATACAGGACAAGCTCAGGGACGTGGGAACTCTGCTGACCGCAATCCCTAATCCTATCACACACACTAGAAATAGCCGTGGATTGCTCCTAACGCTCCCTATGCAACTCGTCACAGCCTAAGGAACTAGCTAGCCCTAAAGATAGAAAAATAAAGCCTACCTTGCCTCAGAGAAATTCCCCAAAGGAAAAGGCAGCCCCCCACATAAAATGACTGTGAGTAAAGATGAAAATCACAAACACAGAGATGAAATAGATTTAGCAAAGAGAGGCCCGACTTACTGAACAGACAGAGGATAGGAAAGGTAACTTTGCGGTCAGCACAAAACTACAAAAAACCACGCAGAGGCGCAAAAAGACCCTCCGCACCGACTCACGGTGCGGAGGCGCCCCTCTGCATCCCAGAGCTTCCAGCAAGCAAGACAAAAATCAAAATAGCAAGCTGGACAGAAAAATAGCAAACAAGAGAAAAACAAGCAGGAACTTAGCTTCTGCTGGAGAATACAGGTCACCAGAACGATCCAGGAGCGGATTAGACCAATACTAGAACATTGACAGGTGGCATGGAGCAATGATCTAAGTGGAGTTAAATAGAGCAGCCAGCTAACGAATTAACCTCGTCACCTGTGGAAGGAAACTCAGAAGCCACAGCCCCACTCACAACCACCAGAGGAAGCCCATGGACAGAACCAGCCGAAGTACCATTCATGACCACAGGAGGGAGCTCGACAACAGAATTCACAACAGTACCCCCCCCTTGAGGAGGGGTCACCGAACCCTCACCAGAGCCCCCAGGCCGACCAGGACGAGCCAAATGAAAGGCACGAACCAGATCGGCAGCATGAACATCAGAGGCAAAAACCCAGGAATTATCTTCCTGACCATAACCCTTCCACTTGACCAGGTACTGGAGTTTCCGTCTCGAAATACGAGAATCCAAAATCTTCTCCACCACATACTCCAACTCCCCCTCAACCAACACCGGGGCAGGAGGATCAACGGATGGAATCACAGGTGCCACGTATCTCCGCAACAACAACCTATGGAACACATTATGGATGGCAAAAGAAGCTGGAAGGGTCAAACGAAATGACACAGGATTGAGAACCTCAGAAATCTTATACGGACCAATGAAACGAGGCTTAAACTTAGGAGAGGAAACCTTCATAGGAACATAACGAGACGACAACCAAACCAAATCCCCAACACGAAGTCGGGGACCCACACAGCGCCAGCGGTTAGCGAAACGAAACGTTGAGCCTTCTCCTGAGACAAAGTCAAATTGTCCACCACATGAGTCCAAATCTGCTGCAACCTGTCCACCACTGTATCTACACCAGGACAGTCCGAAGACTCAACCTGCCCTGAAGAGAAACTAGGATGAAAACCAGAATTGCAGAAAAACGGCGAAACCAAAGTAGCCGAACTGGCCCGATTATTAAGGGCGAACTCAGCCAAAGGCAAAAAGGACACCCAATCATCCTGATCAGCAGAAACAAAGCATCTCAGATATGTTTCCAAAGTCTGATTAGTACTTTCGGTTTGGCCATTTGTCTGAGGATGGAAAGCCGAGGAAAAAGACAAATCAATGCCCATCCTAGCACAAAAGGATCGCCAAAACCTCGAAACAAACTGGAAACCTCTGTCCGAAACGATGTTCTCCGGAATGCCATGTAAACGAACCACATGCTGGAAAAACAATGGCACCAAATCAGAGGAGGATGGCAATTTAGACAAGGGTACCAAATGGACCATCTTAGAGAAGCGATCACAAACCACCCAAATGACCGACATCTTTTGAGAGACAGTGAGATCCGAAATAAAATCCATAGAAATATGCGTCCAGGGCCTCTTCGGGACCGGCAAGGGCAAAAGCAACCCACTGGCACGAGAACAGCAGGGCTTAGCCCGAGCACAAGTCCCACAGGACTGCACAAAAGAACGCACATCCCGTGACAAAGACGGCCACCAAAAGGATCTAGCCACCAAATCTCTGGTATCAAAGATTCCAGGATGACCAGCCAACACCGAACAATGAACCTCAGAGATAACTCTACTAGTCCATTTATCAGGGACAAACAGTTTCTCCGCTGGGCAACGGTCAGGTCTATCAGCCTGAAATTTTTGCAGCACCCGCCGCAAATCAGCGGAGATGGCAGACAAAATTACCCCCTCTTTGAGAATACCCGCCGGCTCAGGAACACCCGGAGAGTCAGGCACAAAACTCCTAGACAGGGCATCAGCCTTCACATTCTTAGAGCCCAGAAGGTACGAAACCACAAAATCAAAACGGGAGAAAAATAGCGACCATCGAGCTTGTCTAGGAATCAACCGTTTGGCAGACTCAAGATAAGTCAAATTCTTGTGATCCGTCAAGACCACCACGCGATGCTTGGCTCCTTCAAGCCAATGACGCCACTCCTCGAATGCCCACTTCATGGCCAACAACTCTCGATTGCCAACATCATAATTGCGCTCAGCAGGTGAAAACTTTCTAGAAAAGAAGGCACATGGTTTCATCACCGAGCCATCAGAACTTCTTTGCGACAAAACAGCCCCTGCTCCAATCTCAGAAGCATCAACCTCGACCTGAAACGGGAGCGAAACATCTGGCTGGCACAACACAGGGGCAGAAGAAAAACGACGCTTCAACTCCTGAAAAGCTTCCACAGCCGCAGAACACCAATTGACCACATCAGCACCCTTCTTGGTCAAATCAGTCAACGGTTTAGCAACGCTAGAAAAATTACTGATGAAGCGACGATAAAAATTAGCAAAGCCCAGGAACTTTTGCAGGCTCTTCACAGATGTCGGCTGAGTCCAATCAGAAATGGCCTGAACTTTAACAGGGTCCATCTCGATAGTAGAAGGGGAAAAAATGAAACCCAAAAATGAAACCTTCTGAACTCCAAAGAGACACTTTGACTCCTTCACAAACAAAGAATTTGCACGAAGGACCTGGAACACCATTCTGACCTGCTTCACGTGAGACTCCCAATCATCCGAAAAGACCAAAATATCATCCAAATATACAATCAGGAATTTATCCAGGTACTCTCGGAAGATGTCATGCATAAAGGACTGAAATACTGATGGAGCATTGGAAAGCCCGAATGGCATAACCAGGTACTCAAAATGGCCCTCGGGCGTATTAAATGCTGTTTTCCATTCATCGCCCTGTTTAATACGCACAAGATTATACGCCCCTCATAGATCTATCTTGGTGAACCAACTAGCCCCTTTAATACGAGCAAACAAATCAGACAGCAGCGGCAAAGGATACTGAAACCTGACTGTAATTTTATTAAGAAGGCGGTAATCAATACAAGGTCTCAAAGAACCATCCTTCTTGGCCACAAAAAAGAACCCTGCTCCCAACGGTGATGACGACGGGCGAATATGACCTTTCTCCAAGGATTCCTTTATATAACTCCGCATAGCGGCGTGCTCTGGCACAGATAAATTGAACAGTCGGCCCTTAGGAAACTTACTACCAGGAATCAAATTAATAGCACAATCGCAATCCCTATGAGGAGGTAGGGCACTGGATTTGGGCTCATCAAATACATCCCGGTAATCCGACAAAAACTCCGGGACTTCAGAAGGAGTGGACGACGAAATTGACAAAAATGGAACATCACCATGTACCCCCTGACAACCCCAGCTGGACACAGACATAGATTTCCAATCCAATACTGGATTATGGACCTGTAGCCATGGCAACCCCAAAACGACCACATCATGCAGATTATGCAACACCAAAAAGCGAATATCCTCCTGATGTGCAGGAGCCATGCACATGGTCAATTGAGTCCAGTACTGAGGCTTATTCTTGGCCAAAGGCATAGCATCAATTCCTCTCAATGGAATAGGATACTGCAAGGGCTCCAAGAAAAAACCACAGCGCCTGGCAAACTCCAAGTCCATCAAATTCAGGGCAGCGCCTGAATCCACAAATGCCATAACAGAATAGGACGACAGAGAGCAAATCAGAGTAATGGACAAAAGAAATTTCGACTGTACCGTACCAATTGTGGCAGACCTAGCGAACCGCTTAGTGCGCTTAGGACAATCGGAGATAGCATGAGTGGAATCACCACAGTAAAAACACAGCCCATTCCGACGTCTGTGTTCTTGCCGTTCAGCTCTGGTCAAAGTCCTATCACATTGCATAGGCTCAGGTCTATGCTCAGATAATACCGCCAGATGGTGCACAGCTTTACGCTCACGCAAGCGTCGATCGATCTGAATGGCCAAAGACATAGACTCATTCAGACCAGCAGGCATGGGAAATCCCACCATGACATCCTTAAGGGCTTCAGAGAGACCCTTTCTGAAAATTGCTGCCAGGGCACATTCATTCCACTGAGTGAGTACAGACCACTTCCTAAACTTCTGACAATATATCTCTACCTCATCCTGACCCTGACACAGAGCCAGCAAGATTTTCTCTGCCTGATCCACTGAATTTGGTTCATCATAAAGCAATCCCAGCGCCAGAAAAAAACGCATCAACATCACGCAATGCCGGATCTCCTGGCGCAAGGGAAAATGCCCAGTCTTGAGGGTCACCACGTAACAAAGAAATAATGATTTTCACTTGTTGAGCAGGGTCACCTGAGGAGCGAGGTTTCAAAGCAAGAAACAATTTACAATTATTTTTGAAATTCAGAAACTTAGATCTATCCCCAAAAAACAAATCAGGAATTGGAATCCTAGGCTCTGACATCGGATTCTGAACCACAAAATCTTGAATGTTTTGTACCCTTGCAGTGAGATTATCCATCCAAGAGGACAGACCTTGGATGTCCATATCTACACCTGTATCCTGAACCACCCAGAGGTAAAGGGGAAAAGAGAGACAAAACACAGTGCAAAGAAAAAAAAATGGTCTCAGAACTTCTCTTATCCCTCTATTGAGATGCATTAATACTTTGGGCCACCTGTACTGTTATGACCTGGTGGTTAGGACAATAATTGACCTGGTGGTTAAGAGCACACGGAAAGACCTGATAGTTACAATAATACAGGACAAGCTCAGGGACGTGGGAACTCTGCTGACCGCAATCCCTAATCCTATCACACACTCTAGAAATAGCTGTGGATTGCTCCTAACGCTCCCTATGCAACTCGTCACAGCCTAAGGAACTAGCTAGCCCTAAAGATAGAAAAATAAAGCCTACCTTGCCTCAGAGAAATTCCCCAAAGGAAAAGGCAGCCCCCCACATAAAATGACTGTGAGTAAAGATGAAAATCACAAACACAGAGATGAAATAGATTTAGAAAAGAGAGGCCCGACTTACTGAACAGACAGAGGATAGGAAAGGTAACTTTGCGGTCAGCACAAAACTACAAAAAACCACGCAGAGGCGCAAAAAGACCCTCCGCACCGACTCACGGTGCGGAGGCGCCCCTCTGCATCCCAGAGCTTCCAGCAAGCAAGACAAAAATCAAAATAGCAAGCTGGACAGAAAAATAGCAAACAAGAGAAAAACAAGCAGGAACTTAGCTTCTGCTGGAGAATACAGGTCACCAGAACGATCCAGGAGCGGACTAGACCAATACTAGAACATTGACAGGTGGCATAGAGCAATGATCTAAGTGGAGTTAAATAGAGCAGCCAGCTAACGAATTAACCTCGTCACGTGTGGAAGGAAACTCAGAAGCCGCAGCCCCACTCACAACCACCAGAGGAAGCCCATGGACAGAACCAGCCGAAGTACCATTCATGACCACAGGAGGGAGCTCGACAACAGAATTCACAACACGCCACTGCAGCGCGAAACGGCTGTCCTCCATTCCACTCCTGCTCCCAGCCTCCCGACGCCGATTTTTAAGATCTAATTCCAATTAAAACCAATCCACAAGCTTACTCTGGCTAAATATTAATCCCTTATTAAAAAACGCTATTTGTGGCTCGTAAGTATTTTGTTTGATATATTTACCACTAGTTAATTTCCTTCCTCCTTGTTGTTATTTGTCTCTGTTGTCGTGCCTTGTTTTTCTCTTTTCTGTTGTCTCTGATGCAGCTTGCCTCCTCTTCTTTTCCGATGCTGCCCCCTTGTTGTGCCATATCTAAAGGGAATAATATTATCATATGTTCATGAGAATTCTTTCAAATTATTATTTTCTAATTTCTTAACATAGACAATTTGCTACTGTAAGGAGCTGGCCATGGACATTTCCAGCACGGAGCACCGATAACGTTAATCTTATTGTTGTGTTTTATTAGAGATTTACTTGCTCGTCAGTTTAAAGTGTACAAACATCTCCTGGAAAGTGTTCAGCCTCACGAATCAATGTTTCCATTCAGTGTCAGTAAGCAGAGGAAGACTTGCATGCTGGATCTCATGTATACATAAGGCCTACATTATCATTTCTGACTTCGCCTCCAGTGGGATCATGTGTTTGTTCCTCTCGGCGGGGGGCATCCTTAATACGCAACCCTACAGCCAGGCTGAAGACTGGGTTTCTGGAACATTCTTCAGCAAATGTTTTAGGGGAAGAGTCTGAACAGTTCTTTCTCATCCAGGGGGCTGATCCCAGGAGAGGGAGAAAAATAAGCCATGTTATTAGTGAGGGAGTTGGTGCAATGAAGTCAAGGGGTGAGGATCTGTTGCTGAGGTACTGGTGTATGGATGGCCTATGGAGAATAGAGATCAGTTGCCGGCTGAGCTGGATACTTGGGTCGTGGAATCTGTCTTCTGGAGGAGTGTGGACAGTGACTACAGACTATACTGGTGGGAGATACAAAAGCTGTGTGCCAACCAAAAGTTGGGAGACAGTGGAGATCACCTGGTACAGGAGCAGTGGAACTACTGGCTCAGGTTGCGATCTTGTGGACTGGGGTGCATTGCATTGTGGCCATCTACCCGGATTTGCTGTAAGACCATAGATGTAGCGAATAAAAAATAGTTGCATCTTTAACCTGCCTAGGTGATTATTACAACCCACAACCTCAGATCTTCACAGTTCAGATAGTAGTATACAGTTTCTTGATGTCCTTTATGTTAACCCCTCAGTGATGGAGCCAATTTGCAGCTCAATGACGAGGTAAATTTTTACAATTTTGACCACTGTCTTTTTATGAGGTTATAACTCTGGAACGCTTTAACGGATCCCGCTGATTCTGAGAATGTTTTTTCTTAACAAATTGTACTTCATGTTAGTGGTAAAATTTCTTCGATATTACTTGTGTTTATTTATGAAAAAAATGGAAATATGGCGAAAAATGTTTAAATTTAGCAATTTTCAAACTTTGAATTTTTATGCCCTTAAATCAGAGAGATATGTCACACAAAATAGTTAATAAATAACATTTCCCACATGTCTACTTTACATACGCACATTTTTGGAAACAACATTATTTTTTGTTAGGAAGTTATAAGGGTTAAAAGTTGACCAGTGATTTCTCATTTTTACAACAAAATTCACAAAACCATTTTTTGAGGGATCATCTCACATTTAAAGTCACTTTGAGGGGTGTACATGACAGAAAGTGCCGATACCCCATATGTGGGGGTAAACCACTGGGCGCATGGCAGAGCTCGGAAGGGAAGGAGCGCTGTTTGAGTTTTTCAGTGGAGAATTGGCTGGAATTGAGATCTGACGCCATGTTGCGTTTGGAGAGTCCCTGATGTGCCTAAACAGTGGAAACCCCCACAAGTGACTTCATTTTGGAATTTAGACCCCTTAAGGAACTTATCTAGATGTGTGGTGAGCACTTTGAACCCCCAAGTGCTTCACAGAAGATTATAACGCAGAACCATGAAAATAAATTTTTTTTTCCTCAAAATGATTTTTTTAGCCTGCAATTTTTTATTTTCACAAGGGTAACAGAAGAAATTGGACCACCAAAGTTGTTGTGCAATTTGTACCGAGTACTCTGATACCTCATATGTGGGGGGCATCACTGTTTGGGCGCATGGCAGAGCTTGGAAGGGAAGAAGCGCTGTTTTGGAATGCAGACTTTGATAGAATGGACTGCGGGCATCATGTTGCGTTTGCAGAGCCCCTGATGTGCCTAAACAGTAGAAACCCCCACAAGTGACCCCATTTTGGAATGTAGACCCCTCAAGGAACTTATCAACTTATCCAGACGTGTGCTGAGCACTATGAACCCCCAAGTGCTTTACAGAAGTTTATAAAGTAGAGCCATGAAAATAAAAAATCATTTTTTCCACAAAAATTATCTTTTCACCCCCAAATTTTTACTTTCACAAGGGTAACAGGAGAAATTGTACCCCAAAAGTTGTTGTCCAGTTTGTTCTGAGTATGCTGATACCCCATCTGTGGGAGAAAACTATAGTTTGGGCAGATGTCGGGGCTCGGAAGGGAAGTAGTGATGTTTTGGAATGCAGACTTTTTTCCACAAAAATTTTTTAGCCCACAATTTTTTATTTTCCCAAATAACAGGAGAAATTGGACCCCAAAAGTTGTTGTCCAATTTGTCTTGAGTACGCTGATGCCCCATATGTGGGGGTAAACCACTGTTTGGGCGCACAGCAGAGCTCAGAAGGGAGGGAGCACCATTTGACTTTTTGAACGCAAAATTGGCTGGAATCAATGGTGGCGCCATGTCGCGTTTGGAGACCCCCTAATGTACCTAAATAGTGGAAACCCCCCAATTCTAACTCCAACCCTAACCCCAACACACCCCTAATCCCAGCCCTAACCATAACTAATCACAACCCTAACCCCAACACACCCCTAACCCTAATCCCAACCCTAACCCTAACCCCAACACACCCCTAATTCCAACCCTAATCATAACCCTAATCACAACCCTAACCCCAACACACCCCTAATCCCAACCCTAATCTCAAACGTAATCCAAACACACCCCTAATCCCTAACCATAACCCTAACCACAAACCTAACCTGAATCCCAACCCTAACTCTAATCCCTAACCCTAATCTCAACCCTAATCCTAACCCTAATCCCAACTCTATCCCTAACTTTAGACCCAACCCTAACCCTAATTTTAGCTCTAACCCTAACTTTAGCCCAACTCACTTTAGCCCAACTATAACCCTAATGGGAAAATGGAAATAAATGCATTTTCTTTATTTTATTATTTTTTCCTAACTAAGGAGGTGATAAAGAGGGGGTTATTTACAATTTTTTTTTATTTTGATCACTGTGATAGACCCTATCACAATGACCAAAATGAACGAATAGGAAAAATCTTCCTATTGTTGCCGGGAGCCAGCTGGCAGATCTCGGCGGGCGCAATGCGCATGTGCCCGCTATTACCAGAAGAAGACGCCAGCGGCTGTGGGGAGAAGCAGGAGGGCCCAGGGACACTGGTAAGTATCGGGGGGTGATCGTAGACCCCATTTGTCTTCTGTCCTCTGGTGTGCGATCACATTGGAGGACAGAGAACTTAAATGGTAAATTACGCTTTTTTTTGCGGTCGCCATTATACGGTTAATAACGGAGATCGCAACCCCAGGGTCGGCAAAATCCGACCCGAATCATGTACTCTCAGGTCTCAACTACCCCCGGCAGCTGAGAAACTGAGAAAACCCGACTCTGGGGGGTGCTATACACTTTTTCCACAGCGCCGTTAATTAACTACTGCCGATAAAAGGCGTATCGGTGGTTGTTAAGGAATTAGCGGGGATTCCGTGTCTGGACACAAGCACAGCACCTATCAGCGTTAATAAGTCCAGTCTGTGTGCCTAAACCTATCTGCGCAAATACCAGACGCAGACCATGCTGTGCCTTATATGACACTACAGTCATTCACTTTTTCATCATAGTACGTAACTGATGAAGGTCCAGATATAGGACCGAAACTTTTTTTGGCTACTACCATTAAAATCTCACGAGCATTAAGTTGAGTGCCAGGTTCTTTCTTTTAGTATCACATGGTTAAGGAATTAAACCAACAGATGGTAATGATTTTTTGAGGTATAACAGTCATCATCCAAAACATATGGTATAATCATCGTACTGTATGTAGCCAATACTTGAGAATTAAAAGAATTAAGAGTGATGAAAATAAATTGCAAACTTACTTAAATTTTGTAACCAAAAGTTCAAAACTAGAGATTATCCACAGAAACTTCTGTGTGATCAGGAAAGTAAGGTCCAAAAGTTGGATAGAACTGCATTAATTAATGCAGTTAGTGAAAAGAAAGATAAGATCGGAGACCCACTGGTTTCTACTTATGGAGAACAGAGTAAATAGATTGCCAAAATAATTAGAGACCATTGGAAAATGTTGGGTATTTACCGTATATACTCGAGTATAAGCCGGCCCCCCTAATTGTGACACAAAAAACTGGGAAAACTTAATGACTCGAGTATAAGCCTAGGGTGGAAAATGCAGCAGCTACTGGTAAATTTCAAAAATAAAAATAGATACCAATAAAAGTAAAATTAATTGAGACATCAGTAGTTTAAGTGTTTTTGAATATCCATATTGAATCAGGAGCCCCATATAATGCTCCATACAGTTCATGATGGGCTCCATAAGATGATCCATATTAAAATATGCCCCATATAATGCTGCACAAATGCTGATTATGGCCCCATAAGATGCTCAATACAGACATTTGCCCCATATAATGCTGCACATGGCCCCATAAGATGCTCCATACAGATAACTGCCCCATATAATGCTGCACATGGCCACATAAGATGTCCCATACAGATATTTGCCCCCATATAATGCTGCATATGGCCACATAAGATGTCCCATACAGATATTTGCCCCATATAATGCTCCACAAATTTGGATTATGGCCCCATAAAATGCTCCATACAGATATTTGCCCCCATATCATGCTGCACATGGCCCCATATAATGCTGCACATGGCCCCATACAGATACCCCATACAGATATTTGCCCCCATATCATGCTGCACATGGCCACATAAGATGCCCCATACAGATATTTGCCCCATATAAGGATGTACATGGCCACATAAGATGCTCCATACAGATATTTGCCCCATATAATGCTGCACATGGCCACATAAGATGCTCCATACAGATATTTGCCCCATATGCTGTTGCTGCGATTAAACAAATTACATACTCACCTCTCCGGCCCCCGACACTTGCTATAGTCACCTGCTCCCCGTTCCAGCGCTGACCGCCTTTGTGTCTTCCCCATCCTCTGCACCGACGTTCAGGAAGAGGGCGGCGCGCACTAATCGCGTCACCGCGCCCTCTGACCTGAGCGTCACTGCGGAAGACACAGCTGCGCCGATGGTGGAATGAGGAGCAGGTGAATATCGTGCACTGCCACCGTCATACTTACCTGTTCCTGGCGCCGTCGCTGCACGTCTGTTCCCCGACACCGCATTTTCTTCCTGTAGTGAGTGGTCACCGAGCTGCATATTCATTACTGTAATGAGCGGTACGATGTGACTGCTCACTACAGGAAGAAGCTGCCCCCTGGAGAAGCAGGGACCTGCAGGGACTGCGCCAGGAGCAGGTGACTATAATTAGACAGCCCCCACTCCCCCTCCCCTGCCGACCCCTGGGTATGAGTATAAGTATAAGAGGGGGACTTTCAGCCCAAAAAAGTGGACTGAAAATCTCGGCTTATACTCGAGTATATACAGTACTTATGTTTCAGAATTAAAATATCCCCCATTATTCTCGTATAGTAACATAGTAACATAGTAACATAGTTAGTAAGGCCGAAAAAAGACATTTGTCCATCCAGTTCAGCCTATATTCCATCATAATAAATACCCAGATCTACGTCCTTCTACAGAACCTAATAATTGTATGATACAATATTGTTCTGCTCCAGGAAGACATCCAGGCCTCTCTTGAACCCCTCGACTGAGTTCGCCATCACCACCTCCTCAGGCAAGCAATTCCAGATTCTCACTGCCCTAACAGTAAAGAATCCTCTTCTATGTTGGTGGAAAAACCTTCTCTCCTCCAGACGCAAAGAATGCCCCCTTGTGCCCGTCACCTTCCTTGGTATAAACAGATCCTCAGCGAGATATTTGTATTGTCCCCTTATATACTTATACATGGTTATTAGATCGCCCCTCAGTCGTCTTTTTTCTAGACTAAATAATCCTAATTTCGCTAATCTATCTGGGTATTGTAGTTCTCCCATCCCCTTTATTAATTTTGTTGCCCTCCTTTGTACTCTCTCTAGTTCCATTATATCCTTCCTGAGCACCGGTGCCCAAAACTGGACACAGTACTCCATGTGCGGTCTAACTAGGGATTTGTACAGAGGCAGTATAATGCTCTCATCATGTGTATCCAGACCTCTTTTAATGCACCCCATGATCCTGTTTGCCTTGGCAGCTGCTGCCTGGCACTGGCTGCTCCAGGTAAGTTTATCATTAACTAGGATCCCCAAGTCCTTCTCCCTGTCAGATTTACCCAGTGGTTTCCCGTTCAGTGTGTAATGGTGATATTGATTCCCTCTTCCCATGTGTATAACCTTACATTTATCATTGTTAAACATCATCTGGCACCTTTCAGCCCAAGTTTCCAACTTATACAGATCCATCTGTAGCAGAATTCTATCTTCTCTTGTATTAACTGCTTTACATAGTTTTGTATCATCTGCAAATATCGATATTTTACTGTGTAAACCTTCTACCAGATCATTAATGAATATGTTGAAGAGAACAGGTCCCAATACTGACCCCTGCGGTACCCCACTGGTCACAGCGACCCAGTTAGAGACTATACCATTTATAACCACCCTCTGCTTTCTATCACTAAGCCAGTTACTAACCCATTTACACACATTTTCCCCCAGACCAAGCATTCTCATTTTGTGTACCAACCTCTTGTGCGGCACGGTATCAAACGCTTTGGAAAGATCGAGATATACCACGTCCAATGACTCACCGTGGTCCAGTCTATAGCTTACCTCTTCATAAAAACTGATTAGATTGGTTTGACAGGAGCGATTTCTCATAAACCCATGCTGATATGGAGTTAAACAGTTATTCTCATTGAGATAATCCAGAATAACATCCCTCAGAAACCCTTCAAATATTTTACCAACAATAGAGGTTAGACTTACTGGCCTATAATTTCCAGGTTCACTTTTAGAGCCCTTTTTGAATATTGGCACCACATTTGCTATGCGCCAGTCCTGCGGAACAGACCCTGTCGCTATAGAGTCACTAAAAATAAGAAATAATGGTTTATCTATTACATTACTTAGTTCTCTTAGTACTCGTGGGTGTATGCCATCCGGACCCGGAGATTTATCTATTTTAATCTTATTTAGCCGGTTTCGCACCTCTTCTTGGGTTAGATTGGTGACCCTTAATATAGGGTTTTCATTGTTTCTTGGGATTTCACCTAGCATTTCATTTTCCACCGTGAATACCGTGGAGAAGAAGGTGTTTAATATGTTAGCTTTTTCCTCGTCATCTACAACCATTCTTTCCTCACTATTTTTTAAGGGGCCTACATTTTCAGTTTTTATTCTTTTACTATTGATATAGTTGAAGAACAGTTTGGGATTAGTTTTACTCTCCTTAGCAATGTGCTTCTCTGTTTCCTTTTTGGCAGCTTTAATTAGTTTTTTAGATAAAGTATTTTTCTCCCTATAGTTTTCTAGAGCTTCAATGGTGCCATCCTGCTTTAGTAGTGCAAATGCTTTCTTTTTACTGTTAATTGCCTGTCTTACTTCTTTGTTTAGCCACATTGGGTTTTTCCTATTTCTAGTCCTTTTATTCCCACAAGGTATAAACCGCTTACACTGCCTATTTAGGATGTTCTTAAACATTTCCCATTTATTATCTGTATTCTCATTTCTGAGGATATTGTCCCAGTCTACCAGATTAAGGGCATCTCTAAGCTGTTCAAACTTTGCCTTCCTAAAGTTCAATGTTTTTGTGACTCCCTGACAAGTCCCCCTAGTGAAAGACAGGTGAAACTGCACAATATTGTGGTCGCTATTTCCTAAATGCCCAACCACCTGCAGATTTGTTATTCTGTCAGGTCTATTAGATAGTATTAGGTCTAAAAGTGCTGCTCCTCTGGTTGGATTTTGCACCAATTGTGAAAGATAATTTTTCTTGGTTATTAGCAGAAACCTGTTGCCTTTATGGGTTTCACAGGTTTCTGTTTCCCAGTTAATATCCGGGTAGTTAAAGTCCCCCATAACCAGGACCTCATTATGGGTTGAAGCTTCATCTATCTGCTTTAGAAGTAGACTTTCCATGCTTTCTGTTATATTTGGGGGTTTGTAACAGACCCCAATGAGAATTTTGTTACCATTTTTCCCTCCATGAATTTCAACCCATATGGACTCGACATCCTCATTCCCTTCGCTAATATCCTCCCTTAAAGTGGACTTTAGACAAGACTTTACATAGAGACAAACCCCTCCTCCTCTCCGATTTTTACGATCCTTTCTAAACAGACTGTAACCCTGTAAGTTAACTGCCCAGTCATAGCTTTCATCTAACCATGTCTCGGTTATTCCCACTATGTCAAAGTTACCTGTAGATATTTCTGCTTCTAGTTCTTCCATCTTGTTTGTCAGGCTTCTGGCGTTTGCGAGCATGCAGTTTAGAGGATTTTGTTTTGTTCCAATCTCCTCACTGTGGATTGTTTTAGAAATGTTCTTACCTCCCTTCTGAGTATGTTTTCCTGGGTCGTCTTTGTTCGAGTCTAATGTTTTTCTTCCCGTCCCCTCTTCTTCTAGTTTAACGCCCTCCTGATGAGTGTAGCGAGTCTTCTGGCGAATGTGTGTTTCCCAGGTTTGTTGAGGTGTAGTCCGTCTCTGGCGAGGAGTCCATCATACCAGTAATTCACACCGTGGTCCAGGAATCCAAATCCTTGTTGTCTGCACCATCGTCTTAGCCAGTTATTTGCATCAAGGATCCTGTTCCATCTCCTGGTGCCATGCCCGTCTACTGGAAGGATAGAAGAAAAAACTACCTGTGCATCCAGTTCCTTTACTTTCTTCCCCAACTCTTCAAAGTCCTTGCAGATTGTCGGTAGGTCCTTCCTTGCCGTGTCATTGGTGCCAACATGTATCAGAAGAAATGGGTGGACGTCCTTGGAGCTGAAGAGCTTTGGTATCCTATCGGTCACATCCTTGATCATCGCACCTGGAAGGCAGCATACTTCTCTTGCAGTTATGTCCGGTCTGCAGATGGCTGCATAGAAGGGTAAAATATATAAAGGACACATTAATACAGTCAAATATTGGTTAATTTACCTTACCTTGCCTTCATCGGTTCATTTACCTTACCTTTATCTAGCCTCTCCTGAAAAAGATTTGCAGTTGCTAGACAGCCTGAACACATGCGGGAATTGCCTGTTTGTTAGTGAATCCCCACATATAGTCAGGCGGTCTTACAGCTTCAAATCATGCAGCTGCGGGGACATAAACATAATCTACGAACAAGCTCAAAATACTCGGAGAACACCTGAGCATGCTCAGAAAACTCGAGTAACGAGCACACTCGCTCATCACTACTGGTCATCTCACCTCCTCCTTAGATCTGTTCCTCAACATGCAATCCTCTGTCTCCAAACACAGACAGCCACCTCATGCCCTCTCCTGCTCCCACCTACTAACACTTTCTCTGTTCCTCCTCACTGCCGGTGATATCTCTCCAAATCCTGGTCCTCACCACATCCTCACAGTCACCTCCACCTCACATCCATGATCTATCACAAATTTCTGCAACCTTTCTAACCTTATACCCATTCATCCAGCCCCCGCTTCCCCAGTCCCTCTAAGAGGAATTCTATGAAACGCTCGCTCTGTCTGCAACAAATTTTCATAAATCCATGATCTTTTAATCACTAACAAGCTTTCCTTCCTTGACATCACTGAAATCTGGTTCACCCCCTCTGACATAACCTCTCCAGCTGCACTTTTGTTTGGTGGATTCCTCCTTTCCCACATCCCAGCTCCAGCAGCAAGCATGGTGGAAGAGTTGGTTTAATCCTGTCAGATAACTGCTCTTTCACAGAAAAATCCCACTGCCACCCATTACTCTACCTGTTTTCGAGGTGCGCTGTGTGTCCATCTACTCCTCCTCCAAATTGCTGTCATTTACCACTCCCCAGGGCCAGCCACCACCATTTCACCACCTGGCTACTTCATTTCCTTTCCGCTGTAATTCCCAATATCATAATAGGTGACTTCAACATCTCCATTGACACTTCCCACTCAGCTGTCTCTAAGCTTCTATCTCTCACTTTCTTCTTCAACCTTACTCAATGGTATTCTGCAGCCATTCACTAAGATGGCCACACACTAGCCCTTATCTCCACCTGCCTCTGTTCACTATCTAACCTCTCTAGCTCGCATCTCCTGCTTTCTCACCACAACCTACTTAGGCTAGGTTCACATTGCGTTAGTGGGTGTCCGCTAACGGACTCCGTTACATGGCGCAATTGTTGCAATTAACGCTATGTAACGGATCCATTAGCGCACCCATTGACTGCAGTGTGCTAACGGATCCCTAACGCATCGCAAACGTATGCCATTTTTGGCATGCGTCTGCGATATGCCGTTAGTTTCGGATGGACCTCAAACGCTGCTTGCAGCGTTCAGGGTCCGTTCCTCGCTAGCGCAGATCGGGCATCTGCGCTAGCGTGATTGCCGAACGCAATCCCTTTTTGGACATTGCGTACGTGCAATCCGTTAGCGTATCTGCTAAACGGATTGCACTAACGCAATGTGAACCTAGCCTTACATTCTCTTCCCCCTCCTCCAGGTCCACAATCCCCACTCCACAACTTTACACAACCTCACAGAAATTACTTCACCCTCTTACAGACATAAGTTCCTTACAAAATGCAGATGCTGCTGCTCGTTTTATATAACACCACAACAGCTTCAGCTCTCAAATCGGTCGCCCCCTCACACATACCAAAGCTTGCACAATCAGCAAGCAACCCTGGCATACCACTCTGACTAAGGAAATGAGGCGGGCTTCCAGGGCTCCTGAGCGGAGATGGAAAAGGTCCTACTCCAATGAGCACTTCTTTGCATTCCAGCAGTCCCTCAATACTTTCAAGTCCATGCTCACTGCAACAAAAGAAACATACTTCTCATCACTCATAGCCTCCCGCCTCACAACCCTAAAAAACTATTCAAAACTTTAAATTCTCTCCCTCATTTCCCGTGCCTCCTGCCTCTCCTCTCAGCGGAAGACTTTGCTTCATTCTTCAAACAGAAGATCGATAACATCAAAGAAAGCTTTGACCTACAGCCCCACAACCCCTCCTCATAACTACTCAGCCCTCCTCCTCCAAAACTAGCTTCTCATCCATTTCAGAACATCAGCTTTCCTCTTTACTATCCAAATCACATCTCACCGCCTGTGAATGTGACCCAATTCTGTCCCACCTCATCCCAATCCTCAAAAAGCCCTCCCTTGACCCATCCTCTCTGTCTAGCTATTGCCCCATTTCACTTCTCCCATATGCCTCAAAACTACTGTAATAACACGTCCATTTTAAACTGTTCACCCACTTTTCCTTCTGCTCCCTCTTCAGCCGCCTACAATCTGGCTTCCGATCTCACCATTCCACTGAAACTGCCCTGACTAAAGTCACTAATGACCTACAAACTGCCAAATCCAAGCGACAGTACTCATGTGAGATGTGTGTCGGCTAACCAGAGCGGTATAATTGAGTATACATGTACTCACGCCAGTATAATTCCTGTACTTGTTGTAAATGGATGTTTCTTATAGTTAATATTGTTAACTGGCCACAATATGTCGCTGTTGTTTAAACATTGTTGAAAGAATATGATATGCTTATAAGGAGGAGGGATTACAATGTGAAAGAGATAGAGGAAGTGCGGCCATCTTACGGAGAATCTGCAGCAATGAAGAGTGGGAGAGAATGTGTAGGAGAGAGAGGTACGGAGCTGCAGACGTTATTCACAGAATGATGTGTGAGTTGAGTCCAATGCAGCAAAATGGGTGGGTGCTCCTTCCGCCGGTGAGCACGGCAAAGACACAAAAAAGGGAGAAAATTAATGGGCACTCCAACCCATTAAATAAAAGGAAAACACTTTATTTTGGTATGTCGAACCGGATTAAAAGCATAAGAAACACCTGATGCGTTTCTGGCGCATCGCTAGCGCCCTTACTCATAGGGAAAGAATTTGCTGGAGAGGGATCTGATAACATCCCCTCGTGAAAGCACCCCACTGAGTTAAAAGCAGCGGTAGATTGGAGCTGAACTTTTCCGTGATCAGAACCTGTCTGGAGTTGAGGAAATTCCTGCCAGGAAAGATACTAAGTGACAGAAGAGGCCAGGACCCATAGTGAGAGGAGAGTTGGACCCCGTTGGACAGTTAAACCACAAACACACTCATTATTGCTCACCTGCTGAAGGAGCTCCACATCCGCCTGTGTGTACTGATTGTTTTGTTTGGAGCAGACCCGTCGGTAAGAACACTAAAGCCAACTGTGATGCCACAGTAAGTAACCGTGCACGCATCACACTATATTTTGGCACCAAAAGACACAAGGCTGGAATAAATCCTATAGTTAGTTAGTGTCATGCTCACGCCCTTACTGTACTACAATACTAAGAAGAGCAACATAGGCTGTTTATACCGAGCTGGGATTACTATGTCAGATATACGCTAACAGGTTTCAGTGGCATACGGTCATGGAGAAAAGTGTTGTCACCCTTGAAGTTGTTCCAGAAAATGTTTGCAATTACACATGTTTTGTAATACACATGTTTATTTCCATTGTGTGTATTGGAACTTTAAAAAAAAAGCAAGAGAAAAAAGGCAAATTGGACATCATTTCTCACCAAAAATCGGCAGGACAAACTTGATGGCACCCTCAACTTAATATTTAGTTGCACAGCATTTGGATCAAATAACTTCAATCATTCACTTCTTATAACCATCAACAAACTTCTAACACCTCTCAAATGGAATTTTGGACCACTCTTCTGCAAATTGCTCTAGGTCTCTCATATTTGATGGATCCCTTTTCCCTACAGCAATTTTTAGATCTCTCCACAGGTGTTCAATGGGATTTAGATCTGGACTTGTTGCGGGCCACTTCAGACCTCTCCAGAGCTTTATTTTCCATGTATTTCTTGGTACTTCTTGAAGAATGTTTGGGGTCATTGTACTGCTGGAAGACCCATAACCTATGATACAGACCCAATTTCCTGACACTAAGCACTGCATTGTGACCCAAAATTATTTGTTCATTTTTCATGTTGCCTTGCACACAGTCAAGGCACCTAGTGCCAAAGGCAAAAAAACAACAACACAAAAACATCTTTGAACGCCCACCGTATTTGTTGACTGTAGGTACTGTGTTCTTTTCTTTGTAGGCCTCATTCAGTAGAATGATATGTTTTGCAAAAAATCTCTATCTTGATCTCATCTGTCCACAAGATGCTTTCCCAGAAGCATTTTGGTTTACGTATATTTTGGCAAACTACAGGCTAGCTTATTTATGTCTCTGAGTCAGCAGTGGGGTCCTCCTGGGTCTCCTGCTGTAGTGTTTAATTTAATTCAAATGTAGATGGATAGTTTGCGCTGATATTGATGCACCCAGAGCCTGCAGGACAGCTTGAATTTCTTTTGGACTTGATTGGAGCTGCTTACCCACCATCCGGACTATCCTGCGTTGCAACCTTACATCAATTTTTCTCTGACATCCACGTCCAGGGAGATTAGCTATAGTACCATGGCTTGTAAACTTCTTGATTATGTTGCACACTGTAGACAAAGAAACATCAAGATCTCTGGAGATGGACTTGTAACCGTGAGATTGTTGATATTTTTCAACAATTTTGGATCTCAAGTCCTCAGACAGTTTCTCTTTCTGTTCTCCATGCTTAGTGTAGCAAACAGAATGCAAAGATGGAGTCAACCTCCCCCCTTTTTATCTGGTTTTAGCTGTGATTTTCATATTGTCCACACCTGTTACTTGACACTGGTGAATTTGAACGAGCATTACATGCTTGAAGCAAAGATATATACCCACAATTTTGGAAATGTGTCAACAATTTTATCTGGACCATTTTTGTGTGAAAATATGTCCAATTTGCCCTTTTTTCTTTTTTTTTGTGTTGTTTCAATACACACAAAGGAAATAAACATGTGTATAATAAAACACGTGTAATTGCAATAATTTTCTGGGAGAAATGCTTCATTTTCTGGAACAATTTCAAGGGTGCCAATACTTTTGGCTATAATTGTATATAGGTGAGGTTATACTTTACAGCTCAATTCACATCTGGAAAATTTTTTGGCAACATTTCTGTGACATTCCCATTTACCTGAATAGTCCTTGCAAAAACTATGTGCATGCTGTGGTAAAAAAACAAAACATCCAGATATAAAAAGCAGAATTTTAAAAACAGACATTTTAGGACCAATTTTAGCTTATAGGACCATGCACTTGTCCAATTTTTTTCCCTCACACGAAGTCCATGGACAGACAGAATGGAGAAGATGGAGACTTTTTTTCTTAATCTTCTCATTCGAGAGAATTGCATCACACTATTCTGACACTCTGATCAGATTTTGATGGGAGTGTCATTTGCATAATCAACCCGATTCTCTCGGATGAGGGCATTTACAGTCATCTGCACCTGTCCGTAGTTTTCTCATGCTATTAGCCACCTGAGTGTAAATGGTCCCATTTTCTTGAATTGGGCTGTGCTTCAGTTCCCTGCATTGCAGGTTGTAGGGCACCACTTCGTGTGGACAAACAGTGAAAGATATGTAGTGTTATGTCAGTGATGCAGACCCTTCATTCTCAGGTTTGGTGGGGTTCCCAGCATCTAACACCAAATAATTGAAAGGCAATGACAGATCCAGCAATATGCCATAGCAATTGAAGATGAGATTACCGTATTTTTTGGACTATAAGACCTACTTTTTTCCTCCCAAAATGTGGTGCGTCTTATAGTCTGGATGTATGGGGTCTGGCTGTGGTGGGGAGGTGGGGCGCCGTTTCGGCAGAGCATTGGGTCACCAGAGACTGGAGCCGGCGGCTCTGGCTAACTCCTGTGCCTGCTGCTAAAGAGAAATGAATATGCACTGCATTCCACGCCCATCGGCATTGAGGGCAATTCATATTCATTTTTCTGGCATCCTGGTATAAATGGCCCCATCCTTTTTTTATAATTGGCCCCATCCGTTCCTGGTATCCATGGCTCCATCAGGAGAGATAAAAAAAAACAAAAAAACATTACACTCACCTACATGGTGCTACCTCGCAGCATCCTGCTCCGGTGCCAGCAGGTGCTTAATGCTTGTAAGCAGCGCATGGCAGGGATGTCATGCGCTGCTCACAAGCAGAGCACAGCTGCCGGAATACTCACCGGGACTGTTCATCGCAGAGAGCGGTGAGTATCCATTCCTCTTCAGCAGCATGCAGTATCAGCCAGCGGCTTCCTGCTGGGGCCGGCGGTCACGTGTGCCGATACTTAAGAGAAATGAATATTCTGAACATTCTGGCCCCCTCATCCAGGATAGGGATGAGGGGGCCAGAATGGGGATGAGGGAACTATATATACCAGGAAAGGGAATATTACAGTACAGAGTTGACCATTTTTTTTGCTTCAATTTTTTTTCCTTAATTCCTCTAAAACCTAGGTGCGTCTTATGGTCCGGTGCGTCTTATATTCCAAAAAAATACGGTACTTCTAAATTATTGGGGCTGTGCTGCAAGCATGATGCTAGTTTTATATGAAAGCAGCCATCTTTGTCATAGTCCCTGACAACCACTTTAAAGAAGACAGTAAAGGAATAAATAAAAACACAAATGCATTTCGTCTTCATTTCTCATCCCCCCACCCCATGATTTAATCTGCATTTACACTGAAAGATAATCGTGAATGAGCATTCTTAAAAACTAAAGATCATCATTCTTGGCAATGCATCATCCTGTGTAATCAATACTCACACTAATGAGAGTATACTGAGGTCTTCCTTTGTAAACTGGCTACTAAATGAATGCTGATTGATAAAGATATATCTATTGGCGGTTGTATCGGCTTGTTGGTTGGTTTGTCTGCTCAGGCCCTTAACCCCTTAACGACCACCGATATGCCTTTTAATGGTGGCAGTTAAGGGTACTTATTCCTCAGTGCTGTTTTTTTAAAGGGTAAAGCGACCCTCAGCGTCGGAAAATCTATGTGGCCTCGGCTATTACAAAAAAAAGTCTGATTTGCAATTCATTTCTCTTTGGTATGATCTAGCATATAAGATAAAAGACCCAAGCCTCCCCCCGGTACCTCCGCCATCCCCAGGCCTTCCTGCTCAGTCTCCCCGCCCTCCACGTCATCTTCCTGGAAGAAAATGCTGGCCGCTACCCAACAACAATAGGAAATTTTTCCTATTGGTCCATTTTGATCACTGTGATAGACACTATCACAGTGATCAAAATAAAAAAAAAATAGTAAATCAAATCCCCCTTTGTCACCCTCTTAGTTACATTAAAAAAATACAAAAATTTTTTTGTTTTTTCCATTCTTTGCAGTTAGGGTTTGAGTTGGAGTTAGGATTAGGGCTGTGGTTGGGGTTGGGTTGAAGTTAGGGTTGGCTTTAGGGTTGTGTTAGGGTTGGGGTTAGAATTTTTTTTTCAAAAGTTAAAAAAATTGATGACGATATGACAACTTGTGTTGAGCGCAAGTGTTCGTTACTCGAGTTTGCATTGGGGCAGGGATTCAAGCATGTCACTTGAGCACCCGCGATATTCGGTGCATACCCGAGCGCCCGATGCAAACTGGAGTAGCAAGAACTTGCGCTAAACAATAATGACGACATGTTCAATATGACGGCCTAGTGTTATCAAATTCTGTGTCGTACCTGTGGATTCAAAATGCTCACCATACCCCTAGATAAAATCCTTGAGGGGTGTTTTTTCCAAAATGTGGTCACTTGTGGTGTTTAGGCACATCAGGGATCTCCATACACGACATGGTGCCCGCCATTTATTCCAGCCAATCTTGCATTCAAAAAGTCAAACGGTGCTACTTCCCCTCCGAGCCCTGCTGAGCGCCCATATAGTAGTATTCCCCCAATATGAGGTATCGGCGTACTCAGAAGAAATTGCACAACAAATTTTGTGGTCCATTTTCTCCTGTTACCCTTGTGAATATAAAAGTTTGGGTCTAAAGTAATTTTTTTGTGAAAAAAGTTAAATGTCCATTTTTTCATTCCACATTGCTTCAGTTCCTGTGAAGCACCTGAAGTGTTAATAAACTTCTTGAATGTGGTTTTGAGCACTTCAAGGGGTGTAGTTTTCAGAATGGTGTCACTTTTGGGTTCTTTTTGTCAGACCCCTCAAAGTCACTTCAAATGTGATGTGGTCCCTAAAAATATGGTTTTGTAAAATTTGTTGGAAAAATTAGAAATCGCTGGTCAACTTTTAACCCTTATAACATCCTAACAAAAAAAATTATGTTTCCAACATTGTGCTGATGTAGACATGTGGGAAATGTTATTTATGAATTATTGTGGTTGACATAACTCTCTGATTTAAGGGCATAAAAATGAAATGTTTGAAAATTGCTAAATTTTCAACATTTTTGCCAAATTTCCATTTTTTTTTCATAAATAAACGCAAGACATATCAAAGAAATTGTTACCACTAACATGAAGTACAATATGTCATGAAACAACAGTCTCAGAATCAGTGGGATCCGTTGAAGCGTTCCAGAGTTATCATATAAAGTGACAGTGGTTAGAATTGTAAAAATTGGCTTGGTCATTAAGGTCAAAATTGGCTCGGTCACTAGGGGGTTAACACTATAAATGAACATACAGAACTAACATTCAAAAATTACTGAGGTTAATTTTTTTTTTTTGCAGGTAATTCTGTCTGGTATTATAGGATTAACTACATGGAAAAAACCCATGGTCCTTCTGGTAAGTAAAATATGCTGCTAACAGAATAAACTTATTTTAGTAGGAATTAGTTTGCATCTGTGGTAGATTTCGCAGTAAGAAATTCACATTTACCAGCACAGTAAAACATTTTATTGCTGAAAAGAAAAAAAATGCTTGTACTATACTTCTTCGGTATACAGTCGGCTTTGGTGGTACATTGTTTATTTCTTATTTATTTTAGATGTATAAAATCTCCAAAATACCGGAGAGTGCTTTTACTTTGACTAAAATTGCCTCTTAGTTAGTGTATGTTCACATGTAGCATAATTTCAGCATTTTGATGCGTATTTTATGCAGTATATAAACAGTAGCAGCAAAATCAATGAGATTTCTGAACTTTCAGCTCACAGTCTGCTTTTCATCCACAAGTATTTGGAGCCCTGCATTTTTGTAGTATAAAAACGCTTGTCTTTATAGATAAGGATGTGACCTCAGAAATCACAGATAATATACAAAATGAGTATAAAGATATGTGGTTCAACAGGAATGTGCATTATAACTTATTTTTACTTCATAAACATATACAGTAGACAAATGAAACCCTCCTGTATAACACACAAAAAAAATTGCAGCAACAACTCATGTAAAACGCAACTAATTTATTCCTTTTTGACTGCAGAGATTTTCCTGCCAGTAGGGAATGTATTGGGTGCAGGAAAAACGCTGCAAAGTTGCCATATAGGAACATACCCTTTTAAGAATCCCTAAGGCCGGGGTCAGACCTAACGTATAAAAATACGGTCCATTTTTTACGGCCGAGATACGCAGAAACGTTCCTAAACAGTGATCCGCATTCAATGCAAGGATGCCATTTTTTTCTCCAAAAAGTTTCTGTGTGTCATCCATATGGCATCCATACGGGGAGATTTTCTCGCTGGCTTGCAAAATGGACATAGAATAGATCTATGGGCTCAAATATCCATGAAAACATATATACAGTCTATATATATATGTGTATATATATATATATATAGATATATGAGACACATATGTATATTTATATTTAATACAGAGCTAGATATCATAAAAGCCGGTAATTCAATTGCCGGCTTTTGCTAACTCCTTACCAAACCTGACAGGATATGAGACATGGTTTACATACAGCAAACCATTTCATATCCGTTAGATTTGTACATATTCCTCAATAATAATGTTAGCAGTTTGTGTGTGCAAAATTTTGGAGCTCTAGGGGTTAAAATAAAGGGTTAAATAACGGAAAAAACTGGCGTGACACAATTTTCTCCACCTGAGTGGGAAAGCCAGTGACTGAGGGCAAATATTAATAGCCTAGAGAGGGACCATGGTTATAGGACCCCCCTAGCTAAAAACATCTGCCCCCAGCCACCCAAGAAAAGGCACATCTGTAAGATGCGCCTATTCTGGCACTTAGCCACTCTCTTCCCACTCCCCTGTAGCGGTGGGATATATGTTATGATCTGGTGGCCTAGGAGCAGCATGAGACGTACTTTGGAGAAGGTGGTACCTGTACTGACCGCAAACCCTGAACTTAGCACCGCAACTAGAAGTAGCCGTGGGGAGTACCTAACACTCCCTAGACCCCTCGACACAGCCTGAGAACTAACTTCCCCTAAAGACAGAGACGGGAAAACTATCTTGCCTCAGAGAAAATCCCCAAAGGATAGACAGCCCCCCACAAATATTGACTGTGAGAGGAGAGGGAAATGACATACGCAGACTTGAAATCAGGATTTAGCATAGGAGGCCATTCTAGCTAAAAAGAAAGAATAGGACAGAGTACTATGCGGTCAGTATTAAAACACTAGAAAATATCCACCACAGAAAATACAAATCTCCACATCTGACTAAAGACATGGAGGGTATATCTGCATCTCCAGAGACACAGCTTGGCTGCAAAAAATCCTTCACAGACAAAGCTGGACAAGACAAAACATGAAAATGCACAGAACTATAAGGTCCACAGCAGGTGGACAGCAAAAACAAAACCAGAACTTATCTTTGTTGAAATGAACAGCAAAACAGGAGAGACCAGGTATGGATGTGAATCCTCCAAAAACAATGGACAACTGGCACTGACTAAAGGATAAAGCAGGACTAAATAGCCCAGCCCAAATTGCAAAAAGTGGATACACCTGATAAATGCTGCGATCCAAAGACAGCAGCACTACCACTCATAACCACCGGAGGGAGCCCAAGAGCAGAATTCACAACAGATATAGGGTAATAAGGGGTTAATGTCACCTTGCTATTGTAAGGTGACATTAAGCCTGGTTAATAATGGAGAGATGTCAATAAGACACCTATCCATTATTAATTCAATATTAGTAAAGGGTAAAAAATACACACACATTAAGAATAAAGTAGTTTAATGAAATAAATAAATAAATACATGGGGTTTTATTATCTTTATTGTACGCTCAATCCAACTGACGACCCTCGTTCTCCTGTAAAAAATAAAAGGAAAATAAAAAAGCAACAATATTCCATACCTGTCTGCCGTACATTCATGTCCCGCAATGTAAATTCATCTGAAGGGGTTAAATACAGTTACAACCAGGAGCGGTGCTAATGTGACTGCTCCTGGCTGTAAGAGATTGGGGAATGAATGAAATGAAGGTAACAGAGCTTCGGGACTTGCAGTGCCGTCACTGAAGCTGCGCCTCCCTGGTGACATAGACTCATTTGACTGCAGTTCAAATGAGTTTATGCCACCAGGTGGTGCAACAGGGATTATTCAGTCATGTTGGAAATCCCTGTTCTCATTTGTGCTCGGTTAGCCACTCCTTTTCCCTATATAATCTGGGCTCTATTACTAATCCTCATCAGAGTTAGCTTTTGCTGCATGGCTAAAGGAGGGAGAGAAGTTGGTATGATAAGTAGAGCTGGAGGAGTTATAAGTTACTGTTGTTTGGTTTGTATGCTTGATTATTCCTTATCCTTCCTTGTTTTGGTTTCTTCCCCTTCCTACACACCCCGGTGGATTCCTCTGTTATATGTGAGTTATATGTGAGTGAATATTTTGTGTTTGTGGAATTTTCAGTTACCCCTTGTCTTTGTTGCCCTATTTGTCAGGTTGGTGTACTGAGGTGCACAGTAGCGCCCTCTCTTCCCTGGGTGGGGGAAGGGATCAGACGGAGGGCTAACTTAGGAAATAAGGCAAGGGAGGAGGTCCCGGCGCCTTCGCCATCTGAAGGAACAGGGCAAGCTAGGGTGCCCCCTAGTGTTAGGGCCGGGAAAGGAGCCTCTGGTCTCGGGTCACCCGACAGCTGTATTGTGACACCGTGCTTAAAAACTTGCAGCAAGATCGCAACATGTGAACACGCTCTACTGCTGTAGATTTTGTGTTAGCATCATTGGGTTTACAGCTGTAGGAAAGATTTAGGGCTGCCTTTTTACAATATAAATGATCTGATTGAAGTCTACGTGCACACGTTGAGTATTTGGTGATTTTTGTTTTTACCTCAGTATTTATAAGCCACAACATGGAGTGGGTGATAAATACAGAAGTGGTGATGTGTTTCTATTATACTTTTCCTATGATTGTTCCACTCCTGTTTTTGACTTACAAACACTGAGGCAAAATCTCATCAAACACTCAACATGTGCACGTGGCCTAAATTTGGTTTCAGATGTTACTAAATCTCCATGAATTAAATGTTTATGCAGGACAGATAAGCTGTGGATTTTCTGTAACGATTTGCGTGTGGAAACTCTGCAGTGTATTATTGTAGCTCATCCAAACAATGTGACAAAAAATAACACTGAAATTGATATGTGGCTCAGATGAAAAAAAAAATGCCCCAAGAAAAAGCCTCAAGATGAAACGTGCATCAGTGTTAGATGTGGAGGCTGCTGCTCAAAAGTGTAATTTATTCCTTAACCCTTTTCTGACATCGTGACATCGGACGTAATAATCCGTCCCTGGGCCTATTTGATTGACAGTTGATTCTGGCAGCTGACACCCGGCACTAAGCGCCAGGAGTGGTCACAGACCGCTCCCGGCACTTTAACCCCTGAAATGCTGTGACCAAACATGATTGCAGCATACCGTGTGCTGAATCGCTGATTTTGACTTGGCTTGTATCCTGACCTGCTTCTGTCTTTTGTCTTATCTGCCCCTGACCTTTACTGACTCCCTGGTTTGTCTCAGACCATGAGTTGGCTTATTCCTTTGGTACTGCGCTACAGTCTAAGATTTGACCCAGCTTGTTTGACTATTCTGCTGCCACCTGTGGTAGCCTCACTGTTGCATTGCAGGCCCACTCTGTTTAGGTGCAGTCCTGCTTCCACTCTACTGCCATCTAGAGGAGCCTGCACCTCCTTTCATTGCAGCAGCGTGACATGCTGGTTTTTGTTAATTCTGCCTCACAAAAAATGTGCCCAAAAATGGTACCAATAAAAACGTTAACTCGTCCTGCAAAAAACAAGCCATCACATGACTCTATGGGCATAAATATGTAAAAATTATAGTTCTCAAAATATGGTGATGCAAAAACTATTTTTTTGCAATAAAAAGCGTCTTTTAGTGTGTGTGATAGCAGCCAAACATAAAAACCCAAAATAAATCTGGTATTGCTGTAATCGCCCCAACCCGAAGAATAAAGTTGCCTAATCACTTACACCACACGAAGAACAGCGTAACAATTAAATAAAACCAGTTTTTCACCTGCTGTTGATTTTTTCCTTCTGCCTCCCAAAGACTGCAGTAAGGCTCGGCACACATGTATCCTGTGTTCTACGCTGAGCGCTTGCATCGGGGTTTCCGTGTAAATCTCTAAAATACCGTGTTTCCCCGAAAGTAAGACCCTGTCTTACATTAATTTTACCCCAAAAAGTCCCACCCTGTCTTACTTTCGGGGGAGGTCTTACATTAGCCGGAAAAAAAAATGACAATTTTCAAATTCAGTACAGTACTTAACGTTACACCGTTCAACTGGAAAGCAGACAACAAATCAAAGTACGGTAACAGTAACACACTACGGTACGGTACTGTACGGTAATTGCCGTATACCCTCTGCCTGCATACCATAACAGTGCCGTATCCCACTGCACACAGCCCCATACCCCATGACAGTTCCGTATCCCACTGCACACAGCCCCATACCCCATAACAGTGCCGTATCCCACTGCACACAGCCCCATACCCTATACAGTACATGTTTCCCTACTTGGTTTTTAAATGCTGGACGTTTTCCTCTGCGGTGCGGCTGTGGGTGCGGAAGGCCTGTGCTGCAGGGAACGCTGTGCCAATCAGCAGGGAAACAGCGGTGACGGGCTGGGGCGGCCAATTACAGCCCGAGCTGCTGGGCCAATCAGCACTCGAGCTGATTGGCCAATCAGCGCTCGAGCCGGGGGACGGCGGTGACGTGGGGAGCAGGGGCGGCCAATGAGCTGTTGAGCTGGGCGGATTGCGGGGTTAACACGGCGAGTTAACCCCATGAGCGCTGGACCCGCCCAGCTGCACCTGAGGACACCTCTGGAGCCTGGGGACCCAATGGGGGACAGCGGCGGCCCAAAGGTAAGGGCCTTACATTTCACAGCGGCCCCCCCAACCCTGCCTTACATTCGGGGGAGGCCTTACATTGGAGGACCCCCCCGAAACCCCCACCCTGTCTTACTTTCGGGGGGGTCCTACTTTCGGGGAAACAGGGTATGTGATTCAGACGAAACCTCTGGCAGAAGATTCCCTATAATTAAGCAGATGGAGGCACTGTGGACGCCATCTGGCCTGTGATCCAGTGGTTTACGTCTTTTTAGGCGTGCATAAAAGTGCCATCGGCCACAGTTTTGTGCACTTCTGCAAGTAAGGACATCACTGAAAAGAGGGCTGATGGAATCCAGATTAAATCTGCTGCCTCATTATAGTGAATGGATCACTCGGGGGTTTCATCTGAATCATGTCACTCACAGATTTAAATGGAAACCCCAAAGTAAGTGGTCAGCGTAGAGCGCCAAATAAATGTGATCCCAAACGTTATGTAAAAAGTTCCCAATAAAAGCTTCAACTCAATCCACAAAAAAAGCAAGTCCCCACTCAGATCCGTTATCTGTTAACAGAAATGTAGGCGGCTTCCACGTTACTGGTAGTACAAAGGCTCTGGAAAAGCTAAATGGCTCCTCACCCGTAAAAAGAAATTCAGCAAATTCTTCACTCCCAAATCCAAATGTCCCCCTCCCTCCTGAGCCCCACAGTATACCTAAACCACATATAAAATAAACACAAGATGGTCTAGCTAATAGTGGCACTTCCACATTGAAACCTATACCTATAAACACATAGCAAGCATATGCCAAGTAAGTTAAAAAATCACATAAGTCTTTATTAAACACTAAAGAACATACATATTTTAAAAAACGTATTTTTTTCAATGGGTAAACACCAAATGGATCTGCAGACACAGAGATATGAATACCAATATGTATATGTAAACAATTATATTTCTTTTAGATAAATTGGTCTCCTGTTGCTAAGTTAGTGAATCAGTTTTGATTAAATCTGTTTTTGAGAATAAATGTTCATACAGTTGGTACTTGTAAAAGTCAACGTATGCACATAAACAGAGGATTTACCAATAATAAATGATGAATAGTAAATCCCTATACACTCTCTGACAGAAGGTATATCACTTATCCATGTTATGTAAATAAAAGCTTATAACCTGACGTTAAATTCATCCATTGGTTGTATAAATTATTCTTTTGAAAGCTGAAACCCTCTGAAATGTGGTTTAGGTTAAGAAAATAAATTGGCATCAATGCAGAAATATTGATTAGTTAATGGACACAGAATGGTCAGATTTTGGCAAGACAAAAGTTTTGTCGCCCACGGAAAGTAATGTCATATTCAAACAAACAATTAACTTAAAATACAAATATATGTTGCATAACATTGGTGAATGAAGTTGTGGTGCTATTAGAGTCATAATTAATATTTTGTGTGACTTCCATGAGCTTGAAGGACTGTATCCATGCGGTTCAACAATGATTCATACAATTTATTAATGAAGTCATCAGGAATAGCAAAGAATGCAGTCTTACATGCCTCCCAGAGTTCATCTAGATTCTTTGGTTTTGTCTTCCAAGCTTCCTCTTTCTTCCTACCCCAAACATGCTCAATGATGTTCATGTCTGGTGACTGGGCTGGCCAGTCCTTGAACACCTTAATCTTTTTTGCCTGGAGGAACTTTGTTGTAGAGATGGATGTATGAGATGGAGCACCATCCTGCTGCAGAATTTGACCCCTTTTATGATTTGGAATATAAGAGGTAGCTAATACTTCTTGATATTTTAGGCTATTGATATTGCCTTCCACCTTGCAAATGTTTTGCACACCCCCATTCTGAATGTGACCCCAGACCCTGATCTTTCCACCACCAAAGTTAACTATTTTCTGGGTGTATTTTGGATCCATTCAGGCTCCAGTAGGTCTCCTGCAGTATTTGCGGCGGCTGTGGTGTAATTCTACTGAAGATTGATCAGAGAAATCCACCTTCTGCCACTTTTCCAGCGTCCATCTGTTTAGCAGGCTGTGGGAATTTGCAAATGCCACACGGTTTTTTATTTGCCTTTTGTTTAGTGTTGGCTTCTGGGCACTGATTCGACCATGGAGGCCATTTCGAGACAGAATCCTACAAACTGTTCTAGTTGACACAGGGACTTGAGGTGACCAGGCCTGTTGGAGCTCTGCTGCAGATTAGTGTCCGGCCCATAGCCCTGACCATATAATTTACATGTAAGAAAAATATGGATTCCTCTGGAATAAGATACGAGATCGCAGATACAGATGCTTCTCACAAAATTAGAATATCATCAAAAAGTTTATTTATTTCTTGGATACAGCACTCTGTGAACAGCCAGCTTCTTTAGCAATGACCTTTTGTGGCTTACCCTCCTTGTGGACTGTGTCAGTGACTGCCTTCTGGACATCTGTCAAGTCATTAGTCTTCCCCATGATTGTGGAGCCTACTGAAACAGACTAAGGGGCCTTTTTACATGCTTAGGAAGCCTTTGAAGGTGTTTTTGTTAATTACTCTAATTTACTGAGATAATGACTTTTGGGTTTTCAGTGGCTGTAAGCCATATTCATCAACATTAACAGAAATAAACACTTGAAGTAGATCACTCTGTTTGTAATGACTCTATATAATATATGAGTTTAACTTTTTGTATTGAAGAACTGAAATAAATTAACTTTTTTGATGATATTCTGATTTTGCAAGAAGCACCTGTATCAAGGTATCATTTTTCTCAGCTTCTTATGACCTTCTTGCTCATATAGATGGCTTAGGTGGGTTGATCCCACTGAAAGACTCCCCTTTTTGTTCTGGGTCTGTGCCTGCTTATATTTATTTAAAATGATGCATATCTTTAGTAAGGTTAGTAGCATTATAGCATTACAAATAAACAGGGCCTGTTTTAGAGAAAGTGGAGCCCTGGGCAAAAGTTTAAAGTGGGGCCCCAATGCTCACATATTCCACATCACACAAACATTTCAGCTGTATTTACAGGTGCAGAGTTAAGGCCACTAAACGAGCGCAATCAACGGCATTGAAACTGTTTGACCCTTGTTCCCGAGTTTCTTTACACCGGCTGAGAAAGAATGATGGGGACAGTTAGTCCTCGATACAGTATAATGCAGCTCTCATACAGTCTAATGCACTCCCCATGGTCCTTAACAGCGTATAATGCAGCCCCCCTCAGAGTATACTGCAGCCCCCCTCATAGAGTATACTGCAGCCCCTCTCAGAGCATACTGCAGCTACCCACACACACACAGTATAATGAGCCCCCCTCCACACACAGTATGGTGCAGCTGCCCCCCACACACAGTATAGTGCAGCTCCCGCCACACACAGTATAGTGCAGCTCTCCCAACACACATTATAGTAAAGCTCCCCCCAACACACAGTATGGTGCATCTCCCTCCAACACAATACAGTGGAGCTCCTCAACACACAGTATAGTGCAGCTCCCCCAACACACAGTATTGTGCAGCTCCCCAACACACAGTATAGTGCAGCTCCTCCAACACACAGTATAGTGCAGCTCCCCAACACACAGTATAATGCAGCCCCCGCATTCTCTCACACACACATACACACAATAATGCATATATACACACACACAATAATGCATTCACACACAATATTCACCTCTCCTCCTTGTTCCCTGTGCTGCTCCAGGCTCTTCTGCTCCGTTCTCATTGACTCCACTGCACTGCTGGCACAGCTTGGCGCACAATGAAGTGACGTCATTGCGTGCCCGCTGAGTCACAAGCAGAGGGGGAGTGATCGGAGAGGGAGCGTCAGCTGACGCTCTCTCCTCCATCACTGCTTTCAACTGTATCGGCGTCTATGATGCCGATAAGTTGAATCAGCAATGTGAGGGGGTGGCGCCGGGCCCCTCAGCGGCTGTGTGGTGTGCCAGTATTAGCGATACGCTCCTGGCTCAGCAGGGGGCCCCTGGGGGAGTGGGGGCCCTAGGCAGCTGCCTGGTCTGGTTTATATAGGGCTGCAATGTCTTTTTTTTTTTTTTTGCCTGATTGTCAGACATTGAATAGCTAATAATTTATAACAACCATTACTATTTATACCTTACTTTTTGTTGTAATCATCTGAATTTCTGAGTTAATACATTTAAAGAGAACCTGATACCAGGTAAAATATGGCCATTTGTTGCTATTATTTATCCCTGGGGCACCCCTGAATATTCACTTTTTTATTGATTGATTTTAAATCCGCTATACGGTTTTACAGATATGGGCCTTTTGATTTAGTGATAATTTTTATCATCTATACCAAGGGGACTTTGATCACAGGATAATTGTTCTGAGCAGCCTGAAGACACAACACTGGAGAATCCTGTGGGCAACACCCCCTTAGTAAATAACATACCGTATATACTCGAGTATAAGCCAACCCGAGTATAAGCCGACCCCCCTAATTTTGCAACAAAAAACTGGGAAAACTTAATGACTCGAGTATAAGACTAGGGTGGAAAATGCAGCAGCTACCGGTAAATGTCAAAAATAAAAATAGATACCAATAAAAGTAAAATTAATTGAGATATCAGCAGGTTAAGTGTTTTTGAATATCCATATTGAACCAGGAACCCCATATAATGCTTCATACAGTTCATGATGGGCCCAATAAGATGCTCCATACAGTTCATGATGGGCCCCATAAGATGCTCCATATTAAAATATGCCCCATATAATGCTGCACAAAGGTTAATAATGGCCCCATAAGATGCTCCATAGACACATTTGCACCATACAGTACTGCATGAAGGTTAATAGGGGCCCCATAAGATGCTCCATAGAGATATTTGCTCCATATAATGCTGCACAAATGTTGATTATGGCCCCATAAGATGCTCCAGAGATATTTGCCCCCATATAATGCTGCGCAAACGTTGATTATGGTACCGCCCCCATAAGAGGCTCCATAAAGATATTTGCCCCATATAATGCTGCACAAACGTTGATTATGGCCCCATAAGATGCTCCATATAGATATTTTCCCCATATAATGCTGCACAAATGTTGAATATGGCCCCATAATTATTAATATTTATTTATATAGCACCATTAATTCCATGGTGCTGTACATGAGAAAGGGGTTACATACAGGGTTATAGATATCGTTTACAGTAAACAGGTTTACAGTGACAGACTGGTACAGAGGGGAGAGGACCCTGTCCTTGAAGACTTACATTCTATGGAATAGTGGGGAAGAGACAGAAGGTAGGGGTGAGGCGGCGGCTCTGGCGGTGGTGAGGCGGCGGCTCTGGCAGTGGTGAGGTGGCGGCTCTGGCGGTGGTGAGGTGGCAGCTCTGGCGGCGGTGAGGTGGCGGTGGGGTGGCGGCTCGCAGCAGTGAGGCGGCGGCTCTGGTGGCGGTCAGGTGGTGGCTTGGTTATTGTAGGCTGTAGGTTTTCCTGAAGAGATGGGTTTTCAGGTTCCGTCTGAAGGATCCGAGGGTGCTGGATAATCGTACGTGCTGAGGCATGGAGTTCTAGAGGATGGGGGATATTCGGGAGAAATCTTGGAGGCGGTTGTGTGAGGAACGAATAAGTGTGGAGGAGAGTAGGAGGTCTTGGGAGGATCGAAGATTATGTGAGGGAAGATATTGGGAGATTAGTTCAGAGATATAGGGAGGGGACGGGTTGTGAATGGCTTTGTAGATCAGTGTTAGTAGTTTGAACTGGATTTGTTGGGGAATTGGGAGCCAGTGGAGGGATTTGCAGAGGGGAGAAGCAGGGGAGTAGCGAGGAGAGAGGTGGATTAGCCAGGCAGCAGAGTTGAGGACAGACTGGAGTGGTGCAAGAGAGTTAGCTGGGAGGCCACAGAGGAAGGTGTTGCAGTAATCAAGGCGGGAGATGATGAGAGCATGCACAAGAGTTTTGGTAAATTGTGGGCTGAGGAAGGGATGGATTCTGGCAATATTTTTCAGTTGGAGGCGACAGGAGGTGGCAAGACCTTGGACGTGAGGTTTGAAGGACAGGGCAGAGTCGAGAGTTACCCCGAGGCAGCGGATTTCAGGTGCGGGAGAGAGCGTGATGCCGTTTACCATAATAGATAGCTCCATAAGATGCTCCATAAAGATATTTTCCCCATATAGTGCTGCACAAACGTTGAATATGGCCCCATAAGATGCAACATAGAGATATTTGCTCCATATGCTGTTGCTGCGATTAAAAAAAAAAATGACAAACTCACCTCTCGTCGCTCAGGACCCCGGCACTTGCAATACTCACTGGTCCTCGTTCCGGCGCCGCTGTGTTTTCCGCATCCTCTGCACTAACATTCAGGCAGAGGGCGCGGACTAACCACATCATCGCGCCTTCTGACCTGAGCGTCACTGCAGAGGACGGGGAATAATGAGCGGTGCCCGGAACGAGGAAAGGTTAATTTTGTGCAGTGCTTCCCCTCCCCATTATAGTCACCTGCTCCTGGCGCAGTCTCTGGGCGCTGACAGCTTCTTCCAGCGTTACCGCTCATTACAGTAATGAATATGCGACTCCACATTCATTACTGTAGTGAGCGGTACCATGTGACTGAAGAGAAACAAGCAGAGCTGCACAGCCATATGATAACCCAAAGCTAACTGCGGTTAATTCCAAGTGTGTACGGAGAGCCTGACATCAAGGCAGAGGTGCTCGCTTGAAACAAGTATACCACTGATGAGAACATGTAGAATGAAGCGGCAACACTCACCGTCCTTGTGTAGTCTGAATTCTTTATTGAGAAATGCGAAATAAAACCAGCATCTTCACGGCTCGGGAAAGTGCAGGAGAGAAGGAGGTGAGCAGGATGTGATGACGGCCGTTTCGCGCCGACGGCAGCGCTTCCACGGGTCACTAGCGTGGAAGCGCTGCCGTCGGCGCGAAACGGCCGTCGTCACATCCTGCTCACCTCCTTCTCTCCTGCACTTTCCCGAGCCGTGAAGATGCTGGTTTTGTTTCGCATTTCTCAATAAAGAATTCAGACTACACAAGGACGGTGAGTGTTGCCGCTTCATTCTACATGTTCTCATCAGTGGTACCATGTGACTGCTCAATACAGGAAGAAGCTGTCAGCGCCTGGAGATGCAGGGACCACGCCAGGAGCAGGTGAGTATGTCACAGCCGCCGCTCCCCCTCCCCCGCCGACCCCCTGGGACAATGACTCGAGTATAATCCGAGAGGGACACTTTCAGCCTAAAAAAAAAATGGGCTGAAAATCTCGGCTTATACTCGAGTATAAACGGTAAATATCAGTAGTAAATGAAAATGCCCATATCTGTGGAATGGTATGGCAAATTAAAAAAAGAACAAAAGTCATAATACGCCGGGGAGCTGTGGGAATAAAATCTGGCCATTTTTGACCTTGTGATAAATCCGCTTTAGATGGAATCTGTCAGCAGCATTTCACCCCCTAAACAATTTAGAGGTGTTCTTTCAAAGATAAGTCCAGCTAATAACTTGACATGGCCAGCCATTCCTCCATTACTGAGAAATCAGTGTTTGAATTGATATGCAATAGACTTTGAACAACTGTTTATAAGTCTGAAACCTCTGTTACTCCAGCTCATTCTCTTCTCAGAATCACCTCCTGCTTAACTGATGGCTCCTTTGCCTGGAGTCACACAGCATAGAGGCTGTCAGGCAAGCAGGTGGAGGCAGCTCTGGGTGGGGAATAGAGCTGGAGTGACACAGGCTTCAGTTCTTCAGCTTTATTTGCATATCAATTCAAATGCTGATTTCTCAGTAACGGAGAAACAGGCTGGCGCCATGTAAAAGTATTGCTGGGCTTATCTGTGTAGGAGCTACATTCACATACAGGCCAGCGTCACACTGGCGTTTTAAACGGCCGAGTGCAATGCGATAAAAAAATCGCATTGCACTCGGACTAATGTTAAGCTATGGGGCAGCTCCCAGCAGATGACTTTTTGTCAGCCGTTTTCCTCGGTCCGAGACAATCGCAGCTTGCTGCGATTGTCTCGGACCGAGGAAAACTCTCGGCTCACTCACACCCATATAAGCCTATGGGTGCGAGTGAGACAGCGCACATCACTTGGATATCATCCGAGTGATGTGCGTTATAAGCGGACCCCAGCAATGGAGGAGATGGAGAAATTCATTTCTCTGCAGCTGTGCTCTGATCCATCCTGTGCGAGAGGCTCGGAGCACAGACGCATGACACTCGGCTCCTGCTCTGCTGCGAGCAGGAGCCGAGTGTCATTAGCATATCGCATCTGATGATCTCGCATCGGATGCAATACGCCAGTGTGACGCCGGCCATAGTGTGAAATCCTCCTGACAGATTCCGTTGAAAGATTCAGATAAGTATCTTGTCTACTTATTCAATCTCATTATGGTTTTGATTGCATTACATTTTATGTGCTATTTAAGTTTAATAATATACTATTTGTAACTGGATATTTAGCAGTAGATATATAACAGAAAAACAAAAGGTAGACTGCGCTCCCATTAAGGATGCCATGCATATGTGCTCTATCCCAGAGGGGAGTCTTTTCTTTCCATTGCAATCCATATAAAAAGAAACCGTGCCTGATTGCTGCTCAGCAAGTGCTCTGACAATAAGCAAAATAGTCATGCTGTGAACATGTCACAAAGAATAATACAAAATGCCAAGCTTATCAATAAGAGCCATTCATTAAATCAACAGGTGCTAAAAAGAATGGACACTACAATTAGTCAATAATTAAAGGTGCTCTGTTGTCTAGAGAAGCATAATGCTATTGATATAATTATGGATTAAGGTGACATAACAATCAATGATATATGAATACAATCAAGATTTGCCAAATCAGGACCATATATGGTGAACACTAAGAATAGCCCTAAAAAGTATATGGTCACAATTTAGTGCTATGAGTATCGGATCTGTGTTTCACCCTGTTCTTCAGAAATGCAAAAATGGCCTTTGATGTGTGTTTTGGATCATTGTCATGTTGGAAAAGTACACACCTACCAAGGACAATGAGTGATTGTAGCCTTGATACAAAGCAGCACATTCATGAATTCATGATATCATCAATGAAATGTAGCTCTGGGACACCAGCAGCATTCATGCTGCCCCAAATAAGAAAAAAGCCACCACCATGTTTCTCTGTAGGCACCATGTATTTGTTTTTCTTTGTACTCCTCACCTTTGCGACGACATACAGTTTTGAAACAATCAGTTACAAAAACATTTATTTTGCTCTCACTCCAGAATACAGAAAATCAATAGTCTTCATATTTTTCATTGTGGGTCCTGGCAAATTGTAGGCAGGCTTTTTTGTGCATGCGCATTAGGAGAGGTTTCCTTTGTGGAAAACCCTGATGCATGCCATTCCCCTGCAGTGTGCACTGTATTGTGTCACAGAAAACACTTATCCCGGTTTGGCTTTCTACTTCTATAGCTAACTGCAGTGAACTTACATGCCGATTTTCTTCACCCTTCTCATCAGAAAACACACCTGAGCCCTTGATGTTCAGTATACCTACCCTGTGTCTTGTTCCTATACTCAGTCTTTCTTTTTGGAAAATTGAAGGCAAGTGTGAAAAAAGTAAGATTTCTGATTTTTATTTTTTTTTTCAGAAATCTTGCTTCTATCCATTTGATTAAGTGCTGTTCTGCAGTACCAGAAAATGACCACTAAAAAGTGTGACTGACTAGTAGTGTTCCACTCTATACACTGTCTAAATTAGACATATGTAAGAGCTGGAACATCTGATTGGTGTTGGATGTCTGATATTGATCCTAGAAGTGGACAACCCATTCAGAGACACCCCATCAGTATTAAAAGGTACAAAACTCACTTGAATTTGCAGGAACTACGTTTAACGGTTTAAGGGTGATGTAATTTGCAAAAAAAATAACTAGCTGGTTATCATTGGTGACATATTGGGGCCCATAATAATCATTTTGAAAAGCATGACTAGCCCAGACTCTGAAACGTCTGAGAGAATGAAATATTTGCTAAGTGTCAGGGAGCTTTCACATTGCATTTTGTGTCCTTGTTGGGTCATACGTCTGAAATCACCCACAAAACGGGTTACGGATGCATGCGCCAACGGGGCCATAGACTGTAATGGTGACGGCAGAGAGAACGAGCGCTGTGCTGTGCACCATTTTCGGGGAGACAGGAAATGGAAACTGTGTCTGAATGTCCATCTTTTGTAAGCATACACTCCCAAAAAAGTGCTTGGCAGAGCGCGCCTTCACTATATCTATGGCCTTGTCGGCGCATGAGTCAGGACCGCATTTTGATGGCAATAATTACTTAGTGCATGTAAACATAACCTAACTAATATGTCTGTCCTTTTCTTCCATTATACAAGGTAAACCTTTTTGTCATGCTGTCGGTTGTCTGTGTACTACTGAACCTGGCTGGTTTCATATTAGGATGCCAAGGTGCTCAATTTGTGTCCAGTGTACCCAGCTGTCATTTGGTAAGTGTCATGTATTCTCTTTGAGCCCTGTATGTATATCATCCTTGTTGTATGTATGGCCCATTCCATCTTCTTTATGCATAGCACTTTACCATTAAAGACTACAAAATACATATACACTGTGCTGGCTAAATGACTGGTTGAGATCCTCTCCAAAACAGCAGGACTTATAGACGTCTGTCCACCTATCTAAAATGGTCACGTAAGCATAAGATCTGGATAAGTAAATAAACCAAAGTGGCCTGGGGTGAGTAATTGTTTTTTTTTATATCATGCAGTTGGCTGGTGGCATGTGCATCATGTTAATGATGCAGAGATGGCATCAAGATATGCAATGGAAAGAAGGCAAATCGGCAGATACACTGTGACTCTTGAGTCTTGGCACCTTTGTGTATATTACTTGTACCACCTAAATAAAAAGTCAAATATACCTCTTTGTCACCAAAGTATTTTGTACAGCACTGTCTTCCATCACCAGTTTATTGCCCCCTATCACAGTACAAAAATTATTCAGGGATAATTTGTGGAACATTGCAAAGAGTTCATGGTGTCGACTTCGCTTTCAACTTCCCCAGATGGAATTCTAATCAAGCATCTGTGGGTAGTTCTGGAAAAACAAGTCCAACCCATGGAAGGATTTGTCTTGCATAAGTCCATACGTCAGAAAACCCCAATCCTGATTTCTTAAACACATTTATGTTAGTCTTCTTGACAATATGGTCATTGTGTCATCACCTGTTATGGAGCGTTAAAGGATCAATGGACCATCCCTTTTTCTGTTGCAGAAATGGGACCTAGCGTTCACCTAAAAGCTCCAGAATTCCTTGTGACATCATGGCACCCAAAGTGTCCTGTAAGTTACCGGTATTTAATAAGCTCACACACCTTGTGAAGTCATCACCTATATTGGCAGTTTTCCATCCCTTCTTTTAAAAGTGGGTAGAGGCAATGGATGGTGGCAAAGTAAAGAACTCTTATGTATCTCTCTGAAACCTATTATCAGTGATCTCCTCAAGATCCATCTATAAGTCATCTGACCTTCTAGATAATCAATGGACTCAGCATCAGGTAACCGTGTGGAAGTACATCATCACTTCCACTCCTGTCAGAGACCATTGATGTGGTGGGAGATGGAGAAGGTTAATAACCATCCCTTTGCTAGTAGGAGTGAAAAATGTCATTAACAGTGCCAATTATGACGTCATAACCACCATGATGTCACCACATTCACAAGCTCATGTCCTTGGCAATCTCTAATGCAACCTCAATAAATTAGTGATGCTGATCAGGTCCTAAAATGTAAATAACATTAATTTTTCAGCATTAGTTTTTTGGTGTCATGTTTAATTACAAACAGAATTGACAACTCTAATTATGGCAATTAGGTTTGTCAGAAGTAAACAAATTGTCTTCCGTGCTCAGGCTTTCCTAAAGTAAATACTCTTAGTCTTCATCCTGTGATAAAATATTACATTGTGTTCTTTTTCTCATTGATGGCTATCTCCTGTTGAAAATTAGATGTTTTCTCTCTAATACCATGATGATTCACATCAGAATTACACATTGAGTAAATTAGCAGCGTGCTTCCTTCAGCACAGTTCTTTGGCAGCACACAGCTTCAGAATTAACCTTTTAAAAGGCAGCTCAGCCAAACTTTTACAGCCAAGAAAAGTAATTTGTATTAAGGTACTGTATATATTACTACCATTTGCAAATATAGAATATATGGTAATCTATCTGGCATTTATGAATAATGGAAATATGTATGTTATTGTGATGGTGGGGGGCGGCATTTCCCTCAACATTGTTTTAGTAATCCCATTGAAGAATACTTAACTCTTCTTCTCTCTTGCTTGAAATGGCTGATTACAGGAAGCAGTAGATTGTATTTTATTGTACAGAAAATGAAGATAAAACTTTAGGCTTAAGCCCCCTTATACATCTTAGATAGCTGTCAGCCGAAGCTATCTCGGCCGTCTCTCCCATACACAGGAGCGCTCACTCTGCGGAGTTCTCCTGTGTTCTGTATAAGAGAGCTGCTGTCAGACTCCTTTGAGGGTGACCTACAGTATATATAACGACATGTTCAGGCGCCATTAGTCTAATGTGTTTGGGAGCCTTTAGTTTCCCTTTACTGATTGGTATTTCAAGTCTCAAATGATTTCTTAACATTTTCATAACTAACAACATTATACATAAGACAATAAACTCCTGAGGTACACTTCTTATACATCACTTTATATATATATATATATATATATATATATATATATATATTTATATACTGTATATACATACAGTGTGTATACATATACACACTGCTCAAAAAAAAGGGAACAGGGAACACTTAAACAACACAATGTAACTCCAAGTAAATCACACTTCTGTCTGTGAAATCAACCTGTCCAGTTATGAAGCAACATCGATTGTGAACCAATTTCTCCTGCTCCTCCATTTCTCTGTTGTCATCCTTTTTGGCTGTTGTATTGGTCACTTTTGCATTTTGTCGTTGCTCTCACCCCTAGAGGTTCTGTACAGTAGCATGAGGTGGTGTCTAGAACCCACAGAAGTTGCTCTGGTAGTGCAGCTCATCCAGGATGGCACATCAGTGCGAGCTGTGACAAGAAGGGTAGTTGTATTTGTCGGCACAGTGTCCAGAGCTTGGAGCAGATACCAGGAGACAGGCCAGTATACCAGGAGATGTGGAGGGGGCCGTAGGAGGGCAACAACCCAGCAACAGGACCATTACCGCCTCCTTTGTGCAAGGAGGAACAGGAGGAGCAGTGCCAGAACCCTGCAAAATGACCTCCAGCAGGCCACTAACATCCATGTGCTTGCTCAAACTATCAGAAACAGACTCCATGAGGGTGGTATGAGGGTCCGACATCCACAAGTGGGTGTTGTGCTCACAGCCCAACACCATTCAGGGCGATTGACATTTGCAGAGAACACCAAGATTGGCAAGTTCGACATTGGTGCTCTGTGCTCTTCACGGATGAGAGCAGGTTCACACTGAGTATATGTGACAAAGTCTGGAGACGCCTATATATATATAGTATATATATAGGGGTCAGATGTTTTTAGCCGGGGGGAGCAATAACCATGGTCCCTCTCTAGGCTATTAATATCTGCCCTCAGTCACTGGCTTTCCCACTCTGGCAGAGAAAATTGCGCGGGAGCCCATAACAGTTTTTTCCGTGAATTAACCCTTTATTTTAACAGCTACAGCCCCCAAATTTTGCACACAAACACTTCTAACAATAGTAGTGAGGAATATGTAAACCATGTCTCATATCCAGTCGGGTTTGATAAGGAGATAGCAAAGGCCGGCAATTGAATTACCGGCTTTTAAGCTGTCTAGCTCTGTATGAAATATATATACTATAATATATGTGTGTCTCACATTATATATATATATACAGTGGGGAAAAAAAGTATTTAGTCAGTCAGCAATAGTGCAAGTTCCACCACTTAAAAAGATGAGAGGCGTCTGTAGTTTACATCATAGGTAGACCTCAACTATGGGAGACAAACTGAGAAAAAAAAATCCAGAAAATCACATTGTCTGTTTTTTTAACAATTTATTTGCATATTATGGTGGAAACTAAGTATTTGGTCAGAAACAAAATTTCATCTCAATACTTTGTAATATATCCTTTGTTGGCAATGACAGAGGTCAAACGTTTTCTGTAAGTCTTCACAAGGTTGCCACACACTGTTGTTGGTATGTTGGCCCATTCCTCCATGCAGATCTCCTCTAGAGCAGTGATGTTTTTGGCTTTTCGCTTGGCAACACGGACTTTCAACTCCCTCTAAAGGTTTACTATAGGGTTGAGATCTGGAGACTAGCTAGGCCACTCCAGGACCTTGAAATGCTTCTTACGAAGCCACTCCTTCGTTGCCCTGGCGGTGTGCTTTGGATCATTGTCATGTTGAAAGACCCAGCCACGTTTCATCTTCAATACCCTTGCTGATGGAAGGAGGTTTGCACTCAAAATCTCACGATACATGGCCCCATTCATTCTTTCATGTACCCGGATCAGTCGTCCTGGCCCCTTTGCAGAGAAACAGCCCCAAAGCATGATGTTTCCACCACCATGCTTTACAGTAGGTATGGTGTTTGATGGATGCAACTCAGTATTCTTTTTCCTCCAAACACGACAAGTTGTGTTTCTACCAAACAGTTCCAGTTTGGTTTCATCAGACCATAGGACATTCTCCCAAAACTCCTCTGGATCATCCAAATGCTCTCTAGCAAACTTCAGACGGGCCCGGACATGTACTGGCTTAAGCATTGGGACACGTCTGGCACTTCAGGATCTGAGTCCATGGTGGCGTAGTGTGTTACTTATGGTAGGCCTTGTTACATTGGTCCCAGCTCTCTGCAGTTCATTCACTAGGTCCCCCCGCGTGGTTCTGGGATTTTTGCTCACCGTTCTTGTGATCATTCTGACCCCACGGGGTGGGATTTTGCGTGGAGCCCCAGATCGAGGGAGATTATCAGTGGTCTTGTATGTCTTCCATTTTCTAATTATTGCTCCCACTGTTGATTTCTTCACTCCAAGTGGGTTGGCTATTGCAGATTCAGTCTTCCCAGCCTGGTGCAGGGCTACAATTTTGTTTCTGGTGTCCTTTGACAGCTCTTTGGTCTTCACCATAGTGGAGTTTGGAGTCAGACTGTTTGAGGGTGTGCACAGGTGTCTTTTTATACTGATAACAAGTTTAAACAGGTGCCATTACTACAGGTAATGAGTGGAGGAAAGAGGAGACTCTTAAAGAAGAAGTTACAGGTCTGTGAGAGCCAGAAATCTTGATTGTTTGTTTCTGACCAAATACTTATTTTCCACCATAATATGCAAAAAAAATGATAAAGAAACAGACAATGTGATTTTCTGGATTTTTTTTTCTCAGTTTGTCTCCCATAGTTGAGGTCTACCTATGATGTAAATTACAGACGCCTCTCATCTTTTTAAGTGGTGGAACTTGCACTATTGCTGACTGACTAAATACTTTTTTGCCCCACTGTATATATATATATATATATATATATATACATACAGTACAGACCAAAAGTTTGGACACACCTTCTCATTTAAAGATTTTTCTGTATTTTCATGACTATGAAAATTGTACATTTACATTGAAAGCATCAAAACTATGAATTAACACATGTGGAATGATATACTTAACAAAAAAGTGTGAAACAACTGAAAATATGTCTTATATTCTAGGTTCGTCAAAGTAGCCACCTTTTGCTTTGATGACTGCTTTGCACACTCTTGACATTCTCTTGATGAGCTTCAAGAGGTAGTCACCGGGAATGGTTTTCCCTTCACAGGTGTTCCCTGTCAGGTTTAATAAGTGGGATTTCTTGCCTTATAAATGGGGTGTGGACCATCAGTTGTGTTGAGCAGAAGTCTGGTGGATACACAGCTGATAGTCCTACTGAATAGACTGTTAGAATTTGTATTATGGCAAGAAAAAAGCAGCTAAGTAAAGAAACACGAGTGGCCATCATTACTTTAAGAAATGAAGGTCAGTCAGTCCAAAAAATTGGGAAAACTTTGAAAGTGTCCCCAAGTGCAGTTGTAAAAACCATCAAGCGCTACAAAGAAACTGGCTCTCATGAGGACCGCCCCAGGAAAGGAAGACCAAGAGTCACCTCTGCTTCTGAGGATAAGTTTATCCGAGTCATCAGCCTCAGAAATCGCAGGTTAGCAGCAGCTCAGATTAGAGACCAGGACAATACTGATTTGATATACTCTTTCTGCCCCTGACGAAGCTACCTGTGTGTAGCGATACGCGTTGGGCTTCGGCCCCCCTCCTCTCTCCTGACTGACACCCTGGCTTCAGCTCCGTCACACCTCCTGGCTGCCTGCGGCTCTGCAGCACCTGTGTAACGTATATACCCTCTGTATCTCTTATTTTGTCTCCCACTTGCTCTGATTTAGACATTGGTCGTGCTCACTGTTCATTATTTATGTGTGCAGGTAGCATACATTACACTATCAGTGTTAGATAGGGTTATTTACATTTCACTAGTCCGTCGGACTCTCAGGTGGTATGTGTTTGACCGCTTCATGTTAGATTACTGCATATTGGGGTTAGGAGCTTTAGTTTAGTGTTTATGCACTCAGCACCTGCATGTATACCTTCCTGGGTTGTAACTTTTGCCAGATCAGCGGGAGTGTTCAGTTTGGATGGGGGGAGGAGGGGGATTTCTTACTATCTACAGGGCATTGTTTTCATGTATGTGTTTTTTAAGTGGTTTTATTGTACTGTTTTTCAGTGTGCACTTTTCTAATAAAAGCCATATTTTGTAATTGTTTGGTGATCTCCCTATCAGCGTATTCTTTTCTCTTTGCGTATTGGTTAGACCAGGACAATACCACACAGAGTTCTAGCAGCAGACACATCTCTACAACAAATGTTAAGAGGAGACTTTGTACAGCAGGCCTTCATGGTAAAATTGCTGCTAGGAAACCACTGCTAAGGACAGGCAACAAGCAGAAGAGACTTGTTTGGGCTAAAGAACACAAGGAATGGACATTAGACCAGTGGAAATCTGTGCTTTGGTCTAATGAGTCCAAATTTGAGATCTTTGGTTCCAACCACCGTGTCTTTGTGCGACGCAGAAAAGGTGAACGAATGGACTCTACATGCCTGGTTCCCACCATCAAGCATGGAGGAGGAGGTGTGATGGTGTGGGGGTGCTTTGCTGGTGACAGTGTTGGGAATTTATTCAAAATTGAAGGCATACTGAACCAGCATGGCTACCACAGCATCTTGCAGCAGCATGCTGTTCCATCCGGTTTGCGTTTAGTTAGACCATCATTTATTTTTCAACAAGACAATGACCCCAAACACACCTCCAGGCTGTGTAAGGGCTATTTGACCAAGAAGGAGAGTGATGGGGTGGTCACCAGACCTGAACCCAATCGAGATGGTTTGGGGTGAGCTGGACCGCAGAGTGAAAGCAAAAGGGACAACAAGAGCTTAGCATTTCTGGGAACTCTGTTATGACCTGGTGGTCAGGACAACAATGGACCTGGTGGTTAAGAGCACACGGAATGACCTGATAGTTACTGATAATAAAGGACGAGCTCTGGGACGTGGGAACTCTGCTGACCGCAATCCCTAATCCTATCAAACACACTAGAAATAGCCGTGGATTGCGCCTAACGCTCCCTATGCAACTCGGCACAGCCTAAGGAACTAGCTAGCCCTGAAGATAGAAAATAAAGCCTACCTTGCCTCAGAGAAATTCCCCAAAGGAAAAGGCAGCCCCCCACATATAATGACTGTGAGTAAAGATGAAAATACAAACACAGAGATGAAATAGATTTAGCAAAGTGAGGCCCGACTTACTGAACAGACCGAGGATAGGAAAGGTTACTTAGCGGTCAGCACAAAAACCTACAAAAAGACCACGCAGAGGGCGCAAAAATGACCCTCCGCACCGACTCACGGTGCGTAGGCGCTCCTTCTGCGTCCCAGAGCTTCCAGCAAGCAAGACAACAATAAAAATAGCAAACCAAAGAAATACAGGCTGGAACTTAGCTTCCGCTGGGAAGACAGGACACAAGAACGATCCAGGAGTGAACTAGACCAATACTGGAACATTGACAGGTGGCATGGAGCAAAGATCTAAGTGGAGTTAAATAGAGCAGCCAGCTAACGAATTAACCTCGTCACCTGTGGAAGGAAACTCAGAAACACCCACCAGAGGAAGTCCATGGACAGAACCAGCCGAAGTACCATTCATGACCACAGGAGGGAGCCCGACAACAGAATTCACAACAGAACTCCATCAAGATTGTTGGAAGATCATTTCCGGTGACTACCTCTTGAAGCTCATCAAGAGCATGCCAAGAATGTGCAAAGCAATCGTCAAAGGAAAAGGTGGCTACTTTCAAGAACCTAGAATATAAGACATATTTTCAGTTGTTTCACACTTTTTTGTTAAGCATATAATTCCACACGTGTTAATTCATAGTTTTGATACCTTCAGTGTGAATTTACAGTTTTCATAGTCATGAAAATACAGAAAAATCTTTAAATGAGAAGGTGTGTCCAAACTTTTGGTCTGTACTGTATATATAGTCTGTATATATGTTTTCACGAATATTTGCACCCATGGATCCATTCTGTGTCCATTTTGCAAGCCAGCGAGAAAATCTCGTCGTACGGATGCCATACGGATGACACACGGATAATTTTTAGAGAAAAAAATCGCATCCTCGCGTTGAATACGGATCACTGTTCAGGAACTTTTCTGCGTATTACGCCTGTAAAAAACAGACTGTATTTCCCTACGCTAAGTGTGACACCGGCCTGAATCTAAGGCCCTGTTCACACGTTCAGTATTTGGTCAGTGTTTTATATCAGTATGTATATGCCAAAACCAGGAGTGGGTGATAAATACAGATGTGGTGACGTGTTTCTACTATACTTTTTATACTTTGTTCCTCTCCTGGTTTTGGCTTACAAATACTGATATAAAATACTGACCAAATACTGAACGTGTGACCGTGGCCTAATTAAGAGAAATAAATTGCAGTATGCACTAGTTTCTTCAGTGTGTCAGATGAGACATGCTCAGTTATGTTTATGGGTGCGTTCAAAAAATGTGAATCCATACGGAGTCACTGCATATCATCTGTAGCTGTATAAAAACAGATTGCACACTGATTGTATACAAATTACACACAGATGATAAATGAGAAAAAAATCGTCTGCATTTTCTGACTGAAACTCAGACACTTTTTACTTGACTTTGTAAATGTAGCCAGAGAGGAGGATTCTCTGCCCCATTCAGCATGCTCATACAGGGATACAGAAAGTCATTGAGCACAGATCTTTGCTAGACCCTCAGTTCAATTCAGCTACTAAGACACAATGAGCACTTTCAGCACGGTTATAAAGATAGCAAAATAAGGTATCGCGGTATATTACAAAGATTCAGAACGAAGTGCTGATCAGTAATTAAATGTTTAGTTACTGTTTAATGAATAATTACATTAAAAAGCAATGATAATAGTTTTTCTCTTAGAATTTTTTTATCTTCAAAGTATGAAACATTTATCTTCGCAGTTGAAAGATTTATGAGAATATTTTTGTTCTGTTAGAAAGTACACTATGTGCAATATATTCTTGTATTTTCCAGCTCTTAGTCGAGTAAGGCTACTTTCACACTAGCGTTAACTGCAATCCGTCACAATGCGTTGTTTTGCAGAAAAAACGCATCCTGCAAAAGTGCTTGCAGGATGCGTTTTTTCCCCATAGACTTGTATTGACGACGCATTGCGACGGGTTGCCACACGTCGCAAAAAACGAGCAAAAAACACTACATGTAACGTTTTTTGCTCCTGACGGACCGCTTTTTCCACTCCCACCTCCCCGCACCTCACAATGGGGCAGCGGATGCGCCGGAGAAATGCATCCGCTGCCTCCGTTGTGCAGTGCGTTAAACGCTAGCGTCAGAATCTCTGCCCGACGCATTGCGACGGGGAGATTCCGACGCTAGTGTGAAAGTAGCCTTACTCTTCAAAACACTCTGTGCCATTATCTACAGTGCTTTTAGCGGCATGCATCCACTCTCCTCACATCTCTCTTCGCTCTAAGGCTGCCGTCACACTAGCAGTATTTGGTCAGTATTTTACGTCAGTATCTGTAAGCCAAAACCAGGAGTGGGTGATAAATGCAGAAGTGGGGCATATGTTTCTATTATACTTTTCCTCTAAGGCCGGCCTCACACTAGCGAGTTTTACGGACGTAAGAGAGGTGCTGAAAATACGGATTGCATACGGTACAATGCTTCTTTATGCCCCTGCTCCTATCAGCCGTATTTTACTGATCCGTATTATACGGTCTTCTACGGCCGTAGAAAATCGCAGCATGCTGCGTTTGTCACCGTATTGCGCAAAAAATCCGCCAATGAAAGTCTATGGGGGCCAGAAAAATACGGATTACACACGGACCAGCAGTGTCACTTGCGAGAAATACGCAGCGGTGTTAGAGAGAAAAGCCGGCAATTCAGCGCGGTGTACAGTGGCCAAGTGCCAGAATAGGCGCATCTTCCAGACCCTCTCTAGGCTATTAATATCTGCCCTCAGTCACTGGCTTTACTACTCTGGCAGAGAAAATTGCGCGGGAGCCCACGCCAATTTTTTCCGCCATTTAACCCCTTAATTTACTAGCTAGAGCGCCCAAATTTTGCACATACACACTACTAACATTAGTAGTGTGGAATATGCAAAAAAAATGGTGATATGAGATGGTTTACTGTATGTAAACCATGTCTCATATCATGTCGGGTTTAGGAAGGAGATAGTAAAAGCCGGCAATTGAATTACCGGCTTTAAAGCTATCTAGCGCTGGATGAAATATTAATATATATACATATATGTGTCTACTGACATATATATATATATATAGACAGTATATATGTTTTTATGATTTTTTTGAGCCCATGGATCCATTGTATATCCGTATGTTGGTTTTGCAAGCCTGCGAGAAAAACGCGCAGTACGGATGCCATACGGATTACATACGGAGGATGCCATGCGCAAAATACGCTGACACACCCTGCCTACGGAGGAGCTACGGACCACTATTTTGGGGACTTTTCTGCGTATTACGGCCGTAATTTACGGACCGTATTTTTATACGCTGAGTGTGAGGCCGGCCTAATTGTTCCACTCCTGGTTTTGGCTTACAAATACTGAGGTAAAATACTGACCAAATACTGCTAGTGTGACGGCAGCCTAAGAGTGCTTACAATGCATCGTTCCTATATTTTCCTAGGTTTCATTCAGACATTCCAGGAAAATGATATAAATTTTAGGGGGTTATGGAAGGAAAATTATATGCAAAGGACTCCGATTACGGCATTGCACTGACTTTTCTCAATGCTGAAAGTCAGCAGTGAGGTAAGAAAACCAGACAATCCTGTAAAGACCTGCAGATCAGTGATTTCAATTAGAGATGAGCGAACGTGCTGGGATAAGGTGTTATCTGAGCATGCTCGGGTGCTAACCAAGTGTCTTCAGCGTGCTCGAAATATATATTTGAGTACCTGCGGTTGCGTGTCTTGTTGCTGTTTGACAGCATGGTCGGAGGCTGGTGCATCGCTGGAATCAGGATCTCTGCCCATACATTATGCATACATCACAGTCTTGAGAATGGGGATTCGAGGTCCCCTTTGTGATAGGAGTACTAGTGTTCATGCATGCCCAGCACTTCATTCACTCCCAATAAAGGGAGTTGCTCACATTTGCTTCCATAGACCTATAGGGCTGAGTGGAGCAGTGGTCAAGTAGGCACACATGTGCTCTTTTACACAGGGCTTTGGGACACCCATTCTTGGATCGATGGGGGTCCCAGCAGTTAGACCACTGCTGATCAGACGTTCATCACTTTAAATTGACCTAAACCCAGAATTCTGCTGTTCAGTGAGTCATATCACCAAAGACATGTTGTGTGGCACCTACAACACTGTAGACCAAAGGTCTCCTTGTAGGTTATGTACCTTTTTAATATGACAATGATGTTAAGGAACCCTCAAAATTAAAAGGGGAAATATTGGATACATCTACAGCTTTTAGCTCACTGTTTATATCTGGTAATGCTGATATCCCATGTCATTGTTGCACAATAGTATCTGCGGTTGTCAACATCTGAGGAGCCACATTAAAAAAGACCCTAGTAACGTGACCCTTGAGTCACTGGTTGGGGAACACTGGTGTTTGTTATCTATTATTATTATTTATTCATATAGCACCATTAATTCCTTGGTGCTGTACATGAGAAAGGGGTTACGTCATCTACCCACAAGCCACACATTACATACACATCACACACAACCCCAAATTACATACACATTATACACATATATCATACACATTACACATCATACACACGTTATACACATTACACATACATTGCACACATTACATACACATTACACACATAATACACATTACACACATACTACACACATTACATACACATCACACACCACATATACACACGCCATACACATTGCACACATATTACGCACTACATACAAAACAACACAGCACACATTACATATACACACACATCATACACATTACACACATATACATCATCCACAGCACACATTACGCAGCACAGATCACAAACACACTCACATCACACACCCCATTAAGTGAAGTGAGTACACAGATCTGGTATGCTGTAATACAGAATTTTGTATTTTAATCACAGTTGTGTTTTTGCAGGTAGATATGACAGAAGGAAAAATCTGCATTTGCTGTGATGAAACTCAGGCTTCCAAGTGCCTGGAAAAAGAAAATGTCCTGAAGCTGGTCATGATCCACTCCTGCAATGCTGTTCATCTTTTACTCAAGGTAATATTGTTGCACTAGTGTAATCAATGCTTTACGTACGTTTACGTCTACTTGTTTTGTCTAGAATTGGTCGTACACTTAGGACAGTGCAGGGGTATGCTTCTGGTATGTCCACATTATGCTTTGGGTTAATTGTGGCCTTACACAGCGTTCTTCTAATACAATGCCTAACCGGACTTTACATAACTGCGCTAAGGCTGGTTTCACACTAGCATTTGTGTACGCAGCATAGGGCTGCATACTTCTTAACTTCAGATCCTCATACATCCGCATCCGTCCTGCGTACCTATCTTCAACATTGTGTATGCAGGAACATGCATCGTCATGCATTGTATGCGGATGCGTCCCCGTGCGGCGTTTTGACGTGTCCACCGAACGCACTTATTACAGATGGAAGAAAGGCGATTACAGCAGCTAAACAGGAAAGGGTTCTTTACATTTACCGTATATACTCGAGTATAAGCCGACCCGAGTATAAGCCGACCCCCCTAATTTTTGCCACAAAAAACTGGGAAAACTTAATGACTCGAGTATAAGCCTAGGGTGGAAACTGCAGCAGCTACTGGTAAATGTTTTTGAATATCCATATTGAATCAGGAGCCCCATATAATGCTCCGTACAGTTCATGATGGGCCCCATAAGATGCTCCATACAAAATACGCCCCATATAATGATCCATAAAGTTTATGATGGCCCCATAAGATGCTCCATATTAAAATATGCCACATATAATGCTGCACAAATGTTGATTATAACCCCATAAGATGCTCCATAGACACATTTGCCCCATATAATGCTCCACAAATGTGGATTATGGCCCCATAAGATGCTCCATACAGACATTTGCCCCATATGCTGTTGCTGCGATTAAAAAAATAAATTACATACTCACCTCTCGTCGCTCAGGCCCATGACACTTGCTATACTCACCTTTCCCGTTCCACCGCTGAGCGCCGCTGTGTCTTCCCCGTCCTCTGCACTGACGTTCAGGCAGAGGGCAGCGCCCGCTAATCGCGTCATTCCGCCCTCTAACCTGAGCGTCACTGCAGAGGATGCGGAAGACGCAGCGGCACCAATGGTGGAATGGGGAGCAGGTGAATATCGCACACTGAGTTATACTCACCTGCTCCTGGTGCGGTCCCTGCACGTCTGTTCCCCGGCGCCGGCAGCTTCTTCCTGTAGTGAGCGGTCACATGGTACCGCTCATTACAGTAATGAATATGCGGCTCCACCCCTGTGTTTGTGTCATTTAGTTTTCCAGTGAACGATGTGACTGATCATCTACTGTTAATTTGGCTGCTAACCACCTGCGAAAATCTTGAGAATACTTGCAGAAAACGAAGCAATTAATTAATTCTGGAATTTTATATGCCAGTTTCAAACAGAAGTCTGTACGACAAAAAATGTATGAAAAAACAGACTACCACGAATTAATTTGGTGGCTCTTGAGCTGAAATTTACACCAGCTTTAAATTGTGCTAGCATTCAGCTATAATTTAGCTTCATTTTTTCTGTAAGTTAAATTAAATCTAGCAGGCCACTATTGGGTCCTATTCCACCACCTAAGCTAATCATCGTAGAAAAGTGGCTTAAATTGGAAAAAAATGAGTTTGGTTTTTTGTTTCAACAGAAAAATAGTGCCAGTAGCTCGAGAAATCTTTCCCTATGTCTTTACTATCAGTGCTTTGTTGAATAGCCTGCTTCTTAACTCTCAGTAAGCCACAAGCAGTTTAATAATTTTTTCTGCGTACTTCAGTAAGCATCCAATCGCTCAAAGTGAAATCCTGGTAGACGATTACATTTGACTCCTGGGGGATACAGATGCACATAGTGTGCACAAAATGTCATATTCCCAATTATATATATTATAGTTAGTGGAAATAAGGCAATGGGAACCTTGGGCTGGTTACAGCTATCCAGTAAGTATGGCCAGCTTTAATACATTAGCCTCATTATCTGTGCTCTACTGCATGTATCTTGTCTTTGTAGCTTTGTAATAGCAGCAATAGCATCCAGGTGTTTTATTGTCTTTACAAACAGAAAGCAAGACTATTTCAATTAAAAAAATAGCAATGTTATCACCTTAGAGTTTGACAACGACATGTTACATAGTTACCAGGGTTGAAAAAAAGACCTAGGTCCATCAAGTTCAACCTTTCTCCACCAATTATACATTTTGTCAATAATTTAACTATAAGCCACAATGTTATGTGTATCAATAAAATCGTGCATCTCTTTTTGAAAAGCTGTTATAGTGTCTGCCATTATTACCTCCTGTGGTAGGGCATTCCACAGTCTGACTGCTCTAATTGTAAAGAACCCTTTCCTATCTTGCTGCCAGAATCACCTTTCTTCCACCCGTAATGAATGTCTCCTGGTCCTTAGTATGGTCTTTGGAAGGAATAAGTCATGTGCCAGTCCTTTGTATTGCCCACACATAAATTAATACATGCAGACACAAAAGAGCACAGTAGGACCAAAAACACTCTGTTGTAAAAAAAAAAATCACAGTAATAAGCAAGTGCTAGTAAAACGATGGAAAAAACGGGGTATTTGGTTGTTACTTTTTTTTGCAAAAAAATGTATACTAAGCTGCTCCACCATCTGTTGTATTTAAAAACCTGATCATCTGTATAGTACCTGTATAAGCAGGGTTCAGAGAGGGAACAGCTTTTGTGCAAATGACCCACAAGGAGTGGTGGATACCTCCCCAGCCTTGTAGACACAAGAGGACAATTATGGAAACCGAAACACATGGGCTACTTGCACAATGAACAAGTCTGTAGGAACATGTTCACACACCACCCAGAAACTTGAAGATACAAAAGAGCACAGTAAGACCAAAACACTCTGTTGTAAAAAAAAATCACAGTAATAAGCAAGTGCTAGTAAAAAGATGGAAAAAACAGGGTATTTGGTTGATTCGTTTTTTGCAAAAAAATGTATACTAAGCTGCTCCACCAAACGTCAAGATATACCCATATAGAGCAGTCCTAACTGATGTATGTAATCCCTATCTGATGCATTTAAAACCTGACCATCTTTATATTACCTGTATAAGCAGGGTTCAGAGATGGCATGTCCATGTAGACACGTTGAATGGAACAGCTTTTGTGCAAATGACCCACAAGGAGTGGTGGATACCTCCCCAGTCTTGTAGACACAAGAGAACAATTATGGAAACCGAAACACATGAGCTACTTGCACAATGAACAAGTCTGTAGGAACATGTTCCCACACCAAAAAAACAGGGTATTTGGTTGATACTATTTTAGCAAAAAATTGTATACTAAGCTAGTATACATTTTTTGGGAAAAAAAAAAGTATCAACCAAATACCCTGTTTTTTCCATCTTTTTACTAGCACTTGCTTATTACTGTGATTTTTTTTACAACAAAGTGTTTTTGGTCTTACTGTGCTCTTTTGTGTCTTCAAGTTTCTTGGTGGTGTGTGAACATGTTCCTACAAAGGCACAGATGATTGGCCTCGGGGAGACCAAAACATCCAACACCGCGGAGACACCATCACGTGTTTCTCAACGCAGTGATTCCAGAACACTGCCCCCATCCCTTATGGGAAATATGCAGATGCATGTAAAGAAGCTGCGGAGACACCATCACGTGTTTCTCGACGCAAGCAGTGAATAGCCAGGCCTTTCCCCGGGAAGGAACAACCACGGGAAGGGCAGCATCCTATGAAGGAAAGCCACCTATGCCAAGCATGGTATCCATCCACAGACAGCTGTTTCGGGGTGTTTGCCCCTCATCAGTGTGGAGTAGGAATCTGGCTATTAGGAGCAGTGCCTAGTAAAAAGGTCTTTTGTGTCTTCAAGTTTCTTGGTGGTGTGTGAACATGTTCCTACAGACTTGTTCATTGTGCAAGTAGCCCATGTGTTTCGGTTTCCATAAATTAATACATGTAAATGAGATCCCCTCTGAGGCGTCTTTTTAATAAGCTAAACAAGCCCAACTTTTCCAACCTCTCTTCATATGAGAGGCCTTCCAACTCTTGTAATAATCTAGTTGTTCGCCTTTGAATTGGTTTTAACTTCTGAATATCCTTTTTTAAATGTGGAGCCCAAAACTGGATCCTATATTCTAGATGTGGCCTCACCAGTGATTTATCAACAGATAATAATGCATTGGGATTGCAGGATTTTATCTCTTTTTATACCCCCTAAAATCTTGTTTGCTTTTGCGGCTGCTGCTTGACACTGAGTGCTGCTGCTCAGCTTACTTGTAACCAGAATACCCAAGTCCTTCTCCTGTTCTGTAGTCCTGAGTATACTCCCATTCAATGGATATGCAGCTGTAGGATTACTCCATCCTAGATGCATTACTCTACATTTACAGCGGGTATGGAAAGTGTTCAGACTCCTTTAAATTTTTCACTTTGTTTCATTGCAGCCATTTGGTAAATTCTAAAAGTTCATTTTTTTCACATAAATGTACACTCTGCACCCCATTTTGACTGAAAAAATAGAAATGTAGAAATTTTTTCAAATTTAATAAAAAAGAAAAACTGAATTATCACATGGTCATAAGTATTCAGACCCTTTGCACTCATATTTAAGTTACATGCTGTCCATTTCCTTGTGATCCTCCTTGAGATGGCTCTACTCCTTCATTGGAGTCCAGCTGATAGGACTTGATTTGGAAAGGCACACACCTGTCTATATAAGACATCACAGCTCAGAGTGCATGTCAGACCAAATGGGAATCATGGTCAAAGGAACTGACCAAGGAGCTCAGAGACAGAATTGTGCCAAGGCACAGATCTGGCCAATGGTACAACAGAATTTCTACAGTACTCAAGGTTCCTAAGAGCAAAGTGGCCTCCATAATTCTTAAGTGGAAGAAGTTTAGGACCACCAGTAGTCTTCGTAGACCTGGCCGTCCAGCCAGGGAAGAACCCCAAGATCACTGTGGCTGAGCTCCAGAGATGCAGTAGGGAGATGGGAGAAAGTTCCACAAAGTCAACTATCACTGCAGCCCTCCACCAGTCGGGCCATTATGGCAGAGTGGCCTGACAGAAGCGTCTCCTTAGTGCAAGACATATGAAAGCCTGCATAGAGTTTGCTAAAAAAACACATGAAGAACTCCAAGACTATGAGAAATAAGATTCTCTGGTCTGATGAGACGAATATAGACCTTTTTGGTGATAACTGTAAGTGTAAAGAAAACCAGGCACTGCTCATCACCTGCCCAATATAATCCCAACAGTGAAACATGGTGTTGGCAGCATCATGCTATGGAGATGTTTTTCAGCTGCAGGGACAGGACTTCTGGTTGGCATTGAATGAAACATGAATGCTGCCAAGTACAGAGATATCCTGGATGAAAACCTCTTCCAGAGGGCTCTGGACCTCAGACTTAAGGTACCTTCACACATAACGATATTGTTAACGATATCGTTGCTTTTTGTGACGTAGCAACGATATCGTTAATTAAATCGTTATGTGTGACAGCGACCAACGATCAGGCCCCTGCTGGGAGATCGTTGGTCGCTGAATAAAGTCCAGAACTTTATTTCGTCGCTGGACTCCTGCTGACATCGCTGGATCGGCGTGTGTGACACCGATCCAGCGATGTCTTCACTGGTAACCAGGGTAAACATCGGGTAACTAAGCGCAGGGCCGCGCTTAGTAACCCGATGTTTACCCTGGTTACCATCCTAAAAGTAAAAAAAAACAAACACTACATACTTACCTACCGCTGTCTGTCCTCCAGCGCTGTGCTCTGCTCTCCTCCTGTACTGGCTGTGAGCACAGCGGCCGGAAAGCAGAGCGGTGACGTCACCGCTCTGCTTTCCGGCTGACCGACGCTCACACAGACAGTACAGGAGGAGAGCAGAGCACAGTGCTGGAGGACAGACAGCGGTAGGTAAGTATGTAGTGTTTGTTTTTTTTTACTTTTAGGATGGTAACCAGGGTAAACATCGGGTTACTAAGCGCGGCCCTGCGCTTAGTTACCCGATGTTTACCCTGGTTACCGGCATCGTTGGTCGCTGGAGAGCGGTCTGTGTGACAGCTCTCCAGCGACCAAACAGCGACGCTGCAGCGATCCGGATCGTTGTCGGTATCGCTGCAGCGTCGCTTAATGTGAAGGGGCCTTTAGCTGAAGGTTTGGCCTCCAACAAGACAATGACCCTAAGCACACAACTAAAATAACAAAGGAGTGGCTTCAGAAGAACTCTGTGACCCATTCTCTGGACCCAATTGAGCATCTCTGAAGAGACCTGAAAATGGCTGTCCACCAGCGTTCACCATCCAACCTGACGGAACTGGAGAGGATCTGCAAGGAAGAATGGCAGAGGATCCCCAAATCCAGGTGTGAAAAACTTGTTGCATAATTCCCAAGAAGACCCATGGCTGTACTAGCTCAAAAGGGGGCTTCTACTCAATACTGAGAAAAGGGTCTGAATACTTACGACCATGTGATATTTCAATTTTTCTTTTTTAATACATTTGCAAAAATTACATTTTCTGTTTTTTTTCAGTCAAGAAGGGGTGCAGTGTGTACATTAATGAGAAAAAATTGAACTTTTTAGATTTTACCAAATGGCTGCAATACTTTCCGTACCCACTTCATCTACACTACGTCTCATTTTCCAAGTGTTTGCCCATTCAGACACCGCATGCAGATCATTTTGCAATATATTAATGTTAGCTCTAATAATATTTATTCTAAGTCTCCTACTTTAGGAAAACTCAGAAACTTCAGATCTGTCTAAGCTACCATTATAATGAAATGGTGGAAGGTTGGGTTTAAATACTAACTAAACACTTATTTTTTCATAAATAAATAGTACAAGTGAAGATAGGAAACATTGTAACACATGCCTCTTTTTTCCCCACTTATCATTCTTCTTTTCCCCTTACACTGACCATTCTCTCTCTAAAACCACTTACATCTGTCTACAAATACATATTTAGTGAGAAAACAAATTACATTTTCTACCTGTAAAACTATGAAGAGGGGAGGGAGAAAGGGCTGGAGGAAGAAAAAGGTGGTGTTCTCAATGAAAATCTGCTAACTCCACTGGTGTAGAGGGAAAAATTGCTAAAAATGCAAGATAAAAGTTATGTAATGGCTGGAAGCACACACCGGACAGCTTATTCTGAAAAGTTATGCATAGTTACACTTTAAAGTTCTACCCTACTGTATGTTTGACATAAGAGAATGTTTCCTGTGTCAAGTCACTAGTGCTCTTTGCGGTGGGGACTAACTGGCTCACTTAATTAACTGCGCCATTGTCCTTCTCTGTCCGTGCATTGGCCGTTACAGAAAAGGAGCTGGCTTAGTTATTAAAATGAAAAACTCATTCAGCCCTCTCCAGCCATCACTGACGCTCAAACACTAAGCTCTCTCATGAGTCAAGCAACCTGGAATTGGAGCTGCTGGATGGACATTGATGTCTACAGACCTGGACACCTACTCCATGTTTGTGTTCCAGACTCATCAAGTTTTTGTCAAGTGATTAACTCCTTTAATATGAGTTCTTTTTTTGTGCGGCTTAAGAATATTTTTTATTCTTTTTCTGATTAAGATAGCCCCTGCGGCAGCCATATTGGCCTACGTTATCTCTGCGGTCTGCCTTATGATCGCCTTATGATGGCCATATCCAATAGAGGCAGCAGCTCTATTCCGTACACGCTGCCGGCTATGTTCTACGAATAATGCAGAGGCCTCCGACTATGGACAGGTTAAAATTGGAAGCAGCTCCTCATTGTCTGTTTATTCCTAGTGATTTGCTTTATATTTTTAATTTTGCACTAAAACAGCTACAAAACATAGTATTTTGCAGAATAAGATCCTGAATGTAATTGATTCAGGGCTTCTGGCGAGAATCATATGGTATCTCATTGCACTATATATTAGCAATGCCAGGAACACATTGACCTTCCTGTTATATAAGACAAAGAAGCTGATTTAAGTGTTATGTTCCAGGAACTTACTAGGCATCTTAATTTACCAATAGGCAGTGCTGACATTGCACACTTGAAAGTCTAATAAAGGTTAGATTGCTGCAAACTCCAATAGTAGTATATTCCTTGTTTGGGTTCCCATTGTGCAGCTGTCTTTCATGATTTAATGCTATCCTGTAAATGATGTTACTCCATTTTACAGTTCTCAATATATTGTGCATCCTTAGAAGACAAACAAGGTTTTAAATGTATGGAATCCATTTTTTTGTCCTTGTTTTGTCAGTAATTTTTATTGAGGAATATCACAGTGGAAATGCAATGTGTGAAAGTCATCTATTAAAGGGGTTTTCAGTTTTGAACAGTATCCTTTTGTTAAAGGGGTCCTCTGTTTTTAGAATATTGTTGATGCCAGGCCTTTTTTTTCCTCAAAGTGAAGTTATGAATACATACAACTGAATACAGGTACAGCTAGTTTTGAGTTTTCCAGGAAAGGATAAAGCTCTATTAACACCATATCTGAGCCTTGGATCTTATATTTAAACCTGTTAGCAGGATTTTGATAAGTTAACGACAGGCATTGTCAGGTTGACATTGTTACATTGATTAAAATGATACCTGGGGTGAAAAAATCTGTCTTGTCGTTTTTGTATAATCAGTGTTAGAAATTTTCAGCTAATGAGATTCTCATGCTCCTGATGGGACAGTAGGCAGAGTCTTATCTTCCTACTCTAAAGGTACCTTCACACTCAGCAACTTTACTACTTTACAACGACAACGATTCGTGACGTTGCAGCGTCCTGGATAGCGATCTCGTTGTGTTTGACGCGCAGCAGCGATCTGGATCCCGCTGTGACATCGCTGGTCGGAGCTAGAAGGCCAGAACTTTATTTGGTCGTCAGGTCGGCATGTATCATCGTGTTTGACAGCAAAAGCAACGATGCCAGCAATGTTTAAAGGTACCGTCACACTGAACGATATCGCTAGCGATCCGTGACGTTGCAGCGTCCTGGCTAGCGATATCGTTGAGTTTGACAGGCAGCAGCGATCAGGATCCTGCTGTGACATCGTTGGTCGGCGCAGAAAGTCCAGAACTTTATTTCGTCGCTGGACTCCCGCAGACATCGCTGAATCGGCGTGTGTGACGCCGATTCAGCGATGTCTTCACTGGTAACCAGGGTAAACATCGGGTTACTAAGCGCAGGGCCGTGCTTAGTAACCCGATGTTTACCCTGGTTACCAGCGTAAACGTAAAAAAAAAAAAAAACACTACATACTTACATTCCAGTGTCTGTCCCCCGGAGCTGCCGTTGTAGGTTTTACAGCAAGGCAGCTCCTCAGCCATTCCGCTCCGTCCTGTTCCCAAGCCCTTGACAGGATCTTCTGAAGTAAATCTTCCATGGAGCTGGTATCTTCTTTCTTCAGCACTCGCCTCAGAGTGCCTAAAATCTGCCAAGACTGGCTTTAACCCCTTAGTGACAGAGCCAATTTGGTACTTAATGACCAGGCCAATTTTTGCAATTCTGACCACTGTCACTTTATGAGGTTATAACTCTGGAACGCTTCAACGGATCCCGCTGATTCTGAGATTGTTTTTTCGTGACATATTGTACTTCATGTTAATGGTAACATTTCTTCGATATTACTTGCGATTATTTATGAAAAAAATGGAAATATGGCGAAAATTTTTAAAATTTTGCAATTTTCAAACTTTGTATTTTTATGCCCTTAAATCAGAGAGATATGTCACGAAAAATAGTTAATAAATAACATTTCCCACATGTCTACTTTACATCAGCACAATTTTGGAAACAAAATTTTTTTTTGTTAGGGAGTTATAAGGGTTAAAAGTTGACCAGCAATTTCTCATTTTTACAACACCATTTTTTTTTAGGGACCACATCACATTTGAAGTCATTTTGAGGGGTCTATATGATAGAAAATAATGAAGTGTGACACCATTCTAAAAACTACACCCCTCAAGGTTCTCAAAACCACATTCAAGAAGTTTATTAACCCTTTACGTGCTTCACAGGAACTGAAACAATGTGGAAGGAAAAAATGAACATTTAACTTTTTTTTGCAAACATCTTAATTCAGAACCATTTTTTTTATTTTCACAAGTGTAAAAACAGAAATGTAACCATAAATTTTGTTATCAATTTCTCCTGAATACGCCAATACCCCATATGTGGGGGTAAACCACTGTTAGGGCGCACCGCAGAACTTAGAAGTGAAGGAGCGCCGTTTGACTTTTTCAATGCAGAATTGGCTGGAATTGAGATCGGACGCCATGTCACGTTTAGAGAGCCCCTGATGTGCCTAAACAGTGGAAACTCCCCACAAGTGACACCATTTTGGAAACTAGACCCCTTAAGGAACTTATCTAGATGTGTGGTGAGCACTTTGAACCCCCAAGTGCTTCACAGAAGTTTATAACGTAGAGCCGTGAAAATAAAAAATCGCTTTTGTTTACACAAAAATGATCTTTTCGCCCACAAATTCTTATTTTCACAAGGGTAACAGGAGAAATTAGACCACAAAAGTTGTTGTGCGATTTCTCCTGAATACGTCGATACCCCATATGTGAGGGTAAACCACTGTTTGGGCGCACCGCAAAGCTTGGAAGTGAAGGAGCGCCGTTTTACTTTTTCAATGTAGAATTGGCTGGGATTGAGATTGGACGCCATGTCGCGTTTGGAGAGCCCCTGATGTGCCTAAACAGTGGAAACCCCCCACAAGTGACACCATTTTGGAAACTAGACCCCTTAAGGAACTTATCTAGATGTGTGGCGAGCACTCTGAACCCCCATGTGCTTCACAGAAGTTTATAACGTAGAGCCGTGAAAAAAAAAAATTGCATTTTTTCTACTAAAATGATCTTTTTGCCCACAAATTTTTATTTTCACAAGGGTAACAGGAGAAATTAGACCACAAAAGTTGTTGTGCAATTTCTCCTGAGTACGTCGATACCCAATATGTGGGGGTAAACCACTGTTTGGGCGCACCGCAGAGCTTGGAAGAAAAAGAGTGCCGTTTTACTTTTTCAATGTAGAATTGGCTGGAATTGAGATCGGACGCCATGTCGCGTTTGGAGAGCCCCTGATGTGCCTAAACAGTAGAAATCCCCCACAAGTGACCCCATTTTGGAAACTAGACCCCCCATGGAACTTATCTAGATGTGTGGTGAGAACCTTGAATGCCCAAGTGCTTCACAGAAGTTTATAATGCAGAGCCGTGAAAATAAAAAATATTTTTTTTTTCCACAAAAAAGATTTTTTAGCCACCAAATTTTTATTTTCACAAGGGTAACAAGAGAAACTGGACCCCAAAAGTTGTTGTCCAATTTGTCCTGAGTATGCTGGTACCCCATATGTGGGGGTAAACCACTGTTTGGGCGCACGGCAGAGCTCGGAAGGAAGGAGCGCCGTTTTGGAATGCAGACTTTGATAGAATGGTCTGCGGGTATTATGTTGCGTTTGCAGAGCCCCTGATGTACCTAACCAGTAGAAACCCTCCACAAGTGACCCCATTTTGGAAACTAGACCCCCCAAGGAACTTATCTAGATGTGTGGTGAGAACTTTGAATGCCCAAGTGCTTCACAGAAGTTTAGAATGCAGAGTCGTGAAAATAAAAAATATTTTTTTTTTCCACAAAAAAGATATTGTAGCCCCCAAGTTTTTATTTTCACAAGGGTAACAGGAGAAATTGGACTGCAATAGTTGTTGTCCAATTTATCCCGAGTACGCTGATGCGCAATATGTGGCGGTAAACCACTGTTTGGGCGCACGGCAGAGCTCGGAAGGGAAGGAGCGCCTTTTTGGAATGCAGACTTTGATAGAATGGTCTGTGGGCATTATGTTGCGATTGCAGAGCCCCTGATGTACCTAAACTGTAGTAACCCCCCACAAGTGACCCCATTTTGGAAACTAGACCCCCCAAGGAACTTATCTAGATGTGTGGTGAGAACTTTGAATGCCCAAGTGCTTCACAGAAGTTTAGAATGCAGAGTCGTGAAAATAAAAAAATATTTTTTTTTTCACAAAAAAGATTTTGTAGCCCCCAAGTTTTTATTTTCACAAGGGTAACAAGAGAAATTGGACCCCAGAAGTTGTTGTCCAATTTATCCCGAGTACGCTGATGCCCCATATGTGGGGGTAACCCACTGTTTGGGCGCACGGCAGAGCTCAGAAGGGAGGGAGCACCATTTGACTTTTTGAGCGCAAAATTGGCTGTCGTGTTTGGAGACCCCCTGATGTACCTAAACAGTGGAAACCCCCCAATTCTAGCTCCAACCCTAACCCCAACACACTCCTAACCCTAATCCCAACCTGATCCATAATCCTAATCACTAACCCTAACCATAATCACAACCCTTACCCCAAAACAACCCTAATGTCAACCCTAACCATAACCCTAATCAAAACCCTAAATCCAACACACCCCTAATCCTAATCTCAACCCTAACCTCAAACCTAACCCTAATCCCAATACACCCCTAATCACAACCCTAACCTTAACCCTAATCCCAAACCTAACCCTAATCCCAAGCGTAACCCTAATGCCAACCCTAACCCTAATACCAACCCTAATCCAAACCCTAACCCTAATCCCAGCTCTAACCCTAACTTTAGCCCCAACCCTAGCCCTAACTTTAGCCCCAACCCTAGCCCTAAGGCTACTTTCACACTTGCGTCGTTTGGCATTCCGTCGCAATCCGTCGTTTTGGACAAGAAACGGATCCTGCAAATGTGCCCGCAGGATGTGTTTTTTGCCCATAGACTTGTATTGCCGACGGATCGTGACGGATGGCCACACGTCGCGTCCGTCGTGCACTGGATCAGTTGTGTTTTGGCGGAGCGTTGGCACAAAAAAACGTTCAATGAAACGTTTTTTGTACGTCGCATCCGCCATTTCTGACCGCGCATGCGTGGCCGTAACTCCGCCCCCTCCTCCCCAGGACATAGATTGGGCAGCGGATGCGTTGAAAAACTACAGCTGCTGCCCACGTTGTGCACAATTTTCACAACGTGCGTCGGTATGTAGGGCCGACGCATTGCGACGGCCCCGTACCGACGTAAGTGTGAAAGAAGCCTAACCCTAAGTTTAGCCCCAACCCTAACCCTAAATTTAGCCCCAACCCTAACCCTAAATTTAGCCCCAATCCTAGCCCTAACCCTACCCCTAACCCTACCCCTAACCCTACCCCTAACCCTAATTTTAGCCCCAACTGCTGTTCTCCTGCCGGCCGGCAGATGGAGACAGATGGCGGGCGCACTGGGCATGCGTCCGCCATGTTCTTCCGCCGGCGGCCAGGAGGAGCAGCAAGAGGATCCAGGGACCTAGGTGAGTATGCTAGGGTCCCCGAATCCCCCTATTTCTCTGTCCTCTGATGTGCGATCACATCAGAGGACAGAGAATTACACTTTACTTTTTTTTTTTTTTTTTGCGGTCGCCGGTAAACAGTTAATTACCGGCGATCGCAAAACAGGGGTCGGTAATACCGACCACGATCATGCTCTTTGGGGTCTCGGCTACCCCCGGCAGCCGAGACCCCAAAGATTCTCCCGGTGCCGGCCGGCGGGCGCACTGCGCATGCGCCCGCCATTTTGAAGATGGCGGCGCCCACCGGGAGACACGAGGAGCATCGGGGGAGCTAGGTGAGTACTGGGGGGCCACCTGGGACCCCTTTTCTCTGTCCTCCGATGTGCGATCACATCGGAGGACAGAGAAATTAAAAAGAGATCGCTTTTTTTTTGTTTTTTGCGATCGCCGGTAAACGGTTAATTACCGGCGATCGCAAATGCGGGGTGGGTTAAAAACCCCCCGAATCATGTTCTCTGGGGTCTCGGCTACCGTCGGCAGCCGAGACCCCGGAGAAAATCGGCCTCTGGGGGGCGCTATGGACTTTTTCCACAGCGCCGTTAATTAACGGCGCTGTGGTTTAAGTACCCTTAGCGGCCGCCGTTAAAAGGCGTATCGGCGGTCGCTAAGGGGTTAAATACACCGGCAACAGCCCAGCAACGCACTGTACACCAATGAACAGCCGTTAAAAGGGCACTAAAACTGACTGGACTAAACCAGTGCTTCTAAAAATAACTTAAATTCACCCAGCAATTTGCTTCAAAATTTAACCCTTTCACAGAACTATTCCATCAACATATTCATAGCCTGTGTGGCCATGAGACCCACCCTTTATTCCCTAATTCTTATGGGGGGGGGCTGCCAGGAGTTTGCATATCACATGTGGTCACAAGTCTATAGTCACATTGAGTGAGTTCAGTCATTTTAAACCGGACAACTCCTTTAAAGGGTAGGTACCGCGTTTGTAGGTCATTAATAAATCACTGTAATGTAACATAACATGCTGCTATAAGCAAGTTTGAAATGCATATGAAACAGATTTCATGTGTTATATGAGTTTAAAGAATGCACTGGGGGTTGACATCTTGGTTTTGCAGCAGTAGCAGGGCACTATCAATGTCAGATTACGGCACCCCATGGACATAGGAGATAATAGACCGCCAAGGACCCTATCTGTAACATTGCAGCAGCATTAGCAGTGAGCTGGGCACGCCTCTGTAGGCTGCAAAACTCACTGCTGTAGGTGTGACTAGCTGACATTTTATTATAGCCCTGTGCTATCTGCCGAGCTCCACTTACTCTCTATCGCAGGACAGAAGAAGCCCTCACTGCACCTCTGTACTCCAAGCTGGCAGACATCCTCTTCTCCTCACCTGCTGCCCTGTCTGCTTCTCCTGCTGTGTCTCCCCCTCCCCCCTCACACACAGTCCCTGTGATCTCTGGTAAGCTGCACTCACAGCCTGCAGAGAGGAAGGTGACACCTGGAGAGAGAGAGCAGGGCAGCTGACAGGACAGGGATTAAGGTGGGGGAAGGGGGATGGCAAGAATGTTATTCACAAAAAATGCTGCCGAGTCCACTGTGTTCTGCTCCTCTGTAAACAAGCTGTGCCTCTGATGCAGTAACTGCTGGTGATAGCAGATCACAGGGCAGTCACACACAAAATGGTGCTGCCCTGTGATGCTGCTCTTCATTCTTACTGTTAACAGCAAAATTGGGGCAGTAACTGCTGACATCACCATTTCTCTCCCCTTTTGGGTAGTCTAATATCCCTGGGGCAGAGCTGCTAAATCTTACTATAGCTGCTTGAGGTCTAAAACGGAAAATGCTCCCCCTAGTGGTAAATATGTATATTTGTAGAAAAATATATATTTTTCATATAGAAATGTTTGCAAACAGTGCAAACATTGCATTAATACATTTTAATTACTATTTTAAGCTTAATTTCACAAAAAAAACAAAATACAAGAAAACTGGTGGCACATTCTCTTTAACCCCTTCCCGACCTTTGACGCATACGCTGCGTCATGAAAGTCGGTGCCATTCCGACCCATGACGCAGCATATGCGTCATGGAAAGATCGCGTCCCTGCAGGCCGGGTGAAAGGGTTAACTCCCATTTCACCCGATCTGCAGGGACAGGGGGAGTGGTAGTTTAGCCCAGGGGGGGTGGCTTCACCCCCTCGTGGCTACGATCGCTCTGATTGGCTGTTGAAAGTGAAACTGCCAATCAGAGCGATTTGTAATATTTCACCTAAAAAACTGGTGAAATATTACAATCCAGCCATGGCCGATGCTGCAATATCATCGGCCATGGCTGGAAACACTTATGTGCACCCACCCCACCCCTCCGATCGCCCCCCCAGCCCCCCGATCTGTGGTCCGCTCCCCTCCGTCCTGTGCTCCGCTCCCCCGTGCACCAATCACACCCCCTGTGCTGCAATCAAACCCCCCCGCACTCCGATCCCCCCCCCCCGCACACAGCGACCCCCCCCCGTGCTCCGATCCACCCCCCCCCCGCACAGCGATCCCTCACCCCGTGCTCCAATCCTTCCCCGTGCTCCAATCCTCCCTCCCGTGTTCCGATCCACCCCCCCCCATGATCCGATCCACCCCCCCGTGCTCCGACGCCCCCCCCCCCGTGCCCTGATCTCCCCCCCCTTATACTTACCTGGCCGCCCGAGGTCCGTCCGTCTTCTTTCCTGGGCGCCGCCATCTTCCAAAATGGCGGGCGCATGTGCAGTGCGCCCGCCGAATCTGCCGGCCGGCAGATTCGTTCCAGAGTGAATTTTGATCACTGAGATATATCCTATCTCAGTGATCAAAATAAAAAAAATAGTAAATGACCCCCCCCTTTGTCACCCCCATAGATAGGGACAATAAAAAAAATAATTTTTTTTTTTTTTTTTTTCACTAAGGTTGGGGTAAGAACTAGGGTTAGGGTTAGGGTTAGGGGTAGGGTTAGGGTTAGGGGTAGGGTTAGGGGTAGGGTTAGGGGTAGGGTTAGGGGTAGGGGTAGGGGTAGGGGTAGGGTTAGGGCTAGGGTTAGGGTTTCGGTATGTGCACACGTATTCTGGTCCTATGCGGATTTTTCCGCAGCGGATTTGAAAAATCCACAGTGCTAAACCGCTGCCGATTTATCGTGGATTTACCGCGGTTTTTCTGCGCATTTCACTGCGGTTTTACAACTGCGATTTTCTATTGGAGCAGTTCTAAAACCGCTGCGGAATCCGCAGAAAGAAGTGACATGCTGCGGAATGTAAACCGCTGCGTTTCCGTGCAGTTTTTCCGCAGCATGTGTACAGCGATTTTTGGTTCCCATAGGTTCACATTGAACTGTAAACTCATGGGAAACTGCTGCGGATCCGCAGCGTTTTCCGCAGTGTGCACATACCTTTAGAATTAGGCTATGTGCACACGGTGCGGATTGGCCGCTGCGGATCCGCAGCAGTGTTCCATCGGGTTTACAGTACCATGTAAACATATGGAAAACCAAATCCGCTGTGCCCATGGTGCAGAAAATACCGCGCGGGAACGCTGCGTTGTATTTTCCGCAGCATGCCAATTCTTTGTGCGGATTCCGCAGCGTTTTACACCTGTTCCTCAATAGGAATCCACAGGTGAAATCCGCACAAAAAACACTGGAAATCCACGGTAAATCCACAGGTAAAACGCAGTGCCTTTTACCCGCGGATTTTTCAAAAATGATGCTGAAAAATCTCATACGAATCCGCAACGTTGGCACATAGCCTTAGAGTTGGGTTGGAATTAGGGTTGTGGTTAGGGTTAGGGGTGTGTTGGGGTTAGGGTTGTGGTTAGGGGTGTGTTGGGGTTAGGGTTGTGATTAGGGTTACGGCTACAGTTGGGATAAGGGTTAGGGGTGTGTTGGAGGTAGAATTGAGGGGTTTCCACTGTTTAGGCACTTCAGGGGGTCTCCAAACGCAACATGGCGCCACCATTGATTCCAGCCAATCTTGTATTCAAAAATTCAAATGGTGCTCCCTCACTTCCGAACCCCGACGTGTGCCCAAACAGTGGTTTACCCCCACATATGGGGTACCAGCATACTCAGGACAAACTGCGCAACAATTACTGGGGTCCAATTTCTCCTGTTACCCTTGAGAAAATAAAAAATTGCTTGCTAAAACATCATTTTTGAGGAAAGAAAAATGATTTTTTATTTTCACGGCTCTGCGTTGTAAACGTCTGTGAAGCACTTGGGGGTTCAAAGTGCTCACCACATATCTAGATAAGTTCCTTGGGGGGTCTAGTTTCCAAAATGGGGTCACTTGTGGGGGGTTTCTACTGTTTAGGCACACCAGGGGCTCTGCAAACGCAACGTGACGCCCGCAGACCATTCCATCAAAGTCTGCATTTCAAAAGTCACTACTTCCCTTCTGAGCCCCCACGTGTGCCCAAACAGTGGTTTACCCCCACACATGGGGCATCAGCGTACTCAGGAGAAACTGGACAACAACTTTTGTGGTCCAATTTCTCCTGTAACCCTTGGGAAAATAAAAAATTCTGGGCTAAAAAATTATTTTTGAGGAAAGAAAACGTATTTATTATTTTCACGGCTCTGCGTTATAAACTTCTGTAAAGCACTTGGGGGTTGAAAGTGCTCACCACACATCTAGATAAGTTCCTTTGGGGGTCTAGTTTCCAAAATGGGGTCACTTGTGGGGGGTTTCTACTGTTTAGGCACACCAGGGGCTCTGCAAACGCAATGTGACGCCCGCAGACCATTCCATCAAAGTCTGCATTTCAAAAGTCACTACTTCCCTTCTGAGCCCCCACGTGTGCCCAAACAGTGGTTTACCCCCACACATGGGGTATCAGCGTACTCAGGAGAAACTGGACAACAACTTTTGTGGTCCAATTTCTCCTGTAACCCTTGGGAAAATAAAAAATTCTGGGCTAAAAAATTATTTTTGAGGAAAGAAAACGTATTTATTATTTTCACTGCTCTGTGTTATGAACTTCTGTGAAGCACTTGGGGGTTCAAAGTGCTCACCTCACATCTAGATAAGTTCCTTTCGGGGTCTAGTTTCCAAAATGGGGTCACTTGTGGGGGGTTTCTACTGTTTAGCCACATCAGGGGCTCTGCAAACGCAACGTGACGCCCGCAGAGCATTCCATCAAAGTCTGCATTTCAAAACGTCACTACTTCACTTCCGAGCCCCAGCATGTGCCTAAACAGTGGTTTACCCCCACATATGGGGTATCAGCGTACTCAGGAGAAACTGGACAACAACTTTTGGGGTCAAATTTCTCCTGTTACCCTTGGGAAAATAAAAAATTGCGGGCTAAAATTCATTTTTGAGAAAATAATTTTTTTTTTTAATTTTCATGGCTCTGCGTTATAAACTTCTGTGAAGCACTTGAGGGTTCAAAGTGCTCACTACACATCTAGATTAGTTCCTTTGGGGGTCTAGTTTCCAAAATGGGGTAATTTGTGGGGGATCTCCAATGTTTAGGCACACAGGGGCTCTCCAAACGCGACATGGTGTCCGCTAATGATTGGAGATAATTTTCCATTTAAAAAGCCAAATGGCGTGCCTTCCCTTCTGAGCCCTGCCGTGCGCCCAAACAGTGGTTTACCCCCACATATGGGGTATCTGCATACTCAGGACAAACTGGACAACAACATTTGTGGTCCAATTTCTCCTATTACCATTGGCAAAATAGGAAATTCCAGGCTAAAAAATCATTTTTGAGAAAAGAAAAATTATTTTTTATTTTCATGGCTCTGCATTATAAACTTCTGTGAAGCACCTGGGGGTTTAAAGTGCTCAGTATGCATCTAGATAAGTTCCTTGGGGGGTCTAGTTTCCAAAATGGGGTCACTTGTGGGGGAGCTCCATTGCATAGGCACACAGGGGCTCTCCAAATGCGACATGGTGTCCGCTAACAATTGGAGCTAATTTTCCATTCAAAAAGTTAAAAGGCGCGCCTTCCCTTCCGAGCCCTGCCGTGTGCCCAAACAGTGGTTTACCCCCACATATGAGGTATCGGCGTACTCGGGAGAAATTGCTCAACAAATTTTAGGATCCATTTTATCCTATTGCCTATGTGAAAATGAAAAAATTGAGGCGAAAATAAATTTTTTGTGAAAAAAAAGTACTTTTTCATTTTTACGGATCAATTTGTGAAGCACCTGAGGGTTTAAAGTGCTCACTAGGCATCTAGATAAGTTCCTTGGGGGGTCCAGTTTCCAAAATGGGGTCACTTGTGGGGGAGCTCCAATGTTTAAGCACACAGGGTCTCTCCAAACGCGACATGGTGTCCGCTATCGATGGAGATAATTTTTCATTCAAAAAGTCAAATGGCGCTCCTTCCCTTCCGAGCCTTACCATGTGCCCAAACAGTGGTTTACCCCCACATGTGAAGTATCGGTGTACTCAGGAGAAATTGCCAAACAAATTTTAGGATCCATTTTATCCTGTTGTCCATGTGAAAATGAAAAAATTGAGGCTAAAAGAATTTTTTTGTGAAAAAAAAAGTACTTTTTCATTTTTACGGATCAATTTGTGAAGCACCTGGGGGTTTAAAGGGCTCACTATGCATCTAGATAAGTTCCTTGGGGCGTCTAGTTTCCAAAATGGGGTCACTTGTGGGGGAGCTCCAATTTTTAGGCACACGGGGGCTCTCCAAACTTGACATGGTGTCCGCTAAAGAGTGCAGCCAATTTTTCATTCAAAAAGTCAAATGGCGCTCCTTCCCTTCCAAGCCCTGCCGTGCGCCCAAACAGTGGTTTACCCCCACATATGAGGTATCAGCGTACTCAGGACAAATTGGACAACAACGTACGTGGTTCAGTTTCTCCTTTTACCATTGGGAAAATAAAAAAATTGTTGCTGAAAAATCATTTTTGTGACTAAAAAGTTAAATGTTCATTTTTTCCTTCCATGTTGCTTCTGCTGCTGTGAAGCACCTGAAGGGTTAATAAACTTCTTGAATGTGGTTTTGTGCACCTTGAGGGGTGCAGTTTTTAGAATGGTGTCACTTTTGGGTATTTTCAGCCATATATACCCCTCAAACTGACTTCAAATGTGAGGTGGTCCCTAAAAAAAATGGTTTTGTAAATTTCGTTGTAAAAATGAGAAATCGCTGGTCAAATTTTAACCCTTATAACTTCCTAGCAAAAAAAAATTTTGTTTCCAAAATTGTGCTGATGTAAAGTAGACGTGTGGGAAATGTTATTTATTAACTATTTTGTGTCACATAACTCTCTGGTTTAACAGAATAAAAATTCAAAATGTGAAAATTGCGAAATTTTCAAAATTTTCGCCAAATTTCCGTTTTTATCACAAATAAACACAGAATTTATTGACCTAAATTTACCACTAACATGAAGCCCAATATGTCACGAAAAAACAATCTCAGAACCGCTAGGATCCATTGAAGCGTTCCTGAGTTATTACCTCATGAAGGGACACTGGTCAGAATTGCAAAAAACGGCAAGGTCTTTAAGGTCAAAATAGGCTGGGTCATGAAGGGGTTAATGAATCTCAAAATGACTGCGGCGCAGCAGTGTAGCTGAAATGGTGCCTCCAAGCCAGGTATGACACCAGGGAAATGCCATTATCACTTTAGGTACACAACTCCACACTCACTATTTGCTGCAGGGGTGAATGACCTCACAGGGAAGAGCGCTACATTCAGGCACTTTATGGAAGACTCCATTCCTACTGCAGTGTGGTTTGCTATAGAACCTGTGTATGGGAGAGAGGAGGAGGTGGCAGGGGAGACGGGGGTGATGCTGGTGCCTTTTAAGATTGCAAATTTTGGATCTAGAAAGAAACAAGTAAAACGTAAGCATACTAGCAATTCAACAAAACTGACATCAGAAGCCTCAAGAATGTAGCAAAGGAAAAAACAAGTGGTATGGAATAAAAATGTAAGCAAACCTAGAGTGCTGTAATCTTCAGCCCAGCAGAGAAGTACATGTGAGGACTCCCTGCTCTGAAGGGCACAGGACCCCGCCACTTCCTCCCAGCAAAGGCAAGCCGCAGTCACATGGGGATTTACTATGTACAAAAGAAAGGTCTTATGTATCTTTACACAGACACAGCTCTTGTCTGGTCATCTGCTGGGACTTCTCTTCTGTGATTGGACAGTGCAGTGGGTGGTCTGAAGAAGTGCTGGCAAGTAACATTACATTCACTGTGCACAGGGCACTTGCTTGTCTCTGAGGCACTGCAGGACAGGGGTGGGAGGGCTGCCTTCCAAATGTTACCAGCTCACAGGCCAGAGTTTGACAGGTGCCTTAGACCATCTGTCAGAGGCCTCTCACCTAGTCAAATCATACCTACTGCTCTGCACGTATGAGGGGCAAACAACCCAAAACACATGTCTGCAGACGGAGTGTCTAGTTTGGCTTCTTATGCTTAGTCATTTGGCCATGTATGATAAAGTGAACCTGTCACCAGGTTTGACCGATATGAGATACGGCCACCACCTTTCATGTCGGATATACAGCATTCTATAATACAGTATATATACTGTAGGCCTGATATTCAGCATTCTACAACCCCTGGCAAAAATTATGTAATCACCGGCCTTGGAGGATGTTCATTCAGTTGTTTAATTTTGTAGAAAAAAAAGCAGATCACAAACATGGCACAAAACTAAAGTCATTTCAAATGGCAACTTTCTGGGTTTAAGAAATACTAAAAGAAATCAAGAACAAAAAATGTGGTAGTCAGTAATGGTTACTTTTTTTAACCAAGCATAGGGAAAAAATGATGGAATAGCTCAATTCTGAGGAAAAAATTATGGAATCACCCTGTAAATTTTCATTCCCAAAACTAACACCTGCATCAAATTAGATTTGATCGTTATCCTGCATTTAAAAAGGAGTGATTTCACCTTGGAGAGCTGTGGACTGACATGAATCATGGCTCCAACACGAGAGATGTCAATTGAAGCAAAGGAGAGGATTATCAAACTCTTAAAAGAGGGTAAATCATCACGCAATTTTGCAAAAGATGTTGGTTGTTCACAGTCAGCTGTGTCTAAAATCTGGGCCAAATACAAACAACATGGGAAGGTTGTTAAAGGCAAACATACTGGTAGACCAAGGATGACATCAAAGCGTCAAGACCAGAAACTTAAAGCAATATGTCTCCAAAACAGGAAATGCACAACAAAACAAATGAGGAACGAATGGTTGGAAACTGGAGTCAACGTCTGTGACCGAACTGTAAGAAACTGATTAAAGGATATGGGATTTACATACAGAAAAGCTAAACGAAAGTCATCATTAACACCTAAACAGAAAAAAACAAGGTTACAATGGGCTGAGGAAAAGCAATCGTGGACTGTGGATGACTGGATGAAAGTCATATTCAGTGATGAATCACGAATTTGCATTGGGCAAGGTGATGATGCTGGAACTTTTGTTTGGTGCCGCTCCAATGAGATTTATAAAGATGACTGCCTGAAGAGAACATGCAAATTTCCACATTGATGATATGGGGCTGCATGTCAGGTAAAGGAACTGGGGAGATGGCTGTCATTACATCTTGAATAAATGCAGAAGTTTATGCTGATATTTTGGACACTTTTTGTATCCTATCAATTGAAAGGATGTTTGGGGATGATGAAATAATTTTTCAAGATGATAATGCATCCTGCCGTAGAGCAAATATTCCATGAAAAAAGACACATAAGGTCAATGTCACAGCCTGCAAATAGTCCGGATCTCAATCCAATTGAAAATCTTTGGTGGAAGTTGAAGAAAACAGTCCATGACAAGTCTCCAACCTGCAAAGCTGATCTGGCAACAGCAGTCAGAGAAAGTTGGAGCCAGATTGATGAAGAGTACTGTTTGACACTCATTAAGTCCATGCCTCAGTGACTGAAAGCTGCTATAAAAGCCAGAGGTGGTGCAACAAAATACTAGTGATGTGTTGGAGTGCTTTTTTTGTTTGTTTTTCATGATTCCATAATTTTTTCCCTCAATTGAGTGACTCCATAATTTTTACAGTATGCTTGGTTAAAAAAGTAACCATTACTGACTACCACATTTTTTGTTCTTGATTTCTTTTAGTGTTTCTAAAAGCCAGAAAGTTGCCATTTGAAATGACTTTAGTTTTGTGCCATGTCTGTGATCTGATTTTTTTTCTACAAAATTAAACAACTGAATGAACATCCTCCAAGGCCGGTGATTACATAATTTTTGCCAGTGGTTGTATCATACTGTATATATGCCCCCTACCTGAGCTGCAAGACAAGAAATAGACCTTTTATTATACTCACCTGCTGGGCAGTCTGGTTCGAGAGGTGTCATTGGTCTTGATCCAGCACCTCCCTTCTTCTTGCTATGCTGTCCTCCTTGCTTCAAGTGGGTGACTCGTCCCTGCTACATCCACACAGTCTCCCCGGCATTGTGTTCCTGTGCAGGTGTACTTCTCTTCCCTGACTAGGGCAGAGTAAAGTACTGTAGTGCGCAGGCGCCGGGAAAGGTGAAAGAGCCCTGACGCATGCGCACTGCTGTACCTTACTCTGTCTAGTCAAGGCAAAGTACACCTGCGCATGAGCACAATGCCAGTGAAAACTGTGTGGTTGACATAGGGACTTGTCTTCCACACAAAGCAAGAAGGAGGGCAGCATCATGAGAAGAAAGGAGACGCCGGATCAAGACCAGCGACACCCCTCGGACTGGACCACCCCGCAGGTGAGTATAATAAAAGGTCTTTTTCTTGTTTTGCAGGTCGGGTTGGGGCAGATATACCGCATTATAGAATGCTGTATATCAGGCCTGAAACGTGGTGGCCGTATCTCATATCCGGTCAAACCTGGGGGCAGGTTCCCTTTAAAGGGTCAATATTGACTTTAAAGAGGATCTTTTGTCAATTTGTTCATGTTGAACTGGACACTGGATATAATAGTAGCTGCAGAACATGATAAAACACACTGACGAAAGACAACACCCCCACAATAGCTTAGAACAGGTTTCTCAGTGTGTGAAATGCAGGTATGATCTCTTGGTCTAAAGGTACCGTCACACTCAGCAACTTTGCAAAGAGAACGACAACAATCCGTGACGTTGCAGCGTCCTGGATAGCGATCTCGTTGTGTTTGACATGCAGCAGCGATCTGGATCCCGCTGTGCCATCGCTGGTCCGAGCTAGAAGTCCAGAACTTTATTTCGTCGCCAGGTCGGCGTGTATCGTCATGTTTGACATCAAAAGCAACGACGCCAGCAACGAGCATAGGGCCCCTAGATGTGTGTCGGATCGGTACACTCCGGCTGTTTGACATGGAGCTAACAACCAGCGAGAACGAGAAGTGAGTCGCCGTTACGTCACTGGATCGCTCCTGCATCGTTCTGGAGTTGCTGTGTTTGACGTCTCTACAGCGACCTAAACAGCAACGCTCCAGCGATCTAGTTTAGGTCGGCTCGTTGTCTATATCGCTGCAGCGTCGCTGAGTGTGACGGTACCTTAACATCCTGCATGATAAGGAAGTGCTGGGAGTAGATTACAGATGACTAGTCCAGTTCAGATAAGGTCCCAGCAGTTAATGTGGAGAGGAAGGGGCAGCACAGCTGAGTTTCTGTGGCTCTCTTGCTCTCAGAGCACTATCACCTCAGCTGTAGTGCCCCTCTCACACACTGTTTGCCAGAAGGTTAAATCAAAGGTGTCAGTAATTAGACTTATGTCTCTTGTGGTCACAGCAGCTTGTAATCGCTCTGCAGTGAGAACAGAGCAATCTACTCCTGTGTGAGGCATATAATGACAGCCCACTCTGCTCATCTGAAAAGTGTTAGGGTACTGTCACACTATACGATTTACCTACGATCACGACCAGCGATACGACCTGGCCGTGATCGTTGGTAAGTCGTAGTGTGGTCGCTGGAGAGCTGTCACAAAGACAGCTCTCCAGCGACCAACGATGCCGAGGTCCCTGGGTAACCAGGGTAAACATCGGGTTACTAAGCGCAGGACTGCGCTTAGTAACCTGATGTTTACCCTGGTTACCAGCGTAAAAAAAACAAACAGTACCGCTGTGCTCTGCTTTCACTTTACGGCCGGCAGTCAGTGAGTGCAGGAAGCAGATGGCAAGGGACCTGACGGACACCGGAATGTAAGTATGTACTGTTTTTTTTTTTTTACATTTACGCTGGTAACCAGGATAAACATCGGGTTACTAAGCGCGGTCCTGCGCTTAGTAACCCGATGTTTACCCTGGTTACAAGCGAACGCATCGCTAGATCGGTGTCACACACACCGATCCAGCGATGACAGCGGGAGATCCAGCGACGAAAGAAAGTTCCAAACGATCTGCTACAACGTACGATTCTCAGCAGGATCCCTGATCGCTGCTGCGTGTCAGACACAGCGATATCGTATGGATATCGCTGGAACGTCACGAATCGTACCGTCGTAGCGACAAAAGTGCCACTGTGTGACGGTACCCTTAGTCATCTGTACTCTTCTCCCAGGACTTTCTAATCATGCAGGAGGTTAGACCAGGACCAGGGCTGTATCACTACATCTCGCACACTGAGAGACATGCTGGAAGGTCACTCATTGACTGTAGTTCTGTCCACGTGATGCCAGTACTGCAGAGAATAACATACACTGGAAGCAGCAGAGACTCAACTCTAGACCCAGGGAGGAGGAGTAAAGTACAGTTTGTTGTTTTAAAAAATCTGCAGCCAGGGGAAAGGGATTTTCTGGTTACGGAAAACCCATCTAAGTCTTTTCTATCTTCTCATTAAGAATTGAAATAAATGTGCAGACAATTAAATTCAAGTTGTTATTGTAAAGCTGGAAAACTCTAAAGAAATTACCCTTTTGGCATACAGGATAGATCTTACAGAGCTCATACTATAATAATAATATATTGCTTTTCTTTCTACAGCATGCAATGTAACTTACATTTACTGAACAGATTTTTTTTCTTCCTGTAGAAAGTGTTCTTTGCCCTATGTGCCTTGAATGCCTTGACAACCACTGTGTGCCTGGTAGCAGCTGCCTTACGTTACCTGCAACTTCTAACCACTAGAAGACCCTGCACAGTAAGTGAGTGGAAAGTTTACTAACATATATTTGTATATTTAATGTATTAAAAACTGAGAATTTAGCATATATTACACATCTACTTAAAGGGAATACATCCCCAGGTTTTTACTACCTCATCTGAGAGCAGCATGATGAAAGGACAGAGACCCAGATTCCAACAATGCATCACTTACTGAGCTGCTCACTGTAACTTTGATAAAATCACAGTTTTATCTGTTGCAGATCTATCAGTTCTCTGAATTTTGAGCTCTGTATAACTCCAGTAGGTGATACTTTCCTGAAATAAGGGTCTCTATCTCTACATTATGGTGCCCTAAGATTAAGTGGAAGAAAGTTGGTGAAATATTATCTTTAAAAGGTCATGTCTTTTCTAGGTGACAATTTTGATATCTGACTTTTTATATTTGTCCATATGTAGCTTTCAAGATAATAGATCATTTCAATGAACACAGGGGCAGGGTGCAATGTTACAGTAATCTGTTAAATGCTCTATTGTTATTTTTTTTTTCTTTTAAATGTATAATTTAAAAATCTGACCTTGACATTACAATATTGCAAAACGATCTGAATAAGATGACTGATTGGGCAAACACTTGGCAAATCAGATTTAATATAAATAAATGTAAAGTAATGCACCTAGGACGGACAAATCCTATTGCTGCATATACATTAAATGGGAGTATACTCGGGTCTGCAGAACAGGAGAAGGACTTGGGTATTCTGGTTACAAGTAAGCTGAACAGCAGAACTCAATGTCAAGCAGCAGCCGCAAAAGCAAACAAGATTTTAGGATGTATAAAAACAGAGATAAAATCCCATGATCCCAACGTATTATAAATCACTGGTGAGGCCACATCTAGAATATGGGATCCAGTTTTGGGCTCCACATTTTAAAAAGGATATTCAAAACTTAGAGTCAGTTCAAAGACAAACAACTAGATTACTACAAGGGATGGAGGCCTCTCATATGAAGAGAGGTTGGAAAAGTTGGGCTTGTTTGGCTAAGAAAAAAGACATCTCAGAGAGGATCTCATTTACATGTATAAATATATGTGTAGCCAGCACAAAATACTGGCACATGACTTGTTCCTTCCAAGGACTATCCTGAGGACTAGGTGGTACAACGGGAGGAAGAAAGGCGATTCCAACAGCTAAACAGGAAAGGGTTCTTTACAGTTAGAGCAGTCAGACTGTGGAATGCGCTACCACAGGAGTCAGTAATGGCAGACACTATAACAGCTTTTAAAAAAGGGCTGGACGATTTCCTTGATACACATAACATTGCGAGTTATAGCTAGATTAGTGATGAAATGTACAATTGGTGGAGAAAAGTTGAACTTGATGGACCTAGGTTTTTATTCAACCTACATAACTATGTAAAGCAACCCTCAACACCCCCCTCTCCCCATTACATAGGCTCATTCCATTCAGTGTATATATGACAATCACCCAATATTCCTCCTTTATCACTTATGGGTTTAGTTTGTACTTTATTATCATACGTACTGTATTCTACATTTTCTTGCTCTACTGGAAAACAGCTATCCCCACATTTATTTTCCAGTGCTCCTGTGTGTCAAGAACATCACTCGCTCAAAACACACATGCCTCGGATTCGACCATAAAGGGAGACTCTGCTTCCCACTCACTTGTCCACTCATCTATTGGAGTAGGCCAACAATGAGCTAAGAGCACCCAATAGACTGTCCCCACATCCACACCACACTTTATGCTGCCACCACTTTCTGTTTTACCAGGCCAGTGAGAGGCCTACACAGGACAACACACTGTTACAGATGCACACCCAAATTTGCCAAGATCCTAGACTGTTCACTACTTGCACTCTGGGTATAAGATCATACAACCCAGCTGTTTTCTCTCCCTGAGATTGTGGATACATTAGTGCAATGAAGAGCTAAGTTACATTTTAGATTTAATATACAAAAAGAAGTTACTACACTCACAGGTGGCGCACGTGGTTTGTTGACCCACTGTGCCACAGGGCCGGGCTTGCCTAGTAAGGGTCATAGTTAAGCTTCTCACTGGTGTTCACTGGAGCTCCTGATGGTGGAGACAGGCTGGGCTGCAGGTATCCACCAAGTATCACTCCTAGGCAGTCCCTGGTGCTGCAGTGGCTGACCCCAGGGGTTAGGTTCGCTGACAAGGACTCAGGCTATGTTCAGACTGGGCTGATTCAGAGATTGGCTAGAGCAGTCCAGATATACGGAATATATGAATAGGCACAAGTACAGACACACAGGTCTCGAATACTGGTACTGGCACCGGCCACACATGACCAGGCACAAGGTTCAGACACTGGCCATACACAGACCAGGGGATGCCATCGGTGCAGGTTCAGGACTGGTCACGCAAGGACCAGGGGTCCATGTTCAGGATACTGGCCACAATGGGACAAGGGTTTCAGGAGGTACAAGATTGGTCACGCAAGGATCATGAGTTTGGGTTCAGGACACTAGTCACACTAGGACCAGGGGACCTAACAGCTCACTAATAGGAGAAACTACACACTAATGAATACTGTTGCTTCGGCGACTCTCTAAAGGGGAGGTAGTCTTTTATACAAGATGCCTATTTTAAAGGTGTACTCTGATACAATATGTCTCCCAGCTATTTGCTGGGGGCATTTTACCGCGTGCACGCTGCTCCGTTAATAATGGTAAGCACGCGCACACACTAGGTGCGCCGCCAGAAAGTGCAGTGTGCACAAGCAGGAAGCACGCCAGCCTGCATGGTGAAAGGAGGAGAGCCATGTGGGGACGCCATCATTAACGTTACAAAATTACAGTGGTTACAAAAGGTGAAATTAGAAAAAGGTACAGATAAAACATGCAGTCAAAAAGGATAACTAAAGAAACCTTAGACAATTGGATCGTGAGACTTGGGGTGCAGAACGACCATACGCATGTGGTTCTTCCGGATCTGACCCTGATATTTGGTAGATGAAATGTTATAAAGGGTCTCACCAGACACCTCACTCCTCCATCAGCTTATCCAGTTTTTTTTTTCAAATTTTTTTTTAATCTTGTCCTGTTTTAACACTGATTTCTTCTGTGGGTCATATTTTTCCCTAGGAACATCCTAGTGAAACAATTTGGCTGTCATCTTACCGAACATCCTTAAAGCATTCTATACATAATCCATAATTCAGGCAGATACTGCACTCCTGTAGGTTGCCAACTACTACAACTTTTGCAATTTTACCCACAGATGCAATTATGCTTGCAGATCATGGATATATCCATGAATTCTGTAAAACTAGAATTATAATGCAAAAAAACTTAAAATATTGTTTTAGAATGTTCTGACTATGAGATAACCCATTTACAAAACACCATGAAATTCCATAAAGTATGAACAAAAAAAGTTAATATCCCTACAAAAAATGTGTCACACTTTAATTAAAATATAATATTTTTATTAAATCTTACTTATAAAAAAGATCATATTGATAAGATATCATAAGATTATGGAAATGCAAAACATAATAGCAGGAATATATGGGTGGGAATATAAAAGTGTTTAATCACAGATATACAGTACATGTCAGTACAATACTTACCGTAATATGTAAACATGGTCATAGCTGTAGCCATATATAACAAATTGAGCATGTCAATCAAGATGCATTTAACGTGAATGTCGGGGGTGCGGACATTCATCTTAGGGTAATTATATCACACCTTGTCAGATCTGTCATCATGTCTTTGTTATTACATCATATTGAACATTTTGCGCACATGCGTTTTCATTGAGATTCAATTTTAATAAAAAATATTATTTTAATTTTAATTAAAGTGTGACATATTTTTGTATTGTCCGGACTATGAAGTATAAACACAAAATGAAAGCATTGATGCCCCTGCGTTTAACACTTGTGTGCTAGTGGAGACATAATCTGCTGGCCCAAATGGTTATCAAACATTGACCGCTATCTGTTAATACTCTGTATACACAATTCTATGTTTTATCTTCATCAGATTATTATTATTATTATTTATTGTTATAGCGCCATTTATTCCATGGCGCTTTACATGTAAGGAGGGGTATACATAATAAAAACAAGTTGGGGTAGGGGGTTCCAGAGTAGGGGTGATATGCGAGAGAAATCTTGTATACGATTGTGGGAAGAGGAGATAAGAGGGGAGTAGAGAAGGAGATCTTGTGAGGATCGGAGGTTGCGTGTAGGTAAGTACCGGGAGACCAGGTCACAGATGTATGGATGGTTAGGGTTTTGTACTGGAGTCTCTGGGCAATGGGGAGCTAGTGAAGGGATTGACAGAGGCGAGAAACAGGGGAATAGCGGGGGGACAGGTGGATTAGTCGGGCAGCAGAGTTTAGAATAGCTTGGAGGGGTGCGAGAGTGTTAGAGGGGAGGCCACAGAGCAGGAGGTTGCAGTAGTCAAGGCGAGAGATGATGAGAGCATGGACTAGGGTTTTTGCAGATTCTTGGTTGAGGAATGAACGGATTTGTGAAATATTTTTGAGTTGAAGTCGGCAGGAAGTGGAAAGGGCTTGGATATGTGGTTTGAAGGAGAGATCAGCATCAAGGATTACCCCGAGGCAGCGAGCTTGTGGGACTGGGGAGAGTGGGCAGCCATTTACTGTACTGGATAGATTCGTTGGGGGGATCACGTGAGATGGGGGAAAGATGATGAATTCTGTTTTGTCCATGTTAAGTTTCAGAAATCTAGCGGAGAAGAAGGATGAAATAGTGGACAGACATTGAGGGATTCTGGTTAGTAGGGAGGTGATATCTGGTCCAGAGATGTAGATCTGTGTGTCATCAGCATAGAGATGATACTGAAAGCCATGAGATTCTATGAGCTGTCCAAGGCCAAAGATGTAAATGGAGAAGAGCAGGGGCCCTAGGAATGAACCTTGTGGGACTCCGACAGATAGGTGGCAAGGTGAGGAGGTGGTGTGTGAGTGGGAGACGCTGAATGTCCGGTCTGTTAGGTATGATGAGATCCAGGATAGGGCCAAGTCTGTGATGGCAAGGGATGAGAGGGTCTGTAATATTAGGGTATGGTCCACTGTGTCAAAGGCAGCCGACAGATCCAGGAGGAGGAGGACAGAGTAGTGTTGCTTGCTCTTGGCAGTTAACAGGTCATTGGTGACCTTAGTTAGGGCAGTTTCAGTGGAGTGGTGTGACCGGAAGCCAGATTGTAAGCGGTCAAAGAGGGAGTAAGAAGAGAGATGGGAGGACAGTTCAAGGTAGACATGTTGTTCCAGTAGCTTGGAGGCATAGGGGAGAAGTGATATAGGGCGATAGCTAGATACAGAGGATGGGTCAAGTGAGGGCTTTTTGAGGATAGGTGTGATGGAGGCATGTTTAAAGCTTGAGGGGAAAACACCAGTTGTTAGTGATAGGTTAAAGAGATGGGTGAGGTTTGGGATGAAGTGGGATGGGATCGGGTCAAGTGCACAGGTGGTGAGATGTGATCTTGAGTAGAGTGGAGAGTCGATCTTCTGTAATGGTGGAGAAGTTGGTTTTGGAGGTGGAGGGCTGGGAAGTCGGGAGGAAGGGCTCTGGGGGTTGTTGACCAAAACTGTCTCTGATGTTATTAATCTTCTGCTTGAAAAATGAGGCAAAGTCTTTATCTGAGATGAGCGGGGAGGGAGGAGGTGCTGGGGAACGGAGGAGAGAATTGAAGGGGTTGAATAACTGTTTAGGGTTGTGAGACAGGGAGAATATGAGAGATGAAAAGTAGGTTTGTTTATCTGTGGCAAGTGTGGTCTTGAAGGTAGTGAGGGACTGTTTGAATGCGATGAAGTGCTCGTTTGAGTGGGATCTTTTTCATCTGCGCTCAGCAGCCCTGGAAGCTCGCCTCAGTTCTTTGGTCAGGCTGGTGTGCCAGGGCTGTCTGTTGATTTTGCAAGCTTTGGTATGTGTAAGTGGGGCAGCAGATTCCAAAGCTGCAGCTATTGTGGTGTTATATAGAGCGGCAGCGTCATCCGCATTGTGTAAGGAACTTATATCTGTGAGAGGGAGGAGGGATTCAGAGAATGAGTGTAGGCCAAGGTGTTTAAGATTTCTGCGAGGGTGTGAAAGTTTGTGTGGTGGGGATTGTAGACATGGAGTGGAGAGGGAAGAGAATGTGAGAAGGTTGTGTGTTATGAATAGGTAATTCAGAACCACAATGGACCTTGAAGTTCAGAGCACACAAGTGACCTGACAAAACCCACAAAACATAGGACGAGCTCTGAGACGTGGAAACTCTGCTGACCGCAATCCCTAATCCTATCATACCACACTAAAGGTAGCCGTGAAGCGCTCCTGACCAGACCTAGGCGTCTCGGGCACAGCCTGAGAAACTAGCTAGCCCTGAGGGAAGAAAAATAAGCCTACCTTGCCTCAGAGAAATTCCCCAAAGGAAAAGGCAGCCCCCCACATATAATGACTGTGAGTAAGATGAAAATACAAACACAGAGATGAAATAGATTTAGCAAAGTGAGGCCCGACTTACTGAATAGATCGAGGATAGGAAAGATAGCTTTGCGGTCAACACAAAAACCTGCAAACAACCACGCAGAGGGGCAAAAAGACCCTCCGCACCGACTAACGGTACGGAGGTGCTCCCTCTGCGTCTCAGAGCTTCCAGCAAGCAAGCAAAACCCAAAAAGCAAGCTGGACAGAAAATATAGCAACAAAACAAACACAAGCAGAACTTAGCTTATGCTGAGCAGCCAGGCCACAGGAACGGTCCAGGAGGAAGCAAGACCAATACTAGAACATTGACTGGAGGCCAGGAGCAAAGCACTAGGTGGAGTTAAATAGAGCAGCACCTAACGACTTCACCACATCACCTGAGGAAGGAAACTCAGAAGCCGCAGTACCACTTGTGACCACAGGAGGGAGCTCTGCCACAGAATTCACAACAGTTGTGGTCAGAGAGGAAGAGGTGAGTTAGAGAGGTTAGATAGAGAGCAGAGGCGGGTGAAGATGAGGTCCAGTGTGTGGCCATCTTTGTGGGTGGCTGTAGAATTGAGTGAGGCCGAAGGAGGAAGTGAGAGATAGAAGTTTAGTGGCAGCTGAGAGGGAAGTGTCAATGGGGATGTTGAAGTCGCCCATGATGATTGTAGGGATGTCCGCGGATAGGAAATGAAGTAGCCAGGTGGTGATGTGGTCAAAGAAGGTAGTGGCAGGCCCTGGGGAGCGGTAGATGACAGCCAGTTGGAGGTTGGAGGGGGAGTAGATGCGCACAGAGTGCACCTCAAAGGATGGGAGGGTAACAGAGGGTGGCAGTGGGATTGGAGTGAAGGAGCAGTTATCTGACAGGAGAAAACAAACTCCTCCGCCATGTTTGCTGCTGGGGCGGGGGGTGTGAGAAAGGTGGAAGCCACCATACGAAAGTGCAGCAGGAGAGGCTGTGTCAGAAGGGGTGAGTCAGGTTTCGGTGATGGTGAGGAAGGAAAGTTTGGTAGTAACAAAAAGATCATGGATGTAGGAAAGCTTGTTGCAGACAGAGCGAGCGTTCCACAGAGCTCCTGTTAGTGGGACTGGGGAAGCGGGGGCTGGGTGAATGGGTATAAGGTTAGAGAGGTTACGGAAGGTTTGTGATAGTGCGTGGATGGGAGGTAGAAATGACTGTGGGAATGTGGAATCTTCTGAATCTTCAATTCCCTGTTCACAGTAGGGGTGCAGAGAGTGATCCAAGGCCCCCAGTCTTTGATCTCTATAATTCATAACCCCACTTATGGCACTGTGATAGACTTATAATTATACACAGCAACCTATCTCAGAAGGTGGAGTTGCAGGAGAGGAAGAGAAGAGCAGTATAAGCCAATCTTGATGCAGTAGATCATCTTATACTCCCTGTATAGTAGAGCTGAGCTAAACAATCAAGGAAGGATTGAGGAAAATAAATAGAAGGTAAGCATCATTCAGAGGTGCTGTTATAAATATATATAAATAAATATATATATATATATATATATATATATATATATATATACAGTGGGGCAAAAAAGTATTTAGTCAGTCAGCAATAGTGCAAGTTCCACCACTTAAAAAGATGAGAGGCGTCTGTAATTTACATCATAGGTAGACCTCAACTATGGGAGACAAACTGAGAAAAAAAAATCCAGAAAATCACATTGTCTGTTTTTTTAACATTTTATTTGCATATTATGGTGGAAAATAAGTATTTGGTCAGAAACAAAATTTCATCTCAATACTTTGTAATATATCCTTTGTTGGCAATGACAGAGGTCAAACGTTTTCTGTAAGTCTTCACAAGGTTGCCACACACTGTTGTTGGTATGTTGGCCCATTCCTCCATGCAGATCTCCTCTAGAGCAGTGATGTTTTTGGCTTTTCGCTTGGCAACACGGACTTTCAACTCCCTCCAAAGGTTTTCTATAGGGTTGAGATCTGGGGACTGGCTAGGCCACTCCAGGACCTTGAAATGCTTCTTACGAAGCCACTCCTTCGTTGCCCTGGCGGTGTGCTTTGGATCATTGTCATGTTGAAAGACCCAGCCACGTTTCATCTTCAATGCCCTTGCTGATGGATGGAGGTTTGCACTCAAAATCTCACGATACATGGCCCCATTCATTCTTTCATGTACACGGATCAGTCGTCCTGGCCCCTTTGCAGAGAAACAGCCCCAAAGCATGATGTTTCCACCACCATGCTTTACAGTAGGTATGGTGTTTGATGGATGCAACTCAGTATTCTTTTTCCTCCAAACACGACAAGTTGTGTTTCTACCAAACAGTTCCAGTTTGGTTTCATCAGACCATAGGACATTCTCCCAAAACTCCTCTGGATCATCCAAATGCTCTCTAACAAACTTCAGACGGGCCCGGACATGTACTGGCTTAAGCAGTGGGACACGTCTGGCACTGCAGGATCTGAGTCCATGGTGGCGTAGTGTGTTACTTATGGTAGGCCTTGTTACATTGGTCCCAGCTCTCTGCAGTTCATTCACTAGGTCCCCCCGCGTGGTTCTGGGATTTTTGCTCACGGTTCTTGTGATCATTCTGACCCCACGGGGTGGGATTTTGCATGGAGCCCAAGATCGAGGGAGATTATCAGTGGTCTTGTATGTCTTCCATTTTCTAATTATTGCTCCCACTGTTGATTTCTTCACTCCAAGCTGGTTGGCTATTGCAGATTCAGTCTTCCCAGCCTGGTGCAGGGCTACAATTTTGTTTCTGGTGTCCTTTGACAGCTCTTTTGTCTTCACCATAGTGGAGTTTGGAGTCAGACTGTTTGAGGGTGTGCACAGGTGTCTTTTTATACTGATAACAAGTTTAAACAGGTGCCATTACTACAGGTAATGAGTGGAGGAAAGAGGAGACTCTTAAAGAAGAAGTTACAGGTCTGTGAGAGCCAGAAATCTTGATTGTTTGTTTCTGACCAAATACTTATTTTCCACCATAATATGCAAATAAAATGATAAAAAAACAGACAATGTGATTTTCTGGATTTTTTTTTCTCAGTTTGTCTCCCATAGTTGAGGTCTACCTATGATGTAAATTACAAACGCCTCTCATCTTTTTAAGTGGTGGAACTTGCACTATTGCTGACTGACTAAATACTTTTTTGCCCCACTGTATATATAAGCTTATAGCATGACATCCTTTTTGAAGATCCTATTTTTAACAAAATATCTAATGTTACCACATAGAAGTGAACTGTAGATAGATAGATTTTTGAAAGAAAAGTGCAGTTTTTTCCAAATGAAGCTAACATTAAATGATTCAGAAACAGACTCTATACATTGTTAATGTGGTAAATTACTATTCTAGCTGTAAACGTCTGGTTTGTAATGCAATATCTTTAAAGGTGTATAGAGGCCCATTTCCAACAACCATTACTCCAATGTTCTTATGGTATTTTGTGTTTTCTAACTGTGTAAGAAGGCTAATGGATGGTTAGAATACCCTTGAAAACCCTTGTGCAAGTATGTTATTACAGCTGAAAACCATTTGGCTGATTAGAGAACCTATAAACCTGACCTTCCTTTGAGCTAGTTGAAAATCTGGAACATTACATTTGTTGGTTCCATTAAACTCTCAAAATGGCCAGAAAAAAAGGAACTTTCATGTGAAACTCGACAGTCTATTCTTGTTCTTATAAATGAAGGCTATTCCATGTGAGGAATTGCAAGTGTGTACTACTCCCTTCAGAGGAGAGCACAAACAGGCTCTAACCAGAGTAGAAAGAGAAGTGCGAGGCCCCGCTGCACAACTGAGCAACAAGACAAGTACATTAGAGTCTGTAGTTTGAGAAATCGACGCCTCACAGGTCCTCAACTGGCAGCTTCATTAAATAGTACACACAAAACGCCAGTGTCAACGTCTACAGTGAAGAGGCGACTCCGGGATGCTGGCCTTCAGGGCAGAGTGGCAAAGAAAAAGCCATATCTGAGACTGGCTAATAAAAGGAAAAGATTAATATGGGCCAACGAACACAGACTTTGGACAGAGGAAGATTGGAAAAAAGTGTTATGGACAGACGAATCTAAGTTTGAGGTGTTTGGATCACACAGAAGAACATTTGTGAGACGCATAACAACTGAAAAGATGCTGGAAGAGTGTCTGACACCATCTGTCAAGTATGGAGGAGGTAATGTGATGGTCTGGGGTTGCTTTGGTGCTGGTAAAGTGGGAGATTTGTACAAGGTAAAAGGGATGTTGAATAAGAAAGGCTATCACTCCATTTTGCAACACCATGCCATACCTTGTGGACAGCGCTTGATTGAAGCCAATTTCATCCTACAACAGGACAATGACCCAAAGCACACCTCCAAATTATGTAAGAACTATTTAGGGAAGAAGCAGGCAGCTAGTATTCTATCTGTAATGCAGTGGCCAGCGCAGTCACCAGATCTCAACCCCATTGAGCTGTTGTGGGAGAAGCTTGACCGTATGGTACGCAAAAAGTGCCCATTAAGCCAAACCAACTTGTGGGAGGGACTTCTGGAAGCATGGGGTGAAATTTCTCCAGATTACCTCAGCAAATTAACTGCTAGAATGTCCAAGGTCTGCAATGCTGGAATTGCTGCAAAGGGAGCATTCTTTGACGAAAGCAAAGTTTGAAGCAGAAAATAATTATTTCAAATAAAAATCTTTTTTTCAAACGTAGTGTATATGGACTTTTCAAAAGCTTTTGATACGGTGCCACACAAAAGGTTGATACATAAAATGAGAATAATGGGGATAGGGGAAAATATGTGTAAATGGGTTAAGAGCTGGCTCAGGGATAGGAAACAAAGGGTGGTTGTTAATAGAGCACACTCGGACTGGGTCGCGGTTAGCAGTCGGGTACCACAGGGGTCAGTATTGGGCTCTCTCTTTTTGTTTAAATCATGTTTATTGAGTGAAGCAAGAAGAATAAAAGTAAACGATGCATTCTAGTATATCAGTAAAATACCAGGTAAAATTACACGTTAGACAAGAAATGCATTACAGCAACATCATATATCTTGCACTTAACATTCTAAAAAGTAATACTACTGATTGATATTATAATATGTTGACAATGAAGAACAATTGAAGTGAATAATAACCTATATTATTTTCATTATGACTATTCAGTAATCACAATGCGTATTCAAACTAAAGAAGGGGTGGAAAACAAACAAAGAGATTAGAGTAGAGAAGAGATAGAGGGGTAGAAGAAGAGGAGAGAATTGGGTAGGGTAACGGGGCAGGGTGGGGAAAGGCGCGGCCATCATCCCGTCCCAGTTGTCAGGACGTAAACTGATGAATGATCTAATGATAAGCGAGAGCGAGTCATGTATTACATCGGGCTTCAGAAATCCAGAGATCCAGGTCAGGGGTTTCCCTGAAAGCTATCCAGGGGGCCCATGTGATATATGTTTTATTTACATTACCTAGAGATTGATTTATTAACTGCTCCATCCTATAGATGTCATTGAGTTCCGCCACAAACTCCGCACGTGAGGGAAATTTTTCCTGTTTCCAAAAGCGTGGAATCAAGTTCCTAACCGCGGTGAGGAAGTGTCTGAGAATGCTCTTTTTATATCGGGAAATCGACAAATCACATAGGGATAGTAATGCTATGCATGGAGAAGGTTGAATCTGAATGATAGACATCTTGTTATAAAGCTCAAAGACAGCCAACCATAAGGCTTTTATGGGAGGGCAATCCCACCAAATGTGCATATAAGAGCCAGTCTCCTTTAAGCATCTCCAACAAGTGTCAGGAGTAGTGGGGAACACGGCATGTACCATAGAGGGACATCTATACCATCTTGCCAAGATCTTGTAGCTCCTCTCCTGTGACACCGCGTATAATGACGATCTAAGCGTGAAGAGAAGAATTTTTTCTCTATCCTCAGGCAGTAAGGGCCTTCCCAGATCACCTTCCCATTTCGAGAAGAATGCTGGTGATCCCTGCAGTGGAGCCCTTCCCTCTTGGAAGATTTTATATAGCAGCGAGACAGTATGATCTGGAGGGCTTGTTGAAGTGCAAAACGTCTCAAAGGGGGTTAGCGGTCTGCCAATATTGGTTTGTTTAGAGATTGCATAAATGAAACTTTTGAGTTGTTCATAAAAAAAACAATCAGCAAAGGGTGCTTCCTCCTCTGGAAATAGTTCCTGGAGGGATTTCATCCTGTTCTCTTTTAGATAGTCATGGAGAATGGGTTTGGAATCTTTTCTCTTGTTTAAATACATCTCTCTTTTTAGCCCCGCAGGGAAGGCAGGGTTGTCGTAGATTGGGATCAAAGGTCCTGGGAGAGTTGTGATCTTGAGGTCTGAGTTTCTATTTTTAATGAGAAGTGATATGTTTCGTGTAAGGAAGGGCAGACAGGCGCCCGCTCCCGATCCACCCCCGGACCAGAGAATAATCTGAGAGTCACAGCCATTCAGATCATTCTCTAGCTTTACCCATTTTTTACTATTTATGTTGTGGTAGAGGTCTAGTATACATGTTCCTAATGAAGCGTAACTATAGATCGCAAGATCTGGGAGGCCTAGACCGCCTGTCAGTTTTGATCTGCTTAATAACGTGTAGGAAATGCGTGCCCGATTATGAGACCATATGAACCGGGTGATTATTTGTTTAAGGCGAGAAAAGAAGGAAGCTGGCAAGTATAGAGGTATTGTTTGGAAAAGGTATAAAAGGCGCGGTAAGAGGTCCATTTTTACTGCGTTGATCCTGCCTAGCCAAGACAACTGGAGCCTATGCCATTTTTCTAAATCTAGATTAACCTTTTGTAGGGCCGTTGTAAAATTGGTCTCAAACAATTTGGATATCTGGCTGGTTATTTTAACGCCTAAGTAAGTGATGGAGTCAAAGCGCCATTTAAATGGAAAAGTGGTCTTTAGTTGTTCGACCAAGGGAAGTTGTAATGAGATGTTTAAGATTTCGGATTTGTGGGAGTTCATTTTAAAATTACTTAGGAGGCCGAATTTGTGCAGTTCCGAGATAATGTTTGGTAAGCTCGTGGATGGGGACGTGATGTATAGCAGAATATCGTCTGCAAAGAGTGCTATCTTATGTTCTTCGGAACGCAATTTTATCCCTTTGATTGAGGGGTTATTTCTCAATGCCACAGCCAAATGCTCCATTGTTAGTATATATAAGAGGGGAGAGAGTGGGCACCCCTGCCTTGTACCATTCCTGACCGGAAACACGTCTGAAAGTTTGCCGTTGACCTTGACCTGGGCACTAGGAGAGGTATATAGAGCAGAAATTCTGTGCATCATATTTTCTTTTAAGCCAATTTCTTCCAGGGTTTGAAAGATAAATTCCCAGTGAACCCGGTCAAAAGCTTTTTCAGCGTCAATCGACATGATACACAGGGGGTCCCCCTCCCTGCCCGCTCTGTCAAGTAGAGAAATAGTTCTGATTGTGTTGTCTCTCGCCTCTCGCCCTGGAACGAAGCCTACCTGGTCCTGGTTTATTAGTTTAGGTAAGAGGGGGCATAATCTATTTGCTAACATTTTAGCGTATATTTTAATATCAACGTTTATCAAAGAAATCGGCCGATAATTATTACATGTAGAAAGATCTTTACCAGGTTTGGGAAGCACTGTAATGTGGGCGGCGAGTGATTGAGCAGGGAAAGAACCTCCCGAAGAGACAAAATTGCAGGCCTCCAGAAACAGTGGGCACAGTGGTGTAGTAAATGATTTATAGAAGCCTGCTGAGAACCCATCCGGGCCCGGGCTTTTTCCTTGTTTTAGGGCATTAATGGTTTCGGAAACCTCTTCTGTAGAGAATTCCCTTTCGAGGTCGGCTAGGTCGCCTTCAGGCAATATGGGCAATTTGTGTTCCTGCAAGTATGATTTAATTTTATTATGAAGAAATTGTGGAGGTGCATCTTTATAATGTCCTGTTATATTGTACAGAGACTCGTAATATCTGCTAAAGTTGGAAAGGATATCTTTAGTGTTGAACACTTTATTCCCTTCTTTGTTTTTGATAAAGGGAATGTAGGTATTAGGGCAGTGTTTGTTAAGGGCTCTGGCTAAAAGCTTACCACTTTTATTGCCGAGTTGGTAAAAGCGGCTTCTGAGTCTCTCCCTGAGACACTTGGACTTTTGATCTATGATAGTCAATAATTTCTGCCTAACTGAAGTAAGCCGAGCAAATGTACTGGCGTCGAGATCTCGTTTATGCTGATTTTCTAATTGGTGGATTTGATCTGTTAGGGTAATTATTTCCGCCGCTCTCTCTTTTTTCAACCGGGCGCCGTGGGAAATGAGAACGCCCCTCACTACACATTTCAAAGCCTCCCATCTCATAGTGGGAGACGTGGTGTCCCCACCATGGTCGGCCACGAAATTCGCGATTGTCTGTTCAATCTCGGATTTACATAGTGGATCTAAGAGCAGATTTTCATTCAAACGCCAGGAGAATCCCGATCCCAAGGCGGAATGAAGTGAAAGAGATAAGTAAATAGGTGCATGATCCGACCACAGTATCGACCCCACGTCCGCCTCTATCTGTAAGTCCAGTAACCTATGTGAAATAAAGAAGTAATCTATTCTGCTATATGTGTTATGGATTTTCGAGAAGAAGCTATAATCCCTGACTGTAGGATTTAGAACTCTCCAGACATCTACTAGTCTCAGGCTGCGTAATTGGGATCTAATTTTGTTGATAGAAGATGAAGAATAGGAGGACCTACCTGAAGAGACGTCCACCGCAGGGTCCATTGGAATGTTAAAGTCGCCTCCAAGTATCACAGGAGAGGAGCCAGCAAACTCCCCAAGACGCCTCTTGCATTCAGCTCCAAAAGTTTGTTGCCCTTGGTTTGGAAAATAAACATTGGCTATTACAAGTTTATACGTTGCCCATGAGATGAGTAGGAAGATATATCTGCCATTTTTGTCAATTAAAGAATCTAGAATTTCAGGCATGAAGGATTTGTGGAAAGCTATTGAAACACCTTTTGATTTGGAATACGGGTTAGAGCTGTGATACCATTTGGGATAATTTTTCGTGACACAATGCGGCATCACTCCAGTTTTGAAGTGAGTCTCCTGGAGCAGTAGCACAGAGACCCGTTGTTTATGACTATCGAACAGGATCCGCCTCCTTTTCTCTGGAATATTTAGCCCCTTTACGTTAAAGGAGCAGAGTTTTATTTTATCCATAATCTAAAATTTTGACAGTTTCTCGCGACATCGTGCGCCCCACCCGCCGGGACACGGGATAGCCAGGAGTGGTAGGGGAAAAACAATGGGAAAGAGGGAAGAAAGACAGGATAGGAAAAAGGTAGAAATATGTGAAGAACATAGGAAAAGGTGCGTTGAGATTGACGCACCGAGTCTGGTTTCGCATCAGTATGGCGGAGGCGACCAGAAGGGAAGAGATAGTTCCCCTCCCACCCCCGAACCGTGCACCTCAAATGGAAAAAGGAAGCCGAGGAGAACACCGACCCCCCACCTCCCCATGAACTTGATAGGTCCTACGATCAAGAATCTACATGCATATGATATTCAAGCAAAACAGAATAATAGTGATATTAATAGCATATCTAATAAGGTCAAGATGTCTCGCTTATTGACAGAGAGTAGTAAAACATTAATAACATTCGGGACACCATAGATTTAAAAGTTCAGAACTTGAGCCAGACCCCATGGCAGGCCGCCAGTATGTCCTCCTATCCGGCCAGGGGGATCGGCCTATTAACAATATACTAACATAGAACCTATCTAACTGCAGCAGAACATCTGGACATAACACAATAATTGCCAGGAACTTATTGAAACAAGTAAAAAGAAAAATGTAGAAAACAAAAAGAAGAGAGAAGGACTTCATGTAGGATCAGAGGGGACCTCATTAGGGAGCCTTTTCTTGGACTGAGGAACCTTGAGCCACCTTGGGGGAGCATCCGGAAGTGTTGGGGTTGAAGGCCATTCTGGGAGATCTATTAACGGCAGTTCAAATGTTCCTAGGAAGTTGGCCAGGTCTCCAATTCGGCGGAAGTATGCGCTTTTCCCGTTTTTGAATGCTGTTAGTTGAAATGGGAACCCCCATCTATAAGGGATATCTCTTTCCTTAAGAACTGCTAACAGGGGTTTTAGGGCTTTGCGCAAAAACAAGGTACGCCTGGATAAGTCTGATAGAAGTAGAATTGGTTGGCCTTCATATTGGAGAGGTCCCTTTTTCCTAGAGGCCATCATGATGGATTCCTTGGTTCTGAAGTAATGCACCCTACAAATGACGTCTCTAGGACGTAAATCAGAGGTGGGTTTGGGACCAAGAGATCTATGGATCCTATCAAATTCAATGGTACTGTCTTCACAATCACCCAGGATGTCTAGAAATATTTTTTGGACTGTGCGATCTAAGTCCTGAGGACTAACGGACTCTGGGAGGCCCCGTATGCGAATATTGTTACGCCTGTTGCGATTTTCCAGATCCTCAAGGCCAGAAGACATTTCCTCCATTCTTATAGTATGGTCCATTAAAATTTCTCTATGTGCCTGAAGTTCCTGTGAGATGTCCTCCTGCGTCTTTTCTACATCCTCTATCCGTGATGTAAACTCCTTCTGTAGATTATGTATCTCCTTTTTGTACGAGTTCTCAAGCCTGCATGCAAAGCCTTCCAGGTCCATTTTTGTTGGTAGAGCTTTAATATATTTGCTTAGATCAGCTATATTCATGTCTTCAGGCAAGTCTTTGTCTCCCTTATTGATATCTGTTGATTTTTTGGGAGAAACATGTGGAGCCTGAGACTCTCCCGAAGAAGAGTTGCTTTTATGTGAGGCTTGCGACATTGTTGATCTCGTGCTCCTTGTTTGGGTCGGCTGATTTAGAAACCGTTTCATATCCTCCGGAAGAGGTTCCTTGTGTAGGCTTATGGGGTTTTCAGAGATCTTTTTGTTTCTGCCCATAGATGTCTGCTGCTATCAATTATATCCCAGATAAGTGTTTAGGGGAGCATGGGGGTGCAGCCATCACCACATTAGCCGTGGCCCCCCATCAGCAAGCCCCCTCCGAGATGCGTGCGTAAGTCTATAGTGCAACTGTTTTTAGCTCTGGGCAGCCAAAGGGTTACTGTGTTATTCCATTATTCCATTATGGGTCTCAGGGGGGAAGCAGGTGCCACAGGGGGCTATGTAAATGTGTGTCTTTTTACAGGGTGTTAGCGTTGCTTTAAGCCTCCTCCAGCGAGACCCAGAAGCTGGTGAGTATGGGACAGCAGCAGGGACGCAGCGCCGCGCCACAAAGGAGAGGTGGGCACAGATTGCCAGCGGCGCACACACACAGGCACTCCAGCCCCTTGCAGGGGCAACAAGATGGCGCCGGGAGTGGCGGGAAATCCCAGGATCTCTACCGCCGGCAGAGTCTCACCCCCACAGACACCGATCCACCGGAGCGGCCGAGGGACAGAGCGCCGCAGCTGGCAACCCACTCAGCACCCTCTCCAGTGAGCGCAACCTCTCCTCCGACCGGCCGCACCAACAGGGGGCAGCGGCCGGAGCTCAGTGGTGTGCAGGTCCGCGCCACTCAAAGGAATCCGGAGCGCACCGGAGCGCGGAGGCGCCGGCCAGCGGCTGTCAGCCCAGCAGGGAGCAAAGAGTCAGGGAGAAGGTATAGTGGCCGGGGAAGGGGGGTGGAGTGTACCTTCCCGGCGTCCCAGCAGCTCGCGTGTTCCCAGCCTGTGTGGTTTCTAAGATGGCGGCGTCTGTGCCGCTTCCCCGTCCCTCCGGGGGGAAAAGCTGGACTTGTGCTGGGGCAGAGAGTTCTCCCTGCCCTCCAGATGGTCTCAGGGCGATCGCAGCCCTCCTTTGCCGGTCAGAGGAGACTTTGAGCTCGATGGGGCCAAAAAAATCTCTGTGGAAAGCAGTCTCAGAGCAGGAGCTCTTGCGATGTGCGACTGCTCTCTCTGGGCTCTCTCTTTTTAACATATTTATTAATGACCTTGACCTTGTAGGGGGCATACAGAGTAGAATTTCAATATTTGCAGATGACACTAAATTCTGCAGGGTAATCAATACAGAGGAGGACAATTTTATATTACAGGATGATTTATGTAAACTAGAAGCTTGGGCTGATAAATGGCAAATGAGCTTTAATGGGGATAAATGTAAGGTCATGCACTTGGGTACAAGTAATAAGATGTATAACTATGTGCTTAATTCTAAAACTCTGGGCAAAACCGTCAATGAAAAAGACCTGGGAGTATGGGTGGATGACATTCACATTTAGTGGCCAGTATCAGGCTGCTCTACAAAGGCAAATAAAATAATGGGATACATTAAAAGAGGCATAGATGCTCATAAGGAGAACATAATTTTACCTCTATACAAGTCACTAGTTCGACCACACTTAGAATACTGTGCACAGTTCTGGTCTCCGGTGTATAAGAAAGACATAGCTGAACTAGAGCGGGTGCAGAGAAGAGCGACCAAGGTTATTAGAGGACTGGGGGGTCTGCAATACCAAGATAGGTTACACTTGGGGCTATTTAGTTTGGAAAAACAAAGGCTAAGGGGTGAGCTTATTTTAATGTATAAATATATGAGGGGACAGCACAAAGACCTTTATGATGATCTTTTTAATCATAGACCTGAGACAGGGACAAGGAGGCATCCTCTACGTCTGGAGGAAAGAAGGTTTAAGCATAATAACAGACGCGGATTCTTTACTGTAAGAGCAGTGAGACTATGGAACTCTCTGCCGTATGATGTTGTAATGAGTGATTCAATACTTAAATTTAAGAGGGGACTGGATGCCTTTCTTGAAAAGTATAATGTTACAGGTTATATATACTAGATTCCTTGATAGGGTGTTGATCCAGGGTACTAGTCTGATTGCCGTATGTGGAGTCGGGAAGGAATTTTTTTCCCCAATGCGGAGCTTACTCTTTGTCACATGGTTTTTTTTTGCCTTCCTCTGGATCAACATGTTAGGGCATGTTAGATTAGGCTGTGGGTTGAACTAGATGGACTTAAAGTCTTCCTTCAACCTTAATAGTAACTAAACCTTGTCAATGTCTGAACTAGATTTTAAATTCATTTGGCAACTAATTTGATTAATAAAAGTATGAGTTTTCATGGAAAAGACAAAATTGTCTGGGTGACCCTAAACTTTTGAATGGTAGTGTATACATATATATATATACTAGATGGTGGCCCGATTCTAACGCATCGGGTATTCTAGAAGATGCATGTCCACGTAGTATATTGCGCAGCCACATAGTATATTGCCCAGCCACATAGTATATTGCCCAGCCACGTAGTATATTGCCCAGTCATGTAGTATATTGCCCAGCCATGTAGTATATTGCCCAGCCACGTAGTATATTGCCATTGCCATGTAGTATATTGCCCAGTCACGTAGTATATTGTCCAGTTACGTAGTATATTGCCCAGCCACGTAGTATATTGCCCAGCCACGTAGTATATTGCCCAGCCACGTAGTATATTGCCCAGTTACGTAGTATATTGCCCAGTGACGTAGTATACAGCACAGACATGTATATTGCACAGCGACGTAGTATACAGCACAGAGCCACATAGTATATTGCCCAGCCACGTAGTATATTGGCCAGTCACGGAATATATTGCCCAGCTACGTAGTATATTGCTCAGCCACGCAGGTCACAGGTTAAAAACTAAAAAATAAACATATACTCACCTTCCGACGGAGCCGTTGTCATGTCGCCTGTGTGCCTGTGTGCAGCTTCCGGTCCCAGGGTTGGTAGCGCAGGACCCGTGATGACGTCGCGGTTACATGAATATGACGGCATGGCATGTCCTTCTCGTGCAGGCGCGCAGGACCTGTGATGAGGTCGCGATCACATGAACGTGACGTCATGGCAGGTCCTTGTCGCATACCTGCCGCTTGCATGGAGCGGTTACCGGAGCGTCGCGAGGAGAGGGAAAGGTGGCTGAAGGTGAGTATATAATGATTTTTTTTTTTTATTATTATTTTTAACATTAAATCTTTTTACTATTGATGCCGCATAGGCAGCATCAATAGTAAAAAGTTGGGGACACACAGGGTTAATAGCAGCAGTGACGGAGTGCGTTACCCGCGGCATAACACGATCCATTACCACCGGCATTAACCCTGTGTGAGCGGTGACTGGAGGGGAGTATGGAGCGGGCGCCTGGCAGTGACTGCGGGGAGAAAGAAGCGTCCATTTTCTTCCGGACTGTGCCCGTCGCTGATTGGTCGTGGCTGTTTTGCCGCGACCAATCAGCGACGTGGATTTCCATGACAGACAGAGGCCGCAACCAATGAATATCCGAGACAGACAGAAGGACAGACAGACAGAAAGACGGAAGTGACCCTTAGACAATTATATAGTAGATATATACAGTATATATATATATACTGTATATACACAGTAAATTGCAAAAATATTTACCCCACTCCCTCCCCCTTGACTTTCTACCTAGTTTTTACATTTTTTTACATTACAACCTGTGTTTAAATATTTTGGTAATTCAATTTGTGTTGGATACATCAGCACTAAATAGTCTAAGTTCTGGTGCAAGCAATTACACTATATGCTTGTGTATAAGTCGACCCGAGTATAAGCCGAGGCACCTAATTTTGCCACGAAAAACTTGGAAAACTTATTGACTCGAGTATAAGCCGGTTATGCATTGTGCCCTCATCCCTGTCCTTGTATGCATGGCTCCCCAACCCTGTCCTTGTATGCATGGCTCCCCATCTCTGTCCTTGTATGCATGGCTCCCCATCCCTGTCCTTGTATACATGGCTCCCCATCCCTGTCCTTGTATGCATGGCTCCCCATCCCTGTCCTTGTATGCATGGCTCCCCATCCCCGTCCTTGTTTGCATGGCTCCCCATCCCCATCCTTGTGTGCATGGCTCCCCATCCTTGTATGCATGGCTCCCCGTTCTTGTTTGCATGGCTCCCTGACCACGTCCTTGTATGCATGGCTCCCCATCCTTGTATGCATGGCTCCTCATCCTTGTATGCATGGCTCCCTGACCCCATCCTTGTATGCATGGCTCCTATAAAAAAAAAAAAACTACTTACCTTCTCTGCACGCCATCGCTCCATTTCGTTCCGGTGTCAGCCGCTCTTTCGGCCAAGCAATCAGGGGTCCCCTCTCATCAAGGTAATGAATATTCACTCCACGCCTATTGGAGTGGAGAGGGGTAAATATTCATTACCTTAATGAGTGAGCACCCGTGCTAGCCTGGCCGCTGCTGGAAGCCGATGGCTGCAGCTGTAACTGTGCGTGCTATAAGAAAAATGAATATTCACTGCCGTCTTTCTGGGACAGTGACTCGTGTATAAGCCGAGGGACCCTTTTAGCACAAAAAAATGTGTTGAAAAACTCAGCTTATACACGAGTATATACGGTACCTTGATAAGTTGCATGCTTAGTGAAATGAAGTCCATCTGAGGAGGCTGCAACACCATTAAGCAAGAGGCACCACTAGCAAAGTTGTTGAGAAGTTCAAGTCAGGGTTGGATTATAAAAAAAATATCCCAATCTCTGATGACCACCCGGAGCACCATTTAAATCCATTATCATCAAATAAAAAGAACATGGTACCACAACAAACCTGCCAAGAGAGGGCCGCCCACCAAAACTGTCAGCCTGGGCAAGGAGGGCAATAATCAGAGAGGCAGCTCAGAGACCAAAAGTAACCCTAAAGGAGCTTCAGAGTCCCCAGGCCAGAGACTGGAGTATCTGTCCATATGACCAGAATATGCCATACACTCCATAGAAGTGGCATTTATGAAAGAGTGGCCTATTTGTTGTTTATTTCGCAATAAAAAGAAAACCAGGTGTTCACAATTGTAGGTATATTCTTTCAATGAACTGATGCAAACCCTCAAAAAAAATAGTGACATTCTAGGTTGTGAGGTAGCAAAACAAAAAAAATGCCAATGGGGTGAAAAGTTTTGCAAACCCCTAAATATATACCCAATTTCAGGTTTAATGATGTTTTTTTTTTGTAATAAGGATGAGTCCCAAGTCTCTGTAGAGGAAGCTGAAGAGCAAGATCGGGAGCCAGATATTGAAGATTTTGTTCCACCTGCTCCTCCGCCTTCTTACTTTTCAACATTTTATTCGAACACTCCCAGAATGAGTCAGAGGTGAGTAATATATGTTTTCTACTAAGCAGGGCCGATTTTAGGCAAAGTGGGGCCCTAGGAAAAGTTTAAAATGGGGACCCGAAATGCTAACACATTTGTGCACATCACACAGAAGCATTTCGGTTCTATTTACATGCGCTGATCTCGGGCTTCTAAACGAGTGTGATCGACAATACTGAAGTCGCTGGACGCTTGTTTCCCGGCCTCTTTCCACCGTCTGAGAAAGAATGATGGGGACAGAACGATCACTAACAGATCACCATACAGTATCATGTTATCAGCAGCACATCTACATCTATACTGCACAGCCCACACAGTAGTATACAGAACTGCCCACACAGTAATATACAGCACTGCCCACACAGTAGTATACAGCACTGCCCACAAAGTAGTATACAGCACTGCCCACACAGTAGTATACAGCACTGCCCACACAGTAGTATACAGCACTGCCCACACAGTAGTATACAGCAGTGCCCACACAGTAGTATACAGCACAGCCCACACAGTAGTATACAGCACTGCCCACACAGTAATATACAGCACTGCCCACACAGTAGTATACAGCACTGCCCACACAGTAGTATACAGCACAGCCCACACAGTAGTATACAGCACTGCCCACACAGTAGAACAGCCCACATCCCTCCTTCCCTCCCCTCCCGAGAATAGCCCCACAGTCCAGAAAAAAAAACACAAGCTCCTCACCGCTCCTCGTGCCCGCGCTGCTCCCGTGTCGGCGCACACAGTGAGTGCGTGATGACGCGCACCTGCAGTGTCAGAGGCAGAGCGGAGAATGATGGGAAAAGGAGCATCAGGTGACACTCTCTCCTCCATCATTGCTTTGCACTGTACCGGCAGACGCTGGTATAGTTCAATGCGGCGGGGGAGTCGGCACTGGCGGCAGGCGGGCCCCCCTGCCTCACAGGGGCCCCATAGCGGCTGCGTGACTTGCCGCTAGCTGGGGGCCCGTGGGGGAGTGGGGGCCCCAGGCAGCTGCCTGTTCTGCCTCCCCCTAACGCCGGCCCTGCTACTAAGTGATCGGGATGAAGCAGCATCCACTATACCAAGAACCTTCTTTTGCAGGCCAAGATAACCCTAGCACACGCTGCAAACACTTTTTCTTCAGCTTTTTTCTAGGTGTGCCAAATGTGAAGAACATGGCAGCAGATTTCCTAAACTATAAGTTTTTTCTTTAAACCTACAGCCCTGCTTCTCACCTTACCTAACAACCCTACTTCACCACCCTCATTTCCTCTTACAGTTGTGGCCAAAAGTATTGACACCCCTGCAATTCTGTCAGATAATACTCAGTTTCTTCCTGAAAATGATTGCAATCACAAATTCTTTGGTATTATTATCTTCATTTAATTTGTCTTAAATGAAAAAACACAAAAGAGAATGAAGCAAAAAGCAAAACATTGATCATTTTACACAAAACTCCAAAAATGGGCCAGACAAAAGTATTGGCACCCTCAGCCTAATACTTGGTTGCACAACCTTTAGCCAAAATAACTGCGAACAACCGCTTCCGGTAACCATCAATGAGTTTCTTACAATGCTCTGCTGGAATTTTAGACCATTCTTCTTTGGCAAACTGCTCCAGTTCCCTGATATTTGAAGGGTGCCTTCTCCAAACTGCCATTTTTAGATCTCTCCACAGGTGTTCTATGGGATTCAGGTCTGGACTCATTGCTGGCCACCTTAGAAGTCTCCAGTGCTTTCTCTCAAACCATTTTCTAGTGCTTTTTGAAATGTGTTTTGGGTCATTGTCCTGCTGGAAGACCCATGACCTCTGAGGGAGACCCAGCTTTCTCACACTGGGCCCTACATTATGCTGCAAAATTTGTTGGTAGTCTTCAAACTTCATAATGCCATGCACACGGTCAAGCAGTCCAGTGCCAGAGGCAGCAAAGCATCCCCATAGCGTCAGGGAACCTCGACCATGTTTGACTGTAGGGACCGTGCTCTTTTCTTTGAAAGCCTCTTTTTTTCTCCTGTAAACTCTATGTTGATGCCTTTGGCCAAAAAGCTCTACTTTTGTCTCATCTGACCAGAGAACATTCTTCCAAAACGTTTTAGGCTTTTTCAGGCAAGTTTTGGCAAACTACAGCCTCGCTTTTTTATGTCTTGGGGTAAGAAGTGGGGTCTTCCTGGGTCTCCTACCATACAGTCCCTATTCATTCAGACGCCGACGGAAAGTACGGGTTGACACCATTGTACCCTCAGACTGCAAGGCAGCTTGAACTTGTTTGGATGTTAGTTGAGGTTCTTTATCCAACATCTGCACAATCTTGCATTGAAATCTCCTGTCAATTTTTCTTTTCCGTCCACATCTAGGGAGGTTAGCCACGGTGCCATGGGCTTTAAACTTCTTGATGACACTGCGCACGGTAGACACAGGAACATTCAGGTCTTTGGAGATGGACTTGTAGCCTTGAGATTGCTCATGCTTCCTCACAATTTGGTTTCTCAAGTCCGCAGACAGTTCTTCGGTCTTCTTTCTTTTCTCCATGCTCAATGTGGTACACACAAGGACACAGGACAGAGGTTGAGTCAACCTTAATCCATGTCAATTGGCTGCAAGTGTGATTTAGTTATTGCCAACACCTGTTAGATGCCACAGGTAAGTTACAGGTGTTGTTAATTACACAAATTAGAGAAGCATCACATGATTTTTCGAACAGTGCCAATAATTTTGTCCACCCCTTTTTTATGTTTGGTGTGGAATTATATCCAATTTGGCTTTAGGACAATTCTTTTTGTGTGTTTTCATTTAAGACAAATTAAATGAAGGTAATAATAACAAAGAATTTGTGTTTGCAATCATTTTCAGGAAGAAACTGAGTATTATCTGACAGAATTGCAGGGGTGTCAATACTTTTGGCCACAACTGTACAAGCCACAATTGAGGAATAAATGGAAAACCGCTTTTCTAGGAACTTGAATAATAAAGTTACCAACTTCAATAAATGTTGATTTTAGTACTTTTCACTTGGGACATAGGTTTGATTTGGACATAGAATTAGACCAGGAGAGCACACGGAGGAAACTATGCCGGCACATTTAAGGAAGTCAACTCCTTCCATTGGAGAAGAAATAGTAATCAGTTTAGATGCGAATTTAATTTGAAGCGTAGAGAACTGAGTTGTAGGGTATTCTGGCTTTTAGAAGCTCACGTGTAGTGGATTGAAATAATTTCCGCTTTTGCAGAGTTTCTTTAGATAGGTCTTTAAAAAAGGTTAAATGACTATACGGAGAAGAGTGGAATCTTGGCTCTTTTGATATACCCAGTAGTGTGTTTCTTACCCAGTTGGGGTAAAATGAGACAATAACATCTGTAGCAGCATCAGATGGAAGAGCAGATGGCCTGCGTACTCTAAAGGCCTTTTCAATTAAGTTTTCCCCTTTGGCGTTAGGAATTAGATGAGAAATTAGCGAAGAAATGTAATCCCTTAACTGGAAGTTTTGGACCGACTTCGGAATCTCTCTGATCTTCACAGCGTTTTTCCTTTTGAAGTCTTCCAAATTAGCTAGACTGTTTCTGAAGGAAGGAATGTTCTTCTGGAAGTTTTCCAATGAATCTGAGATTGTAGGGAGATCCTGCATTCCTTTAGTGTGTGAAGTCTCATAAATTTTGTATGAGGAATTCTTACTGTGACATCGGAATATCTGTTAGATGCCCCTTTAATATTTGAGAGTGTAGCATCAGCTATGTGCGAAAAAGTATCTTTAAAAAGTTTCTTGATGAAAGTCTCGGATGCCTTAGCTATATTCAAATGCATAGAATCAACTAATTCTGTTTCGCTTTCAGAAGATATTTTTGAGTTGTCATATTTATTAGAATCTTTCTTAGAATATTCACCGATAATAAAAGGGCCTTGCACATGTTAATCATGAAATTTTCTGATGGATGATCCTCAGTGCCGGTATATACCGGCTCTCTTTGTATCAATTTTCCAGAATCATTTTTTTGTGGAAATTCTCTTATGGTTTTGGAATTTTCACAACTTTTTGAATCTTCTGAGGAAGGAAATGAATATGAATATAAGGATGAGATATCATCGGGATCCATGTCGTCGGATGAATAACCACCTATATAACCAAAATCCATCTCTTCAAAAAATTCCTCAGAGTGAATTCTCTCTAAATGTCCCAATAAGTTTGATTGATCCAAATTATTTTCTAAATCTTTAAGAGATAAAATATATTCGTCTTTGGAGAAGGTAGTTATTGTTTCTTTAGCATATTTAGGAGAGCAGGAAGTTACATTGGGAAACATCCCTTTAATTATCTCCAAATTGTAGTGTCTGGTAATATGTATGGAATTAGAAAGGGTATCTTCTCCTGGTAAATAACCAAGTTGCAAACTTACATCATTCCCATTAGGAAGACGTTTGGCCCCGTTTAACTGTAGTTTAGTCATGTGTCCTTTAGTAGTGTTATAGCTCAATATATTAGGTGGTTGATGAGGAATTTTGGATTTAAGTATTGGTATTCTGCTTATGCTCAGATGGTCGGCGAGAAGTGTCATTCCTGAGAACCTTTCTCTGTTTTCCTTCATTTTGTGTAAACAAGATAACCTTCCCCTCTGGGACCTGCTGTATATGATGAGCCTCTGAGGATTCTCTCATTATCCTGCCAGAATGGAAATCCTTTGAAGGCTTCCCTGCTTTGCAGCCCTCCCTTCCACCTTTATAGCAGGAGTCTTTATTACAGATGTCCAACAGGTCTTCTTAGATCTATAAGGCTTTGATACTGTTGGGTTTTGGCAGTGATCCAATTTATGAGGGGGGATACAGGCCTCCATTAGGCTTCCCTCCGGTACCTCTCCGTCTTGGCAAATGAAATTTTTTTGATGTATCATCTTTTATCTTATTATTTCTCAGTCCAGGCATATCCTTACAGGTTTTAGGACCAAATATACCCCAAATAAGTAAGCTGAAGTATCTAAAAATAGGGGATTATCAGGAGCTATGCAGAAGCATGTCCGCTCCTGTCCCCTGCAAACCACGCCCCATGTCTATGCTGGTGTTACCCAATAATATATTTATTCTCCTGACATGACTGCACTACTACATAATACCAGTAACTGTCTGTCAGCTTTCTCTAACATCGTGTTCTCTCTTTATCTTAGGAGATTCACTGACAAAGGAAAAAGCTAAACTTTATTCAATCCAATTATAACTATACCCAAAATTCACTCCCTGAAGGTTAGTCAGAAGGTGACTAATAGAAAACGTATACACTGTTGCTTACTGTGTTGCTGAACAGCTCCTCTTTTAGGTAATTTATGTCTGTTTAGAAACTACAAGGTGCACACCTACTGGGAGAACTCTGTTTTTTATTAGGTGTTACGGCGGACTCCTAACATGACGTCACAGAGGTGTGGACCCGGCTCTATGGTGTGATCAGTGTATGTGTGACCTATCACATCTGTATCTGAGTGTGACGTCACTAAGGGGGTGTGGCTATGTTCTTTAATGTCCGGCGTCCTGTCGGCGCCACTAACTATACAACCTTTGATATGGATGCACGTGTACAGTGCTCGTTAGGGAAATGTTATCACTCTAGGAATGTTAGTAATCAATGTCAGCTATAGCAGGGGGTCATTACATACAAGCAAAATATCTTTATGACCGGAATTGCTAATAGTTCTGAACCATGAATGGTCTCTGAAACAAATTGACATAATGATTTAAACCTAGTGATGGCATGATATATGTACAGTATATCATTAGCAGCTTCTATCTAATAGCCATGCTGCAGTTACTTAGAGAATGAGTGGAATATCTCAGTATAGACTACGAATATGTGCAATTATAATGTTTGGGAGATTGGTGTAATCATTTAATATGAATATAAAATGATTTTATAAGCAGTCAAGTGTTCCTTGAATTGCATTTAGTGGGCTGTCTGAAAAGTGAGATTACTAAAGGACAGTTGGTCTGCACTAATAATTCACAGCTGCTATATTAAATAAGTCAGTCCTTATAGGAAAAACGATAACTATACTGGTATCTTCACACGTTATTTATTGTTGTCTGACCGCCATTGAAGTTACTTATGAGCCTATGGAGTATAGAGCTTGAAGTCTGGGTTCAGCCCATATATAGTTTGCTGTTTTCGGATAACAGGATATATTTTTTAGGGGGGGTTGTCTAGTCTCTTTGGAATATAGGGTAATCTATATAATTGTCTAAGGGTCACTTCCGTCTTTCTGTCTGTCACGGATATTCATTGGCCGTGGCCTCTGTCTGTCATGGAATCCAAGTCGCTGATTGGTCGTGGCAAAACGCCCACGACCATTGCCACGACCAATCAGCGACGGGTGCAGTCTCGCGGCAACATGGCCGCTCCTTCCTCCCCGCAGTCAGTGTCCACTCCGTACTCCCCTCCAGTCAGCGCTCACACAGGGTTAATGGCAGCGCTAATGGACGCTGCTATTAACCCTGTGTGACCAACTTTTTTACTATTAATGCTGCCTATGCAGCCTCAATAGTAAAAAGATCTAATGTTAAAAATAATAAAAAATAAAAAAATCATCATATACTCACATTCCGGCGCCTTTCCCGCTCCTCGCGACGCTCCGGTGACCGCTCCATGCAAGCGGCAGGTTCCGGTGGCAGGGATGGTATGCAACAAGGACCTGCCATGACGCCAAGGTCATGTGTCCGCGACGTCATCACAGGTCCTGAGAGAAAGACCTGCTATGACATCAGTCATGTGACCGCGACGTCATCACAGGTCCTGTGCCCATACCAACCCTGGGACCGGAAGCTGCTGCGTGCACCACACACAGGGCCAGGATTTCAACGGAGGGTGAGTATATGTTTATTTTTTATTTTAAGTCTGTATACTACATGGCTCTGTGCTGTATACTCCGTCGCTGTGCAATATACTGCGTGGCTGGGCAATATACTACGTGGCTGGGCAATATACTATGTGGCTGGGCAATATACTACGTGGCTGGGCAATATACTACGTAGCTGGGCAATATACTACGTGGACATGCATATTCTAGAATACCCGATGCGTTAGAATCGGGCCACCATCTAGTCTTTAATAAGGTCTCCTGATGAGTCGTCTTTGGTGAGGATGACGAAACACATAGAGATGAGAGGCTTTAAGAGTGAGTGTGTACTGACACCTCACCCTATACACTGAGATGTGGGGTTTATGTTTTCTATTAGTCAGCTTCTGACTAACCTTCAGGGGGTGAATTGTGGGTATAGTTTTAATTGGATTGAATAAAGTTTAGTTTTATCCTTTGTCAGTGAATCTTCTAGTGGAGGGATATTTGATATTTTTTCAGAGAGTTATCTCTCTTTATCTTAATAATAAATAATTTTATTTATATAGCAATACTAATTTTATTTATATAGCACCAACATATTCTGCAGCACTTTACAATTAATTTTAGACTGAATCTGTCACATAGTGGGGCCCTAGTCTATCTCTGTCCCCCGGATTACTCCTGAAGGTGGAGACACCGGGGTCAAGTTCCCTCCCCCACCCAGGCAGGTGTGAGGCCGAAGTGTATAGGATAACAGTACCCAGACAAGCAAGGGAAAACGAACAGAGATAAATGAAAACTACAATCATACAAAATACACTCACCAAACAGAGTGGAACATAGGGGAGGTATACCAAGTTGAAACCAAAATAGGAGAAAATGAGGATGAACACACAAACAAACTCCACGCAACAATCTCCTGAACAACTCTCTAAACACCTACTCCAAACACGAAATTAACCTCCAACTCCTAACCAGGTAGTAAGAACTATCACTGACAATTCCCAAGTGCCAGTGGTGAGCATATATAGTAGTGACCCACACTAAACAGCTAGGACAATTCAGGTTGGAGAGCTCCAGAAGACCAACTGAACTGATTAACCCTTGCACTGCAAGCAAGGAAAAAACTACACTGTTTCATTAAATTATGAAGCAATTCTAAACAGTGCAGGAGTTTGTGAAATCAGACGCCGCAATCTTCTAGCCCCTGTCTGTCTCCAAAACAGAACTTATCTTCTTGTGTTTCCTCCCTCTACTAACCTACCTAATCCTGAAATTTCCATCTTTATGTATGGTGCTACCAGGGTCGGTTTTAGACAAAGTGGGGCCCTGGGCAAAAGTTTAAAGTGGGGTCCCAAATGCTCACATATTGCACCGTCACACAGAAACATTTCGGCTGTATTTACATGTGCTGAGTTCAGGCCAAACAAGCGTGATCAACAATAATGAAGTCATTATATGCTTGTTTCCTGGCCTCTTTACACCAACTGAGAAAGAATGATGGGCACAGAACGATTACTTTTAGATCAATCTATTCCCATACAGTATCATGTTATCAGCAGCCTATCTGCAGTTTTCATCAAGCGATGTGCTGCAGAGAACAATGATTTTTGTTATGGCATAAACCATATAACCACTCGATGAATAGGCAGCATTTTGCATGTTTAGTATAATACACACCCCATAAGCCTCCATATAGTATAATGAACCCCATAGTCCTCCACATAGTATAATGTGCCCCATATCCCTACATATCCATATCCATCATCGCTCACCTGGTGAGTCAGAAGCAGAGGGTCATCTGACGCTCTCTCCTCCATCACTGCTTTCTTTAAACTGTATCAGTGTCTATGGTGCCGATAAGTTGAATACGCAATGCAGGGAAGGGGCGCCACCCCGGGCCCCCCTTACTCATGGGCCCCATAGTGGCTGCATGGCGTGCCTCTATGAGTGGCAAGCCACTGGCTGGGGGGAGCGGGGGCCGTAGGCAGCTGCCTAGTCTGCCTTCCCCTAATGCTGCCCTGGGTGCTACTGTAATTCCCAGGCAGCATGTCCACTATCTTGAGTAATATTTGACTCAGATCCTTCCTTTGTGCATTATATCCAATACTCCTCTTGTCAACTGCAGCTCAAGAACATCTGCAGAATCCAAACTTTTCTTACCTTCTAAGCGGCAAAACCTTTTCCTGTTGGTTTGATTCATTCTCGTCTTTATTACATAGTGGATGCTTTCCTGAAACGGAAAGTACTTGCAAGCAGCATAATACAAAGAATAGCAGGTTTACCCAGAATCCTTTGCAGTAGGCGGAGCTATGCAAATCATCTCTTTCCACCCCTGTCTAATCCACAGCGCTTGGAACCGCCAAGCGTGCAATGCTGCGGATTAGTTTCTAAATTTACACAGCCAACCAATTCCTACCTGTGGACACGTGTTTCGGGCTTTAGGCCCTCATCAGCACAGGGCTGGAATTGGTTGGCTGTATGGAGTGGGGCTCGGTGAGCAAGCGATACATATATGCTAGCCACCTTAGGGAGAGACCCAAGTTGGGCTAAATGTAGCGGGACGAAAGAGACCGAAAAGCCCTCTACTTAAAGGAAATACATAGTGGATGCTTTCCTGAAAGCATCCACTATGTATTTCCTTTAAGTAGAGGGCTTTTCGGTCTCTTTCGTCCCGCTACATTTAGCCCAACTTGGGTCTCTCCCTAAGGTGGCTAGCATATATGTACGTCTTTATTACTACATTTCTCCCTCTCCAATCTATCCTGAATACAGCAGCCAGGCTCATATTTCTGTCCAGCCACTAGATGAAAGCCTCCACCCTGTGCCAGTCGTTCTACTGGTTCTACTCGCCAACAAATATCTTAATAATTCTGAACCGCTCTCCATCCTTTCTCATCTCAAATTACCACCATAGCCTTGTGCCCTCCATTCTGATAATGATCCAGAACTAACATCTTCCATAATCTGAATATCACACTCCTGTCTCCAAGACTTTCTTCCCACTGTAATCTGTTCAGAAAATCAGCATAGGGTAATTTCTTACTATTTTCAAATTGCCATGAGGCAAATAAACCCTAACTAAAGATTCCTAAAATATAACCTTTAATTAGTATAGTTAATATAGGGCTAATGTGAAAATTTTAAAATCACACTAGTTGGTGGTAATCAAACATTATAGAAAAATCTTTATATTTTTGGTCAATGGGATGTTAGCTGTAGGTGATGGTGACTGATTACTGCTGAGTAAAGTACCTAGACATATTAAATATTTATTAAAGAATGTATTATCCAACTTCTTATGAGATAGAGTTATCCAGATGTCAAAAGGTAGAAGATAATACGGTAACTAATTCCTGCTAGGGTATGTGCCAAAAAAGCATTCTATATTTTTGCAAAATGTGTCAACCAATCTTTGTTCTAGGGGAATTTGGACAACCCCTTTAACTATGCTAAATAAAGTCTATATAAAGTGTTTAGAATGGTGGCGCAAAGTGTCACTGTTATTACCGATTCCTGCAGCAATACCAACAAACCTCCACAATAAGTTTGTAAGGGTATGTACAAAACAGATATATATACGGTATATATATACACAAATGTATATATAGGTATGCTGGAAACAATAACGGAACAAATGGTAAAAGATTAATAATATCCTTTAAAAGCAAAGTAACCCTTTGTGAAATATCCTGATATTAAAAGTCTGATATCCGAGACACCGCTGGTATAATCGCGGTGTATTCACACATATATATACCTATATATACCTTTGTGTATATATATATATACAGTATATATATATATCTGTTTTATGCTAAATAAAGGTTATCCCATAGAGAAGAAAAAATGGCAGCAACACTTCAAATGTTTGTGATAAATATCCTTAGTCCTTTATTTCTCAACGAGTTACATGGACAAGGTGGTGCGGGCAGGACAAGTGCAGGTTATGCAGGCAAGAGAGACAGGACCACGGCCGTTTCGCGTTGTTCACGCTTCCACGGGTCCAGATGGGTCCAAAGGTTATATTTTAGGAATGTTTTTAGTTAGTGTTCATTTGCCTCACTGCAATTTGTAAGTAGCAAGACTTTTCTCCAGTTCACTTGCGAAGTTCTCTTGCTTGAACTGGTGACTCATGTATACAATTTTAATGTTTGATATTGTTTGTAGATGTAACCTCTTAACTGTAGATGTTGGTGATATATAAAAAAAAGTTATTATTCTGTAATCTATAATTATCTATTATAGTATAGTCTATAATCTTATAAATTATTCTTTGTTATTCACATTTTGTAAATTTTAATAAACAGTTTTTCTGCCATACATATTGATGAGTTTAAAACAAGTTGCAGGGGCGTAACAACTGCGGTCGCAGGGGTCGCGACTGCGACGGGGCCCGCAGTGCTTTCAGGGCCCGCGCAGTCCAGCAAACAAGTAGCAGGGGAAACAAAGGACTAGGAGACAAGTCACGCACGCATCCTGCTGGCCACGCCCACAGCTTCCCCAGACTTTCAGCAGTGTGCGGCGAGTGGGCGTGTCCGTGAAGGACATGTGACCTAGCAGAACGGCTGGGCTGTCACTGACTGAAGCTGGAGAGATGGAAGAAGGCAGCAGCTGGTGAGTGATGTGCTGCTTACACCTGACACACACACACACACACACACACCTACCTGTTCTATGTGCACAGGACCTGTGATGAGGTCACAGGAGGGGAGGAGTCAGGGGTCACATGATCAGTGGCCTCAGTGTATGCACTATGCAGGACTCTGCTGTGCTTGATTGTCATGGTGCTGAATGAGGGGATGTTTATGTAACAGAGCCGTGTGTGTACAAGGTGTAAAGAGCGGAGCCGTGTATGTGCGTAGTGGAGCGAGGTGTACGGAGCGGAGTCAGGTGTGTACGAGGTCTACAAAGCTGAGCTGAGAGTGAAAGAGTTGTGCGGATTCGTGTATGTATGGGGTGTATGGAGTGGTGCTGCGTGTTTAAGAGGTGTATAGAGCGGAGCCGCATGTGGACGGGGTGGACGGAGCGGAGAAGCGTGTGTGTGAGGTGTATGGGGCGGAGCTGCGTGTGTACAAGGTGTAAGGAGCGGAGCCACGTGTGTACAAGGTGTACGGAGCAGAGCCGCGTGTGTACAAGGTGTACGGAGCAGAGCCGCGTGTGTACAAGGTGTATGGAGCAGAGCCGCGTGTGTACAAGGTGTACGGAGCAGAGCCGCGTGTGTACAAGGTGTACGGAGCAGAGCCGTGTGTGTACGGGTTCTCGGAGCGAAGCCGTGTGTGTACAAGGTGTACGGAGCAGAGCCACGTGTGTACAAGGTGTACGGAGCAGAGCCGTGTGTGTACGGGTTCTCTGAGCGAAGCCGTGTGTGTACAAGGTGTACGGAGCAGAGCCGCGTGTGTACAAGGTGTACGGAGCAGAGCCGCGTGTGTACAAGGTGTACGGAGCAGAGCCGCGTGTGTACAAGGTGTACGGAGCAGAGCCGCGTGTGTACAAGGTGTACGGAGCAGAGCCGTGTGTGTACGGGTTCTCGGAGCGAAGCCGTGTGTGTACAAGGTGTACGGAGCAGAGCCACGTGTGTACAAGGTGTACGGAGCAGAGCCGTGTGTGTACGGGTTCTCGGAGCAGAGCCGTGTGTGTACAAGGTGTAAGGAGCGGAGCCGCGTATGTACAAGGTGTACAGAGCGGAGCCGCATGTGTACAAGGTGTACGGAGCAGAGCCGCATGTGTACAAGGTGTACGGAGCAGAGCCGCGTGCGTACAAGGTGTAAGGAGCAGAGCCGCGTGTGTACAAGGTGTAAGGAGCAGAGCCATGTGTGTACAAGGTGTACGGAGCAGAGACATGTGTGTACGGGTTCTCGGAGCGAAGCCATGTGTGTACGGGCTGTACACGGCTGTGGGCAGAGCCCAGCATGTGCACTGTGGGGGAGTATTGCGTGTACTCGCCAGCATCAGAATGTGCGCATGTTCCGGAGCCGACCAGTACACCGAATACACTCCCACACTGCACAGGTCCGGAAATGACGCACTGCAGCGTCATACCAGGAAGAAACAGCACACAGATTTCAAACGCCGGGAGTGCGCTTGGAATTAGAGCGAGGGAGGACATATTACTATAGGGACATGTTAGTTATAAAATCATTTTTCTCAGCGATTACAGGGCAGTACTAGGTCAGACTATACAACATTGCAACACAACTATAGTGTGCGAAATGAATAGGGAAAATGTGAATTTCGGTGGGAAATATTTTGGTGCAGGGGGGGGGCCCCATTTGAAAGTTCGCATCGGGGCCCCTCACTTTGTAGTTACGCCACTGACAAGTTGTATGGTTTAAAAAATGTTATATATTCTAATTACATGGAAATTATGAATATCTTTGTTTGCCGTAACTAAAGAGAAGAAAAGTCTTGAATTGCATCAGAAATTCTTTCCAACACTGGGGTTATAGCACAGCCAACAGGGTGTCGTAATTTAGAATTTAACACATAGTAAAGGGTATCTGTCACCCCATTTGAGTATTTTAGCTAATAATATCTGTCTGGTCAGGTCCCTCGCCTTCAGCTTCCAGCACTGACTGAGCGCCGGCCGTAAAGTACAGCGGTGACGTCACCGCTGTGCTCTGCTTTACGGCCGGCCGGCGCTCACCAGTCAGTGCGGGAAGCTGAAGGCGAGGGACCTGACCAGACACCGGGAATGTAAGTATGTAGTGTTTGTTTTTTTTACATTTACAACGGTAACCAGGGTAAACATTGGGTTACTAAGTGCGGCCCTGTGCTTAGTAACCCGATGTTTACCCTGGTTACCAGTGACGACATCGCTGAATCGGCGTCACACACGCCGATTCAGCGATGTCAGCGGGAGATCCAGTGACAAAATAAAGTTCTGGACTTTCCCCAGCGGCCAACGATCTCCCAGCAGGGGCCTGATCGTTGGTCGCTGTTACACATAACGATTTCGTTAACGATATCGTTGCTACGTCACAAAAAGCAACGATATCGTTAACGATATCGTTATGTGTGAAGGTACCTTTAGTCATATTGCAAGGCTCGTTAAAGAGTTGCTATTGACTTTTAGGATTGCTGCTTGCAATAGGTGGTGCTACAGATCTATTTGTCTTCCTCTCTGAAAAGAGATTCAGATGAAACCTCTGAGAGAGCCATTCACTATAGTGACACAGCAGAGTTGTTCTGGACTCCATCTGGCCTCTGTCAGTGGTGCCCTTTTCAGAGGTACATACAATTGTAGTCGACCGCGCTTTTATGCAATTATAAAAAGAAGGACACCGCTGGATCATAGGCCTGACGGCATCCACATTGCCTCCATCTACCCCATTATAGGGAATTTTCTGACGGGGTTCCATCTGAATTACTTATTTCAGAGATTTACACGGAAACCTGTCATGATCCCAATGGCAGGGGATCACAAAAGGACAAGCACAAAAAACAAAACAAGCTCTAGGGTGATGGAAACTGAGCTGACCGCGATCCTGAACCTCAACACACAACTAGCTGTAGCCGGGGAACGTGCCTACGATGATTCCTAGACGTCTCGCGCCAGCCGAAGAACTAACTTTCCCTATTAGAAGAAACACAGACCTCTCTTGCCTCCAGAAAAACACCCCACAGAAATAGCAGCCCCCCACATGTAATAACGGTGAAATGAGAGGAAAACACATACGTAGTTATGAAAACAGATTCAGCAAAATGAGGCCCGCTAAAACTAGATAGCAGAGGATACAAAAGTGAACTGCGCGGTCAGCGAAAAACCCTACAAAAAACCATCCTGAAATTACTTGAACTCATGTTCCAACTCATGGAACATGAGGAGTAATATCAGCCCACTAGAGCAACCAGCAAAAAGGAATCACATATCTGCAAGCTGGACTAAGACAAAAATTAAGCAAAACGTGGAACAGGAAAATCAAAAACTTAGCTTGTCCTGAAGAATACAGAAGCGGGAAGCAGAGGTAACAAGACACACTGATTACATTGATAGCCGGCGAGGAAATGACAAGAAAGCCAGGTTAAATAGGAAACTCCCATATCCTGATAGAACAGGTGGACACCAGAGACCGCAGAGAACACAAGTCACCCAGTACCATCTGTAACCACCAGAGGGAGCCCAAAAACAGAATCCACAACAGTACCCCCCCTTGAGGAGGGGTCACCGAACCCTCACGAGGACCACCAGGGCGACCAGGATGAGCCCTATGAAATGCACGGACCAAATCAGCAGCATGAACATCAGAGGCAACTACCCAAGAATTATCCTCCTGACCATAACCCTTCCACTTGACCAAATATTGGAGTTTCCGTCTGGAAACACGAGAATCCAAGATCTTCTCCACAACATACTCCAATTCTCCCTCCACCAGCACCGGAGCAGGAGGCTCAAGCGAAGGAACAACAGGTACCTCATACTTCCGCAACAACGACCGATGGAACACATTATGAATAGCAAACGATGCCGGGAGATCCAAACGAAACGACACAGGGTTAAGAATTTCCAAGATCCTATAGGGACCGATGAACCGAGGCTTGAACTTAGGAGAAGAGACCTTCATAGGAACAAAACGAGAAGACAACCACACCAAGTCCCCAACACGAAGTCGAGGACCCACGCGGCGACGGTGATTAGCAAACTGCTGAGCCCTCTCCTGGGACAACTTCAAATTGTCCACCACATGACTCCAAATCTGATGCAACCTATCCACCACCATGTCCACTCCAGGACAATCAGAAGGCTCCACCTGACCAGAGGAAAAACGAGGATGAAACCCCGAATTACAAAAGAAAGGAGAAACCAAGGTAGCAGAACTAGCCCGATTATTAAGGGCAAATTCGGCAAGCGGCAAAAAGGTAACCCAGTCATCTTGATCAGCAGAAACAAAACACCTTAAATAAGTTTCCAAGGTCTGATTAGTTCGTTCCATCTGGCCATTCGTCTGAGGATGGAATGCAGACGAAAAGGACAAATCAATGCCCATCTTAGCACAGAACGTCTGCCAAAATCTAGACACAAACTGGGATCCCCTGTCAGAAACGATGTTCTCCGGAATCCCATGCAAACGAACCACGTTCTGAAAAAACAGAGGGACCAACTCAGAGGAGGAAGGTAACTTAGGCAAGGGTACCAGATGAACCATCTTAGAAAAGCGGTCACACACAACCCAGATGACGGACATTTTTTGAGAGACAGGGAGATCCGAAATAAAGTCCATGGAAATGTGCGTCCAAGGCCTCTTCGGGATAGGCAAAGGTGACAACAATCCACTGGCCCGAGAACAGCAAGGCTTAGCCCGAGCGCAAACTTCACAAGACTGCACAAAAGAACGCACATCCCTCGACAAGGAAGGCCACCAAAAAGACCTGGCCACCAAGTCTCTAGTACCAAATATTCCAGGATGACCTGCCAACGCAGAAGAATGGACCTCAGAGATGACTCTACTGGTCCAATTATCCAGAACAAACAGTCTTTCAGGCGGACAACGATCAGGTTTATCCGCCTGAAACTCCTGCAAAGCACGTCGCAAGTCTGGGGAGACAGCCGACAAAATCACCCCATCCCTAAGGATACCAGTGGGCTCAGAATTTCCAGGGGAGTCAGGCATAAAACTCCTAGAAAGAGCATCCGCCTTCACATTCTTTGAACCTGGCAGGTATGAAACCACAAAATCGAAACGGGAGAAAAACAGTGACCAACGAGCCTGTCTAGGATTCAGACGCTTGGCAGACTCAAGGTAAATCAGATTTTTGTGATCAGTCAAGACCACCACACGATGTCTAGCACCCTCAAGCCAATGACGCCACTCCTCAAATGCCCACTTCATGGCCAAAAGTTCCCGATTACCAACATCATAATTCCGCTCAGTGGGCGAAAACTTTCTAGAAAAGAACGCACATGGCTTCATCACCGAGCAATCGGAGCTTCTCTGTGACAAAACCGCCCCCGCTCCAATCTCAGAAGCATCAACCTCAACCTGAAAAGGAAGCGAAACATCTGGCTGACGCAACACAGGAGCAGAAGAAAACCGGTGCTTAAGTTCCTGAAAGGCCTCCACAGCCGCAGGAGACCAAACAGCAACATCAGCACCCTTCTTAGTCAAATCCGTCAAAGGCTTAACAACACTAGAAAAATTAGTTATGAAACGACGATAAAAATTAGCAAAGCCCAAGAACTTCTGTAGACTCTTAAGAGATGTAGGCTGCGTCCAGTCACAAATAGCCTGAACCTTGACGGGATCCATCTCAATAGTAGAAGGGGAAAAAATATACCCCAAAAAAGAAATCTTCTGGACTCCAAAGAGACACTTTGAACCTTTTACAAACAAAGAATTGGCCCGCAGGACCTGAAACACCTTCCTGACCTGCTGAACATGGGACTCCCAGTCATCCGAAAAAACCAAAACATCATCCAAATACACAATCATAAATTTATCCAGATATTCACGGAAAATATCGTGCATAAAGGACTGGAAGACAGAAGGAGCATTAGAAAGTCCAAAAGGCATCACCAAATACTCAAAATGGCCCTCAGGCGTATTAAATGCGGTTTTCCACTCATCACCCTGCTTTATCCGCACAAGATTATACGCACCCCGAAGATCAATCTTAGTGAACCATTTAGCCCCCTTAATGCGAGCGAACAAATCAGTCAACAATGGCAAAGGATACTGATATTTAACTGTAATCTTATTCAAAAGACGGTAATCTATACAAGGCCTCAAGGAACCATCTTTTTTGGCCACAAAAAAAAAACCTGCTCCCAAAGGGGACGAAGATGGACGGATATGTCCCTTTTCCAAGGACTCCTTAACATAATCCCGCATAGCAGTATGCTCTGGCACTGACAGATTGAACAAACGACCTTTAGGAAATTTACTGCCAGGAATCAAATCTATAGCACAATCGCAATCCCTGTGAGGAGGAAGCGAATTGAGCTTAGGCTCCTCAAAAACATCCCGATAATCAGACAAAAATACCGGAACCTCAGAAGGAGTAGATGAAGCGATAGAAATCGGAGGTGCATCATCATGAACCCCCTGACATCCCCAGCTTAACACAGACATCGTTTTCCAGTCCAAGACTGGGTTATGAGTTTGTAACCATGGCAGACCAAGCACTAAGACATCATGTAAATTATACAGTACCAGGAAGCGAATCACCTCCTGATGAACGGGAGTCATACGCATGGTCACTTGTGTCCAGTACTGAGGTTTATTCATAGCCAAAGGTGTAGAGTCAATTCCTTTCAAAGGAATAGGGACTTCCAGAGGCTCCAGACTAAACGCACAGCGGTTGGCAAATGACCAATCCATAAGACTCAGGGCAGCGCCTGAATCCACATAGGCATCGACGGAAATGGCTGATAATGAACAAATCAGAGTCACAGACAGAATGAACTTAGACTGTAAAGTACTAATGGCAACAGACTTATCAACCTTTTTTGTGCGTTTAGAGCATGCTGATATAACATGAGCTGAATCACCACAATAAAAACACAACCCATTTTTCCGCCTATAGTTTTGCCGTTCACTTCTGGACTGAATTCTATCACATTGCATTGTCTCAGGTGCCTGTTCAGAAGACACAGCCAAATGGTGCACAGGTTTGCGCTCCCGTAAACGCCGATCAATCTGAATAGCCATAGTCATAGACTCATTCAGACCTGTAGGCGCAGGGAACCCCACCATGACATCTTTAATGGCCTCAGAAAGGCCATCTCTGAATCTTGCAGCCAGGGCGCACTCATTCCACTGAGTAAGCACCGACCATTTCCGAAATTTCTGACAATATATTTCTGCTTCATCTTGCCCCTGAGAGAGAGCCAATAAAGCTTTTTCAGCCTGAATCTCTAGGTTAGGTTCCTCATAGAGCAAACCCAATGCCAGAAAAAACGCATCCACATTGAGCAACGCAGGATCCCCTGGTGCCAATGCAAATGCCCAATTCTGAGGGTCACCCCGCAGGAAAGATATATCAATCTTGACTTGCTGAGCAGGGTCTCCAGAAGAGCGAGATTTCAAAGAAAGAAACAACTTGCAATTGTTCCTAAAATTCAGAAAACTAGATCTATCTCCAGAAAAAAACTCTGGGATAGGAATTCTAGGTTCAGACATAGGAGCATGTACAACAAAATCTTGTATATTTTGAACCTTAGCAGCAAGATTATTCAGGCTGGAAGCCAAACTCTGGACGTCCATGATAAACAGCTGAGGTCAGAGCCATTCAAGGATTAAGAGGAGGTAAGACGCAGCCAGGCTGCAATTACGGCTATGCAGCAAACTCTGAGGGGGGGGGGAAAAACCTTCCTCAGACTACTTTTCCTCCTACTTCAGCCAATACGATTACCACTTTTTGGGCCGGCTATACTGTCATGATCCCAATGGCAGGGGATCACAAAAGGACAAGCACAAAAAACAAAACAAGCTCTAGGGTGATGGAAACTGAGCTGACCGCGATCCTGAACCTCAACACACAACTAGCTGTAGCCGGGGAACGTGCCTACGATGATTCCTAGACGTCTCGCGCCAGCCGAAGAACTAACTTTCCCTATTAGAAGAAACACAGACCTCTCTTGCCTCCAGAGAAACACCCCACAGAAATAGCAGCCCCCCACATGCAATGACGGTGAAATGAGAGGAAAACACATACGTAGTTATGAAAACAGATTCAGCAAAATGAGGCCCGCTAAAACTAGATAGCAGAGGATACAAAAGTGAACTGCGCGGTCAGCGAAAAACCCTACAAAAAACCATCCTGAAATTACTTGAACTCATGTTCCAACTCATGGAACATGAGGAGTAATATCAGCCCACTAGAGCAATCAGCAAAAAGGAATCACATATCTGCAAGCTGGACTAAGACAAAAATTAAGCAAAACGTGGAACAGGAAAATCAAAAACTTAGCTTGTCCTGAAGAATACAGAAGCGGGAAGCAGAGGTAACAAGACACACTGATTACATTAATAGCCGGCGAGGAAATGACAAGAAAGCCAGGTTAAATAGGAAACTCCCATATCCTGATAGAACAGGTGGACACCAGAGACCGCAGAGAACACAAGTCACCCAGTACCATCTGTAACCACCAGAGGGAGCCCAAAAACAGAATCCACAACAGAAACCCCAGTGTAAGCTCTCAGCCCAGAGCGCAGCATAAATGTGAGCTGAGTCTTCCTGCAATCTTAGCGCGGCAGAATGAACAAATCAACAGCAGGTGAAGAATTGGTTTTATTTATTTTTAGCGATTACAGCAATACCAGATTTATATCAGGTTTTTATGTTGGGCTGCTGTCACACACTAAAAGACACTTTTTGAGAGCTATACTTTTTCTATATTTCTGCCAACAGAGTTATGTGAGGGCTTGTTTTTTGAGAGTTGAAGTTTTTATTGGTACCATTTAGAGGCACATACTATTTTTTTAGTTGCTATCTATTCCAATTTTTCGAGGTAGAATTTACAAAGACCAGCAATTCGGGAATTGTTTTTTTGTTTTTTTTTATGCCGTTCCACGTGTGGTAAAAGTAATAAGGCAGCTTTATTCTTCGGGTCAGTACGATTACATCGCTACCACATTTATATAATTTTTTATGTTTTGGCACTTTTACACAATAAAAACTATTTTATAGAAAAAAATCACTATTTTTGCAACGTTTTATTCTGATAGCTATAGCTTTTTTATTTCCCTGCTGATGGAGCTGTATGGTGGCTTGTCTTTTGCGGGAGAAGATGATATTTTCAGCTATACCATTTGTATTTACATTCAACTTTATGATCGCTTTTTATTCCACTTTTTTTCGCAGTAAGATTAAAAAGCATTGTTTTTATGCCATGTTTTTATTTTACAACCGTGAAAGCCTTTTGCATTTGAGCAGGATGTCTATACATTCTCCCAAGGTGGAGTTCTGCAGGGGGTAGAAAATGAAACTTGTAGGGGGTAGTGGCCTTTAAATAATTGATGAACAATATTGTCTTGTGTTTGTCATTTCATACTCAACATGAAACCGTTTTTTATCAACATTTTCTCAAGTTTCCCTGATTGTGCCAATAAGCTTATGTTTTCTTTTTTGGACAAATTGTCATGGCAATGTTTCTTTATGTCGTTAGAAAGACTGATTAAAATACAGACTCATTTGGCCAGAATAGCATTATAAGAGGATTGCTGAAGTCCAACATTATTTGCCAGTAAGTAAGGAGCAGATGTTTATGTAGTATGAACATGTAATTATTTTAATTGCTTCTTCTGGCATTTAATACATTAGCACCTTGTTTCTGGATCATTCAGTGTTAGACCTCTTCTTGTTAGTACCTAAAACACAAGACTTACAGTAGTAGTAAGACAATAAAATAAAAGATGTGATACCACCATGCTAAAAATAGCACAGAAATTAGATCTGCAAAATAATAATAGCAAATCCGTATCTGGTTGAAAAGTATTTATCAATGAGAGAAGTCATTTCAATGTTTGCCAATAAATCTGAATTTACATGTCAGCAAGACCAGTAAACTATCTGTAAATATGCCTTGTATACAAGTGTGTCAGTCATTTAAGAGCCCCTTACTAAAAATAATGAAGATTGGTTGACTACGCATTAAGTTAATCTTGTGTTTTCTTTTTTCAGAATGATTGGCAATGAGGTGATTCCACTTCCACACATTTATGGATCCAGGTTTAAGGGGGTTGAAGTGTTTTGCCCCATAGAGCCGCCACCGCCATACGAATCTGTGGTTAGCCAAAGTCATTCTCTAGAGGTAACTATGACTATTAGTAATTTGACTTCATATTTACTGATTTCTACACAGGTACAATGTGATAAATAGAAACAATTATTGTAGTACATACATGTGTAGTGTTACAGATACAAGGATGTATGCACCAAAAACTAAACGTATTACAATGTTTGTTACTGGATGCGAGTATGAGTCCAGGCAACTGCCAACATCCGACACGCGTTTCGATTACAAGCTTCATCCAGGGGTTCTCTGTAAAGTAGGATGATAATCCGTATGAAAGGAGTTTTGATATTTTATACAACTTGTTCTTCAAACCCATCAAAACAACACTTTGGTCAATACAGTATTAGCAAAAATATATTGTGGAGCTTACCAGTTTCTAACGAACTTTATCGATTACATGGTAGCACCAAAGAACATAATGTGTCAAATTGTGAATGCTGCTTAAAACGGATCTGTTAGTGTGTTTCACAAATCTACATGCAGTATTAAATAGATCTCTTAGACCTAGTGAGTCTGGTGTACTTACTTAAAAAAATATGTCACAGTGGCTTTTGAAAGTTTAATCTCAATCTCTGTCTACCTAAGCCTGATTGACAGCTCCTCAGCATCCGTCCTCCCTGCTGCTGAGGTCTCGCACTGATCACTGCAAGCTGCAGCTGTCATGATGGGTGGGTGTAGACTGAAGGCATTTGGACTCATCTCAAGCTATCTCATCCTATAGCTTAACACAAAAAAATCAACAAAAAAGATGAGCTCATAAGTCTTGATTAATTTCTACCTGTATGTCGAAACTGACCAGTTCATATGAGCAGGCTGTGAGCCATCGTGGGCAGGGTCCCCCCTACCTCTGTACCCGTGTGCCTTGTTTTTTACTCATGTGTATTGTATTTGTCTATATTTGCCCCCTTTTCACCTGTAAAGCGCCATGGAATAAATGGCGCAATAAAAATGTATAATAATAGTAATAATAATATTTTCATTATTCAGTGTATTGTTTTATCACATAACTTCTAAATATCATTTAAAGGAAACACATTTGGAAGTCACAGACTGTGCTACAGATGCCACAGCGCCACTGCCTAGAATACCAAGCACATCAGGTGGGTGGAAATTTGGTAAGAATTATGAAAGTTAAAAAAAAAATGTCCTCTCTACTCCTGTATTTTTTTGTTGCTATCATTTTGATTTGTCTTTTTGTGGTTATAGCATATTCTATCAAAAGGTTGTTCATGAGTTTATAAAAAGTAGAAGAAACAACATTCTTTTGTTTAGTCCCCCAGGTCTGCAGCTTAGATGCTCTGGCGGTTCTTAGCCCTTACTTCTTTCTTCCTGGCAGCACTGACATGATGTGACCTCTGTAGCCACTCACTGGCCCCTGTAGTCCCATGACATGCTGGAATGACAGTTACATTATAGCTGCTGGAATGTTAACAAACAGCAGAGCCAGGCTGGCAGGACACTTTCCAGATGGCTTATGCATTTTTATTTAACTGTAATGTTCTTTGTACAATTTCTGCCACAAGTTTTATTTTGTATTCTGGCACAAACCGTCTAATGGCCAAAGGTTTTACAACAAAATTTAACCCCTAAAGTGCTCTCCTAATTTAGTTTTTTTTTTCTTTTAGAATTAAGTATATTTTTCAATTTTTACCTGACCACATTAAGAGCGTCAGTTTTTATTATTATTATTATTATTATTATTATTATTATTATTATTAAATTTTGCTTTGTAAGGTCTTGAGGTTTTTTACATTTCTAGATACATCTATGCAAATTGCCTCTTCTGAGAAAAAGAGGACATAAACTCTATAGCGCCACCTGTTGGAAGTAGCGATCCTACAAGTCACAATCAACCCTTTAATGAGTCGTGTAATATGACTTAGGATAAAAGCCAAATCAATATCTCAATTCGCAGACACGGTGTTTCGGGCTGTTGGCCCTCGTCAGTCCGAAGCATGAGAACTAATTTGGCTACGTGAGAGGCTCTGGACTCAGAAGAGGCAATTTGCATATTATATTTCCCAGAGGAGCATTGCACTGCAAATAAGCCTCCTTACCTTGACAAGCCAGAGATGGTATGTCACTCTCCATAAGGAGAAACAATACCCCTTAGATCCCAGTACAGAGCCTTTTACCTAGCCAAATTAGTTCTCATGCTTCGCACTGACGAGGGCCAACAGCCAACAGTATCTCAAATGTAGTATAGCTGTATCGCTATGCAGGGCATTGAAGTAGCTTAGGTATCCACAGTTACAACCAGTCATATAGTTACAGTTAGCTAGTTGTTAGTGGTAGTAACCATGGATACCTAAGCCATTGTGTTGCCCTGCACATGGGGTAAGTGACATAATGAATCAGATGAACTATGCTACATTTCCAATTGGAGGTATTTGCCAATATTATTATTACACATACTTCATATTGGGATAGGATCTTGGAGATAGGAATACCCTTTAAACAGGCCCTCGACTGCCACGGCAAAAGACAGCTGTAAATCACTGGTCGGGGTGGAGTTATATAGAGCTACTGAATATGTAGGACTTCATGGCAGCAGGTTTACTAGCCCTCCAGTGATAATCTCCTTAAGATAAAACACCAATATCTGTTTACTGCATTTATGAGTAACAAAGTAATTCAGCAATCATAGAAAAAGTAACAGTTTCTTTTAACCTAGTAATTTGTTACATCCCTTTTTGTAACAATAGCTGTGAAAAACATAATTGTGGTTAAGATTTAGTAGCCAATAACCTTATCCTGAAGTGTGATTGGGTTACAGAGCAACGCACTTTACGTACTGCAGGTGCGGAAAATGTTTTACACATAAAATATGCTACTGATGATTAATTGGTTTCAGGAAATTGATTTATCAATACATCTTTACCAATAAAATATACCGGAGCTGTGCTTTCCTTTATAGACGTTGCTGTCTGTTCTAATGTAGACGTTATCCCTGTACCTTCATCATCTCTACAACAAAATACAGAAGAGGATCCTGCCAGTAAACCACAACGGAAGAGATCACACAGTGATCCAATCATCCATGATTTTCCCCTAAGAGGTAACTTTGAAAGACAAGAAAATAACCGTGTGTCTGTGTATTTAGCAATAACAAGACAGGCAAAATTGGTTAATTAGCAGCTGCAAACAGGACCATGATACTGAGCTGGCACCAATGCTTCTAGCATACTTTGTATCTACTTCCCAAGATTTGGCTACTTACACAACACTAAAAACAGATTGTTATTGGCAGTACTCCTCTAGCCTGGTATCAGTGACCAATCATTTAAAAAAAGGTTCAAAATATTTTTTACACTTATCAATAGTAGAGAAAACATTAAGGCTAATTCATTAAACTGTATGTGCCAGAAAAGAGGCGAAAAACACTTTGAAAAGTCTCAACATTTTCATGCAAAGCGGAGAGGTTCAAAAATGTTGCGACTTTTGCCCTTTTCATGCCGGTTTAAAGCCGCTCTGCCAATATGGGCAAAACTGGTTAAGAGATGGGCCTAGGCATGACCATGGCCACCCATCAAATTCAGCAAAAGTGGTGGTGTTTCTTATGACAGAAATGTTCGTTTGCTGGCAAGGCGCAAATCTTTGAGAAGATATGCCAAATTCATTTAATGGCATGCGCTACTTGAACGAGTTTTCCGAGAATTAGATGAAATGGTATCCATGGTATATTTCAAATTGCAGCCCATCCTAGTTACGTATCAGGCCAGGCTGCAGATTGAAAAAATATAGCTCCCAAGACCTATGTGTCAACTGACAAGAGTTGTAGCACACATACCTCAGTGGGCAGCCAGGAGCATGGTTGTAACAAGGGAAGAAATATATCTATTCCTCACTGAGCACAAGGGGGTTATCTACAGCTTCAGCCTCCTAAATGTTTATTTGTTTTCCAGTTGGTTGCAGTCAGTCTCCCTGCAGACTGTGTACTGCTGCCAGACTGATGCAGAAGGGAGATGAAGCTGGAGATCTCGACAAGTACAACATGGATTTAAATATTTCTTCACACATCACAACCTGCCCCTGACTGACGAATGTGTGATACAGCTCTCATCAGTTGAGTCTCGGGCTCTATGTCTTCAGGCTGAAGCCCATATTGACACGTGACTAGTATGGGCTATAGTTTGAATTATATCTGGAAAGCCATTTTATCTCGTTCTCAGAGAATCCCTTTAAGGAATTTGAAGCATTGTACTCCAACGAGTCATTAATTGCTACTGTTGTGCACAATACGATTATTAGATATTATTTCATATATGCATAAACCTGGAAAATTATTAACAGACCTGTTTCAAAATTATGCAAAATATTTGGATTTTATTTCTTACAAAACAATGATAAATTTTCCTTTTACATCACACAAAATATAGCAATTTTACAATCTATTTCATCCATCCACTTAAGGAGTTCTTACCCTTCTTTTAACCATATCAGAGGTCCATGGTCTGACACTAGTTTAAACCTACAGCTTAGTTGGTAATACATCAGCATATGCACTGCCCAGTATATGGCTAAACACTCTTTCTCGTTAATGTCATAGTTTTTCTTGCAGGAAGAGAGCTTCTAGCTGAGATACAGAATGGGATGTTCTTCCCCATTTATTTGAGGCAGCAGCAAGATGTGCCTTTGCAATAGGCATCACTTTCATCATCCTGTCCTACAACTGGGTGACATGCTCTATAATGCTCCAGTGTGGCGTGACCACGACTACCCAGATTTCCATGGCATTGTCTAGGAGCCCTTGCGGATATCAACCATACAGGAGTCAGTGGAGGCTTGAGGAACTTCTCTGATGGAGAAGAGCAGAAATGGAAGCAGATAGTTCCAGTCTCGACCATCCTTCTCAATGACCTTCAACGTGGCCTTTAAGGTGTTATTGAAACACTCTATTAGGCTGTCTGTCTGTGGATGGTAGACTGAGGTTCTCAGCAGGCCAATCTGGGGGACCTTACACAGCGCCTTCATCACCTTGCTCATGAAATGGGTTCCCTGGACTGTCAATATTTCCTTTGGCAGGCCCGTACTAGGAAAAATATTGACAAGTACTGCTTCAGGGTACCGGGTCACATCGTCCATGACCACTAGGATGTATTGATGCCCCCTTACAGACTTAACTAAGTGACCTACTGGGTCCATGGCAATTCAATCAAATGGGACCACTGTCACAAATAACGGGACTAAGGGATTTCAGAATTGAGAAGAGGGAGCGTTTATCTGGCAGGTGGGGCAGGACCTACAACAATTTTGGATCTCCCGGCAACATCCCAGCCAATAGAATCTCTGCATTATTCTCTACATCCAGATAGTCTCCCCAAAACATGCAAATGGGACATGTCTAAAACCCTCCACTTGTAGGTTTCTGGAACCAACATATGCTCCACTATCTCACCTCCCCTCAGTTTGGTCACCAGATACAATAACTCCTCATTGACTGCAAAGTGTGGGAACCAGGTGTCTACCCCTGGCTCTTGAGCAACCCCTTTATAGACGGTAACATTGTCAGACACCCCCTTTAAAGTAAGATCCCTAATTTGAGGAGTCCTAAAGTTCTCTTCAGACACTTCTAACTCAGGGAGGTTGGGCTCCTGGGTCACCATCTTGTTCTCCTCTCCAGCAAGGACACACAGAGGAAGCTCCTCCATCTTTGATTTTGATGGAGTTTCTTGCTGAGAGATCTGACTTTTGTTTGATACATTCAGTACAGCCCCCTTTTGCCAGAAGACCCAAAATAAGGAAAAATCCCATCCCAATATGACGGGATGTATCACGTTCTTTACTACCCTAACCTCATGGGACTTGGTACCACAGTCTGTTCCCATGGTCATTTTGGCCACAGCGTAGTCCTTGGCATTTCCGTGTATGCAGCAGAGGCCCACAAGCTTGTCAGGGATTAAATAGTGGGGAAGTTTAGTATTGATCAGGATCACCAGACTTGCAGAGTCCAAAAGTCCAAGTACCAGTACCCCAGTGACTGACACGGTACACGCCTGCGCCCCCTCGCCAGGTTGACAGTCCACAGTACAGGCTGGATAGGCATAATAAGAACACCACCAGCCTGGGCCGCAGTCCATTTTTTCAGGGGACATATGACACCAGGCAGCTATGTGTCCAGGATTGTGACATCACCAACAGACCACATCCTTAGCAATAGCCTTTGGGGAACCCTCAGCGGGATTGGGACACAGTATGTCTGTGACTCTAGACCACCTCGTGGTGAGTCCACCCCTTTGGTTATTCCAGTACATTGAAGTGGCAATACCCGGTTTCTCGCGGGAATTTCTCAATAACCTGGTATCTTTCTACCGGGCTAACCAGCTTGTCAACCTTCCGTCGGTCACCCTGAGCAACCCAGGGCTGTATTGACCTGGGAAGGGAGTGGATGAATCGGTCCATCACCAAACGCACGACCATCTGGGCAGGAGTGGAAGACTCTGGCTCCAACCATTTTTGGACTAGATGTAACAAGTCAAGCACCTGCGAGCGAGGGGATTTGTCACCAGCATACGCCCAGTGGTGAACTTATCCGACATAGTTACTCCCAGGCGTGCAAAGATTTCGGCCTTTAACTTGGCGTATTCCTTGGCATCCTGTAGTGCTAAGTCATAATATGCTCTTTGGGATTCGCCCGTCAAATATGGCGACAGCATCTCCGCCCACTGCCCTGGCGGAAGTTTCTCACAATCAATCAGTCACCCTCTCGAAAATAGTGAGAAAAACTTTCACAGCATCCCCAATAGTCATCTTCTGCATGACCCTTCTTACAGCCTTCCGGATGTGGGAGTCGTCAGCCATACTTGGGGGTGGGGCGGTCAATCTTCCCTGGATGGTGCTCACAGAGTCTGCATCTGTTGCCGCTTCTTCTGCTGCTGCTGTTGTATCTGCTGTAGCAGTAGTTTGTTTGCGTCTCCTGCAACTGCTGCATCTGGACCAGGTGTTTGATTATATCCTCCCTGCTGCCGGACGTCTCCTGCTGGATAACGTCTTTTACCCAGGACGTACAACAATTTCTGTAGCAGCTACTCGTGTTCCTGGAACGCTTCCCGCATTTGAAACACCAACTGTGATAGGTTGACTCACTCAGCTGCTCTCAGAGGTAGACACAGAAACACTTCTTGGGTTAATCTTCTGCTCGTTTAGTAAAGCACGGATTAAACTATTGCAGGATGTAACAAAATAAACATGGCCTTTCTGGTATAATGGCAAAACTAAAGATAACTTATAGCACAGTCCATATATCTGCAGGATTCGTCCACTCATGATACAGTACACTTATGCCTGGAGACTTCCCTGTCTCCAAACACACAGCAAAGAACAAAAACAGCTGGACAGTTAACTTCCTGTTATGAAAGGCAATTCAGAATCACAATGGACATGGAGGTCAGAGCACATACAGTGAACTGACAATAACCCAAAATAATAGAACGAGCTCTGAGACGTGGGAACTCTGCAGACCGCAATCCCTAAGCCTATCAAACCACACTAAAGGTAGCCGTGGAGCGCTCCTGACCAGAACCTAGGCGCCTTGTCACAGCCTGAGAAACTAGCTAATCCTGAAGATAGAAAAATAAGCCTACCTTGCCTCAGAGAAATTCCCCAAAGGAAAAGGCAGCCCCCCACATATAATGACTGTGAGTAAGATGAAAACACAAACATAGAGATGAAACAGATTTAGCAAAGTGAGGCCCGACTAGCTGAACAGAACGAGGATAGGGAAGATAACTTTGCGGTCAGCACAAAAACCTATAAAAAACCACGCAGAGGGGACAAAAAGACCCTCCGCACCGACTAACGGTACGGAGGTGGTCCCTCTGCGTCTCAGAGCTTCCAGCAGGCGAGAAAAACCAATAAAGCAAGCTGGACAGAAAAATAGCAACAAAATAACATAAGCAAAACTTAGCTTTGCAGAGCAGCAGGCCACAGGAATAATCCAGGGAAAAAACAAGTCCCACACTGAAACATTGACAGGAAGCATAGATCAAAGCATCAGGTGGAGTTAAGTAGAGAAGAAGCTAACGAGCTCACCAGATCACCTGAGGGAGGAAACTCAGAAGCTGCAGTACCACTTTCCTCCACAAACGGAAGATCCCAGAGAGAATCAGCCGAAGTACCACTTGTGACCACAGGAGTGAACTCTGCCACAGAATTCACAACAGTACCCCCCCCCCTTGAGGAGGGGTCACCGAACCCTCACCAGAGCCCCCAGGCCGACCAGGATGAGCCACATGAAAGGCACGAACAAGATCGGGAGCATGGACATCAGAGGCAAAAACCCAGGAATTATCCTCCTGAGCATAACCCTTCCATTTAACCAGATACTGGAGTTTCCGTCTTGAAACACGAGAATCCAAAATCTTCTCTGCGACAAAACAGCCCCTGCTCCAATCTCAGAAGCATCAACCTCGACCTGGAACGGAAGAGAAACATCTGGTTGACACAACACAGGGGCAGAAGAAAAACGACGCTTCAACTCTTGAAAAGCTTCCACAGCAGCAGAAGACCAATTGACCACATCAGCACCCATCTTGGTCAAATCGGTCAATGGTTTAGCAATACTAGAAAAATTGCAGATGAAGCGACGATAAAAATTAGCAAAGCCCAGGAACTTTTGCAGACTTTTCAGAGATGTCGGCTGAGTCCAATCATGGATGGCTTGGACCTTAACAGGATCCATCTCGATAGTAGAAGGGGAAAAGATGAACCCCAAAAATGAAACCTTCTGCACACCAAAGAGACACTTTAATCCCTTCACAAACAAAGAATTAGCACGCAGGACCTGAAAAACCGTTCTGACCTGCTTCACATGAGACTCCCAATCATCCGAGAAGATCAAAATGTCATCCAAGTACACAATCAGGAATTTATCCAGGTACTCTCGGAAGATGTCATGCATAAAGGACTGAAACACTGATGGAGCATTGGCAAGTCCGAACGGCATCACGAGATACTCAAAATGACCCTCGGGCGTATTAAATGCAGTTTTCCATTCATCACCTTGCTTAATTCGCACCAGATTATACGCACCACGAAGATCTATCTTTGTGAACCAACTAGCCCCCTTAATCTGAGCAAACAGATCAGATAACAATGGCAAGGGGTACTGAAATTTAACCGTGATCTTATTAAGAAGGCGGTAATCTATACAAGGTAACATAGTAACATAGTAACATAGTAACATAGTTAGTAAGGCCGAAAAAAGACATTTGTCCATCCAGTTCAGCCTATATTCCATCATAATAAATACCCAGATCTACGTCCTTCTACAGAACCTAATAATTGTATGATACAATATTGTTCTGCTCCAGGAAGACATCCAGGCCTCTCTTGAACCCCTCGACTGAGTTCGCCATCACCACCTCCTCAGGCAAGCAATTCCAGATTCTCACTGCCCAAGGTCTCAGCGAACCATCCTTCTTGGCTACAAAAAAGAACCCTGCTCCTAATGGCGACGATGATGGGCGAATATGCCCCTTCTCCAGGGATTCCTTCACATAACTGCGCATAGCGGTGTGCTCAGGCACGGACAAATTAAACATTCCACCTTTTGGGAATTTACTACCAGGAATCAAATTGATAGCACAATCACAATCCCTATGCGGAGGTAGGGTATTGGACTTGGGCTCATCAAATACATCCCGGTAATCAGACAAGAACTCTGGCACCTCAGAAGGAGTGGATGACGAAATTGACAGAAATGGAACATCACCATGTACCCCCTGACAACCCCAGCTGGACACCGACATGGATTTCCAATCTAATACTGGATTATGGGCTTGTAGCCATGGCAACCCCAACACGACCACATCATGCAGATTATGCAACACCAGAAAGCGAATAACCTCCTGATGTGCAGGAGCCATGCACATGGTCAGCTGGGTCCAGTATTGAGGCTTATTCTTGGCCAAAGGCGTAGTATCAATTCCTCTCAATGGAATAGGACACTGCAAGGGCTCCAAGAAAAACCCACAACGCTTAGCATACTCCAAGTCCATCAAATTCAGGGCAGCGCCTGAATCCACAAATGCCATGACAGAATATGATGACAAAGAGCAGATCAAGGTAACGGACAGAAGAAATTTTGACTGTACAGTACCAATGGTGGCAGACCTAGCGAACCGCTTAGTGCGCTTAGGACAATCAGAGATAGCATGAGTGGAATCACCACAGTAGAAACACAGACCATTCAGACGTCTATGTTCTTGCCGTTCAACTCTGGTCAAGGTCCTATCACACTGCATAGGCTCAGGTTTAAGCTCGGGTAATACCGCCAAATGGTGCACAGGTTTACGCTCACGCAAGCGTCGACCGATCTGAATGGCCAAAGACATAGACTCATTGAAACCAGCAGGCATAGGAAATCCCACCATGACATCCTTAAGGGCTTCAGAGAGACCCTTTCTGAATATTGCTGCCAGCGCAGATTCATTCCATTGAGTGAGCACTGACCACTTTCTAAATTTCTGACAATATACCTCTATCTCATCCTGAGTCTGACAAAGAGCCAGCAAATTTTTTTCTGCCTGATCCACTGAATTAGGCTCATCGTACAGCAACCCAAGCGCCAGGAAAAACGCATCGATATTACTCAATGCAGGATCTCCTGATGCAAGAGAAAACGCCCAGTCCTGAGGGTCGCCGCGCAAAAAAGAAATGACGATCCTAACCTGTTGAATTGGGTCACCAGAAGAGCGAGGTTTCAAAGCCAGAAATAGTTTACAATTATTTTTGAAACTCAGAAATTTAGTTCTATCTCCAAAAAACAAATCTGGAATAGGAATTCTCAGTTCAAGCAAAGAATTCTGGACCACAAAATCTTGAATATTTTGAACTCTTGCCGTGAGCTGATCCACACATGAAGACAGACCTTTAATGTCCATTGCTACACCTGTGTCCTGAACCACCCAAATGTCTAGGGGAAAAAAAAGACAAAACACAGTGCAAAGAAAAAAAAATGGTCTCAGAACTTCTTTTTTCCCTCTATTGAGAATCATTAGCACTTTTGGCTTCCTGTACTGTTATGAAAGGCAATTCAGAATCACAATGGACATGGAGGTCAGAGCACATACAGTGAACTGACAATAACCCAAAATAATAGAACGAGCTCTGAGACGTGGGAACTCTGCAGACCGCAATCCCTAAGCCTATCAAACCACTCTAAAGGTAGCCGTGGAGCGCTCCTGACCAGAACCTAGGCGCCTCGTCACAGCCTGAGAAACTAGCTAATCCTGAAGATAGAAAAATAAGCCTACCTTGCCTCAGAGAAATTCCCCAAAGGAAAAGGCAGCCCCCCACGTATAATGACTGTGAGTAAGATGAAAACACAAACATAGAGATGAAACAGATTTAGCAAAGTGAGGCCCGACTAGCTGAACAGTACGAGGATAGGGAAGATAACTTTGCGGTCAGCACAAAAACCTATAAAAAACCACGCAGAGGGGACAAAAAGACCCTCCGCACCGACTAACGGTACGGAGGTGGTCCCTCTGCGTCTCAGAGCTTCCAGCAGGCGAGAAAAACCAATAAAGCAAGCTGGACAGAAAAATAGCAACAAAATAACATAAGCAAAACTTAGCTTTGCAGAGCAGCAGGCCACAGGAATAATCCAGGGAAAAAACAAGTCCCACACTGAAACATTGACAGGAAGCATAGATCAAAGCATCAGGTGGAGTTAAGTAGAGAAGAAGCTAACGAGCTCACCAGATCACCTGAGGGAGGAAACTCAGAAGCTGCAGTACCACTTTCCTCCACAAACGGAAGATCCCAGAGAGAATCAGCCGAAGTACCACTTGTGACCACAGGAGTGAACTCTGCCACAGAATTCACAACAACTTCCCCAACCACACCCTTGGGGAGGCGATATGGAGAGTAGCCGTCCTACCCATCTCTGACAGTCACTCATAAAAACTCAACCCTGTCAAGGCCGATAACCCCTCAGCCCATAAGATGCTGGAAAAAAATTTCTGAGTTTCACATCACGGAAGATAGCAACCTCAATGACACATATCTACCCACACATATAGCACCAGTGACCCTGTCACACCTCCTACATGAGTCAGTGTGGAGGGAGGGATCGTGCAGTTGAGTTTAGCTGTGTCATACTACATACCCTTCTATTGACTCTGCCACTTACTGAGTGTGTCAATAATCATACTTATGTCTGCTGTGTTCAAGTAACTTGTATTCGATCTGCAGTGAGTTCAGGCTGTCATTACATGTAATATAGTGTCTGTTCTGGACTACTCCTGTGTGAGATATAATGATACCATGCTCTGATTTCACTGCAGAGCCAGCACACCAGACATTAAGTGTGATACTGACACTTTGAGCTTCATCTCCAGACAGTCAGTGTGCCGGGGTGGAGGTGACTAGTACAGCATTGCTGACGGAACTAGGAGAGGAGAGCTGATAGAACAGTTTGTAATGTGATACAGCTAAACTCAGCTGTGCTGGGACTTTATCTGAAAAGTGTTAATCATCTGTGCTTTCTAATCAAAACGATGGTTATACCAGGAGATCAGAGCTGCATCACTACATATCACACACTAAGAAACCTGCTCTAATCTATTGTGGAGCATCTTCTTTTGACTGGTCAGCATGATACAGGTAGAAAAAGTACACAACCCCAGTGAAAATTGTCTGACAACTCATTATGTGCCAGATACTTTGTTTGCTAATATCTCAACAATGGAGAGCCAAAATAAGAAGAAACATTTTAGATCACTCTCCATCCACTATAACATCACGTGTGCAGTTGAACATGAAAAATGTGGTGAAAGGTCCTCATTAAATTTGTAGTTTCATAATTATTTATTTTACTGAAAGAAATGGTATTAGAGTTTGCTGAAATGCAATATATTCTAATTTTTGCTTGTAGATGCAGTTCCAAGCTGCGAAGCAGCTACTCAGACAGAACTCAGGCCACCATTGATGACTGTTACCATGAGACGTGCTTTAAGAGCAAAAGCTGTTCGATCAAGACCTAGGTCATTAGTTGATTACAGGTCATACATGGACACTAAGCTTCTGGTGACCAGGTTTTTAGAGGAGCCATCTTGTCACATGTCTGCAGATGTCCGTGAACTGGTAGAAAGCATCAAAACCGTTTTAAAATCTGATGAAGAACACATGGATGAAGCCATTTTAAGTGCCAACTTCCTTGAACAGGTTAGTTAACGTTTATCAAGCTTTAAGTCAGCTGTGCCTAAAGAATGATTATACAATCCTTAACATTTAAATTTCAACATTAAGAAGAAAATGTTGTGGAATTTTGGAAACCATAGTATTGATTGACATGATAATGATATGCAAATTGTGAAGAAATGGAAACAAAATATCTCGATTCATTCACTATTGAGTATGAGCGGCATGTGCAGAAAAACAGACATACATGCTTTGTCATACAGTCAGTAAGGTTATTAACAGTAATTTCGGGAATGTCATGCAACTATGAATGCACTTGGGGACACAAATCATTAAGATCCGATGCTGGCAGCTCGCTTTGTAATTGCCAACCAGTTATATCCCAGATTTGCTTGATGATAGACACACATAACATAAAGCAGAAACAAAATGAAAAATACCCTGCTATCAGTAAATAAGTAAAAGCAATAGTGCATATAAATAACATTGGATTCTTTGGTTTAGCTTGATGATACAAGCCATGGTAGCAAATTTACGCATTGTAGGCTGCTAACTGTAGCACATGGAACATGTGGCTGAGTGTTGTCATTTTGAAAAACTGCTCTTGTGACACTTTGGAGAAAAGGACACTGGTTCCATGATCAAGCCAATATAAAGCTGAGCTGTTAGTGTGCTTAAAATAGAAACTAGAGATACTATCTATAATATAACGCTGGGAGCATCACTCTGTCCGAAGCCTTTATAGACTGCGCAGGCGCAAGCGCCGGCGCAGTCTGGCCCCCACAGAGTAACGCTCCCAGGAGATCGCGGTATGCGTAAGCACTGAACGCATACCGCGATCTCCACCGGAGAGTCAGGGACCGCCAGGAGGGTAAGTATATTCACCTTTCCCCGTTCCAGCGCTGCGTGCGGCTCCGTCTCCCGGCTCCTCTGCTGTGACAGTTCAGAGGGCGCGATGACGCGCTTAATGTGCGCCGGCGCCGCCCTCTGACCAGTCACAGGCAGAGGAGCCGGAGTGTGTCTTCAAGAAAATGGCGCCGGAAAGCGCGGACTGCGCAGGCGCCGATTCCTGCTGCCGGAATCGGCGCCTGCGCAGTCCGCACTTTCCGGCGCCATTTTCTTGAAGACACACTCCGGCTCCACTGCAGGTGTGTCTTCAAGAAAATGGCGCCGGAAAGCGCGGATTGCGCAGGTGCCGATTCCGGCAGCAGGAGGATGAAGAAAATGGGCGGAAAGGAATGGCGTTAGTAACAAATTGCTGTGGCATGAAGCTATGACACTTCATGCCACAGCAATTTGTTATTTACGCCACCTGATTCCTTTCCGCCGCCATTTTCTTGGTCCTGCTGCCGGAATCGGCGCCTGCGCAGTCCACGCTTTCCGGCGCCATTTTCTTGAAGACACACTGCCGGCGCCATTTTCTTGAAGACACACTGCAGGTGTGTCTTCAAGAAAATGGCGCCGGAAAGCGTGGACTGCGCAGGCGCCGATTCCGGCAGCAGAAGGACGAAGAAAATGGGCGGAAAGGAATGGCGTAAGTAACAAATTGCTGTGGCATGAAGCTGTGACACTTCATGCCACAGCAATTTGTTAATTACGCCACCTGTTTCCTTTCCGCCGCCATTTTCTTGGTCCTGCTGCCGGAATCGGCGCCTGCGTAGTCCGCGCTTTCCGGCGCCATTTTCTTGAAGACACACTGCCGGTGCCATTTTCTTGAAGACACACTGCAGGTGTGTCTTCAAAAAAATGGCGCCGGAAAGCGCGGACTGCGCAGGCGCCGATTCCGCCAGCAGGAGGACCAAGAAAATGGCGGCGGAAAGGAATCAGGTGGCGCAAGTAACAAATTGCTGTGGCATGAGGCTGTGGCACTTCATGCCACAGCTATTTGTTACTTACGCCACCTGATACGGGGCATATACTATGGAGCATCTTATGGAGCAGCGTATGGGGCATATGGATGGGAGCAGCAAATTAAGGAACGGTGCCGCAGGATGGGAGCAGCACATGACAGAACGGGGCACAGGATGGGAGCAGCACATGACAGAACGGGGGTGCAAGATGGCAGCAGCACATGACAGAACGGGGGCGCAGGATGGGAGCAGCACATGACAGGATGGGAGCAGCACATGACAGAACGGGGGCGCAGGATGGGAGCAGCACATGACAGAACGGGGGTGCAAGATGGCAGCAGCACATGACAGAACGGGGGCGCAGGATGGGAGCAGCACATGACAGGATGGGAGCAGCACATGACAGAACAGGGGCGCAGGATGGGAGCAGCACATGACAGAACGGGGGCGCAGGATGGGAGCAGCACATGACAGAACGGGGGCGCAGGATGGGAGCAGCACATGACAGAACGGGGGCGCAGGATGGGAGCAGCACATGACAGGATGGGAGCAGCAAATGACAGAATGGAGGCGCAGGATGGGAGCAGCACATGACAGAACGGGGGCGCAGGATGGGAGCAGCACATGACAGAACGGGGGCGCAGGATGGGAGCAGCACATGACAGGATGGGGATGCAGGATGGAGCAGCACATGACAGAATGGGGGCGCAGGATGGAGCAGCACATGACAGGATGGGGACGCAGGATGAAGCAGCACATGACAGGATGGGGACGCAGGATGGAGCAGCACATACCAGGATGGAGACCATATACCAATATAAATGCTCGGCACCCGGGCGTAGAACGGGTTCAATAGCTAGTACATTATACCAGGGTTGAGCAATTAATTTTCCCGAGGAGCCACATGAGAGACCGTGACTGTTGTGGAGGGCTGAACCAATAGGTTGAAATGAATTCTACTCAATAGTAATATCGATATATTATAATTATTATATTATTGATAATTAGATTAATATTTATTGTATCATTTAATATTGAGCAGAATTAAGTAAGCTGCTATCCCCCTATATATCTTTTGAACCCGAGTACAGCCCTTTCTGTATATCGTATGAGCTCCCCAACAGCTCCTTTTATGCGGCATGAGCCCCACACAGCCTCCCCCATATGCAGCATGAGCCCCACATAGCCTCCCCCATGTCGGCATGAGGCCCACACAGCCTCCCTATACACATGATCCCCAGAGCCTCCCCATATACAGCATGAGCCCCACACAGCCTCCCTATACACTGCATGAGCCCCACACAGCCTCCCTATATACACTGCATGAGTCCAACACAGTCTCCCTATATACACTGCATGAGCCCCACACAGCCTTCCTATATATACTGCATGAGCCCCACACAGCCTCCCTATATATACTGCATGAGCCCCACACAGCCTCCTGTATACAGCATGAGCCCCACACAGCCTCCTGTATACAGCATGAGCCCCACACAGCCTCCTATATACAGCATGAGCCCCACACAGCTTCCCTATATATACTGCATAAGCTCCACACAGCCTCCCTATATACATTGCATGAGCCCCACACAGCCTCCCTATATATACTGCATAAGCTCCACACAGCCTCCCTATATACATTGCATGAGCCCCACACAGCCTCCCTATATACACTGCATGATGCCCCATAGCCTCCCCATATACTGCATGAGGCCCCCATAGCCTCCTCATGTGCAGCATGAAGCCCCCATAGCCTTCTCATGTGCAGCATGATGCCCCCATAGCCTCCCCATGTGCAGCATGTGACCCCCATAGCCGGCACCATGTGCAGCATGTAACCCCCATATGCAGCATGTCACCCCCATATGCAGCATTTCACCCCCACAGCCTCTCCATGCCCACCCAAACATCCCATACACATGAAAAAAAAACAACACCACATGCTCACCTTGGTCCTGTTCCCCAGCGCTCTGCTTCTCTCTCTGCCTCCGGTGCGCTGACACTCCGCAGTATGCAGCTGACGCGATAAAATGATGTCATCGCATCAGCTGTTTCACACGCTGATTGGTGGAAGAAGTGGATGGAGGCTGCTTCTCCACCAAAGAAGTCAGGGCAGATGGAGACAGCCAGAGGGCTGGATATGGCCCACGGGCCACACTTTGCCCAGGTCTGCATTATACCATGCCATACCATAACCCATGAGTGTTACTATTTGTGGTGTTGCCTACATGGTCTCCAGACCAATCTCCGTCTATCATTGTGTCCAAGACAAAAGTAGTACTTTGTACTTTTTGCTGAAGAGGATAATCCTCCATTCTATCTACCATTTTGTTTTAGATAATACCATATCTATTTTGCTCTTCACGTGATAGCCTTTCAAAGCAAGTAGCATGAGGTCAGTGAAACACCTGTAGCTGGACATCTGATTTTAAGCCTAATGTCGTGCTAACACCTTCTGATAGTTTGTGTAGACACTCATTGATGTTTTAGGTTTCATATGTAACCTCCAATTTCATTTGAAGCACAGAATGACTCATTCATGGAACCAGTGATGCAGCAATTTCTCCAAGGTTTCCCAGGAGGCGTTTTTCATCATAATAACACGAGGCCGCATATTGCTCGTACTACTATTAGCATCCTGCTGGACCTATACATTCCACCATAACTAAGAAATAAACTTGCATTCTGTAATGCTTTAGCATGCAAACATGAAATATATGAATTTGGAATTTCATTTCTGCTTTAAAAAATAGGAAAAAATGAAGATACTTAGCTTATAAATTGTCCAATATTTTATATATGCCCTTTAGCCACGACAAGGCGTTTCTTTTTGCAGGGAACCTAACCTAATGTGATTCCTCTCCTCACATTTATATGGGTAGGTGGGATCCTGCTGTGATTAAAACCGCTATAGACTAAAGGGTGGAGTGCTCAGTCACTATGTATGCAAATATCAAAGAATGACTATCACTTCCAAACAAAGAACATGCACAAAGCGGTGCAAACTGAGAGTAGCCATCTCCATATATGGTATAACTGACAAATAAAGTTGCACTCTGTAACGCTATAGCATGAAATATATGTTTTCTAGAGCAGTAATGCAATTCCAATTTCATATTTTTCTTGTTTGCATGAAATATACATGATATATAAAGATAATGGGACATACATGGTGGGCCATTTATATGGATACACCTAAATAAAATGGGAATGGTTGGTGATATCAACTTCCTGTTTGTGGCACAATAGTATATGGGAGGGGGAAAACTTTTCAAGATGGGTGGTGACCATGGCAGCCATTTTGAAGTTGGCCATTTTGGATCCAACTTTATTTTTTCAATGGGAAGAGGGTCATGTGACACTTTAAACTTATTGAGAATTTCACAAGAAAAACAATGGTGTACTTGGTTTTAACGTAACTTTATTTACAAGTTTATGACCACTTATAAAATGTGTTCAAAGTTCTGCCTGTTGTGTTGGATTGTCAATGCAACCCTCTTCTCCCACTCTTGACTCACTGATGGCACCACACGCAGAAGAAATGCTAGCACAGGATTCCAGTATCCATTGTTTCAGATGCTGCCCATCTCCTATCTTCACAGCATAGACAATTGCCTTACGATACGAGATGTGCAGTATCTGAAACAACGGATACTGGAAGCCTGTGCTAGCATTTCTTCTGCGGTGTTGCTATCAGTGTGTCAAGAGTGGGAGAAGAGGGTTGCATTGACAATCCAACACAATGGGCAGCACTTTGAACACATTTTATAAGTGGTCATAAACTTGTAAATAACTCATGAAAGAATAAAGTTACGTTAAAACGAAGCACACCATATTTTTTGTGAAATTTTCAATAAGTTAGATGTGTCACCCTCTTCCCATTGGAAAAAATACAGTTGGATCCAAAGTGGCCACCATGGTCACCACCCATCTTGAAAAGTTTTCCCCCTCCCATATACTAATGTGCCACAAACAGGAAGTTGATATCACCAACAATTCCCATTTTATTTAGATGTATCCATATAAATGGCCCACCCTGTATTTAACAATACTGTTTAATCTTTTGACACAAAAAAATGTATAGGTATGTTAGCACTGGGGTGCCTGTATGTGTGTAGTAGATTCCAACTACCGTATTTTGGGACAATAAGACGCACCGGACCATAAGATGCACCTAGGTTTTAGAGGAGGAGATTAGGAAAAAAAAATTGAAGCAAAAAAGTGGTCAATTCTGTACTTAATATCCCCTGTCCTGGTAAATATGGTCCCCTCATCCCTATCCTGATACACATGGCCCTCCCATCCTTTTCCTGGTATGCATGCCCCCTCATCCCTACCCTGGTATGCATGGCCCCTGATCCCTATCCTGGTATGCATGGCTCCCTCATCCCTATCCTGGTGTACATGGCCCCCTTATCCCTATCCTGGTATGCATGGCCCTCATCCCCATCCTGGTATGCATGCCTCCTCATCCCTAGCCTGGTATGCATGTCCTCCTTATTTCTAGCCTGGTAGGCATGGCCCTCTCATCCCTCTCCCAGAAGGAATGGTCCTCCTCATCCCTATCATGGCAGAAATGATCGCCCTCATCCCTATCCTGGTATGCGGGGTCCCCATCTTGTCCTAGTATGCATGGCCCCATCCCTATTTTGGTATGCAGGGACCCATCCTTATCTTGGTATGACTGGCCCCACCCCCATCTTGATATGCATGGCCCCATCAGAAAACATTAAAAAAAAATTTCACTTACGTTCCCAGTGCTCCCTTGCAGCATCTTGTTCCGATGCCAGCAGCTGCTTTATGCTTGTAAGCAGCGCATGGTATCGACGTCATGCATCGCTTACAAGCCGAAGGGTAGCTGCCGGAATAGTCACTGCTCTGCACGCCGGGACTGTGCATAGTACTCATTGCTCTTCAGTAGTGCGCACAGTGTCAGCCGCCGGCTTCCTGCAGCTGCCGGCGGTACTTAAAATGCAATAAGCAGCAAACAAAATGCCAAATATGCGTATAAATATGAGCCTCTTGGTACATGTACAGCAGGGGTTGGGAACCTCGATTTATCCGGACCTTTGGCAGATTCCCCGGGACTGCAGTGTCTGGGACGGCAGCTGTATTTTGACAGCCATTAATTTCTTCTTGCTCTTTGAGGACGTGCATGCAGTGTTCACTACTGAATGCTGTGGCACATACAATGGAAGTTTATGTCCTGACACCAGTGCCAGCATCAGGGCGTACTTTGTGGGCAGAGTTAGCGCAGTCAGGGTTGGGACTTCCACCATGACCAGACCTGGGACATACCTGCTCATGCCAGCCTAGTGAAGGACAGAAATCTAGGCCTAGTGTGAAGATGCCGAGATTTCGGCACACGGTGATAAAAAGGAGCATCAAAGACCATATGAGGGACAGCAATTAGTGGTTGCGAAGAATACTCTATATCTACTCAGCTTTCCCTGGCATCTGACTGTCTATGTGCAGAGCATATAATCTTTTTCTGGTATGCTCTATATCTACTCAGCTTTCTCTGGCATCTGACTGTCTATGTGCAGCGCATGTAATCTTTTTCTGGTATGCTCTATTGCTACTCAGCTTTTCTTGGCATCTGACTGTCTATGTGCAGTGCATATAATCTTTTTATGTTATGCTTTTCTTACCTATCATCTTGTTTCCATGATCTGTTTCATTTCTCTTATTATGTTATTCTTGCATATCTGTGAGTGGTCACTCCAACACCTCCCTCTCTTTATGACCTTTGCTTAACTCTCAGCATCTGGTCTCGCCATACCCACCCACCTCCTCATTCTCAGTAGAATGCCCTTAGCTTGGGATATATTCATACCCATGAGTCTGATCCAGACTTTAGTCTGATCTATGTATCTTTCAAAGTAGAGATTTTGAAGTACCATACTTTGAATTAGACTTGAATTGGACTGAAATTGACTGTAAGGTAATGGAATAGAAAACCACTACAATGTTTCTTTTCACTTTCACCCCCATTCTACTTTCCTTCTTACAATCTCCTGTTATCCCTCCACATAGTAAAACTACTCATTTCTCCCTCCATCCTCCCCAGCCATCTCACCTCCTCCTCCTCAGAACTGTTCCTACACATACAATCCTTTTTCTCCAGACACACTTGGCCACATAATGTCCTATCCAGCTTCCACCTTCTAACGCTCTGTCTGCTGCTCCTCATTGCTGGTGAAGTATCCCCAAATCTTGGCCCTGCTCAACACATCCCCACACTCATTTCTAACACCCTGCCACGATGCTCTACACGTTTTCACAATGATGATAACCTCATACCCATTCATCCAGCCCCCACTCCCCCGGTCCCCCTACCTGGAGCACTATGAAACGCACACGCTCTGCCTGCAACTAACTTTTGTATATCCTCAACCTCTTCATCAACAACAAACTCTCCTACCTTGGCATCACTGAAACCTGGCGCACCCCCTCTGACTCTCTAGCTGCACTTTCTCGCCCCAGCAACAAATGTGATGGAGGAGTTGGCTTGCTCCTGTCTGATACCTGCTCCTTTGCCCCAATTCCGATACCACCCTCTGCTACTCTTCTCTAGTTTGAGGTGCACTCCCCCACATCTCCACCACATCTACTCCCCCTCCAACCTCCAGCTAGCTGTCATCTACCGCCCGCGAGAACTAGCTATCTCCACCTTTCTCGACCACTTCACCACCTGGCTACTTCACTTCCTTTCTGCTGACATCCCCACTATCATCATGGGTGACTTCAACCTCCCCATTGACACTTGACATTTACACCTCAGCTGCCTCTAAACTTTTAGCACTGACTACCTCTTTTGGCCTCATTCAGTGGTCCTCTGTGGCTACTCACAAAGATGGATACATGGTGGACCTTATCTTCACCTGCCTGTGTTCCCTTACTAATCTCACTAACTCACCCCTCCCCCTGTCTGACCACAACCTACTGACATTTTCTGACATTTTCTTCCCTCTCCTCTCCTAGTGCGCAACCCGCACTCCACAAACTCACACATCCTCGCAGAAATCTCAAACACCTCAATTTACACTCACTCTCTGAGTCCCTTCTCCTTCTTACAGACATAGCTTCCTTACATGACACAAATGCTGCTGCCACTTTATAAAACAGCAGCACTTGATTCGGCCGCCTCCCTCACACACACAGCAAAAATCGTTCAATCAACAGGGAGCCCTGGCTGACCAGCCTGACCAAAGAACTGAGACGGGCTTCCAGGGTTGCTGAGCGGAGATGGAAGAGATCCCGTTCTGCCGAGCACTTTATCACATACAAGCAGTCCCTCATCAGCTTCAAGTCCACACTCACTGCCGCAAAACAAAATTACTTCTCATCTCTCATATCCTCCCTGTCTCACAACTCTAAACAGCTTTTCAACACTTTCAGTTCTTTACTCCGTCCCCCAGCACCTCCTCCCTCTCCTCTCATTTCTGCTGAAGACTTTGCCTCTTTCTTTAAACAGAAGATACTGTTATGATACGGTGACCTTGGAGCAGCATGAAAACTTTCACTGGAGTAGGTGGTAACTATACTGACCGCAAACCTGATCTTAATACCGCAACTAGAAGTAGCCGTGGAGTGTACCTAACAATCCTAGACACCTCGTCACAGCCGGAGGACTAAATACCCCCTAAAGATGGAAATAGGAATACTATCTTGCCTCAGAGCAGAACCCCAAAGGATAGATAGCCCCCCACAAATATTGGCGGTGAGTCGGAGAGGAAATACATACACAGGCAGGAAAACAGGATTTAGCACACGAGGCCACTCTAGCTAAAATAGGACAGGATAGGACAGAGTTCTGTGCGGTCAGTATTAAAACCCTTCAAAAATATCCACAGCAGAATATACAAAAACTTCCTCCATCTAACTAAAGACGTAGGAGCGTAAATCTGCAACTCCAGCGAATCCTACATTCAGAGCAGGAATACAATCAAAAACAAGCACACAGCAGTGTGCCACAGAAAAATAAACAGACACTTATCTTTGCTGAAATAGCAGCCAAGCAGAAGAAGCCAGGCAGAGATCACTCATATCCCAAAAGACATTGACAACTGGCAAGGGCTAATGAATCCTGCACACCTAAATATCCCAGTCAGAACTGCAATTAGCAGATACACCTGTCCAAGACTGCAGCCCAGAAACAACTGCATTACCATCTGCTACCACCAGAGGGAGCTCAAAAGCAGAATTCACAACAAGATCCATAACATCAGAGAAAGCTTTGGCCCGCAGCCCCCAATGCCCCTCCTCTTAATTGCTCAGCCCTGTTCTTTCAAAACCAGCTTCTCCACCATGACAGAAGATCTGCTCTCCACTCTTCTGTACAAGATCACATCTCACCACTTGCACTCTTGACCCACTCCCCCCCACCTCATCCCTAACCTCGCCACAGTCTTCATCCCAACCCTAACACATCTCTTCAATCTTTCACTTGCAAATGGTGTCTTCCCCTCATCCTTCAAGCATGCCTCAATCACACCCATCCTCAAAAAGCCTTACCTCGGACCCATCCTCTGTGTCTAGCTCTCTCCTGATATCACTTGCCCTTATGCCTCAAAACTGCTGGAACAACATGTCCATCATGAACTGTCCGCCCACCTCTCCTTCTGCTCCCTCTTTGACTGATTACAATCTGGCTTCCGACCACCAATGACCTGCTAACAGCCAAGAGCAAGCGACACTACTCTGTCCTCCTTCTCCTGGACCTGTCTTCTGCCTTTGACACTGTGGACCATTTCCTCTTGTTACAGATTCTGTCATCTCTTGGCATCACAGATTTGGCCCTATCCTGTATCTCGTCATATCTATCAGGCCCCACATTCAGTGTCTCCTCCCACACCACCTCCTCACTTCGCCCCCTGTCTGTAAGTGTTCCCCAAGGCTCAGTTCTTCTCTTCTCCATCTACACCTTTAGCCTGGTTGAACAAGATGTATAGACCCAATCCACAAATACCCAAAATAATAAATAAATGTATGTATAAAATACTATATATTAGTGGAATATAGCCAATACACAGAAAAATGAGTGGTAAACCACTCGGGATAAATGGCAAAACACAACAAAAAAGAACCAAGAATAATAAAGACTTCAATACAAAAATAATAATCAATCAGTATAAAAAATGCCTTTATTTTGATATATTTGGCAATGGCACTAACAATGTGCCTGTACTTGGAGAAAATTTTTTTTTGTATATAACAAAATAAATAAAAATATATAATATGGACGGACTACAACCAGTTAGAATCTAACTTAAAAATACAGCATACACTATCTCATTACACAATATGGCCATCCAAATATCCGCCAGAGTCTAAACAAGAAGTAATATTTAGGTATGTGCAACCATGTAGGAAAGTGCTTAGTGCCAAATAAATTATAATAATAATAATATAAAATTCAAAATCAAGTGCACCTGTATCTTGGAGGGACGGACTCCTATAGGTAATATTATTTATTTATTTTTTCCATCTCGTCTCTTACGTATCCCCTTATTTGCTGGGTTTATTTTTTCGTGATACACCGGTCTTATACTCTGCCCTTGAGATCTTTCCTTGACATATCCTGCCATAGTGTGCACTTTTGTGCACCCAGTTATATCAGTCATACAGTGTACTTAGATTCAGTTACACTGTGCATTTTATGCACTTATATACATTTGGTTACATTGCACACCTAGGTACGGTCTGCCATATTGTGCACCTTTGTATACCCAGGTATACTGTGCACTCTAAGCTCATATAGTTGTATCCAGGTATATTGCGCACTTTATGTACCTGGGTATATCCGTACCATATGGCGCACCTATATTTAACATAGTCTTTTCTAGGCCATTACATCACGGCACTATAGTTGATTTTATTATTTTTTAGTCTACATCGTGCCCAGAGATATATATATTTTCTCTTTTTACACACCTTTTCTCTCCCGTTTTTTTAGTTTTATTTCACTCATTCTCTTATATACTAAAATACACCTGGTAATTTTTCCAACATTTTGTACATGTTTGCACTATGTTTGTTTGCAGTGTTCATTATCATGGGGATGTGATTTTGAATTTTATATTATTATTATTATAATTTATTTGGCACTAAGCACTTTCCTACATGGTTGCACATACCTAAATATTAGTTCTGGTTTAGACTCTGGCGGATATTTGGATGGCCATATTGTGTAATGAGACAGTGTATGCTGTATTTTTAAGTTAGATTCTAACTGGTTGTAGTCCGTCCATATTATATATTTTTATTTATGTTGTTATATACAAAAAAAAAATTTCTCCAAGTACAGGCACATTGTTAGTGCCATTGCCAAATATATCAAAATAAAGGCATTTTTATACTGATTGGTCCTTATTATTATTATTTTTGTATCGAAGTCTTTATTATTCTTGGTTCTTTTTTGTTGTGTTTTACCTTTAGCCTGGGAAAGCTCATAGAATCCCATGGTCTGCAGTATCATCTCAACGCCGATGACATGCAGATCTACCTATCTGGATCTGACATCACCTACTTACTGATCAAAATCCCACAATGTCTGTCTGCTATTTCATCTTTCTTTTCTACTCCCTTTCTAAAACTGAACATGGACAAAACAGAATTCATCATCTTTCCCCCATCTCACTTTACCCCTCCACCAGACCTAGCCATCAATGTCAATGGCTGCTCACTTTTCCCAGTCCTGCATGCTCGGTGCCTTCTTGGTGATCCTCGACTCTGCCCTCTCTTTCAAGCCCTTGCCTCCTCCTGCCGACTCCAACTCTAAAACATTTCCTGGATCCGTACATTCCTTGACCAAGAAACTGCAAAAATGCTTGTGCATGCCCTCATCATCTCCCGCCTTGACTATTGCAACCTCCTACTCTCTGGCCTCCCCTCTAGCACTCTTACACCACTCCAATCTATCCTAAACTCTGATGCCCAACTAATCCACCTGTCTACCCATTATTCCCAGCTTCTCCTGTCTGCCAAGCCCTTCACTGGCTTCATATTGTTCAGAGGCTCCAGTTCAAAACCCTAACTATGCCATACAAAGCCATCGACAACCTGTCTCTTCCATATATCTGTGACATGGTCTCCCGATACTTACCTACACACAACCTTTAATCCTCTCAAGATCTCCTTCTCTACTCCCCTCTTATCTCTTCTTCCCACAACCGCATACAAGACTTCTCTCGTGTTTCTCCCATGCTTCTCCCATACTCTGGGACTCTCTACCACAACACATCAGAATTTCACCTACCACGGAAACTTTCAAAAGGAACCTTAAGACCCACCTCTTCTGACAAGCCTACAACCTGCAGTGATCCTCAGTCTACTGAACCGCTGCATGACCAGCTTTACCCTCTCCTAGTGTATCCTCACCCATCCCCTATAGACTGTGAGGGTTCTTTCTCCTTCTGTACTTGTGTGTGCCTTGTATTGCTCATGTTTATTGTACTTGTCTATGTTTGCCCCTTTTTTCATATGTGTAGCGCCATGGAATAAATGGCGTTATAAAAATGAATAATAATAATAATAATAATTTGTATGGCCCCCAAAGGACAGTATAAATATCCAAATGGCCCTTTGCCGAAAAGAGATTCCCCACCCCTGGTGTACAGGTTGCCATACATAAAATAGACTAATACATGTATTGCTATGTATCATGGTAAAAGTTATTCCATTCATGGTCTATGGATATATATATAGTGTCTCATCAGCTTATCTGGTTGGAATCTATGGCATTGTTCATCCTGAGCTTAGAAGTTGAACTCTCCCCTTTGGACAGGCAATGAGGGGGAGGGGCATTCCACCAGTGCAGTATAGCAGAACTGACAGTAAGTTGCTGCCTGCTTATGATTGGACAACTCATACAGTCATATGTACACTCCCTCAGTGAAAAACATACTAATAACACCCACTTGGACTCAAAAAAAAGTTACCTCATTATGTACCAATACTTTGATTGCTAATAACTCCACAACAGAGAAATTAAACAAATAAAAAACATGTTTTATTTCGCTCTGCAGGCATTATTACGTGTGGGTCTAGTTCAAAATGAAAAATTGTTGAAAGGTCCTCTTGTAATAAACCCCTACAGCCACAATTCATGTAACAAGACCTATATCCATCACTATAACTAACACCAACAAGCAAAAGAATGCAAGCAAAATAGAAAAAATAAATCAATTCATTCAAATATAAAAACTAAGCAGCATGATAGTATTGACAACACAAATGAAGCAAAAAATGGGAACACCTGTAAAGGTGTAAAAAAAAAAAAAGTTCCCTGCATAGTCAAACCATCTAAATGGTATAACCTGCATATACTATCCTGCAATGCGTAAAGCACAAGTGTTTTTTAAGTAAAAACGTTCACGAAACACTCCAGAAGATACCCAGGCATCTTCTTGGTGTTTTTTTTCCCTTTGCAATATAGAATGTAAAGTATGGAGTGGACACTTCCGATCACTTTTTTAACTGCTTGGCATTTGGGGAAATCTGAAGCAGTTGAAAGATGTTCAAGAGCCTCGCCATATGAACAGTAATTCAGTAAATAGAAATTAATAGGAAGATTGAGTGTGTTCTGAGCACTCTTTAGGATGTTTTGTGGAGTGACTCGCTCTAAACACGTCTGAAAAAACACCTAAATACACCTTTAGTTCTTGAAAATTGGACAGTTCAGAAACAATTTGCTTCTTTTTATATTCATCTAATGGTTTTTAATGATTATATTTTTTCTTGTCCACAAATATTAAGGTAATGGGGCCAAGTCAACAGACAGTGCCAGCAGCAGAGAGAAGGCCAAGCAGACGACAGCCAGGTGTTCTACATTTGGACAGCTGTGGAGACGTGAGCACTTTTTCCACTACTCAAACCCAGAGAGAAAATAGCATGAGAAGACAAAGGACTGCCAGAGAAAGACCTCACAGTGTTATTGGAGTTGTGCGTGAAACTATACTATAACAGATAAATAAGCCATTGGATAAGCAAGAGAGGTCATGTTGTCTCGAAAGACTAAGGCATGCAACTGTTCCTTGAACTTGCCAATTAGGAAATCCTCATATGTATCTCCTGCTGAATAGTTAATCGAATTTTGTTTCTTTGGCCATAACCAAAGATCCATCAACACATGAGGGTTCTAAAGTATTTTGGCTTTTGTAGAGCATGGGCCAGTGTGGATTATTCAGTTGTAAAATGCCGTAAAACCTAGTAGTTTATATAATTGTATACATAAAGTGTAATATAAAGGAGCCTCAGGGGTACTCCATGCCAGGTATGGTGACATACTATAAGTGGCATTGTAATAAAATAATGAACTTCCAGTTTACTTTTCGACTTCACAGCGGCAGTTTTATGTCTCACCTATGTGCATTACAATGTCTCAAATATGATGATCAGCTGAGAGTGCCAATTAGGATTTGATCTGATTTTGCTGGCTTGTTTTTTGGGAGCTATATTGCTTTTGCAGAGCGTCTGAACTACCTAAACAGTGGAAACTTCCCAAAATTGACTCCAGTTTGGAAACTACACTTATAAGGGTATTGACTTAGGGGTATTATAGGAAATATTAGCTTTACTTGAGGTTTTAAGGGCACCACTTTTGGGTATCAATAAAGCTTATGCGGATTTGGATTCTCTTTGGGTGAAAAACTGATATCTTTTTATGTTTGACTACTTTTAAACACAGAAAACACCTTTCTATTTATTTATTTATTTTACTCCATTTACTGTGAGGCATAATTGACATGGTAACTTTATTCTGTGGGTCAATACGGTTACGATGATACCAAATTTATGTAACTTTTTTTTCAGCACAATAAAAACCTTTAAAAATGTAAATTGTTTTTGTGTCACCATATTCTTTGAACTTTAACTTTTTTTATTGTTTCTTTAAGGGACCCGAGTGGAGCTTAGTTTTTTGCAGGATGAATTGAAGTATGTATAGGTACTATTTTGGGTTGGATAACTTTTTGATCACTTTTTATTCTAAGTTTTAATTGCTATAAATATAAAAAGAACAATGGTGCTCCTCTAAGGTAGAATATCTCTCAAGAAATTGGTGAAACGAGAACATAGACAGGTGATTGATCAACTGTATGAGTTGTGCTAGGCTTTAGGCACAACTCTACTGAAGCATATTAGATCTTTTCATGGTTGCACCTCCTCATTCTTATCCATAGACCAAGGAGCCTACCATCAGTAAAAAAAAAAACCAGAGTTTCAAAATGAGGTATTTGGGCTTTTGAAGTGCATTACCTGTTATTACACTTCTAATGCTAAAATAATTTTTAGGCACATTGAACATAAAAGCAGCAATTCTGCTTTTTCCTGCTGCACACTGGGTGGCATAAGGTGACATCATAATTAAAAGGAACAAATCAATCCATTTAACCCCATAATGATCGCCAATACACCTTTTAACGGAGTTTATTACGGAGGCCTTAATCTTCACTGCTGCTGTTTAAAGCATTGAAGATTAAGTCTATATCACCCCCAAAAGGGTGAAAAGGGCACAGGTTTCAGCTGTATATGACAGCTGACACCCAGCGTCATCGGTCCTGATTGGTTTTGGAGCAGATCTGGGACGATTAACTCCTTAGATTCTACTATCAATTGCTGCAGCATCTAGATTATTATTATACATTTTTATAGCGCCATTTATTCCATGGCGCTTTACATGTGAATACGAGGCAAATACAGACAAATACATTAAACATGAGCAGATAACAGGCACACGGGTACATAAGGAGGGAGGACCCTGCCCGCGAGGGCTCACAGTCTGCAGGGGATGGGTGATGAAACACTAGGAGAGGGTAGGGCAGGTTGCGCGGCGGTTCAGTAACTTCAGGATCACTGCAGGCTGTAGGCTTGTCGGAAGAGGTGGGTCTTCAGGTTCTAGATGGTTAATAGACGGAAAGGGTTCCCTCTTTAACCATAATTGTGTCCCACAATCATGAATCTTAATAGTTGCTATCACAAACCGACAATCTTCTAGTGACCTCTGGATACGGTGGCATGTTAGACCTTCAGCAGGCTCCAACAGACTATGTCAGTGAAAGACTTACAGGTCTAATGCACTGCAGTACATGGGTACTGTAGTGTATGAGACCAACTATGAATTGAAAAATATGTATGTCCTCAGTTGGGCTAGGTGAAAAAGTAGAAAAAAATGTTAAAGGAAGAAAAATAGCACAAAATAAATCACGAAAAGCTGTTTCACAAGCAAAAAAATAGGATACATAACTGATATTGCCGCCTCCTGTACAACCTGAACTATTTCTGTACATTGTCACATTAATTTGGTATAGCGAACATAAAAAGATGCCAAAAATGTGGCTTTTTTTCATCATACAGACAAAAAATGAAATAAAAAGCAGTCAAAAATTCATATGTGTTTTAGAAAAAGGAAATAAATGAAAACGTCGGATTGTCCCGCAAAAAACAAGCTTAGGCCGGTTTCACATTTGTGGTTGTGTCCGCAGCGTTTCTTCCGCAATTATCCGCATGCGTTGTGTATTCCTATATTTAACACTAGATGGTGGCCCGATTCAAACGCATCGGGTATTCTAGAATATGTATGTATGTATGTATATTGCAGCCACATACTGTAGTATATAGCACAGGCCACATAGTATATAGGAGCCATGTAGTATATAGCAGACAAATACGATGTGGCCTGTGCTATATACTATGTGGCTGCTATATACAAACATACATATTGTAGAATACACGATGCGTTAATACAGGCCATGCAATGTATAACAGTGGCCACGCAGTATATAACACAGCCCAAACAGTATATAACACAGCCCACGTACTATATAACAAAGCCCACACAATATATAGCAGCCACTCAGTATATAACACAGGCCACGCAGTATATAACACTGGCCACGTAATATATAACACAGGTGGCCACGTAATGTATAGCACAGCACACGCAGTATATAACACTGGCCAGGTAGTATATAGCAGCACACGCAGTATATAACACTGGGCAGGTAGTATATAGCAGTCACGCGGTATTTTACACAGCCCACACAGTATATAACACTGGCCACGTAATATATAACACAGCCCATGCAGTATATAACACTGGCCACGTAATATATAGCACAGCACACGCAGTATATAACACTGGCCAGGTAGTATATAGCACAGCCTACGCAGTATATAACACTGGCCACGTAATATATAGCACGCCCACACAGTACATAACACAGCCCACATAGCATCTAACAATGGCCACGTAGTATATAGCAGCCACGCGGTATATAACACAGCCCACGTAGTATATAGCAGTGTGGGCACCATATCCCTGTTAAAAAAAATAATTAAAATAAAAAATAGTTATATACTCACCTGCCAGGATCCAATCCAGCGAACCTCTAGCACAGGCGATGAGCGCGCGGCTGCCGCCATCTTCCGTTCCCAGGATGCATTGCGAAATTACCCAGATGACTTAGCGGTCTTGCGAGACCGCTAAAGGTACCTTCACACTGAACGATATCGCTAGCGATCCGTGACGTTGCAGCGTCCTGGCTAGCGATATCGTTCAGTTTGACACGCAGCAGCGATCAGGATCCTGCTGTGACATCGTTGGTCGGAGCTAGAAGGCCAGAACTTTATTTCGTCGCTGGACCTCCTGCAGACATCGCTGAATCGGCGTGTGTGACACCGATTCAGCGATGTCTTCACTGGTAACCAGGGTAAACATCGGGTTACTAAGCGCTGGTTACCAGCATAAAAGTAAAAAAAAACACTACATACTTACCGTCCGCTGTCTGTCCCCCGCTGTGCTTCTCTGCACTGTGAGCGCCGGCCAGCCGGAAAGCAGAGCACAGCGGTGACGTCACCGCTCTGCTTTCCGGCCGCTGTGCTTACACAGTGCAGAGAAGCAGAACGCCGGGGGACAGACAGCGGAAGGTAAGTATGTAGTGTTTGTTTTTTTTTACTTTTACGCTGGTAATCAGGGTAAACATCGGGTTACTAAGCGCGGCCCTGCGCTTAGTAACCCGATGTTTACCCTGGTTACCGGCATCGTTGGCCGCTGGAGAGCTGTCTGTGTGACAGCTCTCCAGCGACCAAACAGCGACGCTGCAGCGATCGGGATCGTTGTCTAGATCGCTGCAGCGTTGCTAAATGTGAAGGTACCTTAAGTCTTCTGGGTAATTTTGCAATGCATCTCTGGGAACGGAGGATGGCGGAGGCCGCGCGCGGCTCGCCGGACTACGGAGGGTGAGTATAGCAGGTTTTTTGTTTTTTTATTATTTTTACATTAGATCTTTTTACTATTGATGCTGCATAAGCAGCAGCAATAGTAAAATGTTGGGGACACACAGGGTTAATAGCAGCGGTAACGGAGTGCGTTACCCACGGCATAACACGGTCCGTTACCGCTGGCATTAACCCTGTGTGAGCGGTGACTGGAGGGGAATATGCGGGCGCTGACTGCGGGGCAGTAGGGAGGGACAAATCGGACTGTGCCTGTCGCTGATTGGTCGCGGCAGCCATGACAGGCAGCTGGCGAGACCAATCAGCGACGCGGAATTTCCGGGACAGAAAGACGGAAGTACCCCTTAGACAATTATATACAGTATATAGACTAGATGGTGGCCCGATTCTAACGCATCGGGTATTCTAGAATATGCATGTCCACGTAGTATATTGCCCAGTGACGTTGTATATTGGCCAGCCACGTAGTATATTGCCCAGCGACGTAGTATATTTCCCAGCTACGTAGTATATTGCGCAGCCACGTAGTATATTGCCCAGTGACGTAGTATATTGGCCAGCCACGTAGTATATTGCCGAGCTACGTAGTATATTGCCCAGTGACGTAGTATATTGCACAGCAACGTAGTATACAGCACAGAGCCACGTAGTATATTGCCCAGCCACGTAGTATATTGCCCAGTCACGTAGTATATTGCCCAGTCGCGTAGTATATTGCCCAGCCACGTAGTATATTGCCCAGCCACGTAGTATATTGCCCAGTGACGTAGTATATTGCACAGTGACGTAGTATACAGCACAGAGCCACGTAGTATATTGCCCAGCCACGTAGTATATTGCCCAGTCACGTAGTACAGGGATGTCAAACTGCATTCCTCGAGGGCTGCAAACAGGTCATGTTTTCAGGATTTCCTTGTACTGCACAGGTGATAATTTAATCGCCAACTCATTATTTGTGTAGGTGATTAAATTATCACCTGTGCAGTACAAGGAAATCCTGAAAACATGACCTGTTTGCAGCCCTCGAGGAATGCAGTTTGACACCCCTGACGTAGTATATTGCCCAGTGACATAGTATATTGCCCAGTGACGTAGTATATTGCCCAGCCACGTAGTATATGGCCCAGCTACGTAGTATACAGCACAGAGCCACGTAGTATATTGCACAGCGACGTAGTATATTGCACAGCAACGTAGTATACAGCACAGAGCCACGTAGTATATTGCCCAGCCACGTAGTATATTGCCCAGTCACGTAGTATATTGCCCAGTCACATAGTATATTGCACAGCGACGTAGTATATTGCCCAGTGATGTAGTATGCAGCACAGAGCCACGTAATATATTGCCCAGCCACGTAGTATATTGCACAGTCACGTAGTATATTGCCCAGTGACGTAGTATATTGCCCAGCCACGTAGTATATTGCACAGCGACATAGTATATTGCCCAGCTACGTAGTATACAGCACAGAGCCACATAGTATATTGCACAGCGACGTACTATATTGCCCAGTGACGTAGTATATTGCGCAGCCACGTAGTATATTGCACAGCGACGTAGTATATTGCTCAGCTACGTAGTATATTGCACAGTGACGTAGTATATTGCCCAGCCACGTAGTATATTGCCCAGCCACGTATGTCACAGGTTAAAAAATAAACATACTCACCTTCGGATCCGAGGGCCCATTGTAGTTGTAACATACTCACCTTCGGATCTGGCGTAGACGATGAGCGCGCGGCTGCCGCTATCTTCCGTTCCCAGGATGCATTGCAAAATTACCCAGATGACTTAGCGGTCTCGCGAGGCCGCTAAGTCTTCTGGGTAATTTCGCAATGCATCGCCGGGAATGGAAGATGGCGGCCGTCGCGAGCGGCTCGGCGGACAACGGAGGGTGAGTATAGCAGGTTTTTTGTTTTTTTATTATTTTTAACATTAGATTTTTTACTATTGATGCCGCATAGGCAGCATCAATAGTAAAAAGTTGAGGACACACAGGGTTAATAGCGGCGGTAATGGAGTGCGTTACCCGCGACATAACGTGGTCCGTTACCGCCGGCATTAACCCTGTGTTAGCGGTGGCTGGAGGGGAGTATGCGGGTGCGGGGCAGTGACTGCGGGGAGTAAGGAGCCGTTGTGGGACACCCGGGTTCCCCAGCACTCGGACAACGTGACGATCCGGCGGCTATGGAATGAGGTGGCCAAAGCGATGTGGGATGGCTGGGACAACGCCCCGACTCGGGTCCGAAATGCATTTTGTAAGTATTGCAATGCAGTGTGATGCAGCAGAGACCTTGGCCGTGCTAACAAAACTGTATGTGATGACAGAAACTCTCTGGAGTTTCTCTCATCACACACAGTTGTGTGAGCACGGCCAAAAGTCCATTGTTTAACCATTATTTTTTTGTTTTTTGCAGCCATTTTCTTCCAGACTGTGCCCATCGCTGATTGGTCATGGCTTTTTTTCCGCGACCAATCAGCGACTTGGATTTCCTTGACAGACAGAGGCCGCGACCAATGAATATCCGTGACAGACAGACAGAAGCACAGACGGAAGTGACCCTTAGACAATCATATAGTAGATTAGAGACGCATGTGTCTGCGATCGGTTGCGTTTCACCGCGTTTGACGACGCATGCGTCTTTTCGTCGTCTGCGGTTTGGCGCAGCAAACGCTACATGTAGCAATTTGCCGCCTAGAAACGTATGCGGTTGTTAGCGGATGGAATGCGGCCAAAAAATGCATTGCTGTCTATGTGAACGCATGCGGCCGCAAGCACATGCGTTTGTGAACGCATGCGTTGCACCACAGGAAAACATTTCTAGACACCGATTAGCCACCCCCCACATACAAAGTGATACAGGGAGGGAGTGGACATTTGCAGGTCACTACTCAGCAGACTGGGAACAAGAGCAGACGCAGCAGACCAGACACAGGAAGGAATCTACACTCTGAACAATGTGAGTATATCCTAGCCAATGCCTTTATTTTCTATTTTCTGTCTCTACATGTCCTAATTTCTGCCATTTCTTTCTTTCTGCATGCATCAGAATGTCATCTTCTTCTGATGAGGAGCAACGTCCTGGGCCTTCACAAGCCGAACATGTCAGTAAAGTGAGTACTCAACTCCTCAGATTGGTAAGTATTCACTGTCACATCTACACGTGACAATTTTTTTTCCTTTTTTAGAGCACTTCTTCCACTGCGGCAGAGGCTGAACAGGAGCAGTGGGTTCACGGTCGGGTGGCAAGGCAGCAGCGTGTAAGTATACCTGGCTGACTGTTTATTGTATCCTCACTTTAGTATTCTTGAATCTTCCTTTCTTTACTTTCCTCTTTCTTTACATTTTTCTTCTGGACTCCTTTTTTATCTTGACTTTCATTATTCATGCCATTTCTCTGCCTCTGTTTTCTTTCTTTTCCTTATGTTAATGTCTCAAACCTTAATGTCTTAATATATTTTTTAGGTTCCAGAACGGGATGAGGACCTCATTGACAATGATATCCTCATCTCCCTGGTCCATGAGCGAGTCCCGTTGTGGGACACCCGGGTTCCCCAGCACTCGGACAACGTGACGATCCGGCGGCTATGGAATGAGGTGGCCAAAGCGATGTGGGATGGCTGGGACAACGCCCCGACTCGGGTCCGAAATGCATTTTGTAAGTATTGCAATGCAGTGTGATGCAGCAGAGACCTTGGCCGTGCTAACAAAACTGTATGTGATGACAGAAACTCTCAGGAGTTTCTCTCATCACACACAGTTGTGTGAGCACGGCCAAAAGTCCATTGTTTAACCATTATTTTTTTGTTTTTTCAACAGTGCTCAAAGTCAAAACACGTTGGCGATCGATGAAGGACCTGCGTCAAAAGGGCCGTGTTCCCAGTGGTTCTGAAGCAAGGATCCGAAAATATAACTTCCACCGCATTCTGGCATTTTTAAGACCGGTCCTTGCCCAGAGAACGTAAGTATTTTTTCGGTGTATTAGGTTGTGTTGTATAGCCATAATCTGTATGTTTCTATTCCACAGGAGTTGGCGTTTAGTAAATGTTTGGTATTAGTTTTTTTTTCTTTTTTTCACAGCACATGGAGCAGCACTGTTGACCAGGTTCTGGAGAGGTCCTTCATCAGACAGCCACGGACCCGTCCCAGCCATCCTGCAGCGCTGCAGCAAGTGGGCCTGCCACACTAACTGGAGACCAGGAAGCTGGCCCATCAGGTGTTCCCCTTTCCCAGTCATCTGCCTCTGCCCCTTTTTTTTTGGGCTCCTCCCTGCAGCGACTGAGGGCATTGGACAGGTCATGCCCGAGTTTTTGCACTTGAGCTCTGTTTTTCACGATGGACTCAAGGCTTAGGGTGAACGCCTGGATACTGCCATTAGCCATATGAATACACGTATCCTGGAGGTCACCAAAAGCTTTGACCAAGTAAAAGCCGACCTCGAGAGGCCAGCACATTTTTTTTTTTATCAAATTGAACAGGGCATGTCGGAACACCTTACTCCTGATCTCCAGCTTAGTGTCATGCAGGCCTGCAATGCTGCTTACGTGCAGGCTATGCAGCAGTCGGTATTTTCAGCAGACAGTGGCAGCATATCCACCTGTGCCTACACTGTCACGCTTGACCTCAATGCCGACCTCTGCTGCATACCACTGCACGGCCACCTCCATTCCAAGCACTGCCGGACACCACTACTGCACCACCACCATGCCGAGTGCTGTAGGACAGCCCACCGCCACCACCATGACAACTGCTGCTCCTGCTTGGACCTTCTCCACTGACACCACCATGCAGCAGCAGGACCCTGGCATGGCCTTCCGCTCCGCCACCACGATGCAGCCGGACCCTGGCATTCCCTTCCGCTCCACCACCACGATGCAGCAGGACCCTGGCATTCCCTTCCGCTTCACCACCACGATACAGCAGGACCCTGGCATTCTCTTCCGCTCCACCACCACGATGCAGCAGGACCCTGGCATTCTCTTCCGCTTCGCCACCACGATGCAGCAGGACCCTGGCATGGCCTTCTAAACTCCTACCGCAACCATGCAGCACCAGCAGTGGGATAAAGACAGTGACAGTTTGGCCACTATGATCAGGCCGCAAGAAATGAGCCCGCCGGGGCTCCCCAGACCACAGCGCCGATCCCAAAAAGGGAAAAAAACAGCGTACTATTTCTTTTTCTCCCCCTCACCTCCCAATGTGTCTGTTACATCAGGTTTGTCTCACCCCTCCAGTGTGTCTCAGCCCTCTCATGCGTCGAGCCCCATACCCGATCTGCCAGACCCCAGTAATTTAATTGTCCCTTCTCCTGCCACCCCTGCGTCCTCCACAGTGAGTCAAGCTTCACAGCTACATACCCCCCCCCTTCCCGTTTCCAGCACTCTACCCCAAGCAGGCACAGTTAATTTTTTTTTTTTGTTATAAAAATAAATAATAATGTTTTTTGCCCCAAAAAATGTTTGGTTAATTGTGTATTTCGCCGCCGGCAACACACACCATGCGCCAAATAAAACACTGCGCCGCACACTTTACATTTTGCCCACATCATAGCTCCAGTAGTTAGTAAGTACAACACTGCAGTTTTGTGTCTTTAGTATAGAGATATGAGGTGGGCCAAAAATTTTATACTTGTATTTTATCCATAATCTCTTCCTTCTGCTTAGTCTGTGACTAGTGTTGCAAACTGAAGAGAAAATGGTGGCAATACAATGCAGAACTATACTCAACAGGTCATGTGTCCAAAAACTCATTAGTTAGGACACCTGACCTGGTGAGTAGAGAACTGCTTGTATAACCTCCATTTTCTCTTATGTGTACGTAATCTATTTCACACAAAGTGAAGGGACGATGGCGGTCATACAAGGCATATATATGCTCACCTGGACATGTGTCAGAAATAGTGAATTCATAATGCTGTTATATGTGCATCATGAATTCATTATTTCTGACACCTGACTTGATGAGTATAGATCTGTTTTGTAAACAGCCATCGTCTCTTCAGTCTGTGTCCAATAGATACTGCAGAACAAAATCAGGACGCAATGACGTCAACAACCTTACCACTAACAACCTAAGTGGTTTGTAGAGGAAATACATAGGAGACACTGTCAAGATACCAAAAAATAAAGTTTATTAACAACAAATATTAGTAACATTTAAAACATAACTGGTACAGACCCATACCCAACAGGACATTTTACAAAATATAGTCCTGCCATGCCACACGTCCAATATCAGAATCCAAAAAGGCAGCAAATTGGTCCCGCATGTGGCCAACTTCAGCAGTTGACTGCAGCGGGTGATGCTGGTAATCTGGCAATGAGTTTGCAACTGGTTCATCCAGTTCAATGTTGGGTTGCTCCTTAGCCATTATGTAATTGTGGAGAACCACACAGGCTTTGACCACCTCATCGACTGTCTCCATTTTTAGATTAATGGCTGTTGCAAGAATGCGCAATTTTGACACTGGAATCTCATAGGTACACTCTACTGTTCTTCGGGCCCTGGTCAGTCTGTAGTTAAAGATCCTTTTAGTGTGGTTCAAGTCCCGACTGGAATATGGCTTCAGTAGGTTTTCACACATCTGAAAGGCCTCATCCCCATCCATAACAAATGGCATCGGTGGACCTTGAGTGTTGGGGAGAGGTCGTGGCCGTGGAAAATTAAAATTTTTGCCATACACATGGCGGCCCATATCCGAGTTCTTGAAAGTCTGGAATCGTTGCCACGGCCAAAAGCCCCAATGTCCACGGCGATGAAGCGACAGTCCGCATCTGCTATTGCCATGAGCACAACAGAAAAATATTTTTTATAATTGAAGTACTCCGATCCTGTTCTGGCTGGTTTGATAATGCGGATGTGCTTTCCATCCACCGCTCCCAAACAGTTGGGGAAATCACACACACTCCACAATTTTTCAGCAATTACAATCCACATGTCCGTGGTGGGAAGAGGTATAAACTCATCCCGGAGAACATTCCACAAAGCCCGGCAGGTGTCCACAACTATTCCGGACAGGGTGGATATTCCAAGCCGGTCTTGGAAGTGGAGGGATGATAAACTCTCTCCGTTTGCCAGAAATCTCTAATAAAATAAATAAAAAATAATTTACAATCAATTCTATTTATGGTGTTGTTCTGCTAAAGACATAAAGGGAAATACAAAGAATACATGTCAGACCAACCAAAATTAGGACTGGCATTTGTTTAGAATTGTTACGTACCTTAATGTAACCAGCAGACGTTCTTCTGGTGGAATCGCTCTACGGAGCTGGGTGTCCTGTCTCCGGATGGCTCCTTGGACAGGACCAAGCAAATCCCGAAAAGAGTCTTGCGACATCCTGGTATATTCCGGGAATTTGTCCGGGTTGGCATTAAGCTCACCATATAGCATGTGATAGGCTCCACGGCTCTCACGTAGTTCGATAATGGGGTGTCGCCAAAAACGCCTATGCCGTGTCCTTCTCCATCTTCCGCGACTTCTCTGTTGCTCCCAAGCAAACGCACAGGCAAGAAACAGCTTGATGCTTAAATCCAGGTTGAAATAAAAGCTCTCCATGCGAAGATCCATCATGACACAGGATACAGTAGCACACTGTTAAGATTTCAGCAGTCCTAGGGTCTATATATAGATATCCCATAATACACGCCCTCTAGTCCCATTGGCGGTGTCAGGTTATCTAGATTTTTCTCTTGTAAAATTTTCCACCATGCACACAAAAAACGCAAACGCATGACAAAACGCATGGTAAAGCATGAAAACGCAGCGTTTTATTAACCTCATGCGTTCCTGCATGCATCTAAAAAACGCTGCGTTTGTACGTGTTTCTATGCGTTTTTTCCTGCACTTACGGATGCGGATTAAACGCTGCGGATTCGAACGCAAATGTGAAACTAGGCTTATATGGCTGTGTCAGCAAAAAAAATTTAAAGTTACAGTGCTCAGAATATGGCGATGCAGAAGCAAAATGTAAAACATTGTTTTTAGCGTGTGAAACTAGCGAATAAAAAAAGTATAAATCTGTCATTGCCACAATCGAATTGACACAATAAATAAAGCTGTCTTATAACTTTCACAGCACAGTGAACAGTTTAACTTACAAAATTAACTGAATTGCTGTTTTTTGTTCATTCTGTGTTTGAAAAGTATGAATCAAAAGAGATCACAAAATATGTAACCCAAAATGATACAAATAAAAACTTAATGATAACAATAAAAAAGTTATGGCTCTCTCAATATGGCAACAAACAAAACAATTTTATATATAATTTTATATATAAATACATTTTTGTTATGTAAAAGTTACAAAACATAATAAAGCTATGTAAATCTGGTATCACTGTAATCACACTGACCTGAAGAATGTCTTATCAGTTTATTATAATGAGACTGGAAATGATAGCATATATATATATATATGTATATATATATATATATATGCAGGATATGCGTTGTAGCATAGCTGGAAAGGACATGGTTAAATCCCAGCTCTGCATGTTTGATTAGAAGCACCTGCGGTGTTTCTCTAAAGGTACCGTCACACTGAACGATATCGCTAGCGATCCGTGACGTTGCAGCGTCCTGGCCAGCGATATCGTTGTCTTTGACACGCAGTAGCGATCTGGATCCTGCTGTGACAACGTTGGTCGGAGCAGAAAGTCCAGAACTTTATTTCGTCGCTGGACTCCCGCAGACATCGCTGAATCGGCGTGTGTGACGTCGATTCAGCAATGTCTTCACTGGTAACCAGGGTAAACATCGGGTTACTAAGCGCAGGGCCGCGCTTAGTAACCCGATGTTTACCCTGGTTACCAGTGCAAATGTAAAAAAAAACAAACACTACATACTTATATTCAGGTGTCTGTCCCCCGGCGCTGTGCTTTCCTGCACTGGCTGTGAGCGCCGGCTGGCCGTAAAGCAGAGTGGTGGCATCACCGCTCTGCTTTACGGCTGGCCGGCGCTGACAGTGCAGGAAAGCACAGCGCCGGGGGACAGACACCGGAATGTAAGTATGTAGTGTTTTTTTTTTTACATTTACGCTGGTAACCAGGGTAAACATCGGGTTACTAAGCGCGGCCCTGCACTTAGTAACCCGATGTTTACCCTGGTTACCAGGGGACCGGCATCGTTGGTCGCTGGAGAGCTGTCTGTGTGACAGCTCTCCAGCGACCAAACAGCGACGCTGCAGCGATCGGGATCATTGTCTAGATCGCTGCAGCGTCGCTAAATGTGACGGTACCTTTAGAAGCAAGAAGTAGATTCATTGTGTGGCAGTCTCCTGAGGTAGTGTCCGTCTTCTGGAAGGAGCAGAGGCGAATGTATTAGCTGGTGACGACACAGGCTGTGTGCACCAGACTTGATGTCTTGGAGCTAAAGAGAGACACAGGCCAGGATCCCTCTCTAAGGCCGGAGTCACACTACCGTAGAATACGGACTAGTGTTATGCGAGAAAACATCGCATAGCATTTGGCACAGTGTTAATCTATTGGGCAGCTCTCATCACCGTTTTTTTCTCGGGCATATTCAGCGTGCATGCTGCAATTGTACACGTATATCGCCCAAGTGTCGCCAATGCAAGTCTATGGGTGCAAGAAAAAATCGGACACCACATGGACCATCAATTTGACTTACAAGAAATAAACATTTTCCTCATTTCAGCCCATTGAGCCATTAAATTCAATGAGGAAAAGCAGTGAGAAATGTAAAGCCCTACGCATATACGGATGTCATACGGATACATAGGTGCGAGAAAATTGCATTATCGCATTGTAAACGCATTACACACACGGATGACCATACGGAGAACACTTGTGTGACTCTTAGCAGGGAGATTCGGACTGATTTTCCATACGGTAAGTGTGACCCTGACCTAAGAGTCTGCATAGGACGTGTGCAGAGAACCCGCAAGTATCAGTGCTTGCTATGGACAACAGTTGTTTTGTTTGACCTTGCTGGGGCTAGCTCAGCCATGTATGTGTAGCCAGGACCTGTTCTGTTTATTAGGGTGGTTTCACACTTGCGTTTTTGTCTGCAGCGTTTTTTGCACAAAAAAACGCATGCGTTTTTTCCCTATATTTAAGATTGAAAACGCATGCGTTTTTTGTGCATGCGTTTGCATGCGTTTTTGAACGCATGCTTTTTTTTACTGCATGCGTTCATTTTCAAAAATGCAACTTGTCGTATTTTTGAGGGGCGTTTTTTGGACACATAAAAACGCATGCGTTTTTTGGGGCAAAAAAATACATTGGAGTCAATGGAAACGCATGCGTTTTTTTGTGCATGCGTTTGTTTGCGTTAAAAATGCATGCGTTTTTATATTAAAAAACCAGAAAACACACTGATATGCCACCCTCCACCATAAAGGTGATAAAGGGGATCCTAACCCTAACCCTAAAGGGATCCTAACCCTAAAGGGATCCTAACCCTAAAGGGATCCTAACCATAAAGGGATTAGGGGTAGGGTTAGGGTTAGGATCCCTTTAGGGTTAGGATCCCGTTAGGGTTAGGGTTAAGATCCCTTTAGGGTTAGGGTTAGGATCCCTTTAGGGTTAGGGTTAGGATCCCGTTTATCACCTTTATGGTGGAGGGTGGCATATCAGTGTTTTCTGGTTTTTTAATATAAAAACGCATGCGTTTTTTTTGTGCATGCGTTTACATGCGTTTTTTCACCATGCGTTTTTTTTTCCAAACGCGTGCGTTTAAAAACGCAAGTGTGAAACCAGCCTTAGTTAGAAAAAATTTTGAAATAGTTTCACTTTTGAGGAGTTGCCAATATATACAGACCCCTTAAAGTCACTCTAAAACTGAATACTGTAGGTCTGTAAAAATAGTATTTGTAAATTTCCATTTAAAAAAAAAAAAAAAAAATTGTTGATAAATTTTAACCATTCTAACATCAACCTCGCTAAAAACTGATACAATTATTTTCCTAATGAATAAATCAACTCAATTCACTGTACAAGCCTGCTAGGGTATGATAAAATTTAAATATAACTTTTATTTCCTAATAAATATAAAATAAACAAGCTCAAAGTGTATTCTTATTTATAAAACTATGATGACAACTAGAGCCACTAATATGTTTGAACTACTCTCTTTTAATGAAAAGGATACACTATCATTTGTTTCTTAGGTGCTTCTTCATATTTTAATATTAACATATCCTAGCAGGTTTTGCCAGTAAAATGAACATTCTAACATCCTAACAAAACAAGTGGATGTTTGAAAAATGATGCTGATGTAAAGTATAGAGAATATAGGGGGTGCTCACTGTGCGTACGAGGTGGTGCTCCAAGGTACTAGTTAGCAATAAATAACAAAAAAGCTTGGGCACTCAAATGAAAATTTATTGTCCAATGTAGATCAATGAGGCAAATGCCACCACCATACAACAAAGAAAAAATACAGGATGACCTGATTGAAAGACAGATTAAATTTTGCAACGTTTCAGCATGAACATGCCTTTCTCAAGCTGAATCTGCTGTAGAAGGGGGTCAAAGGTAATGGGACCTGGTGGCATTTGCATCATTGGTCTACATTGGACAATAAATTTTCATTTGAGTGCCCAAGCTTTTTTGTTATTTATTGCTGATGTAAAGTAGACATATGGAAAATGTTATTTATTAACTTTTGTGTGGTTTGACTAGCTGATTTAATGATATAAGCAAACTTTGAAAATTCCTAATTTGTCTAAATTTTCAGCAAATTTCAGATATTTTCCCAAAAAATGCAAAACATATTGACCTAAATTTACCACTAAAATAAAGTACAATGTGTCATGAAAAACAGTCTCAGAATCATTAGGATACATTCATGCAATCCACAGTTATGACAACATAAAGTGACTCATGTCAGATTTGAAAAATATATTGCACGAAAAAAATAAACAGCAAAAAATGGGCAATGCAAAGATATATGTAGAAAGGGGTGCTACAGAAACCCCGTAGAAATGACTGCCAATTGAAAGAAGAGACAGGAAAAATATGTGCACACCCAATATTTAAAAGAATATTTAATTTTATTAGTAACAATATATAGCAAAAACAACAAACAGAAAAATCGATAAAAACATGAATAAAATTGTACACACATAAAAAAACAAGACAGGATTTGGATAAGGTAGTCCAACATAGTAACTCAGAATAGGTAGGCTTTAAATAAAGTGATATATGCAATTATTCTGGTTCAAGGTAGATATATCAGAGATGATTGTCGAAAAGTATATGAAAAACATGTCAATTCATATAGATAGCTTGTAAGCAGCTACTTCCTTTTCATCTAATTAGAGTCATTACCCCTATATACATGGCATATTACAAATCTAGTTCACCCCTGGCGAAACTGTCGCAAGCTTCAATGCGCACTGGGTCATGTCAATAATAGGCACCTTGGCTCATCCTGGTAATGTACTCTGGTAATCATGTCTGTATATTTGTTATACAAACTGCATATATATTTTTAACTGATATTTATTCATATATTTTTAGTTATCTATATGAATTGACATATTGCTGATAAGTCAGATTGTTGTTAAGTCACCAAGTCAGGAGAACCAGGGTGCAGCTGTGGAAAATGAGGTGGTAGATAACGATGTCAATGACCCAACCTAGAAAGCCAGCATGCAGAGCGATGACAGCAGCACTGTGGGGAGAGATCGGCAGCACCAGAACAGGCAGGAAGTGGCAGTGGGGTGACCAGAGGGAGAAAGGCAACTGTTCTGCAGCGCACCAAAACTCGTGAATTTCTCTGTCAAAGAGTTAAGTGTTCCCCAGTCTGGGAGTTTTATAAAGAGTCCAGAGACAAAAAAATGATAATTTTCAACCTTTGCCATGCCAAGATCATCAGGGGTCTGAGCCTAACCACCACCAGCATGATAAGGCACATGTCATCTTAGCACCCAACTCGGTGGGCCGAGCACCTGGGTCTACAATTGGTGCCAATGGGTGACACCACTGAATCTTCCTCTCTGCTAGGTGCTTGTCAATTCCCTATCCATGACACTAACAAATGCCCCCCACCCTGCACCTGTCCTCGCGTAGTCTGAGGAACCATCATCACGCACTTCCAAATCCTTGTCCCATCACAGCTTTCAGCTGTCCCTACCCCAGCTCTTGGAGCGAAAAAGAAAGTTCCCAACCACCCACCCACAGTCCCAAATGCTAAACAGGCTCATTTGCAGGCTGCCATGGAAATATTGCCATTTAGGTTTAGGCTTGTGGGCATAAAGGATTTTTGCTGACTCATGGCAGCAGCCTTCCCTCAGTGCTAATTCCCTAGCAGCCATTATTTCTCCTGGTGTGGCCTCCCCGCCTTGTGCAAGCACTTGTCCAGGAACATCACTCTTGCTCTGTTGTGAATTCTGCTCTTGGGCTCCCTCCAGTGGTTGTTGATGGTAATGCAGTTGTGCCTGGGCGGCAGTCCTGGACAGGTGTTTCTGCTAATTGCAATTCGGACTGGGGTATTTAGCTTTGCAGGACTCATTAGTCCTTGCCAGTTGGCAATGTTCTATTGGAAGTATTGGTTCTCTGCCTGGCCTCTCCTGCTTGCTGCCATTTCAGCAAAAGATAAGTGTCTGCTTCTTTTTCTTAGGCACACAGGCTGTGTGTCTATTTTCTGTGCTGTTCATAGTTTCCATTTTGTTCCAGCTTAGACTGTCCTGTTGTTTTCTCAGTCTGGTTGGATTCGCTGGAGTCGCAGATATAGTCTCCACATCTTTAGTTAGGTGGTGGAGTTTTTGTATTTTTCTGCTGTGGATATTTTGTAGTTTTTGTGCTGACTGCTTAGTATCCTGTATTATACTTTCCTATCTAGGTAGAAGTGGCCTCCTTTGCTAATCCTGTTTTCCGCCTGCGTGTGTCTTTTCCTCCTACTCACCGTCATTATTTGTGGGGGGCTGCCTATCCTTTGGGGGTCTACTCTGAGGCAAGTCAGTTTTCCTATTTTCTATCTTTAGGGATATTTAGTCCTCCGGCTGTGTCGAGGTGTCTAGGTCTGGTTAGGCACACCCCACGGCTACTTCTAGTGTCTGTGATAAGATCAGGGTTTGCGGTCTGTATAGTTACCACTACTCCAGCGAAGGTTTTTTCATGCTGTTCCAAGGCCGCCTTATCATAACATGCTCTTACCGAGATGGTCCACTTAATGGCTGACACGTGGACAATCTCTTGTGGCCAGAGATGCTACATTTCCCTGACTACACACTGGGTGAACCTTGTGGAGGCCAGGGCTGAGTCCGACCCTGGCATGGCACATATGCTACTGACACCAAGGATTCCTGGCCCTACTTCTATCAGGTTTTCCTCCACCTCCTATACCAGTTCCTGCTCCTCCTCATACTCCATCCCCTATTTATTTTCTCAGAGCATGTTGTCCACATCAGCTGGAAGCTCTACAGCACTGCCTCAGTGAAGCAGCAACAGGCTCTGCTGAAGCTAATTTGTCTAGGAGACAAACAGCACAATAACAGAGTTATTGAAAGAAATAACAGACAAGACAGATCTATGGCTCGCTGAACCTCCAACCAGGCATGCTTGTGTATGATAAGGATTGTTACCTGGTGGCTGCTGTGAAGCTTGGCAAGCTGACACATGTACTATGCTTGGTCCACTTGTTCAACTTAGTTTTTCATCAGTTTCTGATGAGATTTTTCAGAACTACTTGTGAAGATATGCGCTTGACCATCCATTTCTGCAAGTCAGCTACAGCTGCCGCCACTATGGCACTTCGGCAGCAGCGCATGCAAGTACCAGCTCACCGACTGGTGTGCAACATGTCCATGCACTGAAATTCCACACTGCACATGTTGGCTAGGCTTTTTGAGCAACAGAAGCTAGTTGAATACCAGCTCCAACATGCCCTTCGGTATACTGGTCAGCCCCCACACATAACTGAAGAGTGGGCATGGATGTCTGACATTTGTGCGGTTCTCCAAGACTCCAGAAAGATGGTTAGCGGAAATGGCGCCATAGTCAGTACAACAATTTTGCTTCTGTGCCCACTTAAACAGTTACTGCTCACAATTAAAGATGAAGCTTCACATGCGGACCAGGTGGAGATGGAGGAAGACCTGAGATGGAAATACTACACAGCCTCATCCAATCTGCTCAGCACAGATTCTCTAACAATGAGGTGGAGTAGGCAGCTGAGGAGGAAGAGGAATAGGAGCTGGTTGCTAGCACAACAGAGGCTAGTACCCACACAAGCTTTGTCCCATCTCTTCTAGGTGGATGGGCTGAGGAGGGGAATGAGGATGGAGGAGGAGGAGATGGAGAGTCATCATCATAGGGAGCTTGGCACATATGGCCAACTTTATGTACTGCTGCCTTTCCCGTGACCCTCACATATTCATCTTGGCCAAAAAAGAGTACTGATTGTTCACCCTGCTAGACCCAAGCTACAAGGAAAATCGTGCATCTCTCCTTCCTGAGTCTGAGATGTCTGCTAAAATTTTGGATTACCAAGAAGTCCATTGTGGAAAATATGTTGAAAAAATTCCTATCAGACAATGCTGGCGGCAGGGAGCAAGCTTCCTTGCCCAACCAATGAGTAGAGGCAAGGAAGACACCACATATATTAGAGGCAGGGGTACACTGTCAAAGGCCTAGGCCAATTTTGTGACACCCTCCTAGCATCCAGGTTCTGATGACTGGGTATTTTTGACAAGGAGGGGAAAAAAAAGCTTTAAAGAGTCAAGTAATACCTGGTCAACTAAACCAGCATACTCCCTAATCCCTCTGTGACCTTCAATCAGTGTCGGACTGGTGGGCCCAGGCAATGACACCTGCTGGGGCAGCTGTCTAGGGCTCTCGCTGCTCCATGGGCCCCTAGCCAGTGACGTATCACTAATAGTGGCACACCATGCAGCTGCTATGGGGCCTCTGAGTCAGGGGGCCCCACTCGGTGCCAGCAGGCCAGCAGCGAGAGACAGGAGGCAGAAGCCTGTCCCCACTGCTAAAGAGAAATTAATATCCACTCTTCCCCACGTCCCCATGAGCGTGGAGAGGGGTGAATATTCATTTCACTGTAATGGCTGGCATCGGAGATGGAGGGAGGCCCAGCAGGTGGCTAACACTGAGGGCAATCTGGCCTGTTTATCCAGCCCTGAGGCTCCGGGGGCCCCTGGCCAGATTGCCCTCGTGTGCAGCAGGCAGGGAGTGATGCCTGCAGCTCCGCTGCCTTACAGGAGAAAATGGCAGCGGAGCTGCAGGGATCCATCCTGCTTCCTACCTGGTGCTTCCTGTGTGATACAGCAGCGCAACTGGATGATGTCATCATTCACTGCACAGCTGTGCTAACACTGAGGGCAATCTGGCCTGTTTATCCAGCCCTGAGGCTCCGGGGGCCCCTGGCCAGATTGCCCTCGTGTGCAGCAGGCAGGGAGTGATGCCTGCAGCTCCGCTGCCTACAGGAGAAAATGGCAGCGGAGCTGCAGGGATCCATCCTGCTTCCTACCTGGTGCTTCCTGTGTGATACAGCAGCGCAACTGGATGTTGTCATCATTCACTGCACAGCTGTGCCAGAGAGGAAGCTGCCAGCGAAGAAGATGCTGCTGGAGTATGGACAGAAGTGAGCGGTGCTGTGTGCGTGTGTGTCTGCGGGGGAACGAGCAGAGAGGTGTGTATATGTGTGTGCAGGGGAACATGCAGAGAGGTGTGTGTAGGTGCTGAAGAGGGCAATGATGTGGGTGATGGAAAGGACAATTAGGGTGATGGAGGAGGAGGCAATGATGGAGGTGGAAAGTGCAATGATTGGGGTGATGGGGAGAAAACAATGATAGAGGTAGTGGAAAGGGCGATGATGGGGTGGTGGGGGAAAAGGCAATGATAGAGGAAATGGAGAGCGCAATGATCGGGGAGAAGGCAAAGATGGTGGTGAAAAGGACAATGGGGTGGTGGAGGAGAAGGCAATGATGGAGGTGGTGGAATGGGCAATGATGGGGCGATGAGTTAGAAGGCATTGATGGAGGTGGTGATGAGGACAATGATGGGGTGGAGGAGGATAACAATGATGGAGCTGGTGGAGAGGGTTATGAGAGGCTACATTATATTCTATGAGGGGGCTGCATTATACTATATGAGGGCTGCATTATATTCTATGAGGGGGCTGCATTATATTCTATGAGGGGGCTACCCCAACATCTGCTACATAATTAAGATGTGTACTACCTTATACCCTGATAGCGTGTTTTACCGCACAACTGGTGGTCTTGTATTTATTTCTATGTAGCTACACAGTAGGCCCCAATAATGATTTTCCCTGGGTGAGCCCAAGGTCTGACGATGCCTTCAACAATTGGGTCTCATATCTAGAAACCTGGCATGAGCTGTCCCTCAATACCTTGGAGGAGGTGTGCTGGCCTGCCAATAGCGTCCTGTCTGAGCGGGTTTTTAGCTCTGTTAAATAGACTGACCGCGCTCCAGGAGAGAATAGCACAGAGCAAACTAGGTGGGTCCAATGAACAAAGAAAGTATAGAGACTGGTAGCCGTCCAATAAAACAGTTCTGCTGGGATGGGTCATAGTAGACAGTGAACTCTGCACCATAAGACATTTTCTCACTGTGCTAGCTGTGATCTCACCAGTTAAGGGGCACTTCTGGGAACCCAGCCTCAGTGACTGGCGGTAACCCTGATGACGTTACCACTAGTCACTGATGCTGCACTCACAGCAGCTCATTCCACAGTAGTTCTCAGCCTGGATGGTCTTGGCACCATCCAGGTTAAAAACTGTTTACCCCAAGCATGGACAGAATGTCAAACAGTTGAGGAATATTGTTGCTTTTAATTTTTTCTTTTCACAGGAGGCGAGTGCTTCAATGAAATGGGCGTTAGGTCAATATAACTATTTTTGTTATTTTTAAATTAAAAAAAGGAAAAGTGTTGATTTTTAATTTCAAATAAAAGACTTTATACTTGATGTGTGTATACTTGCAATATAACTACAGTGGGGCAAAAAAGTATTTAGTCAGTCAGCAATAGTGCAAGTTCCACCACTTAAAAAGATGAGAGGCGTCTGTAATTTACAGAGGTAGGTAGACCTCAACTATGGGAGACAAACTTGAGAAAAAAAAATCCAGAAAATCACATTGTCTGTTTTTTTTAACATTTTATTTGTATATTAAGGTGGAAAATAAGTATTTGGTCAGAAACAAACAATCAAGATTTCTGGCTCTCACAGACCTGTAACTTCTTCTTTAAGAGTCTCCTCTTTCCTCCACTCATTACCTGTAGTAATGGCACCTGTTTAAACTTGTTATCAGTATAAAAAGACACCTGTGCACACCCTCAAACAGTCTGACTCCAAACTCCACTATGGTGAAGACCAAAGAGCTGTCAAAGGACACCAGAAACAAAATTGTAGCCCTGCACCAGGCTGGGAAGACTGAATCTGCAATAGCCAACCAGCTTGGAGTGAAGAAATCAACAGTGGGAGCAATAATTAGAAAATGGAAGACATACAAGACCACTGATAATCTCCCTCGATCTGGGGCTCCACGCAAAATCCCACCCCGTGGGGTCAGAATGATCACAAGAACGGTGAGCAAAAATCCCAGAACAACGCGGGGGGACCTAGTGAATGAACTGCAGAGAGCTGGGACCAATGTAACAAGGCCTACCATAAGTAACACACTACGCCACCATGGACTCAGATCCTGCAGTGCCAGACGTGTCCCACTGCTTAAGCCAGTACATGTCCGGGCCCGTCTGAAGTTTGCTAGAGAGCATTTGGATGATCCAGAGGAGTTTTGGGAGAATGTCCTATGGTCTGATGAAACCAAACTGGAACTGTTTGGTAGAAACACAACTTGTCGTGTTTGGAGGAAAAAGAATACTGAGTTGCATCCATCAAACACCATACCTACTGCAAAGCATGGTGGTGGAAACATCATGCTTTGGGGCTGTTTCTCTGCAAAGGGGCCAGGACGGGTACATGAAAGAATGAATGGGGCCATGTATCGTGAGATTTTGAGTGCAAACCTCCTTCCATCAGCAAGGGCATTGAAGATGAAACGTGGCTGGGTCTTTCAACATGACAATGATCCAAAGCACACCGCCAGGGCAACGAAGGAGTGGCTTCGTAAGAAGCATTTCAAGGTCCTGGAGATGCCTAGCCAGTCTCCAGATCCCAACCCTATAGAAAACCTTTGGAGGGAGTTGAAAGTCCGTGTTGCCAAGCGAAAAGCCAAAAACATTACTGCTCTAGAGGAGATCTGCATGGAGGAATGGGCCAACATACCAACAACAGTGTGTGGCAACCTTGTGAAGACTTACAGAAAGCGTTTGACCTCTGTCATTGCCAACAAAGGATATATTACAAAGTATTGAGATGAAATTTTGTTTCTGACCAAATACTTATTTTCCACCATAATATGCAAATAAAATGATAAAAAAAAACAGACAATGTGATTTTCTGGATTTTTTTTTCTCAGTTTGTCTCCCATAGTTGAGGTCTACCTATGATGTAAATTACAGACGCCTCTCATCTTTTTAAGTGGTGGAACTTGCACTATTGCTGACTGACTAAATACTTTTTTGCCCCACTGTATATGATTAGTAATGGATACTAAGCCGTGAGCTTGATGTCACCGGACAATACAAAGGTGACATCATCCCCACAAATATGAACCTAACTTGCCACCACAGGGCAAGTAGGAAGAGTCAGGCAAAGCATCAGAATGTGCCTTTTCTCTTCAGTTACGGGCTGCTGTTTTTTGGCTGGGAACCAATTATTATGGCCCCTTACCAGCCTGAGAATACCAGTTCCTAGTTGTCTGCTTTAGCTTGGCTGGTTGTCAAAAATGGGGGTGACCCCGCTACATTTTTTAAAAATATTAAAATAATTAAAAAAAAAAAACAGCATGGGGTCCCCTCTATTCTTGATAACCAGACTTGCTAACGCTGACAGCTGAGGGTTACAGCTCGAAGCTGTCAGTTTTGCCTGGTTGGTTATCAAAAAATTATTTATTTACAGCTCAAGTGCCGGCTGATAAATACTCCCATCAGCCGCCACCTGCTCTCACTATTATTAGTGGTAACAAGTGTAGACTGATGAGAGTAATAGTCACATCAGCCAGCGACAGTGACCGGAGGTAAACCTTTTACCTCTAATCACAGCTGTGGGCTCACGCTCTCATTTGACAGCATGGGAACCACGGCTGTCTGACTAGCAGTAATGATTTTACCACTGACAGAGGCAGTGGTTGCTGTATTGTCATGCAATTGACAGCTCGAGAAATACTCGGTGTTCATGGGGCCGACCCTGAACAGTAACACGGACTTTCTGGTGAAGTCCGTGTTCGAAGTCTGTGCCTGAACAGTAGGTATTCGGTACGGATGCCGAACGTTACTGGTCGAATTTGCCCATCTCCAGTAATAAGCACCTTGAGACCCCAGGTGTTCACAGAAGTTTATAACATTGACTTGCTTTTTTGTGAATTGAATTGAAACATTTATTGGGAACATTTTACATAAAATTTGGGATCACATTTATCCTACGCTCTACACTGAGCATTTATATCGGGGTTTCCAGGTAGATCTCAGAGTGACATGATTCATATGAAACCTCCCAAAGGATCCATTCACTATAATGAGGCAGCAGAGTTTTTTTGGACTCTGACACTTTTATGCACGCCCAAAAAGATGGACACCGTCAGACGGTGTCCATAGTGCCTCCATCAGCCTCATAGGAAATCTTCCGCCAGGGGTTCCGTCTGAATCACGTATTTCAGAAATTTACATGGAAACGGAAACCCCAGTGTAAGTACTCAGCGTAAAGCACAGGATAAATGAGTCAAGCCTTACTGCAATTTTTGGGAGACAGAATGAACAAATCAACAGCAGGTGAACAATTGGTTTTAATTAATTTTTATGCCATGTCTCATACAGCATAAGAGATTAGACAACTTTATTCTTTGGGTAGGTGCAATTACAGCGATACCAGATTTATATATTTTTAATGTTTGGCTGCTGTTACTCATTAAAAGATGCTTTTTTTTGCAAAAGCTAGTCTTGGCATCACAATATTTAGATAGCTATGATTTTTTCATATTTCTGCCAACCAAGTCACGTGAGGGCTTGTTTTTTGCTGTATGAGCTGACGTTTTTAATGGTACCATTTTCGGGCACATAACATTGTTTGATCACTTTCTATTCTTTTTTGTGGGGGGGATGCCATTCCGCATGTGCTAAAATTGATAAGGTGATACCACATTTATATAATTGTTTTATGGTTTTTTTGCTTTTACAAAATAAAAAAAAATTTATGGAAAAAATTATTTTTTGCATCGCTTTATTCTGAGAGCTATAACTTTTTTTATTTTCCTGCTGATGGAGCTGTATGATGGCTTGTTTCATGCGGGACAAGATGATGTTTCTGAGTGGGCCCCTAACCGGTAACCCTGATTATAACTCAGGTGGCGCACTCTAGTCGTGGGTATTGGGGAATCTCAGCAGATGACAGCGCTGTAACTGAAAAAAATCTCTATACAATGGCCAAGACTGATATTACCACCATATGGTGAACATATACTGGTAGATACCAGTGCTGCAGAATATACAAGAGTTCACAATACAGTTACAGATAATAACTTACAGGTGACGTTCTTTCTGATAGTCATTCACATTGACATCTTACTCAGACCGACATGACGTCTCCAGCCAGTACTTGTATGCACAGATTACAACAGACACATCTGACTTCTCACATTTCCAGCAACATCCCCATCTATTCCCAACCTGTACAAATGCTCTCCCCTCTGTACCAGTCTGTCACTGTAAATTTGTTTACTGTAAACGATATCTATAACTGTATGTAACCCTTTTCTCATGTACAGCACCATGGAATTAATGGTGCTATATAAATAAATAATAATAATAACGTGCTGTCACCCCAATACTGAGCCGCAGCTGCCGTATGTGTCCCTATTACTGCACCTGCTGTGTGGTACAAGCTCTTGGATCCTCTTTCTGCCTCACATAGTAATGCCACCACTGTGCCCTATACATAGTAGAATGTCTCTTTTTTGCCCTCACAGTAGCTCCCACACTGTATACAGACCCCAGTTTATGACAGCCCCCACAGTAACTCCCTCACTCTATATAGGCCCCGATATTGTATGATGGCCCCCACAGTAGCCTTTAAACTGTACTGTATAATGGCCCTCGCATTATCTCCAAAACTGTATAATGGCCCCCGCCATAGCTATCATTCAGTATACTGGCCCCCCGCATTAGCCCACATATTGTATAATGGCCCCCAATTTGCTCTGATGCTGTATAATGACCCCCGGCATTAACTTCCATGCTGTATAATGACCTCCACATTTGCTCATTCGCTGTATAACTGTCAACGAATTAGTTCTAACACTGTATAATTGCCCCTGCAATAGCTATCACATTGTATACTGGCCCCCGCATTAGCTCTCACACTGTGTAATGGACCCCGCAGTAGCTCCCACGCCTTTGATTCTGATCTGTCTGTGTGCTACAACTTGAGGGGTAATTTGAAGAGGGGGAGGTAGATTGTTACTCATGTAAAGAAGAAAGTGCACCCCTGGTACATCTTCTCTTTTTTTCCTTTATCTGCCTTTGGGTGTCTTGTTATGTTCAGGGGCCTATACCTATATGTGAATATTTATACGCACCTACTGGCTGTTTGTATTTTCTTCTATTTGGCTCTTTATCATATATATTCATCGTCCACTTTATTGGATTTATTTTAATAAAATGAATTGGGTTTTCATGCTTGCCACCCTGGATTTACAATATGAGATGATAGGAGCCTGACCCCAACTATAGGACTACGTCACATGATGTGTATATACTGTACATGTACATATACGGTATATATATATATATATATATATATATATATATATATATATACTATACATTTTTACATTTATCGATATACAGTATATATATGAAGAGGGAAAGAGACATTCTAATCTCTGCTGTCCTGCAGCCGAGGTCACGTCTGTCAGTGCAGGGCATGATACTGACTACTCATGTCAGTCTCTATCTGGGGGCACAAAGAGATTTATGGCGGCTGCATTGAAGTCTTTAACAGATATGGTGATGCTCCAGCGATTTCAATTGACAGACACCAATCTGTTTAAAAGTTCAACCAGCCGCTATAAATCCACTGTGCTTCAGATAGCAAGACCCCAAACACAAGATAAGAAATCATCCAGGACTTGTCAGCAGGTGATCTGCTTCCTGCCTCCTGCTCACTGCACAGACACCTCCGAGCCCCCGGTTGCGGGCAGCAGCCTGAGCTCCTACTACAGTACCACAGCCTGTCCTTTCTCCTCTCAGCAGAAAGAAGCAGGTGCCCTGCGCTGTGAGGTCTCTCCTGCAGACACAGCGTGCAATGTGGGCGTGTCTGCAGTTTGACTCCTGCAGCTAAGGCTACTTTCACACTTGCGTCATGTTAGATCCGTCGCAATGCGTCATTTTGGGAAAAAACGCATCCTGCAAATGTGCCCACAGGATACGTTTTTTCCCATAGACTTGTATTGCCGACGGATCGCGACGTATGGCCATAAGTCACGTCCATCGTGCACTGGATGCATCGTGTTTTGGTGGACCGTCGTCACAAAAAAACTTTCAAAGGATCGTTTTTTCGTACGTTGCATCTGCCATTTCCTACTGCACATGCGCGGCCGGAACTCTGCCCCCTCCTCCCCGGGACTTTAGAATGGGCAGCGGATGCGTTGAAAAACTGCATCCGCTGCCCACGTTTTGCCGAATTTTCACAATGTTCGTCAGTACGTCGCGCCGACCCTTAGCGACGGCCGCGTACCGGCGCAAGTGTGAAAGAAGCCTTAGAGGTACAGTTCTGGGCCAGCATTCAGCATCCTCGGTCTATAGAACAACAGACAGCTGTAGTGCAGGGAGATCATGTCTCCCTGCACTACAGTGGAGCTTAACTGTATCGGCGTGTTGTGCACGCCTATATAGTTAGCATCGGCAGTAGCTCCAGGTGGGCCCCTGTGAGCAGTCGGCCTTGGTCGACCGCACCCTCTGCCCCCCTGGTAGCTACGCTACTGCCTCTATGGGATTTTCACCTTCAGCACTCTGATCACAGTTATAAAGCATATTAATGCATTTTCATTGCTATGCTTTATATATGTCATATGATCGCTCAGGTGCAATTGCGCACACAAAGTGAGCACAAAATCGCCATGACGTATCCATGGATATATTGTGGCACAGTCACTGACAAACTGCTGCAGGGGAGATATTATTCACTGAGACTATTAGCTTCTGTGATTTGAAATGGAGACATTTGATCAAGCGCACTAAGTGCCACGGCCATTTTAACTCCTTTGTGACAGAGCCAATTTGGTACTTAATGACCGAGCCAATTTTTACAATTCTGACCACTGTCACTTTATGAGGTTATAACTCGGAAACGCTTCAAAGGATCCCACTGATTTTGAGACTGTTTTTTCGTGACATATTGTACTTCATGCTAGTGGTAAAATTTATTTGATAAGACTTGTGTTTATTTATGAAAAAAACTGAAATTTGGCAAAAATTTTGAAAATGAAGCAATTTTCAAACTTAGAATTTTTGTACCCTATCAGAGAGATATGTCACACAAAATAGTCAGTAAAATAACATTTCCCACATGTCTACTTTACATCAGCACAATTTTGGAAACATACTTTTTTTTGTTAGGACGTTATAAGGGTTAAAAGTTAGATTTCTCATTTTTCCAACAAACTTTACAAAGCCATTCTTTTAGGGACCACCTCACATTTGAAGTGAGTTTGGGCAGTCAATATAACAGAAAATACCCAAAAGTGATACCATTCTAAAAACTGCACCCCTTAAGGTATGCAAAACCACATTCAAGCAGTTTATTAACCCTTCAAACCTAACCATAACACACCCCTAACCCTGATCCCAACCCTAACCGTAATCCCAACCATAACCACAACCTTAACTTTAGCCCAACCCTAGCCCCAACCCTAACCCAACCCAAAATAAATCCAAGCTTTAGCCCAACCCAAACTTTAGCTTTAGCTCAACCCTAACTCTAGCTTTATCCCAACTCTAACTGCAGCTTTATAAAAGCAACGGGGGGGCTTCCATAACACCTCAGCAGTGCCACGGGCTGACCGCCTCCATGCCATGCCGCATTGATGTAGTAATTGATGCAAAAGGAGCCCCGACCAAGTATTGAGTACATTTACTGACCATACATTTCAGTAGGCCAACATTTCGGATTTGAAAATCAATTTTCAGGCTGGTGTTATAAAGTATTCTAATTTACTGAGATAATGACTTTTGGGTTTTCATTGGCTGTAAGCCATAATCATTAACAGATTAACAGAACTAAACACTTGAAATAGATCACTCTGTTTGTAATGTCTATATAACATATGAGTCTCTCTCTATTTGTATTGGAGAACTGAAATAAATTAACTTTTTGATGACATTCTAATTTTGTGAAAAACACCTATATACACTGTGTGCACAATTATTAGGCAAGTTGTATTTTGATCACATGATACTTTTTATACTTGTTGTCCTACTCCAAGCTGTTCAGGCTTGAGAGCCAACTACCAATTAAGTAAATCAGGTGATATGCATCTCTGAAATGAGGAGGGGTGCTGTCTAATGACATCAAAACCCTATATAAGGTGTGCTTAATTATTAGGCAACTTCCTTTCCTTTGGCAAAATGGGTTAGAAGAGAGATTTGACGGGCTCTGAAAAGTCCAAAATTGTGAGATGTCTTGCAGAGGGATGCAGCAGTCTTGAAATTGCCAAATGTTTGAAGCGTGGTCACCAAACAATCAAGCGTTTCATGGCAAATAGCCAACAGGGTCGCAAGAAGCGTGTTGGACAAAAAAGGCGCAAAATAACTGCCCAGGAATTGAGGAAAATCAAGCGTGAAGCTGCCAAGATGCCATTTGCCACCAGTTTTGCCATATTTCAGAGCTGCAACGTTACTGGAGTAACAAAAAGCACAGGGTGTGCGATACTTAGGGACATGGCCATGGTAAGGAAGGCTGAGAAACAACCACCTTTGAACAAGAAACATAAGATAAAACAAGACTGGGTCAAGAAATATCTTAAAGGGAAGGTGCCATCAAAAAAAAAAATTTTTCAGAAATTGTAAAAATGTAAAGAATTAATGATTACATTTTCTTAAAAAATATTATCATTTGTTTATAATTTAGTAAAATATGAAAAATAATTTGAAAAGTTTTGGAATTTCCACTTTTAACCCCTTTCTGACATCGGACGTACTATCCCGTCGAGGTGGGGTGGGCCCCTATGACCACCGACGGGATAGTACGTCCAGCGCGATCGGCGGCGCTCACAGGGGGAGCGCGGCCGATCACGGCCGGGTGTCAGCTGCCTATCGCAGCTGACATCCGGCACTATGTGCCGGCACATACTACCGCTCCCGGCACATTAACCCCCGGCACACCGCGATCAAATATGATCGCGATGTGCCGGCGGTGCAGGGAAGCATCGCGCAGGGAGGGGGCTCCCTGCGGGCTTCCCTGAGCCCCCCGCAGCAACGCGATGTGATCGCGTTGCTGCGAGGGTCTTACCTCCCTCCCTGCTTGTTCCAGGCCCGGATCCAAGATGGCCGCGGATCCGGGTCCTGCAGGGAGGGACGTGGCTTCACAGAGCCTGCTCAGAGCAGGCACTGTGAAGCAGCCTGCACTGCTATCAGATTGGTGATCTGACAGAGTGCTGTGCAAACTGTCAGATCACCGATCTGTGATGTCCCCCCCTGGGACAATGTAAAAAAGTAAAAAAAAAATTTCAAAATGTGTAAAAAAAAATAAAAAAAATATATTCCTAAATAATGAAAAAATATATATATATTATTCCCCTAAATACATTTCTTTATTTAAATTAAAAAAAACCAATAAAAGTACACATATTTAGTATCGCCGCGTCCATAACGGCCCGACCTATAAAACTGGCCCACTAGTTAACCCCTTCAGTAAACACCGTAAGAAAAAAAAAAAAAAAACGAGGCAAAAAACAACGCTTTATTATCATACCGCCGAACAAAAAGTGGAATAACACGCGATCAAAAAGACAGATATAAATAACCATGATACCGCTGAAAGCATCATCTTGTCCCGCAAAAATCGAGCCGCCATATAGCATCATCAGCAAAAAAAAAAAAGTTAGTCCTGAGAATAAAGCGATGCAAAAATAATTATTTTTTCTATAAAATGGTTTTTATCGTATAAAAGCGCCAAAACACAAAAAAAGATATAAATGAGGTGTCGCTGTAATCGTACTGACCCGAAGAATAAAACTGATTTATCAATTTTACCAAACGCGGAACGGTATAAACGCCTCCCCCAAAAGAAATTCATGAATAGCTGGTTTTTGGTCATTCTGCCTCACAAAAATCGGAATAAAAAGCGATCAAAAAATTTAACGTGCCCAAAAATGTTACCAATAAAAACGTCAACTCGTCCCGCAAAAAACAAGACCTCACATGACTCTGTGAACCAAAATATGGAAAAATTATAGCTCTCAAAATGTGGTAACGCAAAAAATATTTTTTGCAATAAAAAGCGTCTTTCAGTGTGTGACGGCTGCCAATCATAAAAATCCGCTAAAAAAACCGCTATAAAAGTAAATCAGACCCCCCTTCATCACCCCCTTAGTTAGGGAAAAATTAAAAAAATGTATTTATTTCCATTTTTCCATTAGGGCTAGGGTTAGGGTTAGGGCTAGGGCTAGGGTTAGGGCTAGGGTTAGGGCTAGGGTTAGGGCTAGGGTTAGGGCAAGGGTTAAGGTTGGGGCTAAAATTACGGTTAGGGTTTAGATTACATTTACAGTTGGGAATAGGGTTGGGATTAGGGTTAGGGGTGTGTCAGGGTTAGAGGTGTGGTTAGGGTTACTGTTGGGATTAGGATTAGGGGTGTGTTTGGATTAGGGTTTCAGTTATAATTGAGGGGTTTCCACTGTTTAGGCACATCAGGGGCTCTCCAAATGCGACATGGCGTCCGATCTCAATTCCAGCCAATTCTGCGTTGAAAAAGTAAAACAGTGCTTCTTCCCTTCCGAGCTCTCTCGTGTGCCCAAACAGGGGTTTACCCCAACATATGGGGTATCAGTGTACTCAGGACAAATAGGACAACAACTTTTGGGGTCCAATTTCTCCTATTACTCTTGGGAAAATACAAAACTGGGGGCTAAAAAATAATTTTTGTGGGAAAAAGATTTTTTATTTTCACAGCTCTGCGTTATAAACTGTAGTGAAACACTTGGGGGTTCAAAGTTCTCACAACACATCTAGATAAGTTCCATGGGGGGTCTAGTTTCCAATATGGGGTCCATTGTGGGGGATTTCTACTGTTTAGGTACATTAGGGGTTCTGCAAACGCAATGTGACACCTGCAGACCATTCCATCTAAGTCTGCATTCCAAATGAAGCTCCTTCCCTTCCGAGCCCTCCCAAGCGCCCAAACAGTAGTTCCCCCCCACATATGGGGTATCAGCGCACTCAGGACAAATTGGACAACAAATTTTGGGGTCCAATTTCTCCTGTTACCCTCGGGAAAATACAAAACTGGGGGCTAAAAAATAATTTTTGTGGGAAAAAATTTTTGTTTTATTTTTACGGCTCTCCATTATAAACTTCTGTGAAGCCCTTGGTGGGTCAAAGCGCTCACGACACATGTAGATAAGTTCCTTAGGGGGTCTACTTTCCAAAATGGTGTCACTTGTGGGGGGTTTCTACTGTTTAGGTACATTAGGGGCTCTGCAAACGCAATGTGACACCTGCAGACCATTCCATCTAAGTCTGCATTCAAATGGCACTCCTTCCCTTCCGAACCCTCCCATGCGCCCAAACAGTGGTTCCCCCCACATATGGTGTATCATCGCACTCAGGACAAATTGGGCAACAAATTTTGGGATCCACTTTCTCCTGTTACCCTCGGGAAAATACAAAACTGGGGGCTAAAAAAATAATTTTTGTGGGAAAAATTTTTTGTTTATTTTTACGGCTCTGCATTATAAACTTCTGTGAAGCACTTGGTGGGTCAAAGTGCTCACCACACCTCTAGATAAGTTCCTTAGGGGGTCTACTTTCCAAAATGGTGTCACTTGTGGGGGGTTTCAATGTTTAGGCACATCAGTGGCTCTCCAAACGCAACATGGCGTCCCATCTCAATTCCTGTCAATTTTGCATTGAAAAGTCAAACGGCGCTCCTTCCCTTCCGAGCTCTCCCGTGTGCCCAAACAGTGGTTTACCCCCACATATGGGGTATCAGCGTACTCAGGACAAATTGTACAACAACATTTGGGGTCCAATTTCTTCTTTTACCCTTGGGAAAATAAAAAATTGGGTGCGGAAAGTTAATTTTTGTGAAAAAATATGATTTTTTATTTTTACAGTTCTACATTATAACCTTCTGTGAAGCACTTGGTGGGTCAAAGTGCTCACCACACCTCCAGATAAGTTCCTTAGGGGGTCTACTTTCCAAAGTGGTGTCACTTGTGGGGGGTTTCAATGTTTAGGCACATCAGGGGCTCTCCAAACGAAACATGGCGTCCCATCTCAATTCCAGTCAATTTTGCATTGAAAAGTCAAATGGCGCTCCTTCGCTTCCGAGCTCTGCCATGCGCCCAAACAGTGGTTTACCCCCACATGTTGGGTATTGGCGTACTCAGGACAAATTGTACAACTATGATTGGGGTCCATTTTCTCCTGTTACCCTTGGTAAAATAAAACAAATTGGAGCTGAATTAAATTTTTTGTGAAAAAAAGTTAAATGTTCATTTTTATTTAAACATTCCAAAAATTCCTGTGAAGCACCAGAAGGGTTAATAAACTTCTTGAATATGGTTTTGAGCACCTTGAGGGGTGTAGTTTTTAGAATGGTGTCACACTTGGGTATTTTCTATCATATAGACCCCTCAAAATGACTTCAAATGAGATGTGGTCCCTAAAAAAAAAAATGATGTTATAGAAATGAGAAATTGCTGGTCAACTTTTAACCCTTATAACTCCCTAACAAAAAAAAATTTTGGTTCCAAAATTGTGCTGATGTAAAGTAGACATGTGGGAAATGTTACTTATTAAGTATTTTGTGTGACATATCTCTGTGATTTAATTGCATAAAAATTCAAATTTGGAAAATTGCGAAATTTTCATAATTTTCGCTAAATTTCCATTTTTTTCACAAATAAACGCAGGTACTTTCAAATAATTTTTACCATTGTCATGAAGTACAATATGTCACGAGAAAACAATGTCAGAATCACTGGGATCCGTTGAAGCGTTCCAGAGTTATAACCTCACAAAGGGACAGTGGTCAGAATTGTAAAAATTGGCCTGGTCATTAACGTGCAAACCACCCTTGGGGGTAAAGGGGTTAAACACTAGGGGGAGCAGCTGCTGAAATTTCAGAAAAACCTAGTGTACAACTAGCTCACATTACTGTACTGCAGTAATTATGGTCGGAGTCTGCTGACGTGTGTGATGTCTCCTCACTCCTCTCCTTCTGGGTGTTTGCTAAGGGATTAGAGAGGATGATATTCAGGAACCAAATGAGCAACCATTTTGTTGGTGACTGCAGAGTATGGCTGCCGTCACACTATCAGTATTTGGTCAGTATTTTACCTCAGTATTTGTAAGCCAAAACCAGGAGTGGAACAATTAGTGGAAAAGTATAATAGAAACATATGCACCACTTCTGCATTTATCACCCACTCCTGGTTTTAGCTACAAATACTGAGGTAAAATACTGACCAAATACTGAATGTGGACGGCAGCCTAAGGGTATGTGTCCACGTCCAGGATTGCATCAGGATTTGGTCAGGATTTTACATCAGTATTTGTAAGCCAAAACCAGGAGTGGAACAATTAGAGGAAAAGTATAATAGAAACATGTCACCACTTCTGTATTTATCACCCACTCCTGGTTTTGGCTTACAAATACTGATGTAAAATCCTGACCAAATCCTGATGCAATCCTGAACGTGGACACAAACCCTTAGGCTACTTTCACACTAGCGTTGTTTTCAATACGTTGCAATGCGTCGTTCAGGAGAAAAAACACATCCTGCAAAGTTGTCTGCAGGATGCGTTTTTTCCCCATAGACTAACATTACCGACGTATTGCCACACGTCGCAACTGTCGTGCGACGGTTGCGTCATGTTTTGGTGGACCGCCGCCACAAAAAAAGTTACATGTAACGTTTGCTTGTGCATCGAGTCCGCCATTTTCGACCGCGCATGCACGGCAGAAACTCCGCCCCATCCTCCCCAGACCTTACAATGGGGCAGCGGAAGCGTCGTAAGACTGCTTCCGCTGCCCACGTCGGACATTTCTTTCACAGCATACGTCGGCCCGACGCACTGCGACGGGCCCGTACCGACGCTAGTGTGAAAGCAGCCTTATACTGACAAGTAGACGGTCACCGAGGATGGCAGGCAGCAAGGATTCTGGGAGATATGTGGTGGAGGGAGCAGGGTGACAGCAGCACAGAGTATTTCAGGAGAGCAGTGTGCTGGTCTATAGGGGCCCCCTGTTTGGTGCGCGGAGCAGCCAGAGATTGTACATAGGGCGCTGTCTTTTATACACATGGATGGACCATCTGCTCCACAGAAATCCAGGAAACATTTCTGCGGATTGATGGCCTGTTCTGATCCAGACTTTGCATGTAGACCCCATTCCCCTCCTCCGATCCTGTCTTCTCCATCCTGTCCTGGCAATATGTGAAAGCGAGGTGACAGGCGCAGTCTGGAGTGACGCTGGGAAGGAAATGTAGCCATATAGTAACGATAAAAATGAGACCCCTGTCTTCAGCTACCTCACCAGCCCTCCCCTGACTACACCTAACTGGAGGTCATGCTGCCCCCTCTATTACCCCAGACCCGCGTGCAGGTGCTCAGCCAGAACCACCATAGAATGGGTCCGCTTTCTGAAGATAATACTGCCATAGTGTTCTCACATAATACCGCCATATAGATCACACATAATACCACCAGTGTTCTCACATACCGCCAAATAGATCACACATAATACCACCAGTGTTCTCACATACCGCCATATAGATCACACAATACTGCCAGTGTTCTCACATAATACCGCCATATAGATCACACATAATACCACCAGTGTTCTCACATACCGCCATATAGATCACACAATACTGCCAGTGTTCTCACATAATACCGCCATATAGATCACACATAATACTGCCATAGTGTTCTCACATAATACCGCCATATAGATCACACATAATACTGCCATAGTGTTCTCACATAATACCGCCATATAGATCACACATAATACTGCCAGTGTTCTCACATAATACCGCCATATAGATCACACATAATACTGCCATAGTGTTCTCACATAATACCGCCATATAGATCACACATAATACTGCCATAGTGTTCTCACATAATACCGCCATATAGATCACACATAATACTGCCAGTGTTCTCACATAATACCGCCATATAGATCACACAATACTGCCATAGTGTTCTCACATAATACCGCCATATAGATCACACATAATACCACCAGTGTTCTCACATACCGCCATATAGATCACACATAATACCACCAGTGTTCTCACATACCGCCATATAGATCACACATAATACTGCCAGTGTTTTCACATAATACCGCCATATAGATCACACACAATACCACCATATAATTCTCACAATACTGATCAAGCATAATACCACCATACAGATCACATAATACCGTCATATAGATCTCACATAATGCAGCATGACGCCCGCAGCTCCTGTTATCGCACGCATTGAGTTGTGTGTGCAATGGGTAAAGATATGCAGGGGGGAGAGGAGTGCATAGGAGTGGATTAGATACACGGTTCACCAGACAGTATCACACAAGAGGATTAGATACACGGCTCAGCATATCACACAGTATAGGATTAGATACATGGCTCAGCAGACAGTATCACACAGGAGAGGATTAGATACACGGCTCAGCAGACAGTATCACACAGGAGAGGATTAGATACACGGCTCAGCAGACAGTATCACACAGGATAGGATTAGATAAACGGCTCAGCAGACAGTATCACACAGGAGAGGATTAGATACACGGCTCAGCAGACAGTATCACACAGGAGAGGATTAGATACACGGCTCAGCATAATATCACACTGTATAGGATTAGATACACGGCTCAGCAGTCAATATCACACAGGAGAGGATTAGATACACGGCTCAGCATAATATCACACAGTATAGGATTAGATACACGGCTCAGCAGACAGTATCACACAGGAGAGGATTAGATACACGGCTCAGCAGACAGTATCACACAGGAGAGGATTAGATACACGGCTCAGCAGACAGTATCACACAGGATAGGATTAGATACACGGCTCAGCATAATATCACACAGTATAGGATTAGATACACGGCTCAGCAGCCAGTATCACACAGGAGAGGATTAGATACACGGCTCAGCATAATATCACACAGTATAGGATTAGATGCACGGCTCAGCAGACAGTATCACACAGGAGAGGATTAGATACATGGCTCAGCAGACAGTATCACACAGGAGAGGATTAGATACACGGCTCAGCAGACAGTATCACACAGGAGAGGATTAGATACACGGCTCAGCAGACGGTATCACACAGTATAGGATTAGATACACGGCTCAGCAGACAGTATCACACAGGATAGGATTAGATACACGGCTCAGCATAATATCACACAGTATAGGATTAGATGCATGGCTCAGCATAGTATCACACATGAGAGGATTAGATACACGGCTCAGCATAATATCACACAGTATAGGATTAGATACATGGCTCAGCAGACAGTATCACACAGGAGAGGATTAGATACACGGCTCAGCATAATATCACACAGGAGAGGATTAGATACACGGCTCAGCATAATATCACACAGGAGAGGATTAGATACACGGCTCAGCATAATATCACACAGTATAGGATTAGAAACACGGCTCAGCAGTCAATATCACACAGGAGAGGATTAGATACACGGCTCAGCATAATATCACACAGAATAGGATTAGATACACGGCTCAGCAGACAGTATCACACAGGAGAGGATTAGATACACGGCTCAGCAGACAGTATCACACAGGAGAGGATTAGATACACGGCTCAGCAGACAGTATCACACAGGAGAGGATTAGATACACGGCTCAGCAGACAGTATCACACAGGATAGGATTAGATACACGGCTCAGCATAATATCACACAGTATAGGATTAGATACACGGCTCAGCAGCCAGTATCACACAGGAGAGGATTAGATACACGGCTCAGCATAATATCACACAGTATAGGATTAGATGCACGGCTCAGCAGACAGTATCACACAGGAGAGGATTAGATACATGGCTCAGCAGACAGTATCACACAGGAGAGGATTAGATACACGGCTCAGCAGACAGTATCACACAGGAGAGGATTAGATACACGGCTCAGCAGACGGTATCACACAGTATAGGATTAGATACACGGCTCAGCAGACAGTATCACACAGGATAGGATTAGATACACGGCTCAGCATAATATCACACAGTATAGGATTAGATGCATGGCTCAGCATAGTATCACACATGAGAGGATTAGATACACGGCTCAGCATAATATCACACAGTATAGGATTAGATACATGGCTCAGCAGACAGTATCACACAGGAGAGGATTAGATACACGGCTCAGCATAATATCACACAGGAGAGGATTAGATACACGGCTCAGCATAATATCACACAGGAGAGGATTAGATACACGGCTCAGCATAATATCACACAGTATAGGATTAGGACACAGGAACACATGGGCTACTCCTCTTGGGCTATCTGCACAAAAGCTGTTCTACCCTGTATGCACACATGGATTTTTCCTCTCTGAACCCTGTTCACACAGGTTATATACAGATGATCAGGTTTTTAAATACATCAGATAGGGATTGCATACATTAGTTAGGACTGCTCTGATAAGGGTATACCGTGAAGATTGGTAGAGCAGCTTAGGCTACGTTCACATTAGCGTCGCGTCGCCGTTGCGTCGGCGACGCAGCGGCGACGCAGCGGCGACGCGCCCCTATGTTTAACATAGGGGACGCGTGCGTTGTTTTGGTGGCGTTTTTCGCCACGTGCGTCGTTTCCGACGCTAGCGTCGGACGCAAGAAAACGCTACATGTAGCATTTTCTGTGCGTCCGATTTTCGTCAAAAACGACGCACGCGTCGCAAAACGCGCGCGTTTTTGCGCGCGTTTGCGCGCGTTTTTCCGTGCGTCGCCGCTGCGTCGCCGACGCAACGGCGACGCGACGCTAATGTGAACGTAGCCTTAGTATACATTTTTTGCAAAAAACGTATCAACCAAATACCCTGTTTTTTACATCTTTTACTAGCACTTGCGGATTACTGCAACATTTTTTCAAACTGAGTGTTTTTGGTTTTACTATTTTCTTTTGTGTCTTCAGGTTTCTTGGTGGTGTGTGAACATGATCATACAGACTTGTTCACTGTGCAAGTAGCCCATGTGTTCCTGTTTCCATAATTGTTCTCTTGTGTCTACAAGACTGGGGAGTTCCACCACTCCTCTTGGGCTATCTGCACAAAAGCTGTTCTACCCTGTATGCACACATGGATTTTTCCTCTCTGAACCCTGTTCACACAGGTTATATACAGATGATCAGGTTTTTAAATACATCAGATAGGGATTGCATACATTAGTTAGGACTGCTCTGATAAGGGTATACCGTGAAGATTGGTAGAGCAGCTTAGTATACATTTTTTGCAAAAAACGTATCAACCAAATACCCTGTTTTTTACATCTTTTACTAGCACTTGCGGATTACTGCAACATTTTTTCAAACTGAGTGTTTTTGGTTTTACTATTCTCTTTTGTGTCTTCAGGTTTCTTGGTGGTGTGTGAACATGATCATACAGACTTGTTCACTGTGCAAGTAGCCCATGTGTTCCTGTTTCCATAATTGTTCTCTTGTGTCTACAAGACTGGGGAGTTCCACCACTCCTCTTGGGCTATCTGCACAAAAGCTGTTCTACCCTGTATGCACACATGGATTTTTCCTCTCTGAACCCTGTTCACACAGGTTATATACAGATGATCAGGTTTTTAAATACATCAGATAGGGATTGCATACATTAGTTAGGACTGCTCTGATAAGGGTATACCGTGAAGATTGGTAGAGCAGCTTAGTATACATTTTTTGCAAAAAACGTATCAACCAAATACCCTGTTTTTTACATCTTTTACTAGCACTTGCGGATTACTGCAACATTTTTTCAAACTGAGTGTTTTTGGTTTTACTATTCTCTTTTGTGTCTACAGTATAGGATTAGATGCATGGCTCAGCAGACAGTATCACACAGGATAGGATTAGATACACGGCTCAGCAGACACTATCACACAGGATAGATTTAGATACACGGCTCAGCAGACAGTATCACACAGGAGAGGATTAGATACATGGCTCATCACAGTATAGTGATAGATGCACGGTCTGATGTCCTGTGGGGAGCTGCAGTGAGGTCGGAGCAGCACAGAGCCTCCCCCATCCCCCCTCTATTACCTCTCTGCAGCTCCTGATAGAGGACATCAGACGGCAGCACTCCTTCACCCTCTCTAGAGATTACAGCCACACACCAGGCAGCAGAGGACAGGGAACGGCCGCTGACAGTGTGAAGGGGAGACAGATGGAGCTGCTCCTCCAACAGCACAGCTCTCAGTCACAGTGGAGCTCACAGTCAGGTACACTCCACTGTAGGCTGAAGCAAGATGGCGCCGATCTCCTGCCTCTGCTGTGATGTGGAGACAGCCCAGGGGGCGTGGCCAGATCAGAGCAGAGAGCAGCTGAGCTTATAATGCATTGCTAGCTATGGGGTCGCCTCCCGACCGCAGCCTCCTATGTCCAGGGCTGCCGTATTTGCACAGTGTAAGTGTCGTGCTGGGACTCTTACACTGCTGCAAAGCAAAATGGCGGCGCCCAGTGGCTGCAAAAATAATTAATAATAAAAAATATATTAAAGTTAAAAAAAATAATTTTGTATTAAAAATAATTGTTTATATAAACAATTATTTTTAATACAAAAACAAAATTGCTGCACCTTCCCCTTGATTGACTTTTCAAAGGTTTTATGGACTGATGAAATGAGAGTGACTCTGGATGGGCCAGAGGCTGGATCAGTAAAGGGCAGAGAGCTCCACTCTGACTCCGACGCCAGCAAGATGGAGGTGGGGTACTGGTATGGGCTGGTGTCATCAATGATGAACTTGTGGGACCTTTTTGGGTTGAGGATGGAGTGAAGCCCAACTTCCAGACCTACTGCCATTTTCTGGAAGACAACTTCTTCAAGCAGTGATAAATAACAGAATTCCAATGTTCATTATCAATGGTGGAGATCAAATAACACAGTCATGAGATATCCAAGAACATATGTGTATATCTATATACACTTCTACATGTCCATTTATTACACCACCATCTATGCATGGAAATATGGATAACTGCAAAACTTAATTGGAACAGTCAAAAAAGGCACCAAGCAGTCATGAAATCCAAAATTACAATAACTTTATTATATTAAACAGAATAAAAAACTAGAACAACAACTCACAGCAGGGCTAAAAAGATGACAAGGGATGTCACCAACATCATGCCAAGCCCAAGGTAAGGGTACATCCCTGAATCAAGATAATAGCAAACAGGTAGTTTGTAAAGTGCAAAATATGAAATGCAGTAGCGATGGCATTCACCGAGACATAGAGCAGTGAAAACGTATACACACTACTAGTAAGCAGTCCAATATAAATACGCCCCTTGAAGAAGGTACCATTCCGAAAAGCACGTCGGGGTGGACGGGCGTCCCTTTAAACACTCACCATCTGCATCAGGTAATGTGCACGTTATACTGCAGTTGCTGTATACAGTATTTACCTTGGGCTTGGCATGATGTTGGTGACATCCCTTGTCATCTTTTTAGCCTGCTGTGCACTGTTGTTCTGTTTTTTTATTCTGTCTAATATAATAAAGTTTTTGTAATTTTGGATGTCATGACTGCTTGGTGCCTATTTTGACTGTTCTTCAAGCAGTGGAACAGGAAGAAGTCGCCTCCTGAAGAAGCGGTCAGTGAAACGCGCGTCGGGGCAGAGTGACGCCGTGGATCACCACACTACACACTTCTGGTAATGTTTTACTGCTTTATCTTATGGAGCTTTACCCTCACATCCACCACTTTGGTCAAAGGGTTTTTTGTACACCTTACCATATGCCGTAACTGCCACAACACATGATAGTCTAAGTTTTAGACATGAGTAAATTATATGGCTAGTATGGGCTATGGTATTTTCCCTATTAGATCCATTTAGAGGTCTCTTTGTGCGGTATCCAGCTCTCTTTGTATTTAATCACACCGGAGTGTTACAGGAATTTGGTGGTTTTCCTATGGTAATTATGTCCCTCTTTTTAGTGGATTTTGCACTTTTTTGTTATTATTTTTGTTATTGTATGTTGAATTTTGTTTTAATTTATGTTTAATAAATGATATTTTATTTACAAAGAACCACTTGTTTTGGGATTTACTATATAGTGTAATCACCAAAAAAATGTGATTTATTATCTGGTATTCAGTGGTACTTGTTCCCCTGGTGTAGGGGTATTCTATTGAGGGCAATTCTTTGTGAGTTATAATAGCAAACAGGTAGTTTGTAAAGTGCAAAATATGAAATGCAGTAGCGATGGTATTCACCGAGACATAGAGCAGTGAAAACGTATACACACTACTAGTAAGCAGTCCAATATAAATACACCCCTTGAGGAAGGTACCCAGCCAAAACGCACGTCGGGGTGGACGGGCGTCCCTTTAAACACTCACCATCTGCATCAGGTAATGTGCACATTATACTGCAGTTGCTGTATACGGTATTTACCTTGGGCTTGGCATGATGTTGGTGACATCCCTTGTCATCTTTTTAGCCCTGCTGTGCACTGTTGTTCTGTTTTTTTATTCTGTCTAATATAATAAACGTTTTGTAATTTTGGATGTCATGACTGCTTGGTGCCTATTTTGACTGTTCTTCAAGCAGTGGTACATGAAGAAGTCGGTATCGTTCAAGAAAAACATGATTTTCATGCAGGACAGTGCTCCATCACATGCCTCCAACTACTCCACAGCGTGGCTGGCCAGTAAAGGACTCAAAGAAGAAAAAATAATGACTTGGCCCCCCTTGTTCACCTAATATGAACCCCATAGAGAACCTGTGGTCCCTCATAAACAGTACACCTCTCGGAACAGTGTCTGGGAGGCTGTGGCGGCTGCTGCACGCAATGTTAATCGTAAACAGATCAAGCAACTGACAGAATCTATGGATGGAAGGCTGTTGAGTGCCATCCTAAAGAAAGGTGGCTATATTGGCCACTAATTATTTTGGGTTTTGTTTTTGCATGTCAGAAATGTTTATTTCTAAATTTTGTGCAGTGATATTGGTTTACCTGGTGAAAATAAACAAGTGAGATGGGAATATATTTGGTTTTTATTTAGTTGCCTAATAATTCTGCACAGTAAGGCCTGCGTCACACTTGCGAGTTTTACGGACGTATGAGCGCAGAAATTACGTCCATAAAACTCGCAAAACAAACGGCACAATTATTCTCTATGCCCCTGCTCCTATCTGCCGTATTTTACTGATCCGTATAATGCGGCTTTCTACGGCCGTACAAAATCGCAGCATGCTGCGTTTGTCAGCGTACTGCGCAGGAAATACGCCAATGAAAGTCTATGGAAGCGTGAAAAATACGGATTACACACAGACAAGCAGTGTGACTTGCGAGAAATACGCAGCGGTGTTAGAGAGAAAAGCCGGTAATTCATTGCGGTGAACAGTAAAATCACACTGACAGCTTCCAGTCCAATAGGTAGAATAAATGTGTACACATAGAATAGGTATATACAGTGGGGCAAAAAAGTATTTAGTCAGTCAGCAATAGTGCAAGTTCCACCACTTAAAAAGATGAGAGGCGTCTGTAATTTACATCATAGGTAGACCTCAACTATGGGAGACAAACTGAGAAAAAAAAATCCAGAAAATCACATTGTCTGTTTTTTTAACATTTTATTTGCATATTATGGTGGAAAATAAGTATTTGGTCAGAAACAAAATTTCATCTCAATACTTTGTAATATATCCTTTGTTGGCAATGACAGAGGTCAAACGTTTTCTTTAAGTCTTCACAAGGTTGCCACACACTGTTGTTGGTATGTTGGCCCATTCCTCCATGCAGATCTCCTCTAGAGCAGTGATGTTTTTGGCTTTTCGCTTGGCAACACGGACTTTCAACTCCCTCCAAAGGTTTTCCATAGGGTTGAGATCTGGAGACTGGCTAGGCCACTCCAGGACCTTGAAATGCTTCTTACGAAGCCACTCCTTCGTTGCCCTGGCGGTTTGCTTTGGATCATTGTCATGTTGAAAGACCCAGCCACGTTTCATCTTCAATGCCCTTGCTGATGGAAGGAGGTTTGCACTCAAAATCTCACGATACATGGCCCCATTCATTCTTTCATGTACCCGGATCAGTCGTCCTGGCCCCTTTGCAGAGAAACAGCCCCAAAGCATGATGTTTCCACCACCATGCTTTACAGTAGGTATGGTGTTTGATGGATGCAACTCAGTATTCTTTTTCCTCCAAACACGACAAGTTGTGTTTCTACCAAACAGTTCCAGTTTGGTTTCATCAGACCATAGGACATTCTCCCAAAACTCCTCTGGATCATCCAAATGCTCTCTAGCAAACTTCAGATGGGCCCGGACATGTACTGGCTTAAGCAGTGGGACACGTCTGGCACTGCAGGATCTGAGTCCATGGTGGCATAGTGTGTTACTTATGGTAGGCCTTGTTACATTGGTCCCAGCTCTCTGCAGTTTATTCACTAGGTCCCCCCGCGTGGTTCTGGGATTTTTGCTCACCGTTCTTGTGATCATTCTGACCCCACGGGGTGGGATTTTGCGTGGAGCCCCAGATCGAGGGAGATTATCAGTGGTCTTGTATGTCTTCCATTTTCTAATTATTGCTCCCACTGTTGATTTCTTCACTCCAAGCTGGTTGGCTATTGCAGATTCAGTCTTCCCAGCCTGGTCCAGGGCTACAATTTTGTTTCTGGTGTCCTTTGACAGCTCTTTGGTCTTCACCATAGTGGAGTTTGGAGTCAGACTGTTTGATGGTGTGCACAGGTGTCTTTTTATACTGATAACAAGTTTAAACAGGTGCCATTACTACAGGTAATGAGTGGAGGAAAGAGGAGACTCTTAAAGAAGAAGTTACAGGTCTGTGAGAGCCAGAAATCTTGATTGTTTGTTTCTGACCAAATACTTATTTTCCACCATAATATGCAAAAAAATTTATAAAAAAACAGACAATGTGATTTTCTGGATTTTTTTTTCTCAGTTTGTCTCCCATAGTTGAGGTCTACCTATGATGTAAATTACAGACGCCGCTCATCTTTTTAAGTGGTGGAACTTGCACTATTGCTGACTGACTAAATACTTTTTTGCCCCACTGTATATACATGCGCAAAAAACGCTGACACACCCTGCCTACGGAGGAGCTACGGACCACTATTTTCGGGACTTTTCAGCGTATTACGGCCGTAATATACGGACCGTATTGTTTTACGCTGTGTGTGACGCCGGCCTAATAGTTACCTGCACAAACAGATATCCTCCTAAGATAGCCAAATCTTAAAAAAAAACACTCCAACTTCCAAAAATATTAAGCTTTGATATTTATGAGTCTTTTGGGTTGATTGAGAACATAGTTGTTGATCGATAATAAAAATAATCCTCTAAAATACAACTTGTCTGATAATTCTGCACAGTGTGTGTGTATATACAGTGGGGCAAAAAAGTATTTAGTCAGTCAGCAATAGTGCAAGTTCCACCACTTAAAAAGATGAGAGGCGTCTGTAATTTACATCATAGGTAGACCTCAACTATGGGAGACAAACTGAGAAAAAAAAATCCAGAAAATCACATTGTCTGTTTTTTTAACAATTTATTTGCATATTATGGTGGAAAATAAGTATTTGGTCAGAAACAAAATTTCATCTCAATACTTTGTAATATATCCTTTGTTGGCAATGACAGAGGTCAAACGTTTTCTGTAAGTCTTCACAAGGTTGCCACACACTGTTGTTGGTATGTTGGCCCATTCCTCCATGCAGATCTCCTCTAGAGCAGTGATGTTTTTGGCTTTTCGCTTGGCAACACGGACTTTCAACTCCCTCCAAAGGTTTTCTATAGGGTTGAGATCTGGAGACTGGCTAGGCCACTCCAGGACCTTGAAATGCTTCTTACGAAGCCACTCCTTCGTTGCCCTGGCGGTGTGCTTTGGATCATTGTCATGTTGAAAGACCCAGCCACGTTTCATCTTCAATGCCCTTGCTGATGGAAGGAGGTTTGCACTCAAAATCTCACGATACATGGCCCCATTCATTCTTTCATGTACCCGGATCAGTCGTCCTGGCCCCTTTGCAGAGAAACAGCCCCAAAGCATGATGTTTCCACCACCATGCTTTACAGTAGGTATGGTGTTTGATGGATGCAACTCAGTATTCTTTTTCCTCCAAACACGACAAGTTGTGTTTCTACCAAACAGTTCCAGTTTGGTTTCATCAGACCATAGGACATTCTCCCAAAACTCCTCTGGATCATCCAAATGCTCTCTAGCAAACTTCAGATGGGCCCGGACATGTACTGGCTTAAGCAGTGGGACACGTCTGGCACTGCAGGATCTGAGTCCATGGTGGCGTAGTGTGTTACTTATGGTAGGCCTTGTTACATTGGTCCCAGCTCTCTGCAGTTCATTCACTAGGTCCCCCCGCGTGGTTCTGGGATTTTTGCTCACCGTTCTTGTGATCATTCTGACCCCACGGGGTGGGATTTTGCGTGGAGCCCCAGATCGAGGGAGATTATCAGTGGTCTTGTATGTCTTCCATTTTCTAATTATTGCTCCCACTGTTGATTTCTTCACTCCAAGCTGGTTGGCTATTGCAGATTCAGTCTTCCCAGCCTGGTGCAGGGCTACAATTTTGTTTCTGGTGTCCTTTGACAGCTCTTTGGTCTTCACCATAGTGGAGTTTGGAGTCAGACTGTTTGAGGGTGTGCACAGATGTCTTTTTATACTGATAACAGGTTTAAACAGGTGCCATTACTACAGGTAATGAGTGGAGGAAAGAGGAGACTCTTAAAGAAGAAGTTACAGGTCTGTGAGAGCCAGAAATCTTGATTGTTTGTTTCTGACCAAATACTTATTTTCCACCATAATATGCAAATAAAATGTTAACAAAACAGACAATGTGATTTTCTGGATTTTTTTTTCTCAGTTTGTCTCCCATAGTTGAGGTCTACCTATGATGTAAATTACAGACGCCTCTCATCTTTTTAAGTGGTGGAACTTGCACTATTGCTGACTGACTAAATACTTTTTTGCCCCACTGTATATATATACTAGATTGTGGCCCGATTCTAACGCATCAGGTATTCTAGAATATGCATGTCCCCGTAGTATATGGACAAAGATGATTCCAGAATTCGTGCCCGACTGTGCAGACTGTGCCCGTCGCTGATTGGTCGAGGCAACCTTTATGACATCATCGTCGCCATGGCAACCATTATGACATCTACGTCGATCCTGTGCTCGTCGCTGAATCAGAAACGTGGGATTTCTACGTCCTTTATGACATCATCGTCGCTGTGCCCGTCGCTGATTGGTCGAGGCCTGGGGCCTCGACCAATCAGAGACGCGGGATTTCCAGGACAGACAGACAGACAGAAAGACTGACAGACAGACGAAAAAACCCTTAGACAATTATATATATAGATATATGCTTTTATATATATATATATATATATATATATATATATACAGTGGGGCAAAAAAGTATTTAGTCAGTCAGCAATAGTGCAAGTTCCACCACTTAAAAAGATGAGAGGCGTCTGTAATTTACATCATGGGTAGACCTCAACTATGGGAGACAAACTGAGAAAAAAAAATCCAGAAACTCACATTGTCTGTTTTTTTAACATTTTATTTGCATATTATGGTGGAAAATAAGTATTTGGTCAGAAACAAACAATCAAGATTTCAGGCTCTCACAGACCTGTAACTTCTTCTTTAAGAGTCTCCACTTTCCTCCACTCATTACCTGTAGTAATGGCACCTGTTTAACCCCTTTCTGCCATTAGACGTACTATTGCGTCCATGTGGGGTGGGCTTTACTTCCCAAGGACGCAATAGTACATCATATGCGATCGGCAGCGCTCACGGGGAAAGCGCCGCCGATCGCGGCCGGGTGTCAGCTGCCTATCGCAGCTGACATCCGGCACTATGTGCCAGGAGCGGTCAAAGACCGCCCCCGGCACATTAACCCCCGGCACACCGCGATCAAAGATGATCGCGATGTGCCGGCGGTGCAGGGAAGCACCGCGCAGGGAGGGGGCTCCCTGCGGGCTTCCCTGAGCCCCCCGCAGCAACGCGATGTGATCGCGTTGCTGCGAGGGTCTTACCTCCCTCCCTCCCTGCTCCAGGCCCGGATCCAAGATGGCCGCGGATCCGGGTCCTGCAGGGAGGGAGGTGGCTTCACAGAGCCTGCTCAGAGCAGGCACTGTGAAGCAGCCTGCACTCCTATCAGATCGGTGATCTGACAGAGTGCTGTGCAAACTGTCAGATCACCGATCTGTGATGTGCCCCCCTGGGACAAAGTGAAAAAGTAAAAAAAAATTTTTTCAAATGTGTAAAAAAAAATTAAAAAAAATATTCCAAAATAATGAAAAAAAAAATAATATTATTCCCATAAATACATTTCTTTATCTAAATAAAAAAACAAAACAATAAAAGTACACATATTTAGTATCGCCGCGTCCGTAACGGCCCGACCTATAAAACTGGTCCACTAGTTAACCCCTTCAGTAAACACCGTAAGAAAAAAAAAAAAAAAACGAGGCAAAAAACAACGCTTTATTATCATACCGCCGAACAAAAAGTGGAATAACACGCGATCAAAAAGATGGATATAAATAACCATGGTACCGCTGAAAGCGTCATCTTGTCCCGCAAAAAACGAGCTGCCATACAGCATCATTAGCAAAAACATAAAAAAGTTATAGTCCTGAGAATAAAGCGATGCAAAAATAATTATTTTTTCCGTAAAATAGTTTATATCGTATAAAAGCGCCAAAACATAAAAAAATGATATAAATGAGGTGTCGCTGTAATCGTACTGACCCGAAGAATAAAACTGCTTTATCAATTTTACCAAACGCGGAACGGTATAAACGCCTCCCCCAAAAGAAATTCATGAATAGCTGGTTTTTGGTCATTCTTCCTCACAAAAATCGGAATAAAAAGCGATCAAAAAATGTCACGTGCCTGAAAATGTTACCAATAAAATCGTCAACTCGTCCCGCAAAAAACAAGACCTCACATGACTCTGTGGACCAAAATATGGAAGAATTATAGCTCTCAAAATGTGGTAACGCAAAAAATATTTTTTGCAATAAAAAGCGTCTTTCAGTGTGTGACGGCTGCCAATCATAAAAATCCGCTAAAAAACCCGCTATAAAAGTAAATCAAACCCCCCTTCATCACCCCCTTAGTTAGGGAAAAATTAAAAAAATGTATTTATATCCATTTTCCCGTTAGGGCTAGGGTTAGGGCTAGGGTTAGGGCTAGGGCTAGGGTTAGGGTTAGGGCTAGGGTTAGGGTTGGGGCTAGGGCTAGGGTTAGGGCTAGGGTTAGGGTTAGGGCTAGGGTTAGGGTTAGGGCTAGGGTTAGGGTTAGGGTTGGGGCTACAGTTAGGGTTGGAGCTACAGTTAGGGTTGGGGCTAAAGTTAGGGTTAGGGTTTAGATTACATTTACAGTTGGGAATAGGGTTGGGATTAGGGGTGTGTCAGGGTTAGGGGTGTGGTTAGGGTTACCATTGGAATTAGGGTTAGGGGTGTGTTTGGATTAGGGCTTCAGTTATAATTGGAGGGTTTCCACTGTTTAGGCACATCAGGGGCTCTCCAAACACGACATGGCGTCCGATCTCAATTCCAGCCAATTCTGCGTTGAAAAAGTAAAACAGTGCTCCTTCCCTTCCGTGTGCCCAAACAGGGGTTTGCCCCAACATATGGGGTATCAGCGTACTCAGGACAAATAGGACAACAACTTTTGGGGTCCAATTTCTCCTGTTACCCTTGGGAAAAAACAAACTAGGGGCTAAAAAATAATTTTTGTGGGAAAAAAAAAAGATTTTTTATTTTCACGGCTCTGCGTTATAAACTGTAGTGAAACACTTGGGGGTTCAAAGTTCTCCCAACACATCTAGATGAGTTCCCTGGGGGGTCTAGTTTCCAATATGGGGTCACTTGTGGGGGGTTTCTACTGTTTAGGTACATTAGGGGCTCTGCAAATGCAATGTGACGCCTGCAGACTATTCCATCTAAGTCTGCATTCCAAATGGCACTCCTTCCCTTCCGAGCCCTCCCATGCGCCCAAACGGTGGTTCCCTCCACATATGGGGTATCAGCATACTCAGGACAAATTGGACAACAACTTTTGGGGTCGAATTTCTCCTCTTACCCTCAGGAAAATACAAAACTGGGGGCTAAAAAATAATTTTTTTAGGAAAAAATTTTTGTTTTATTTTTACGGCTCTGCATTATAAACTTCTGTGAAGCCCTTGGTGGGTCAAAGCGCTCACCACACATCTAGATAAGTTCCTTAGGGGGTCTACTTTCCAAAATGGTGTCACTTGTGGGGGGTTTCTACTGTTTAGGTACATTAGGGGCTCTGCAAACGCAATGTGACACCTGCAGACCATTCCATCTAAGTCTGCATTCCAAATGGAGCTCCTTCCCTTCCGAGCCCTCCCATGCGCCCAAACAGTGGTTCCCCCCCACTTATGGGGTATCAGCGCACTCACGACAAATTGGACAACAAATTTTGGGGTCCAATTTCTTCTCTTACCCTTGGGAAAATAAAAAATTGGGGGCGAAAAGATAATTTTTGTGAAAAAAATATGATTTTTTATTTATACGGTTCTCCATTATAAACTTCTGTGAAGCACTTGGTGGGTCAAAGTGCTCACCACACCTCTAGATAAGTTCCTTAGGGGGTCTACTTTCCAAAATGGTGTCACTTGTTGGGGGTTTCAATGTTTAGGCACATCAGTGGCTCTCCAAACGCAACATGGCGTCCCATCTCAATTCCTGTCAATTTTGCATTGAAAAGTCAAACGGCGCTCCTTCCCTTCCGAGCTCTCCCATGCGCCCAAACAGTGGTTTACCCCCACATATGGGGTATCAGCGTACTCAGGACAAATTGTACAACAACTTTTGGGGTCCAATTTCTTCTCTTACCCTTGGGAAAATAAAAAATTGGGGGCGAAAAGATAATTTTTGTGAAAAAATATGATTTTTTTATTTTTACGGTTCTGCATTATAAAGTTCTGTGAAGCACTTGGTGGGTCAAAGTGCTCACCACACCTCTAGATAAGTTCCTTAGGGGGTCTACTTTCCAAAATGTTGTCACTTGTGGGGGGTTTCAATGTTTAGGCACATCAGGGGCTCTCCAAACGCAACATGGTGTCCCATCTCGATTCCAGTCAATTTTGCATTGAAAAGTCAAATGGCGCTCGTTCGCTTCCGAGCTCTGTCATGCGCCCAAACAGTGGTTTACCCCCACATATGGGGTATCGGTGTACTCAGGACAAATTGTACAACAACTTTTGCGGTCCATTTTCTCCTGTTACCCTTGGTAAAATAAAACAAATTGGAGCTGAATTAAATTTTTTGTGAAAAAAAGTTAAATGTTCATTTTTATTTAAACATTCCAAAAATTCCTGTGAAGCACCAGAAGGGTTAATAAACTTCTTGAATATGGTTTTGAGCACCATGAGGGGTGCAGTTTTTAAAATGGTGTCACACTTGGGTATTTTCTATCATATAGACCCCTCAAAATGACTTCAAATGAGATGTGGTCCCTAAAAAAAAATGGTGTTGTAAAAATGAGAAATTGCTGGTCAACTTTTAACCCTTATAACTCCCTAACAAAAAAAAATTTTGGTTCCAAAATTGTGCTGATGTAAAGTAAACATGTGGGAAATGTTACTTATTAAGTATTTTGTGGGACATATATCTGTGATTTAATTGCATAAAAATTCAAATTTGGAAAATTGCGAAATTTTCATAATTTTTGCCAAATTTCCGTTTTTTTCACAAATAAACGCAAGTACTATCAAAGAATTTTTACCATTGTCATGAAGTACAATATGTCACGAGAAAACAATGTCAGAATCACTGGAATCCATTGAAGCGTTACAGAGTTATAACCTCATAAAGGGACAGTGGTCAGAATTGTAAAAATTGGCCCGGTCATTAACGTGCAAACCACCCTTGGGGGTAAAGGGGTTAAACTTGTTATCAGTATAAAAAGACACCTGTGCACACCCTCAAACAGTCTGACTCCAAACTCCACTATGGTGAAGACCAAAGAGCTGTCAAAGGACACCAGAAACAAAATTGTAGCCCTGCACCAGGCTGGGAAGACTGAATCTGCAATAGCCAACCAGCTTGGAGTGAAAAAATCAACAGTGGGAGCAATAATTAGAAAATGGAAGACATACAAGACCACTGATAATCTCCCTCGATCTGGGGCTCCACGCAAAATCCCACCCCGTGGGGTCAGAATGATCACAAGAACGGTGAGCAAAAATCCCAGAACCACGCGGGGGGACCTAGTGAATGAACTGCAGAGAGCTGGGACCAATGTAACAAGGCCTACCATAAGTAACACACTACGCCACCATGGACTCAGATCCTGCAGTGCCAGACGTGTCCTACTGCTTAAGCCAGTACATGTACGGGCCCGTCTGAAGTTTGCTAGAGAGCATTTGGATGATCCAGAGGAGTTTTGGGAGAATGTCCTATGGTCTGATGAAACCAAACTGGAACTGTTTGGTAGAAACACAACTTGTCGTGTTTGGAGGAAAAAGAATACTGAGTTGCATCCATCAAACACCATACCTACTGTAAAGCATGGTGGTGGAAACATCATGCTTTGGGGCTGTTTCTCTGCAAAGGGGCCAGGACGACTGATCCGGGTACATGAAAGAATGAATGGGGCCATGTATCGTGAGATTTTGAGTGCAAACCTCCTTCCATCAGCAAGGGCATTGAAGATGAAACGTGGCTGGGTCTTTCAACATGACAATGATCCAAAGCACACCGCCAGGGCAACGAAGGAGTGGCTTCGTAAGAAGCATTTCAAGGTCCTGGAGTGGCCTAGCCAGTCTCCAGATCTCAACCCTATAGAAAACCTTTGGAGGGAGTTGAAAGTCCGTGTTGCCAAGCGAAAAGCCAAAAACATCACTGCTCTAGAGGAGTTCTGCATGGAGGAATGGGCCAACATACCAACAACAGTGTGTGGCAACCTTGTGAAGACTTAAGGTACCTTCACACATAACGATATTGTTAACGATATCGTTGCTATTTGTGACGTAGCAACGATATCGTTAATGAAATCGTTCTGTGTGACAGCGACCAACGATCAGGCCCCTGCTGGGAGATCGTTGGTCGCTGAAGAAAGTCCAGCACTTTATTTCGTCGCTGGACTCCCTGGAGACATCGCTGGATCGGCGTGTGTGACACCGATCCAGCGATGTCTTCACTGGTAACCAGGGTAAACATCGGGTAACTAAGCGCAGGGCCGCGCTTAGTAACCCGATGTTTACCCTGGTTACCATGCTAAAAGTAAAAAAAAACAAACACTAGATACTTACCTACAGCCGTCTGTCCTCCAGCGCTGTGCTCTGCACTCCTCCTGTACTGTCTGTGAGCCGGAAAGCAGAGCGGTGACGTCACCGCTCTGCTTTCCGGCTCCCAGACAGTACAGGAGGAGAGCAGAGAAGCAGAGCGCAGCGCTGGAGGACAGACGGCTGTAGGTAAGTATGTACTGTTTGTTTTTTTTACTTTTAGCATGGTAACCAGGGTAAACATCGGGTTACTAAGCGCGGCCCTGCGCTTAGTTACCCGATGTTTACCCTGGTTACCGGCATCGTTGGTCGCTGGAGAGCGGTCTGTGTGACAGCTCTCCAGCGACCAAACAGCGACGCTGCAGCGATTCGGATCGTTGTCGGTATCGCTGCAGCGTCGCTAAATGTGAAGGGGCCTTTACAGAAAACGTTTGACCTCTGTCATTGCCAACAAAGGATATATTACAAAGTATTGAGATGAAATTTTGTTTCTGACCAAATACTTATTTTCCACCATAATATGCAAATAAAATGTTAAAAAAACAGACAATGTGATTTTCTGGATTTTTTTTTCTCAGTTTGTCTCCCATAGTTGAGGTCTACCTATGATGTAAATTACAGACGCCTCTCATCTTTTTAAGTGGTGGAACTTGCACTATTGCTGACTGACTAAATACTTTTTTGCCCCACTGTATATATATATAATATACGGCTCTGGGACAAATTAAGAGACCACCACATCAAAACCCTGTCATGGGCAGCCCAATCTCCAGACCTGAACCCCCTTTGAGACTCTCTGGAATGTAATCAAGAGGATGATGGATAGTCACAAGCCATCAAACAGAGAAGAACTGCTTACATTTTTGCACCAGAAGCAGTATAAAAGGCTGGTGGAAAGCATGCCAAGACATATGAAAGCTGTGATTAAAAATCATGGTTATTCCACAAAATATTGATTTCTGAACTCTTCCTGTGTTAAAACATTAGTATTGTTGTTTCTAAATGATTTGTTTTCTTTGCATTATTTGGGGTCTGAAAGCACTGGGGTTTTTCTTTAATTTTTACCATTTTTCTTTATCAGAAAAAAATACAAAATTTATTGCTTGGAAATTCGGAGACATGTTGTCAGAAGTTTATAGAATAAAAGAACAATTTATATTTTACTCAAAAAAAGAAAGAAAGAAAGAAAGAAAGAAAGAAAGAAAGAAAGAAAGAAAGAAAGAAAGAAAGAAAGAAAGAGAAAAATCAGACAAACTGAACATTTTGCAGTGGTCTCTTAATTTTTTCCAGAGCTGTATATATATATAGTTCATCTTGTTCAGAACTCATTTAGATTTGTTTATCAGCATAAATCCTTCTCAAATATTCTGCAAAGTTTCTCTGCTTCAGTTCATCTTCTCCTCGAATCGACAAAATCTCATAATCAGGAATATTTTTGCTCAGTCCTTTGCAAGGTAATACTGCTTAAAACTACTTTCTGACGATGAGTTTTTGGTGAGGTTTTTATGCTGCGCATTTTTGTAAAAATGCAATTAGACAATTTTACTTAATGAGTGCGGAAATGATGCAGAAAATTTGCAATATTAAAAACTCACCATAGGTTCGTTGTGTGCACATAGCCTTAGATATGAAGTATACGATATATACGTTTTAGATTTTTTTTTAGACCACATATAGATTGTGTAGCAGTAACATCATGTACTGAAAATGTTTTGGTGCCCTTAAGAAATATTTTTTTTTTAAATACATTTCAGTAGCTTATGATCAGTCTAAATGTCATTTTTTTCCATGTAAATATTGATTTAACTGCTGACCTAAATATACGATAGCTAAACATTCTTTCTCAGTCCAAGCATACTTTTGCTCCGTTAAAGACAGTGTACAGAGTTGCTCTTAAGTCATTTTTATGGGCATTATATTGAATGGTTTATATTTCAAAACTGGATGTTTAGTAGTAAGAAGTAGCAAGATTTTTTTTTTGCTTGAGGGCTTTATGGCTTGATTTCCAGGCCCAAACACCTGCCTTGTCTTTATCTGTCAGTATACATAGTTGTTCCTATAAAGTTCATTTGAAAGATTTGGAAAGAATTTTGAAAAGTAGTTCACAAACGTTTGCAGTCTATGAATGGCATGTACATTGCTTGGCTTTCTCACTTTTAAAATTGCTATGACTTTGTGTGTATCAAGGTGTGCCATCAATGGGGCATTTATTGACAGCAGAAAATAACCTCAGTCTTCGCTTCTTACTATAGAATTTTAGGTTCAGTTTTGTACTTTCTCTAATTGTCTAATATGATGCTTGTGTGTCGGCGGAGACCCTCATTCTCTCTTTGGAAACCTTGATGGTGTGACGCCCAGGAGACCGGGATACCCAGCACCGGACCAATGGAGTCTGTCTCTTGAGGGGGATGTCACGGGTGGCTTGACCCGGTGCTGTGGCCTCAGGCAATGCACAGTGTAAGGGGTATCATGAGGGGACAGGCACTTACTTGATCAGCAGCAGGTTCTCCCAGCGGTGACGATCTCGATCCTGGATAGATGGCTATTGTCCAAATGAAAGACTGAGGCACTGAAACGTTTAACCAGTTTACTTTAACATAAAAGGATTTACAACCAGTCCTGTCACCGGAGTCTGTATGGGAACTCTGAGTTACTTTGACCCTGCCGGGGTCTTCGCCTCTTATTGTGCGCAATTTCTGTGTGGCCCTGCTGCTGTATGTGAACTGGCTGCCGGCCCAATCTGTCCCCTCCGGGTCCTGGTTCGACGGGCAACCCGAGTCCTTTTATCGGTTTACCCCCTCTGGGAGTACCGCTGAACTCTGTGTCTGTTGCTGCATCCGACCCTAGTGAAGCTGATATCACCTCACGTTTTTCCGGTTGCTGTATTATATATAATGAATACAGCCACGGATCCGGTATCCGTCTTTGCGCCTGTTCTGGGTAGTGATTAATGCTACCCGGTTCTCACAATGTCCTTTTTCTCTATCCCTCTTCTCCTCAGGCCGGTGATTTAGGCCTGGTAACAGTCACAGGGCTGTTAGAGATTCAACTGTATGACCTCTCACTATCAGCTCCTTGGCCCAACTGCCATTTCTTCTCTCAGACCAGAATGGATTAAGGGGAGTCTCTGGAGCTCCCCCTTCTGGCCGGAGGTGGTAGTGCAGTTTTGCTATTTTAGTATTTGTGTCTAGTGTCAGTAACTATTTTTGTGGCAAATACCCCTAGGGGTGCCACATTGGCATCCGGCGAGCGATACCAGATGTATCGAGCCCCCGCTACCCATTCCACCTCCCTAGGTTCCAAAGACGAGACAGGCAAGGGCACGGGGACACACGGATGCTGACTGCAGCATAAGAGAAACAGCGTCTGACCTGTAGAGTCAGAGACAGCATTATTAAGTGCAAACTCTGCCCAAGGCAGCAAAGAAGACCAGTCATCATGCCTGGCAGACACAAAATGCCATAAGTATGTGATGGCACTCTGCCCAGTCCATTAATCTTGGGATGTTATGCAGAGGAGAAATTGAACTCAATACTAAGCAGCCGACAAAGCTCTCTCCCTGTGAACTGGTGACCTTGGTCACTGACAATCTTGTCAGGCATCCCATGATGGCAGAAAATATGTTTCACGAATAATACCTCCAAGGCCCGCGCAGATTGCATGTGCAGAAGAGGGACCAGATGAATCATTTTGGAGAAATGGTCCTTGACCACTCAAATAACCCTGTTGTTACGAGACTTAGGTAGATCCACAATAAAATCCATCCCAAGCATCTTCCAGGGCCTATCTACACGAAGGCTGATTTCTGGCACACGAGACACAAGCTTGAACATAGTCCCTTACATCACTCGCCATCCGAGTCCACCAATAAGAACTCGCCAGAAGCTCAGTGGTCCTCTTGGTGCCAAAATGCCCACCCAGCTTGGAAGTGTGTGCCAAAGAGAGTAGCCCCTGCTGCAAGTTAGGTGGTACATAGGACTTGTCCCCCTTCTCGGGCGAGACTACAGAACATGACAGGGCATCCGCACGTAAATTCTTCTCTCCAGACAAAAAATGGATAGTGAAGTTAAATCTGGAGAAGAATAAAGACCACCTGACCTGGCAAGAATTCAGCCGTTGAGCCGTCTGCAAATAGGGCAGATTCTTGTTATCAGTGAAGATCTTGAAGGGGTGCCGAGCCCCCTCAAGAAGATGTTTCCACTCCGAGAAGGCCAATTTCATGGCCAATAACTCCCTGTTCCCGATAGAATAATTCCTCTCCGCCAGTGAAAAGTTCTTAGAGAAAAAGAAACAGGGATGTTTCCGACCTTGAGCATCCGTCTGGTACAAGACTGCTCCTGCACTGACAGAAGAGGCGTCCACTTGCAGAATAAAGGGCTTATCCACATCGGGCCAATGTAGCACTGGCGCCCTAGTGAAGTGGGACTTTAGGCAAATAAAGGCCTTAGAAACCTCCTCGGACCACTGCTTAGGGTTAGCTCGTTTCTTGGTGAGGCCTACCAATGGAGCTGCTAGGGTAAAAAAGTGGAGAATGAACTGGTGGTAATAGTTGATAAATCCCATGAAGCGCTGCACCGCTTTAAGGGAATGTGGTTCCTGCCAGTTCATCTCCGACCCTAGCTTGGCAGGGTCCATTGCCAAGCCCTGGGGAGAAAAAATATACCCTAGAAACGGTAGGTACTCTTGCTCAAACGCTCAGTTTTTCAATTTGGCGTAAAGGGAATTGGCGCATAAGAGCTCGAAGGCCCTACAGACATCTTTTTGGTGAGTGTCAAGGTCAGGGGAGTGGATAAGGATGTCATCCAGATACACCACTACAGAAGTGGATAACAGCTCCCAAATGATATCATTAACAAAATCCTGGAAGACTGCGGGAGTGTTACAGAGACCAAACGGCATCACTAAGTACTCATAATGACTATCCCAAGTATTAAATGCAGTCTTCCATTCGTCCCCTTCTCGTATGCGAATTAAATTATAGGCCCCACACAGATCTAATTTAGTGAAAATCCTAGCACCTCACAGCAACGGGTAATTATTTTTGATGGTAATGGCATTCAAACCCATGTAGTCTATGCAAGGATGAAGTTCTCCTCTCTTCTTCTGGACAAAGAAGAACCCATCCCCGCAGGAGACACTGACTTCCTAATAAACCCTCTCGCCAGGTTCTCCCTGATATATTCCGACATAGCCTTAGCTTCCAGGTGAGGCAACGGGTAAACATGCCCCCAAGGAGGCTCTGCCCCCAGAATGAGGTCAATAGGGCAATCGTACGGACGATGGGGTGGGAGAGTCTCCACAGCCTTTTTCGAGAACACGTCTGCATATTGCCAATAGTGCTTAGGAAGAGCAGTTAGGTCTGAAGGGATCTCAGATGACCCAACCTCTAAGTGGGGCCTAAGACACTGTCCCTTGCATGACTTGCTTCACCCCAATATACTCCCACTTGCCCAATGTATATGAAGTGAGTGACGGCGAAACCAGGGTATGCCTAACAGTACCTCATCTATGCTCTCAGAGAGCACCATACCTGAGACCTTCTCCTGATGCTCAGGGGGCACTTTAAGGGTAAGGGTTATAGTCTGATTTGTAATTTGATTGGGGATTGCAGACCGATTAACGTGAAGAGACTGACTAAAGGAATGGCATGCCGCAAAACAAAGGCAGAAGACACAAAATTGCCATCAGCTCCAGAATCCACACAGGCCTCTGCAGAGAGGGTAGTCAGCCCATAGGATAAGGATACCTTAAAGGTTATCTTAGAGAACGTATCTGCCATGTCCAAAGAACCTCCCCTGATAGCCACAGGACCCAGTTGTCTCTCAGAACGTCTGGGTAACTTATTGACATAGTGTCCAGGCTGCTTGCAAGCAAAACAGGTCGGCTAGACACGCACTGGATGGACTTTTGATTTCGTCCGAGATACCCCCATGGACTCCACAGGCTCACTAGTCTGAGCTGGAGATTCCAAGGGATTGGAAGAATTAGGAGCTAACCGAATCCTTTGCCTACACTGAGCTTGCTCTAATCTTCATTCAGCATGATGAAGATCAATGCAAGTGGACACCATAATTAAGTCCTCCAGTGTGGTAGGTATCGCTCTAGTGGCCATTGCATCTTTTACATGGTCAGCTAGATCCCTCCAAAATACTGAGATAAGGACCTTATCCGACCACTCCAGCTCGGTTGCTAAAGTCCGAAACTGGATGGTGAACTGGCTAACCACGGAAGAGCCCTAAATCAATGCCAAGAGTTGGATCGCAGTATCATGAGTCACTTGGGGACCCAAAAGACCTGTTTCAGAGTGTCCAGAAAATGAGAAATGCCCTGAATCTGCTGGTCATTACACTCCCATATAGCCCACTCCAACGACCTGCTCATCAATAGAGATGGTACGAATTCCACTTTGGCCTGTTCAGATGGGAAACGTGAGGCCAGCAGAACCAACTGAATAGCGCACTGGTTCACAAATCCCCTTCAAGCCTTACTATCACCCGAGAACTTATCGGGGGGCGGGATACGTGGGAAAGATGGGATAGGTGTTGTAGCAGCGACCCTGGTAGAGGCCTCACTGGCTGCTCGTGCCACAACTGCGGTAAAATCGACTGCTGAAGATGTCCGCTCAAGAACGAACAACCTGCCCTCCAGCTGCTGGATGTACAGCTGTAATCACTGCTCATCCGCCATTGCTAGTCAGACTCTTGTGCTAGTATACTGTTAAGGTTGACGGATTGCACTAAATAGATTTAATGAGGAAGGGCAATCGCAACCTGGGGCCCACCGTGCAGAGATGTAAAACTGCAGCTAATGTGAACAATGCCAGAGAATACAGTGAGCATTTGCTAGCTCGCACTGAGTTACAAGTCACTCAGTGAGGAGCACACAAAGTAGTGTCACACGCACACAGTAATGAAGCTGATGCTCTGAAATAGAGCTGTGTCACTCGCACACAGTCAGGAAGCAGATGCTCAGCAATAGAGCAGTGTCACTCACACATAGTAACAAAAGATATGACGCTAGACACGATCCCTGTTAACTTCACAGAGGATCAAAGCCCACTAACCAAGCAGGTAGCAACAGTGGTCATACAGTCAGTAACTGCACTCAAACAACTCCTCTACGGAAGTGCCAGAATTCTAGTGGCTATATTCCCGCCCTGAATCCCTACAAACAAACAACCATAGATGTAGGCAAGGCTTGGGATCTACCGTGTGCACCTAACAACGTCATTTTTTATTATTTATTTATAGCACAGGCTGATGAATGCTCCCATCAGCCACACCTGCTCTCGCTGCTAAGTGGTAGCAGGCTTAGGCTGATGAGACTGGTACTCTCTCATCAGCCAACACCTCTGTGACATGACCATAGGTAAACTTTTTACATCTGGTCACAGTTGCTGGCTCATGCTGTCATCTGACAGCATGGGAACCACAGCTCTCTGATAATGATCTTACCAGCAATCAGAGGCAGTTTTTGCCGCTCTGTCATGCACATAACAGTTTGGCAAGCAACGGCGGTTCGGACTTCCCATTACTCTGAACAGGGTCCGAACTGAACTTATTTTAGCTGTTCGGCCGAACCCTCTGGACCCAAACATCCAGGGGTTCTCCCATCACTATTTAGACTATTAAAGGAGTAGCACGGTGGCTCAGTGGTTAGCACTGCAGCCTTGCAGCGCTGGAGTCCTGGGTTCACGTCACACCAAGGACAACATCTGCAAGGAGTTTGTACAGTATGTTCTCCCCGTGTTTGTGTGGGTTTTCTCCGAGTTCTCCGGTTTCCTCCCACATTCCAAAGACATACAGATAGGGAACTTAGATTGTGAGCCCTATTGGGGACAGAGATGATAATGTGTGTAAAGTGCTGCGGAATATGTTAGCGCCATGTAAAGATTATTATTATTTAGACAATTTTACTTGCCACGAATACATCTTAGGATCCATAACAGAGGAAGAAGACATTTTTGCTTTACGTTTGATGGTATTTCTGTAATAGTGGGAATTGGTCAATCTGAGTACTTCAGTGCTTTATTAAACCCTTTGGGATCTTCACATATTTGCAGCCTACCTAGCTCCTTAACGCAAGATTTGATGTACAGTTGGGTGAAAAAGTGTTTTCCCTCTTATTTCCTATTCTTTTGCATGTTTGTCAAACTTAAATGTTTCAGATCACCAAACAAATTGAAACATTAGACAAAGATAACACAAAATGCAGTTTTTAAATGAAGGTCTTTATTATTAAGGGAAAAAGAATTCTAAGTGATGGCCCTCCCCCTTAAAACTAACTGTGGTTTATCACATCTTTGGAAAGCTGAGTTCAAACCACATTTAGCAGGCCTGATTACTGTGACACCTGTTGTCAAACAAGAAAAGACCTAAATAGGACTTGCCTGGCAAAGTGAAGTAGGCCAAAAGATTCTGAAAAGCTAGACATCATGCAGCGAGGCAAAAGAAATTCTGAAACAAATGACAAAGTAATCAAGATTTATCAGTCTGGAAGAGGTTATAAAGCCATTTCTAAAGCTTTGGGACTCCAGTAAACTACAGTGAGAGCCATTATCCACAAAACGCGAAAACATTGAACACTGATGAACCTTTCCAGGAGTGGCTGGCCATCTAAAATAACCCCAAAAGCGCAGTGATGACTCATCCAAGAGGTCACAGAAGATCCCACAACAACTTCCAAAGAACTGCAGGCATCACTTGCCTCAGATAAGGTCAGTGTTCATGACTGCACCATAAGAAAGAGACTGCGTAAAAATGTCCTGCATGGCAAAGTGCCAAGACCAAAACCACTGCTGAGCATAAGAACATAAGTCTTGTCTCAGATTTTGCCAGAAGACATCTTGTTGATGCCCAAGACTTTTGGGAGAATGCTCTGTAGACTGATGTGACAAAAGTTGAACTTTTTGGAAGGTGCACAACTTTTCAGAAAAGGATCATCATAGCAACAGTAAAATATGGTGGAGTTAGTGTGATGATCTGGGGCTGTTTTGCTGCTTCAGGACCTGGAAGACTTGCTGTGATAAATGAAACCATGAATTCTGGTGCCTACCAAAATATCCTGAAGGAGAATGTCCGGCCATCTGTTCATGACCTCAGGCTGAAACGCACTTGGGTTATACAGCTGGACAATCATCCAAAACACACCAGCAAGTCCACCTCTGAATCACTTAAGAAAAACAAAATGAAGAATTTGGAGTGGCCTAGTCAAAGTCCTGACCTTAGGGCTCATACTCACCTGCGAGAAACTCACATGAGTCTCGCATGTTAATACCCGGTGCTGCTGCCGGCACTCAGATCTGAGCGTTCGGCCGCATAGGAATACATGCAGCTGCTCCTGAGTGATGGTTGCATTGCCGGGTATTGACGTGCGAGACTCATCCAAGTTTCTCGCAGGTGAGTATGAGCCCTTAATCTGATTAAGATGCTGTGGCATGACCTTAAAAAGGTGGTTCATACTCAGAAACCCTCCAATGTGGCTGAATTTCAACAATTCTGCAAAGATGAGTGGGCCAAAAATCTCCCAGAGCATTGTAAAAGATTCATTGCCAATTATCATAAATGCTTGATTACAGTTGTTGCTGCTAAGTGTGGCCCAGTCAGTTATTAGGTTTAGGGGGCAATCACTTTTTCACACAGGGCCATGTAAGTTTGGATTTCTTTTTTCCTTAATAAAGAGTTTAATTTGAAAACTGCATTTTGTGTTTAGTTGTGTTCTCTTTGTCTAATATTTAAATTTGTTTGGTGATCTGAAACATTTAAGCGTGACAAACAAGCAAAAGAAGAGGAAATCAGGAAGGGGGCAAACACTTTTTTCACTCAACTCTAAGCTTATGTCTTGGTTGGGAAGAGATTTCTGAAAAATTACATCCTTCAAATTTAAGTCATGGCAATCATATGAGCACAAGAGCAGAACCCGCATGATCACCGCCAGCAGCTTGGCTGAGCCCTGGCTGTCACAGCCAGGAGCAGCGCCCACACCCCTCCAGGCTATTTAACCCCCTAAATGCTGGAACCACTGTCCCAAATTACTGTATGAAAAAAGAAAATGTTATGAATCAAAAAATGACGACGAAAGATAAAAAATTTTTTTTGCACATTTCTGATTTTTCTTTCACAACTTAAAAAAACTACACATAATTTTTAGCTGCATACTCATACTGACCTAGGGAATTATATTCCCTGATCACTTTAACCATATATTGAACATGGTAAATAAACATTGTGGACGTCCTCTTCTTTTCTTCCTGCCGCAACTGCTGCGCAGGCGTACTTTATCTACCCTGTTGAGGGCAGAGCAAAGTACTGCAGTGCGCAGGCACCTCTCTGACCTTTCATGGCGCCTGCGCACTGCAGTACTTTGCTATGAGAATGAAAGAGGAATCCAGCTCAGGAAAATATATAAAATCAAAAGTTTTTATTCCAAATTATTTTAAAAAAGAGAGGAAACACTGCATGTCAAAAATCAGCAATATCCAATGAGCGGAAGGACGACCATGATACAGCTGAACGCGTTTCGAACACTAGGTGTTCTTAGTCCACAGCAAGTGTTCAGCTGTATCATGGTCGTCCTTCCGCTCATTGGATATTGCTGATTTTTTTACATGCAGTGTTTCCTCTCTTTTTTAAAATAATTTGGAATAAAAACTTTTGATTTTATATATTTTCCTGAGCTGGATTCCTCTTTCATTCTCATCGTTTCCAGAGAGCCTTGGCAGAAGCTCTTTCCGTGCTCGGACTGAATAAATCCCATGGAGATTACTCAAATAGGGTGAGCTGAAATTTTGTGTGTGTTTTTCCAGTACTTTGCTATGCCCTCAACAGGGCAGTCAAAGTATGCCTGTGCAGGAGCCGCAGCAGGAAGAAAAGAAGAGGACATCTTCGTATGAAGATGGGAGGCGCTGGACCCGGACCGCAACACCTATCGGACCCGAACCGAGACCGCTGGTGGCCGCAGCTCATACTCTAATTTTGGGGTGCAGATTCCCTTTAATGCACTTGCTTTTTTACTTATTTATTTTTATTAGGGTATATGTACACATTGTCTTTTCTTTGGTTTTGTTTGTTTCCCTGGCCATTGTGAACATGCTTTTACATCATGCATGTTTTCAAGTCATACTCTGGCTCAGTTTTCTGGGTTTTTTTTGCGCCATTAATTCCACAGCGCTTTACAAACATTATTAGAAGTAGAAAATCTGGAGATCAAATAAAGCACAAATAGGGTCTTAACTAGTTAAAAACATGGGATGCACGAGGGAGTGGTACGCTCACCTTGTTTTGTTGCAAATAAGCAACATGTAAAAAGCATGGATCAGCTGCTGCAGGACACAGGTCCAGAGACCGAGGATAATAGTGGAACAGGGTGGTATGTGTCCAAATCTGCGCTGCTGATAAAGATGAATGGCGGATATTATTCTTCAAAGCTTTATTTCAAACAGGTTAATAGTCAATGCATTTCGAGGTCATGCAGGACCTCTTCCTCAGGACAAAACCTTTCAAGTGGATTGTCAGATCCGCACTTTCTTATACAGCTCTGAAAAAAATTAAGAGACCACCACATAAAAACCCTGTCATCTCCAAACCTGAACCCCCCTTGAAAACCTCTGGTAAGTAATCAAGAGGATGATGGATAGTCACAAGCCATCAATCAAAGAAGAACTGTTTACATTTTTGCTCCAGAAGCAGTGTGAAAGACTGGTGGAAAGCATGCCAAGACACATGAAAGCTGTGATTAAAAATCATGGTTATTCCATAAAATATTGATTTCTGAACTCTTCTTGAGTTAAAACATTAGTATTGTTGTTTCTAAGCGATTATGAACTTGTTTTCTTTGCATTATTTGAGGTCTAGAAGCACTGGCGGTTTTTTAATTTTGACCATTTTTCTTTGTCAGACAACAAATACAAAATTTATTGCTTGGAAATTCAGAGACGTTGCCAGAAGTTTATAGAATAAAAGAACAATTTACATTTTACTCAAAAGTATAACTACGAAAAAAATATGAGACAAACTGAACATTTTGTAATACAGGAGAAACATGAGTCAAATGCTTAGTAATTACAAAAGTAAACAAACTTTATTAAATCACATGTCAAAGAACAAGATTAAAATCATTTTAGTAAGTAATACAAACAATTCATTGAGCAATCAATATATAATATTACAATATGAGGTAGAAGACAACAATTCCAACTAAGTGAGTACCGGTAAGGCATGCCTCCACAACTGGGCTGTCATTGTATAGTAAAAATCAGTCTCTATGGCACAAATGTACGCAGAGTAATGCCATAAGTATGCAGATAAGTAAGGCAGTATTATGCCATGATTGGCAATGGGCTATATTAGATAGTCATTAGCCGTGGATTTATAAGCAGTACATATCCCTGTAAATAATTAGCCACCGCTAAGCTCATCCACTCTAAACCATCAAGCAAGTGCAAAGACCCATGTCAACCAATAACCACACCTGCTGATGACACAGGTGTTGGCCACAGAAGCATGTATTTAAACAAAGTAGTTACCCATAGTTATGTCAGGCAAGCGTTCAGGGCCTCACTCCCCAACGCACGTTTTGGTGCGAGTTCACCTTCTTCTTACTATATATTGTTGAGTCGTGTTGCTCTTTTGAAACATGCAATTTAGCAAATACATGCAATTTTATGCATGGTAAAAAACTAACATGTCTTGGGGACTATTTATTAAACTGAACTTTTTGCAGTAGTCTCTTAATTTTTTCCTGAGCAGTACGCTGTCTCTTTTATTTATTTATTTATTTATTTTCCTCCCTTTCCTCTCAAAAAAAAAAAAAACGACAAAAAGGGCACAAGAGAAGGCAAAATCTGTAAAGCAAAAAATATCACAAACTATAATTAAATACAATACAAATAAACAGACCATTTATGTAACAAATCTATGAATAAAATGAACCATCCAGAGAAATAAAAATATTAAAACATATAATTATATAAAAACGTATAAGAATGATTCCTGATTAAAAAATAACTCCTTCATCAAAACATGTATATTTGTCTTTGGTAGACATTATTGGCACTGTCCCCATTGGGGCTCACAATCTGAGTTCCCTCTCAGTATGTCTTTGGAGTGTGGGAGGAAACTGGAGCACCTAGAGGAAACCCATACAAACACGGAGAGAACATACAAACTCATAGGAGATAGAAACCAGGCCAGCTGCATATCAAATGCTAAGAGAATGGGGCATCTATGGTGGCCCACTCTAAAACAGCTGCCTCAACTCCAAAAAACATGGCAAATAGGAGAAAAAGGAGTACCAGGTGATAATGTTACTAAAAACAGTATAAGGCCGGCTTCACACTCAGCGTATGAAAATACGGTCCGTATATTACGGCCGTAATACGCTGAAATGTCCCGAAAATAGTGGTCCGTAGCTCCTCCGTAGGCAGGGTGTGTCAGCGTTTTTTGCGCATGGCATCCTTCGTATGTAATTCGTATGGCATCCGTACTGCGTGGTTTTCTCGCAGGCTTGCAAAACCAACATACCGCTATAGAAATGATCCATGTGTCCCAAAAAGAAAAAAAAATATATATATACTGTCTATATATATATATATATATATATATATATATATGTCATTAGACACATATATGTATATATATTAATATTTTTTCCAGCGCTATACAGCTTGAAAGCAGGTAATTCAATTACCGGCTTTTTCTTTCTCCTTCCTAAAACCCGACATGATTTGAGACATGGTTTACATACAGTAAACCATGTCTTCTCTCCATTTTTTTTGCAGATTTCACACTACTAATGTCAGTAGAGTGTATCTGCAAAATTTGGCCGTTCTAGCTCTTAAAATAAAGGGTTAAATGGCGGAAAAAATTGGCGTGGGCTCCCGCGCAATTTTCTCCGCCAGAGTAGTAAAGCCAGTGACTGAGGGCAGATATTAATAGCCTGGAGAGGGTCCATGGTTATTGGCCCCCCCCTGGCTACAAATATCTGCCCCCAGCCACCCCAGAAAAGGCACATCTGGAAGATGCGCCTATTCTGGCACTTGGCCACTCTCTTCCCATTCCCGTGTAGCGGTGGGATATGGGGTAATGAAGGGTTAATGCCACCTTGCTATTGTAAGGTGACATTAAGCCTAATTAATAATGGAGAGGCGTCAATTATGACACCTATCCATTATTAATCCAATTGTAGTAAAGGGTTAAATAAAACACAAACACATTATTTAAAATTATTTTAATGAAATAAAAACAATGGTTGTTGGAGTATTTTATTCTACGCCCAATCCAGTCACTGAAGACCCTGGTTCTGTGAAAGAAAAAAAACATAATAAACCAACAATATACTTACCCTCCGCAGATCTGTAACGTCCAACGATGTAAATCCTTCTGAAGGGGTTAAAACATTTTGCAGCAAGGAGCTTTGCTAATGCAATGCTACTCCTCGCTGCCTGGGAGCTTTCTAGGTAAGTTCCCACGATCTATGAACAGCCAGGGAGCTTTCTAGGTAAGTTCCCACGATCTATGAACATCCAGCAGAGGGCGCCTCACCGCAAATGAAGCTAAATATAGCTCATTGATCTATATTTAGACTCATTCCCCGGGGTTTTGCAGCGAGGAGTAGCATTGCATTAGCAAAGCTCCTTGCTGCAAAATGTTTTAACCCCTTCAGAAGGATTTACATCGTTGGACGTTACAGATCTGCGGAGGGTAAGTATATTGTTGGTTTATTATGTTTTTTCTTTCACAGAACGAGGGTCTTCAGTGACTGGATTGGGCGTAGAATAAAATACTCCAACAACCATTGTTTTTATTTCATTAAAATAATTTTAAATAATGTGTTTGTGTTTTATTTAACCCTTTACTACAATTGGATTAATAATGGATAGGTGTCATAATTGACGCCTCTCCATTATTAATTAGGCTTAACGTCACCTTACAATAGCAAGGTGGCATTAACCCTTCATTACCCCATATCCCACCGCTACACGGGAATGGGAAGAGAGTGGCCAAGTGCCAGAATAGGCGCATCTTCCAGATGTGCCTTTTCTGGGGTGGCTGGGGGCAGATATTTGTAGCCAGGGGGGGCCAATAACCATGGACCCTCTCCAGGCTATTAATATCTGCCCTCAGTCACTGGCTTTACTACTCTGGCGGAGAAAATTGCGCGGGAGCCCACGCCAATTTTTTCTGCCATTTAACCCTTTATTTTAAGAGCTAGAACGGCCAAATTTTGCAGATACACACTACTGACATTAGTAGTGTGGAATCTGCAAAAAAAATGGAGAGAAGACATGGTTTACTGTATGTAAACCATGTCTCAAATCATGTCGGGTTTTAGGAAGGAGAAAGAAAAAGCCGGTAATTGAATTACCGGCTTTCAAGCTGTATAGCGCTGGAATAAATATTAATATATATACATATATGTGTCTCACTGACATATATATATATATATACCTATTCTATGTGTACACATTTATTCTACCTATTCTACTGTAAGCTGTCAGTGTGATTTTACTGTACACCGCACTGAATTACCGGCTTTTCTCTCTAACAGCGCTGGGTATTTCTCGCAAGTCACACTGCTTGTCCGTGTGTAATCCGTATTTTTCACGCTTTCATAGACTTTCATTGGCGTATTTCTTGCGCAGTACGGTGACAAACGCAGCATGCTGCGATTTTGTACGGCCGTAGAAAGCCTTATAAGGCCATGTTCACACAGTGCGTTTTTTACTGCGGAACCGCAGCGGTATTGCCGCTGCGGTTCCGCAGCAGTTTTCCATGCAGGGTACATAACAATGTAACCCTATGGAAAACAGTCACTGCTGTGCACATGGTCCGTAATTTCGTTTAAAAAGCCGCGCAGAATAGCTGCGGCAAAAAAGAAGGAGCATGTCACTTCTTTTTCCTGAACCGCAGCGGTTCTGCACCCATAGACCTCCATTGTGAGGTCAAAATCGCAGTAAAACCCGCAGATCAAAAATATATCTGCGGGTTTTACTGCGATTTGATGTGCAGAACCGCTGCAGCAGGAAGTGCGGGGGAGCGGGCGGAAGTGCGTGGGCGGAGTGTGGCTGCCCCCCGTGCTCCGATCCCGCCCCCCGTGCTCCGATGCCCCCCCGTGCTCCGATGCCCCCCCCAGTGCTCCGATGCCCCCCCGTGCCCTAATCTCCCCCCCTTATACTTACCCGGCGTCCCGGTGTCCGTCCGGCCGTCTTCTCCCTGGGCGCCGCCATCTTGCAAAATGGCGGGCGCATGCGCAGTGCGCCCGCCGAATCTGCCGGCCGGCAGACTCGCTCCAAAGTGCATTTTGATCACTGAGATATAACCTATCTCAGTGATCAAAATAAAAAAATAGTAAATGACACCCCCCCCACTTTGTCACCCCCATTGGTAGGGACAATAAAAAAATTAAGAATTTTTTTTTTCACTAAGGTTAGAATAGGGGTAGGGTTAGGGGTAGGGTTAGGGTTAGGGGTAGGGTTAGGGGTAGGGTTAGGGTTAGGGGTAGGGTTAGGGTTAGGGTTAGGGGTAGGGTTAGGGGTAGGGTTAGGGTTAGGGTTAGGGGTAGGGTTAGGGGTAGGGTTAGGGTATTTTCAGCCATTTTAGCCCTAAAAAGCTTCCTAGGAAACACACAGTCTCTGCATAGAAAACTGCATAAAAAAAGGATAAAAAAACGCATCAAAAAACGCATCAAAAAACGCATCAAAAAAGGACAAAAAAAGGACCAAAAAAAGGACCTGCGTTTTCTGCCAAGAGCTGCAGTTTTTTAAAAAAACTGTCCTGAAAAAAAAAGGATGGAAATCCTGAACGTGTGAACATACCCTAATACTGATCAGTAAAATACGGCAGATAGGAGCAGGGGCATAGAGAATAATTGTGCCGTATTTTTTGCGAGTTTTACGGACGTAGTTTCTGCGCTCTTACGTCCGTAAAACTCGCAAGTGTGAAGCCGGCCTAAATCTTTATTAAATATCAAAAAGAATAAATAAACCACATTAAATAAAGTAACTCATACTCCACGGTGGTACAGACAGGAATAAAGGTAACCACCTCAGCAATGCAAAGTATCAGGCATTATATTATAGTCATGATGCAAAAACAAAACCACGGAAAAAGGATGCCCCCATATTAATTAAATAAACACACATCACTCAGGATAATACCTAAAATGTGCAAGGGGACAAGCTTACCCAGGACTATGAGATAGAGAGTTGGTCACTCCAAGGTGATTCCCGTCCGTGGAAAACGGACCGATTTTATATACGTTGTGTGTGACTCCAGCCTAACACTATCTATCTAACCCCTTCAGTGAACAGCGTAAAAATAATTAATTAAAAACTTTTTAAAAAGCTATGCTTTTTTTTCATACTGTCAAAAAAGTGGAATAAAATGCGATGAAAAGTCAAATATAGATACAAATGGTATAACTTTGTCAGCGAAGAAATAAAAAAAGGTATAGCTCTCAGAATAAAGGGATGCAAAAACAATTCCTTTTTCTATAATATAGTTTTTATTATATACATGCGCCAAAGCATTAGCCCCTAAACCCCTGAACCTGTTTACACCTTCATGACAGGGCCAAATTTTACAGTGTCAGTGTATGTGGTAATAACTCGGAACACTTCAACAGATCTCACTGGTTCTGAGACTGATTTCTCGGGACATATTGTACTTCATGACAGTGATAAAATTTCTTCAATATGACTTGCTGTTATTTGTGAAAAAAAATGAATTTGGTGAAAATTTGGAAAATTCCACTTACATGTAATCACTGGTGTAAGAGCGTAGAGCACAGGATAAATGTGAGCCAAGCCTTACCGCGATCTTTGGGAGGCAGAATGAAAAAAAAATCAATAGCATGTCAAGGATTGGTTTCATATAGTTTTTACACCATTCCTCATGCGGTATAAGGCCGGCTTCACACTAGCGAATTTTACGGACGTAAGAGCGCAGAAACTACGTCCGTAAAACTCGCATAAAATACGTCCCAATTATTCTCTATGCCCCTGCTCCTATCTGCCGTATTTTCCTGATCAGTATTATACGGCTTTCTACGGCTGTAGAAAATCGCAGCATGCTGCGTTTGTCACCGTATTGCGCAAATAAAACGTCAATGAAAGTCTATGGAAGCCTCAAAAATACGGATTACACACGGACCAGCAGTGTGACTTGCGAGAAATACGCAGTGGTGTTAGAGAGAAAAGCCGGTAATTTAGTGCGGTGTACAGTAAAATCACACTGACAGCTTACAGTAGAATAGGTAGAATAAATGTGTACACATAGAATAGGTATATATATATATATATATATATATATATGTCAGTGAGACACATATATGTATATATATTAATATTTCATCCAGCGCGATATAGCAGAAAGCCGGTAATTCAATTACCGGCTTTTGCTTTCTCCTTCCTAAACCCGACATGATATGAGACATGGTTTACATACAGTAAACCATCTCATATCCCCATTCTTTTTGCATATTCCACACTACTAATGTCAGTAGTGTGTCTATGCAAAATTTGGCCGTTCTAGCTAGTAAATTAAAGGGTTAAATGGAGGAAAAAATTGGCGTGGGCTCCCGCACAATTTTCTCCACCAGAGTAGTAAAGCCAGTGACTGAGGGCAGATATTAATAGCCTGGAGAGGGTCCACGGTTATTGGCCCCCCCCTGGCTAAAAACACCTGCACCCAGCCACCCCAGAAATGGCACATCTGGAAGATGCGCCTATTCTGGCACTTGGCCACTCTCTTCCCATTCCCGTGTAGTGGTGGGATATGGGGTAATGAAGGGTTAATGTCACCTTGCTATTGTAAGGTGACATTAAGCCAAATTAATAATGGAGAGGCGTCAATTCTGACACCTATCCATTATTAATCCAATACTAGTAAAGGGTTAAAAAATAACACACACAGATTATTAAAAATTAATTTAATGAAAAAATCACAAAGGTTGTTGTATTAATTTATTCTACTCTCAATCCACTCACTGAAGACCCTCGATCTGTAAAGAAAAAAAAAATAATAAACCAACAATATACATACCTTCCGAGGATCTGTCACGTCTAACGATGTAAATCCATCTGAAGGGGTTAAAATATTTTGCAGCCACGAGCTTTGCTAATGCAACTGCTCATGTCTGCAAAACCCCGGAGAATGTAGGTAAAGTAGGTCATTGACCTATATTTACGTGCATTTGCGGTGAGGCGCCCTCTGCTGGCTGTTCCTAGATCGTGGGAACTTTCCTAGAAAGCTCCCTGGCTCGAGTTCATATGAGGACAACCAGCAGGGGGCGCTTTCTTATGATCTCGAGCCTGGGAGCTTTCTAGGATAGTTCCCACGATCTAGGAACAGCCAGCAGAGGGCGCCTCACCGCAAATGCAGGTAAATATAGGTCAATTACCTACTTTACCTACATTCTCCGGGGTTTTGCAGACATGAGCAGTTGCATTAGCAAAGCTCGTGGCTGCAAAATATTTTAACCCCTTCAGATGGATTTACATCGTTGGACGTGACAGATCCTCGGAAGGTATGCATATTGTTGGTTTATTTTTTTTTTTCTTTACAGATCGAGGGTCTTCAGTGAGTGGATTGAGAGTAGAATAAATTAATACAATAACCTTTGTGATTTTTTCATTAAATTAATTTTTAATAATCTGTGTGTGTTATTTTTTAACCCTTTACTAGTATTGGATTAATAATGGATAGGTATCAGAATTGACGCCTCTCCATTATTAATTTGGCTTAATGTCACCTTACAATAGCAAGGTGACATTAACCCTTCATTACCCCATATCCCACCGCTACACGGGAATCGGAAGAGAGTGGCCAAGTGCCAGAATAGGCGCATCTTCCAGATGTGCCTTATCTGGGGTGGCTGGGGGCAGATGTTTTTAGCCAGGGGGGGGCCAATAACAGTGGACCCTCTCCAGGCTATTAATATCTGCCCTCAGTCACTGGCTTTACTACTCTGGCGGAGAAAATTGTGCGGGAGCCCACGCCAATTTTTTCCTCCAATTAACCCTTTAATTTACTAGCTAGAACGGCCAAATTTTGCATAGACACACTACTTACATTAGTAGGGTTGAGCGAAACAGGTCGGCAATTTTCAGAAGTCGCCGACTTTTGGCAAAGTCGGGTTTCATGAAACCCGACCCGACCCCTGTGTGGGGTCGGCCATGAAGTCGGCGATCTTCTGAATCTGGAATCGGAATTCCGATACCGATTCCCGATATGTTTATATCGGGAATTGGTATCGGAATTCAGATTTAAGTGTAAAATAAAGAATTAAAATAAAAAATATCGCTATACTTACCCTCTGACGCGCCCTGGTACTAACCGGGAACCTTCCTTCCTTCGAATCAGCCCTTACAGGACCTTGCGGTGACGTCGCGACTTGTGATTGGTCGCGCGGCCGCCCATGTGACCGCTCGCGCAACCAATCACAAGCCGCGACGTCACCGCGACGTCACCGAAGGTACTGGAAGGGCTGATTCTTAGGAAGGAAGGCTGCCGGAAAGAAGCAGGGCGCGTCCGAGGGTGAGTATATACCTAATAGGAATATACTCACCCTCGGACGCGCCCTGCTTCTTTCCGGCAGCCTTCCTTCCTAAGAATCAGCCCTTCCAGGACCTTCGGTGACGTCGCGGCTTGTGATTGGTCGCGCGAGCGGTCACATGGGCGGCCGCGCGAACAATCACAAGCCGCGACGTCACCGCGACATCACCGCAAGGTCCTGGAAGGGCTGATTCGAAGGAAGGAAGGTTCCCGGTTAGTACCAGGGCGCGTCAGAGGGTAAGTATAGCGATATTTTTTATTTTAATTCTTTATTTTACACTTACAGTGGGGCAAAAAAGTATTTAGTCAGTCAGCAATAGTGCAAGTTCCACCACTTAAAAAGATGAGAGGCGTCTGTAATTTACATCATAGGTAGACCTCAACTATGGGAGACAAACTGAGAAAAAAAAATCCAAAAAATCACATTGTCTGTTTTTTTAACATTTTATTTTCATATTATGGTGGAAAATAAGTATTTGGTCAGAAACAAAATTTCATCTCAATACTTTGTAATATATCCTTTGTTGGCAATGACAGAGGTCAAACGTTTTCTGTAAGTCTTCACAAGGTTGCCACACACTGTTGTTGGTATGTTGGCCCATTCCTCCATGCAGATCTCCTCTAGAGCAGTGATGTTTTTGGCTTTTCGCTTGGCAACACGGACTTTCAACTCCCTCCAAAGGTTTTCTATAGGGTTGAGATCTGGAGACTGGCTAGGCCACTCCAGGACCTTGAAATGCTTCTTACGAAGCCACTCCTTCGTTGCCCTGGCGGTGTGCTTTGGATCATTGTCATGTTGAAAGACCCAGGCACGTTTCATCTTCAATGCCCTTGCTGATGGAAGGAGGTTTGCACTCAAAATCTCACGATACATGGCCCCATTCATTCTTTCATGTACCCGGATCAGTCGTCCTGACCCATTTGCAGAGAAACAGCCCCAAAGCATGATGTTTCCACCACCATGCTTTACAGTAGGTATGGTGTTTGATGGATGCAACTCAGTATTCTTTTTCCTCCAAACACGACAAGTTGTGTTTCTACCAAACAGTTCCAGTTTGGTTTCATCAGACCATAGGACATTCTCCCAAAACTCCTCTGGATCATCCAAATGCTCTCTAGCAAACTTCAGACGTCCCCGGACATGTACTGGCTTAAGCAGTGGGACACGTCTGGCACTGCAGGATCTGAGTCCATGGTGGCGTAGTGTATTACTTATGGTAGGCCTTGTTACATTGGTCCCAGCTCTCTGCAGTTCATTCACTAGGTCCCCCCGCGTGGTTCTGGGATTTTTGCTCACCGTTCTTGTGATCATTCTGACCCCACGGGGTGGGATTTTGCGTGGAGCCCCAGATCGAAGGAGATTATCAGTGGTCTTGTATGTCTTCCATTTTCTAATTATTGCTCCCACTGTTGATTTCTTCACTCCAAGTTGGTTGGCTATTGCAGATTCAGTCTTCCCAGCCTGGTGCAGGGCTACAATTTTGTTTCTGGTGTCCTTTGACAGCTCTTTGGTCTTCACCATAGTGGAGTTTGGAGTCAGACTGTTTGAGGGTGTGCACAGGTGTCTTTTTATACTGATAACAAGTTTAAACAGGTGCCATTACTACAGGTAATGAGTGGAGGAAAGAGGAGACTCTTAAAAAAGAAGTTACAGGTCTGTGAGAGCCAGAAATCTTGATTGTTTGTTTCTGACCAAATACTTATTTTCCACCATAATATGCAAAAAAAATGATAAAAAAACAGACAATGTGATTTTCTGGATTTTTTTTTCTCAGTTTGTCTCCTATAGTTGAGGTCTACTTATGATGTAAATTACAGACGCCTCTCATCTTTTTAAGTGGTGGAACTTGCACTATTGCTGACTGACTAAATACTTTTTTGCCCCACTGTAAATATGGATCCCAGGGCCTGAAGGAGAGTTTCCGCTCCTTCAGACCCTGGGAACCATTGGAAACCCAATGCACTGCATTGGGTTTCGAGTTTCGGCCGACCCCGACCCCGACTTTTTTATAGGATCGGCCGATTTCACTCGACCCGACTTTTGAAAGTCGGGTTTCGTGAAACCCGACCCGATCCTATAAAAGTAAAGGTCGCTCAACCCTAGACATTATTAGTGTGGAATATGCAAAAAAATAGGGATATGAGATGGTTTACTGTATGTAAACCAGGTCTCATATCATGTCGGGTTTAGGAAGGAGAAAGCAAAAGCCGGTAATTGAATTACCGGCTTTCTGCTATATCGCGCTGGATGAAATATTAATATATATACATATATGTGTCTACTGACATATATATATATATATATATATATATATATATACATACAGTATATATATATACATATACAGTATATATGTTTGTTTGTTTTTTTTAACACATGGATCCCTTGTATAGCCGTATGTCGGTTTTGCAAGCCTGCGATAAAAACACGCAGTACGGATGACATACGGATTACATACGGAGGATGCCATGCGCAAAAAACGCTGAAACACCCTGCCTACGGAGGAGCTACGGACCACTATTTTGGGGACTTTTCAGCGTATTACGGCCGTAAAAAACGGACCGTATTTTCATACGCTGAGTGTGAAGCCGGCCTAAGTGATTAGATTACTTTACTTTTCGGTTCTGTGCCATTATAGCGATACCAGATTTTTATAGTGTTTTTTTTTTTGCTCGGCTGCTGTCACACACTAAAAGATGCTTTTTATTGCAAAAATTAGCTTTTGCATCACTGTATTTTCAGAGTTATAATTTTTCCATATTTCTGCTGACAGTCACATGAGGGATTTTTTTGCAGGACGAGTTGATGTTTTTGTTGATACCATTTTAGTGCTCATGACTTTTTTTGATAGCTATCTTTTCTGAGTTTTGGGAGGCAGAATAAACAAAAAAACAACAATGCAGGAATTGTTTTTTGGGCTGCAGTACTGCAGTACTTTGCTCTGCCCTCAACAGGGCAGACAAAGTATGCCTGCGCCAGAGCCGCAGCATGAAGACAAGAAGAGGACGTCATCGTAAGAAGATAGGAGGAAGTTTAGGGGACTATGGGACAGAAAAGATACAGGTATCATTGATGGAATTGAAAGTCTGCAGTGCAAAATTAGACTGAGGAAGCAGACTTTGCAGAACACTGACTTGTGTTCGACCAGAAGAAGAATCCAATTTCACCTGTCAGAAGTGTAGACTAGTGGCCCTTTTAGAAGAAAAGGTGCGGGGCCTGGAAGAAAGAATAGCAACTTTGAAACTCATCAAAGAGAATGAAGACTTTCTAGACAGAACAGAAGCATCTCTACTGGTCACAGAAGGTGAAAAAAGTGTCAGAGAACCTCCAAAAGCAGATGAGTGGAAGCATGTGACCAAAAGAAGCAAGAAGACCATGGAGAAATCACCAACCACACAACTGAAGAACCGATATCAAATCTTTGTAGAGGATGAAGATGGCACACCTAAGGATGAAGCAATACCAGCAAGCAAAAAAGAAAAGGGCACACAGCAACAAGTGACAGCAAAAAGTACAGCCAAGAAGCAACGAAGAGTGGTGGTGGTGGGAGACTCACTACTGAGAGGCACAGAAGCAGCCATCTGCAGACCGGACATAACTGCAAGAGAAGTATGCTGCCTTCCAGGTGCGATGATCAAGGATGTGACCGATAGGATACCAAAGCTCTTCAGCTCCAAGGACGTCCACCCATTTCTTCTGATACATGTTGGCACCAATGACACGGCAAGGAAGGACCTACCGACAATCTGCAAAGACTTTGAAGAGTTGGGGAAGAAAGTAAAGGAACTGGATACACAGGTAGTTTTTTCTTCTATCCTTCCAGTAGACGGGCATGGCACCAGGAGATGGAACAGGATCCTTGATGCAAACAACTGGCTAAGACGATGGTGCAGACAACAAGGATTCGGATTCCTGGACCATGGTGTGAATTACTGGTACGATGGACTCCTCGCCAGAGATGGACTACACCTCAACAAACCTGGGAAACACACATTCGCCAGAAGACTCGCTACACTCATCAGGAGGGCGTTAAACTAGAAGAAGAGGGGACGGGAAGAAAAACATTATACTCGACCAAAGAAGACCCAGGAAAACATACTCAGAAGGGAGGTAAGAACATTTCTAAAAAAATCCACAGCAAGGAGATTGGAACAAAACAAAATCCTCTAAACTGCATGCTCGCAAACGCCAGAAGCCTGACAAACAAGATGGAAGAACTAGAAGCAGAAATATCTACAGGTAACTTTGACATAGTGGGAATAACCGAGACATGGTTAGATGAAAGCTATGACTGGGCAGTTAACTTACAGGGTTACAGTCTGTTTAGAAAGGATCGTAAAAATCGGACAGGAGGAGGGGTTTGTCTCTATGTAAAGTCTTGTCTAAAGTCCACTTTAAGGGAGGATATTAGCGAAGGAAATGAGGATGTCGAGTCCATATGGGTCGAAATTCATGGAGGGAAAAATGGTAACAAAATTCTCATTGGGGTCTGTTACAAACCCCCAAATATAACAGAAATCATGGAAAGTCTACTTCTAAAGCAGATAGATGAAGCTGCAACCCATAATGAGGTCCTGGTTATGGGGGACTTTAACTACCCGGATATTAACTGGGAAACAGAAACCTGTGAAACCCATAAAGGCAACAGGTTTCTGCTAATAACCAAGAAAAATTATCTTTCACAATTGGTGCAGAATCCAACCAGAGGAGCAGCACTTTTAGACCTAATACTATCTAATAGACCTGACAGAATAACAAATCTGCAGGTGGCTGGGCATCTAGGAAATAGCGACCACAATATTGTGCAGTTTCACCTGTCTTTCACTAGGGGGACTTGTCAGGGAGTCACAAAAACACTGAACTTTAGGAAGGCAAAGTTTGACCAGCTTAGAGATGCCCTTAATCTGGTAGACTGGGACAATATCCTCAGAAATAAGAATACAGATAATAAATGGAAAATGTTTAAGAACATCCTAAATAGGCACTGTAAGCGGTTTATACCTTGTGGGAATAAAAGGACTAGAAATAGGAAAAACCCAATGTGGCTAAACAAAGAAGTAAGACAGGCAATTAACAGTAAAAAGAAAGCATTTGCACTACTAAAGCAGGATGGCACCATTGAAGCTCTAAAAAACTATAGGGAGAAAAATACTTTATCTAAAAAACTAATTAAAGCTGCCAAAAAGGAAACAGAGAAGCACATTGCTAAGGAGAGTAAAACTAATCCCAAACTGTTCTTCAACTATATCAATAGTAAAAGAATAAAAACTGAAAATGTAGGCCCCTTAAAAAATAGTGAGGAAATAATGGTTGTAGATGACGAGGAAAAAGCTAATATATTAAACACCTTCTTCTCCACGGTATTCACGGTGGAAAATGAAATGCTAGGTGAAATCCCAAGAAACAATGAAAACCCTATATTAAGGGTCACCAATCTAACCCAAGAAGAGGTGCGAAACCGGCTAAATAAGATCAAAATAGATAAATCTCCGGGTCCGGATGGCATACACCCACGAGTACTAAGAGAACTAAGTAATGTAATAGATAAACCATTATTTCTTATTTTTACGGACTCTATAGCAACAGGGTCTGTTCCGCAGGACTGGCGCATAGCAAATGTGGTGCCAATATTCAAAAAGAGCTCTAAAAGTGAACCTGGAAATTATAGGCCAGTAAGTCTAACCTCTATTGTTGGTAAAATATTTGAAGGGTTTCTGAGGGATGTTATTCTGGATTATCTCAATGAGAATAACTGTTTAACTCGATATCAGCATGGGTTTATGAGAAATCGCTCCTGTCAAACCAATCTAATCAGTTTTTATGAAGAGGTAAGCTATAGGCTGAACCACGGTGAGTCATTGGATGTGGTATATCTCGATTTTTCCAAAGCGTTTGATACCGTGCCGCACAAGAGGTTGGTACACAAAATGAGAATGCTTGGTCTGGGGGAAAATGTGTGTAAATGGGTTAGTAACTGGCTTAGTGATAGAAAGCAGAGGGTGGTTATAAATGGTATAGTCTCTAACTGGGTCGCTGTGACCAGTGGGGTACCGCAGGGGTCAGTATTGGGACCTGTTCTCTTTAACATATTCATTAATGATCTGGTAGAAGGTTTACACAGTAAAATATCAATATTTGCAGATGATACAAAACTATGTAAAGCAGTTAATACAAGAGAAGATAGTATTCTGCTACAGATGGATCTGGATAAGTTGGAAACTTGGGCTGAAAGGTGGCAGATGAGGTTTAACAATGATAAATGTAAGGTTATACACATGGGAAGAAGGAATCAATATCACCATTACACACTGAATGGGAAACCACTGGGTAAATCTGACAGGGAGAAGGACTTGGGGATCCTAGTTAATGATAAACTTACCTGGAGCAGCCAGTGCCAGGCAGCAGCTGCCAAGGCAAACAGGATCATGGGGTGCATTAAAAGAGGTCTGGATACACATGATGAGAGCATTATACTGCCTCTGTACAAATCCCTAGTTAGACCGCACATGGAGTACTGTGTCCAGTTTTGGGCACCGGTGCTCAGGAAGGATATAACGGAACTAGAGAGAGTACAAAGGAGGGCAACAAAATTAATAAAGGGGATGGGAGAACTACAATACCCAGATAGATTAGCGAAATTAGGATTATTTAGTCTAGAAAAAAGACGACTGAGGGGCGATCTAATAACCATGTATAAGTATATAAGGGGACAATACAAATATCTCGCTGAGGATCTGTTTATACCAAGGAAGGTGACGGGCACAAGGGGGCATTCTTTGCGTCTGGAGGAGAGAAGGTTTTTCCACCAACATAGAAGAGGATTCTTTACTGTTAGGGCAGTGAGAATCTGGAATTGCTTGCCTGAGGAGGTGGTGATGGCGAACTCAGTCGAGGGGTTCAAGAGAGGCCTGGATGTCTTCCTGGAGCAGAACAATATTGTATCATACAATTATTAGGTTCTGTAGAAGGACGTAGATCTGGGGATTTATTATGATGGAATATAGGCTGAACTGGATGGACAAATGTCTTTTTTCGGCCTTACTAACTTACTAACTATGTTACTGACAGTGTCACTGTCAGAGGTAGTATTATTCACTGTGCCTGAGATGAATGATGTTCCAGATATTTCATAATGTACAGTATTAGTGACCAGAAAGTTTATAGTCATGTGACTCCCACATTTTTATTGCTAATTGCCATTAAATTGTTATTTTTATCTTTTATATTACCATGTCCATTCTCATTGCCACTTTTACTTTTTTACAACTTGATTAACTTTTTATATAACTTTTTCCATTTCCTCTCTTCCTAAAAAAGGAATAAGCCAGAAATGCTAGGTACATGTCCAAAAATCCAATAGTTTCAAAAGACCACAAAATTAGTGTAGCATATACAGATATAACATTTTACTATTAAAGCGGGTGTCCAAAAAACATTACTTTGTTACATACACACTTTGAGAGGTAGACAGTCCCAGTTTAACTGACTTTTTAAAATGTTTTTGTTTTTCTTTAATAGAATTATTCCCACTTCTCAAAATTGAACAAATAAACGCGTAAATTCAGAAAACTAGCTTGTAACACATACACTTTATCTTGCAGACAGCAAATTTAGATATTTCTGAAAGAAATATTGTTGGCTAGATGCTTATCTCATATACTGTAGAATTAAAAAAATGTGTAATTGAAATGCAGCATTTGCCAACTACACTAATCACTATGATTAATCAGTAACTGCAAGGCATCATGGGGAAGTCCACCCGTGTGCTCCCAGGGTCATGTGAGTCATCTCTGGCTCATGCAATCATTTTGAAAAAGGACAATGAGCAGTTTTTAGTGATTCACTTGATGTGAATCAGAAATAGTTTGAATTCACGGGGTGTAGAGATTTGACATCAAATCTATTTACTCATTTTTAATTCGAGCCTACTAGACATTTTGAACCACAGTGACTTACATTGGTAGTGGGGGGGGTGTAGTATGTGCCACACTGCAGCTCTTATAAGACAATAAGCACACAGCAGGGGGAGATAAATATTTGGACCACATATCAATGAAAGGGGAATAAGAAAAAAGCAGCATCCCAAAAAATTGAAATACATATAAAAGTCAAAGTAACATTAGAAAATCAAGATTGAGAAAACAATATTGCATTTGTTTAACCCCTTAAGCCCCAAGGGTGGTTTGCACGTTTATGACCGGGCCAATTTTTACAATCTATCTAAGTCTGATACCCCATATGTTGGGGTAAACCTCTGTTTTGGCGCACAGAAGAGCTCGGAAGGGAAGGAGCACTGTTTTACTTTTTCAGCGCAGAATTGGCTGGAATTGAGATCGGACGCCATGTCGCGTTTGGAGAGCGCTAATGTGCCTAAACAGTGGAAACCCCCCAATTCTAACTGAAACCCTATCCCAAACACACCCCTAACCCTAATCCCAACCATAACCCTAACCACACCCCTAACCCTAATCCCAACCGTAAATGTAATCCAAACCCTAACCCTAACTATAGCCCCAACCCTAACTTTAGCCCCAACCCTAACTCTAACTTTAGCCCCAACCCTAACCCTAACTTTAGCCCCAACCTTAACTGTAGCCCTAACATTAACTTTAGCCCAAACCCTAACCCTAACTTTAGCCCTAGCCCTAACCCTAACTTTAGCCTCAGCCCTAACTTTAGCCCCAACCCTAACCCTAGCCCCACACCTAGCCCCACCCCTAACCCCAACCCTAACCCTAGCCCTAACCCTAGCCCTAACCCTAACTCTAACCCTAGCACTAACCCTAGCCCTAACCCTAGCGCAAGTACTAACCCTAGCCCCAACCCTAGCCCTAACCCTAACCCTAGCCCTAGCCCTAACCCTAACCCTAGCCCTAACCCTAACCCTAGCGCTAATGGGAAAATGGAAATAAATACATTTTTTAAATTTTTTTATGTTTCCCTAACTAAGGGGGTGATGAAGGGGGGTTTGATTTAATTTTATAGCAGGTTTTTTAGCAGATTTTTATGATTGGCAGCCGTCACACATTAAAAGACGCTTTTTATTGCAGAAAATATTTTTTGCGTTACCACATTTTGAGACCTATAATTTTTCCATATTTTTGTCCACATAGTCATGTGAGGTCTTGTTTTTTGCGGGACGAGTTGACATTTTTACTGGTATCATTTTTGGGCATGTGACATTTTTTGATCGCTTTTTATTCCGATTTTTGTGAGGCAGAATGACCAAAAACCAGCTATTCATGAATTTCTTTTGGGGGGAGGGCGTTTATACCGTTCCACGTCTGGTAAAATGGATAAAGCAGTTTTATTCTTCGGGTCAGTATAAATACAGCAATACCTCAATTAGATTATTTTTTTATGTTTTGGCGCTTTTATACAATAAAAACTATTTTATAGAAAAAATAATTATTTTTGCATCGCTTTATTCTGAGGACTATAACTTTTTTATTTTTTCTCTGATGATGCTGTATGGCTGCTCGTTTTTTGCGGGACAAGATGACGTTTTCAGCGTTACCACGGTTATTTATATCCGTCTTTTTGATCGCGTGTTATTCCACTTTTTGTTCGGCGGTATGATAATAAAGCTTTTTTTTGTCTCGTTTTTTCTTTTTTTTTTTTTTCACGGTGTTCACTGAAGGGGTTATCTAGTGGGCCAGTTTTATAGGTCGGGTCATTACGGACGCGGCAATACTAAATATGTGTACTTTTATTGTTTTTTTTATTTAGATAAAGTATTGTATTTATGGGAACAATATTTTTTTTTTCTCTTTATTTAGGAATTATTTTTTTTTACACATTTAAAAAAATTATTTTTACATTTTTTACTTTGTCCCATGGGGGACATCACTGTATAGTGACAGATCGCTGATCTGACACTTTGCAGAGCACTGTGTCAGATCAGCGATCTGACGTGCACTGCTCCTGGCTTACCAGCGCCTGCTCTGAGCATGCACTTGGTAAGCCACCTCCCTGCAGGAGCCGGATGTAGCCCCGCAGCTATTTTGGATCTGGGGCCTGCAGGGAGGAGACGCTCGGCACAAGGTGAGCACATTGCCTTGTACCGATCGTCTCAGGGACGCACGCAGGGAGCCCCATCCCTGCGCAATGCTTCCCTGTACCGCCAGAACACTGCGATCATGTTTGATTGCAGTGTGCCGGGGATAATGTGCCGAGAACGGTCCGTGACCGCACCTGGCACATAGTGCCGGATGTCAGCTGCGATAGTCAGCTGACACCCGGCCGTGATCGGCCACGCCCCCCCCCCATGAGCGCGGCTGATCGCATATGACGTACTATCCCGTCACTGGGAATTAACTCCTTCATGACCCAGCCTATTTTGACCTTAATGACCTGGCCGTTTTTTGCAATTCTGACCAGTGTCCATTTATGAGGTAATAACTCAGGAATGCTTCAACGAATCCTAGCGGTTCTTAGACTGTTTTTTCGTGACATATTGGGCTTCATGTTAGTGGTAAATTTAGGTCGATAATTTTTGTGTTTATTTGTAAAAAAAAATGGAAATTTGGCTAAAATTTTGAAAATTTCGCAATTTTCAAATTTTGAATTTTTATTCTGTTAAACGAGAGAGATATGTGACACAAAATAGTTAATAAATAACATTACCCACATGTCTACTTTACATCAGCGCAGTTTTGGAAACAAAAATTTTTTTTTGCTAGGAAGTTATAAGGGTTAAAAGTTGACCAGCGATTTCTCATTTTTACAGCAAAATTTACAAAACCATTTTTTTAGGGACCACCTCACATTTGAAGTCAGTTTCAGGGGTCTATATGGCTGAAAATACCCAAAAGTGACACCATTCTAAAAACTACACCCCTAAAGGTGCTCAAAACCACATTCAAGAAGTTTATTAACCCTTCAGGTGCTTCACAATAGCAGAAGCAACATGGAAGGAAAAAATGAACATTTAACTTTTTAGACACAAATGATTTTTAGCAACATTTTTTTTATTTTCCCAAGGGTAAAAAGAGAAACTGGACACAAAAAGTTATTGTAAAATTTGTCCTGAGTACGCCGATACCCCATATGTGGGGGGGAACTACTGTTTGGGCGCACGACAGGGCTCGGAAGGGAAGGAGCGCCATTTGACTTTTGAATGAAAAATTAGCTCCAATCGTTAGCGGACACCATGTCGCGTTTGGAGAGCCCCTGTGTGCCTAAACATTGGAGCTCCCCCACATGTGACCCCATTTTGGAAACTAGACCACCCAAGGAACTTATCTAGATGCATAGTGAGCACTTTGAACTCCCAGGTGCTTCACAAATTGATCCGTAACAATGAAAAAGTACTTTTTTTCATTAAAAAAATTATTTTAGCCTCAATTTGTTAATTTCCACATGGGCAACAGGATAAGATGGATCCTAAAATTTATTGGGCAATTTCTCCTGAGTACCCTGATACCTCACATGTGGGGGTAAACCACTGTTTGGGCACACGGCAGGGCTCGGAAGGGAAGGAGCGCCATTTGACTTTTTGAATGAAAAATTAGCTCCAATCGTTAGCGGACACCATGTTGCGATTGGAGAGCCCCTGTGTGCCTAAACATTGGAGCTCCCCCACATGTGACCCCATTTTGGAAACTAGACCCCCCAAGGAACTTATCTAGATGCATAGTGAGCACTTTGAACTCCCAGGTGCTTCACAAATTGATCCGTAACAGTGAAAAAGTACTTTATTTCACAAAAAAATTATTTTGGCCTCAATTTGTTCATTTCTACATGGGCAACAGGATAAAATGGATCCTGAAATTTATTGGGCAATTTCTCCTGAGTACAGTGATACCTCACATGTGGGGGTAAACCACTGTTTGGGCACGCGGCCGGGCTTGGAAGGGAAGGAGAGCCATTTGACTTTTTGAATGAAAAATTAGCTCCAATCGTTAACGGACACCATGTCGCGTTTGGAGAGCCCCTGTGTGCCTAAACATTGGAGCTTCCCCACATGTGACCACATTTTGGAAACTAGACCTCCCATGGAACTAACCTAGATGTGCAGTGACCACTTTAAACCCCCAAGTCCTTCACAGAAGTTTATAACGCAGAGCCGTGAAAATAAAAAAATCATTTTTCTTTCCTCAAAATGATGTTTTAGCAAGCAATTTTTTATTTTCACAAGGGTAACAGGAGAAATTGGACACCAATAATTGTTGCCCAGTTTGTCCTGAGTACGCTGATACCCCATATGTGGGGGTAAACTACTGATTGGGCACACGTCAGGGCTCGGAAGGGAAGTAGTGGCGTTTTGAAATGCAGACTTTGATGGATTGGTCTGCGGGCGTCACGTTGCATTTGCAGAGCCCCTGATGTGCCTAAACAGTAGAAACCCCCCACAAGTGACCATATTTTGGAAACTAGACCCCCCAAGGAACTTATCTAGATATGTGGTGAGCACTTTGAACCCCCAAGTGCTTCACAGAAGTTTATAACGCAGAGCTGTGAAAATAAAAAAATAATTTTTCTTTCCTCAAAAATTATGTTTTAGCAAGCAGTTTTTTATTTTCACAAGGGTAACAGGAGAAATTAGACCCCAATAGTTGTTGCCCAGTTTGTCCCGAGTATGCTGGTACCCCATATGTGGGGGTAAACCACTGTTTTGGCAGACGTCGGGGCTCGGAAGGGAGGGAGCACCATTTGACTTTTTGAACGCAAGATTGGCTGGAATCAATGGTGGCGCCATGTTGCGTTTCGAGACCCCTGATGTGCCTAAACAGTGGAAACCCCTCAATTCTAACTTCATCACTAACCCCAACACACCCCTAACCCTAATCTCAACTCTAGCCATAACCCTAATCACAACCCTAACCCCAACACACCCCTAACCACAGCCCTAACCCCAACACACCCCTAACCCTAATCCCAACCCTAACCATAATCCTATCCCTAATCCAAACCCTAACCCTAATCCCAACCCTAACCACAACTTTAACCCCAACACACCCCTAACCCTATCTATAACCCTAACCCTAATCTTAACCCTATTTCCATCCATAGCCCTAATTCCAACCCTAACCCTAAGGCTATGTGCCCACGTTGCGGATTCGTGTGAGATTTTTCCGCACCATTTTTGAAAAATCCGCTGGTAAAAGGCACTGTGTTTTACCTGCGGATTTACTGTGGATTTCCAGTGTTTTTTGTGCGGATTTCACCTGCGGATTCCTATTGAGGATCAGGTGTAAAACGCTGTGGAATCCGCACAAAGAATTGACATGCTGCAGAAAATACAACACAGCGTTCCCGCGCTGTATTTTCCGCACCATGGGCACAGCGGATTTGGTTTTCCATAGGTTTACATGGAACTGTAAAGCTGATGGAAATCTGCTACGAATCCGCAGCGGCCAATCCGCTGCGGATCCGCAGCCAAATCCGCACCGTGTGCACATAGCCTAATTCTAAGGGTATGTGCACACGATGCGGAAAACGCTGCGGATCCACAGCGTTTCCGCCGCTGCGGGTCCGCAGCAGTTTCCCATGAGTTTACAAAAAAGGCTGCGCACATGCTGCGGAAAAAACTGCGCGGAAACGCAGCGGTTTACATTCCACACATTTGACTTCTTTCTGCGGATTCCGCAGCAGTTTTACAACTGCTCCAATAGAAAACCGCAGTGAAATCCGCAGAAAACCGCGGTAAATCCGCGATAAATCCGCAGCGGGTTTTGCACTGCGGATTTATAAAAACTGCTGCGGAAAAATTCCGCAGAGGACCAGAATACGTGTGCACATACCCTAACCCTAGCCCTAGTTCTAACTGTAGTGGAAAAAAAATGTTTCTTTATTTTATTATTGTTACTACCTATGGGGGTGATAAAGGGGGGGTTCATTTACTTTTTTTATTTTGATCACTGTGATAAAACCTATCACAGTGATCAAAATGTACATGGAACGAATCTGCCGGCCGGCAGATTCGGCGGGCGCACTGCGCATGCGCCCGCCATTTTGGAAGATGGCGGCCCCCATGGAGAAGACGGACGGCCACCGGGAGCCTCGGTAAGTAAAAGGGGGGGAGATCAGGGCACGGGGGGGGGGCTGTCATGATCCCAATGGCAGGGGATCACAAAAGGACAAGCACAAAAAACAAAACAAGCTCTAGGGTGATGGAAACTGAGCTGACCGCGATCCTGAACCTCAACACACAACTAGCTGTAGCCGGGGAACGTGCCTACGATGATTCTAGACGTCTCGCGCCAGCCGAAGAACTAACTTTCCCTATTAGAAGAAACACAGACCTCTCTTGCCTCCAGAGAAACACCCCACAGAAATAGCAGCCCCCCACATGTAATGACGGTGAAATGAGAGGAAAGCACATACGTAGTTATGAAAACAGATTCAGCAAAATGAGGCCCGCTAAAGCTAGATAGCAGAGGATACAAAAGTGAACTGCGCGGTCAGCGAAAAACCCTACAAAAAACCATCCTGAAATTACTTGAACTCATGTTCCAACTCATGGAACATGAGGAGTAATATCAGCCCACTAGAGCAACCCGCAAAAAGGAATCACATATCTGCAAGCTGGACTAAGACAAAAATTAAGCAAAACGTGGAACAGGAAAATCAAAAACTTAGCTTGTCCTAAAGAATAGAGAAGCGGGAAGCAGAGGTAACAAGACACACTGATTACATTGATAGCCGGCGAGGAAATGACAAGAAAGCCAGGTTAAATAGGAAACTCCCATATCCTGATAGAACAGGTGGACACCAGAGACCGCAGAGAACACAAGTCACCCAGTACCATCTGTAACCACCAGAGGGAGCCCAAAAACAGAATCCACAACAGTACCCCCCCCTTGAGGAGGGGTCACCGAACCCTCACGAGAACCACCAGGGCGACCAGGATGAGCCCTATGAAATGCACAGACCAAATCAGCAGCATGAACATCAGAGGCAACCACCCAAGAATTATCCTCCTGACCATAACCCTTCCACTTGACCAAATATTGGAGTTTCCGTCTGGAAACACGAGAATCCAAGATCTTCTCCACAACATACTCCAATTCTCCCTCCACCAGCACCGAAGCAGGAGGCTCAAGCGAAGGAACAACAGGTACCTCATACTTCCGCAACAACGACCGATGGAACACATTATGAATAGCAAACGATGCCGGGAGATCCAAACGAAACGACACAGGGTTAAGAATTTCCAAGATCCTATAGGGACCGATGAACCGAGGCTTGAACTTAGGAGAAGAGACCTTCATAGGAACAAAACGAGAAGACAACCACACCAAGTCCCCAACACGAAGTCGAGGACCCACGCGGCGACGGCGATTAGCAAACTGCTGAGCCCTCTCCTGGGACAACTTCAAATTGTCCACCACATGACTCCAAATCTGATGCAACCTATCCACCACCATGTCCACTCCAGGACAATCAGAAGGCTCCACCTGACCAGAGGAAAAACGAGGATGAAACCCCGAATTACAAAAGAAAGGAGAAACCAAGGTAGCAGAACTAGCCCGATTATTAAGGGCAAATTCGGCAAGCGGCAAAAAGGTAACCCAGTCATCTTGATCAGCAGAAACAAAACACCTTAAATAAGTTTCCAAGGTCTGATTAGTTCGTTCCGTCTGGCCATTCGTCTGAGGATGGAATGCAGACGAAAAGGACAAATCAATGCCCATCTTAGCACAGAACGTCCGCCAAAATCTAGACACAAACTGGGATCCCCTGTCAGAAACGATGTTCTCCGGAATCCCATGCAAACGAACCACGTTCTGAAAAAACAGAGGGACCAACTCAGAGGAGGAAGGCAACTTAGGCAAGGGTACCAGATGAACCATCTTAGAAAAGCGGTCACACACAACCCAGATGACGGACATTTTTTGAGAGACAGGGAGATCCGAAATAAAGTCCATGGAAATGTGCGTCCAAGGCCTCTTCGGAATAGGCAAAGGTGACAACAATCCACTGGACCGAGAACAGCAAGGCTTAGCCCGAGCGCAAACCCCACAAGACTGCACAAAAGAACGCACATCCCTCGACAAGGAAGGCCACCAAAAAGACCTGGCCACCAAGTCTCTAGTACCAAATATTCCAGGATGACCTGCCAATGCAGAAGAATGGACCTTGGAGATGACTCTACTGGTCCAATTATCCGGAACAAACAGTCTTTCAGGCGGACAACGATCAGGTTTATCCGCCTGAAACTCCTGCAAAGCACGTCGCAAGTCTGGGGAGACAGCCGACAAAATCACCCCATCCCTATAGATACCAGTGGGCTCAGAATTTCCAGGGGAATCAGGCACAAAACTCCTAGAAAGAGCATTCGCCTTCACATTCTTTGAACCTGGCAGGTATGAAACCACAAAATCGAAACGGGAGAAAAACAGTGACCAACGAGCCTGTCTAGGATTCAGACGCTTGGCAGACTCAAGGTAAATCAGATTTTTGTGATCAGTCAAGACCACCACACGATGTCTAGCACCCTCAAGCCAATGACGCCACTCCTCAAATGCCCACTTCATGGCCAAAAGCTCCCGATTACCAACATCATAATTCCGCTCAGTGGGCGAAAACTTTCTAGAAAAGAACGCACATGGCTTCATCACTGAGCAATCGGAGCTTCTCTGTGACAAAACCGCCCCCGCTCCAATCTCGGAAGCATCAACCTCAACCTGAAAAGGAAGCGAAACATCTGGCTGACGCAACACAGGAGCAGAAGAAAACCGGCGCTTAAGTTCCTGAAAGGCCTCCACAGCCGCAGGAGACCAATCAGCAACATCAGCACCCTTCTTAGTCAAATCCGTCAAAGGCTTAACAACACTAGAAAAATTAGTTATGAAACGACGATAAAAATTAGCAAAGCCCAAGAACTTCTGTAGACTCTTAAGAGATGTAGGCTGCGTCCAGTCACAAATAGCCTGAACCTTGACGGGATCCATCTCAATAGTAGAAGGGGAAAAAATATACCCCAAAAAAGAAATCTTCTGGACTCCAAAGAGACACTTTGAACCTTTTACAAACAAAGAATTGGCCCGCAGGACCTGAAACACCTTCCTGACCTGCTGAACATGGGACTCCCAGTCATCCGAAAAAACCAAAACATCATCCAAATACACAATCATAAATTTATCCAGATATTCACGGAAAATATCGTGCATAAAGGACTGGAAGACAGAAGGAGCATTAGAAAGTCCAAAAGGCATCACCAAATACTCAAAATGGCCCTCAGGCGTATTAAATGCGGTTTTCCACTCATCACCCTGCTTTATCCGCACAAGATTATACGCACCCTGAAGATCAATCTTAGTGAACCATTTAGCCCCCTTAATGCGAGCGAACAAATCAGTCAACAATGGCAAAGGATACTGATATTTAACTGTAATCTTATTCAAAAGACGGTAATCTATACAAGGCCTCAAGGAACCATCTTTTTTGGCCACAAAAAAAAAACCTGCTCCCAAAGGGGACGAAGATGGACGGATATGTCCCTTTTCCAAGGACTCCTTAACATAATCCCGCATAGCAGTATGCTCTGGCACTGACAGATTGAACAAACGACCTTTAGGAAATTTACTGCCAGGAATCAAATCTATAGCACAATCGCAATCCCTGTGAGGAGGAAGCGAATTGAGCTTAGGCTCCTCAAAAACATCCCGATAATCAGACAAAAATACCGGAACCTCAGAAGGAGTAGATGAAGCGATAGAAATCGGAGGTGCATCATCATGAACCCCCTGACATCCCCAGCTTAACACAGACATCGTTTTCCAGTCCAAGACTGGGTTATGAGTTTGTAACCATGGCAGACCAAGCACTAAGACATCATGTAAATTATACAGTACCAGGAAGCGAATCACCTCCTGATGAACGGGAGTCATACGCATGGTCACTTGTGTCCAGTACTGAGGTTTATTCATAGCCAAAGGTGTAGAGTCAATTCCTTTCAAAGGAATAGGGACTTCCAGAGGCTCCAGACTAAACCCACAGCGGTTGGCAAATGACCAATCCATAAGACTCAGGGCAGCGCCTGAATCCACATAGGCATCGACGGAAATGGCTGATAATGAACAAATCAGAGTCACAGACAGAATGAACTTAGACTGTAAAGTACTAATGGCAACAGACTTATCAACCTTTTTTGTGCGTTTAGAGCATGCTGATATAACATGTGCTGAATCACCACAATAAAAACACAACCCATTTTTCCGCCTATAGTTTTGCCGTTCACTTCTGGACTGAATTCTATCACATTGCATTGTCTCAGGTGCCTGTTCAGAAGACACCGCCAAATGGTGCACAGGTTTGCGCTCCCGTAAACGCCGATCAATCTGAATAGCCATAGTCATAGACTCATTCAGACCTGTAGGCGCAGGGAACCCCACCATGACATCTTTAATGGCCTCAGAAAGGCCATCTCTGAATCTTGCAGCCAGGGCGCACTCATTCCACTGAGTAAGCACCGACCATTTCCGAAATTTCTGACAATATATTTCTGCTTCATCTTGCCCCTGAGAGAGAGCCAATAAAGCTTTTTCAACCTGAATCTCTAGGTTAGGTTCCTCATAGAGCAAACCCAATGCCAGAAAAAACGCATCCACATTGAGCAACGCAGGATCCCCTGGTGCCAATGCAAATGCCCAATTCTGAGGGTCACCCCGTAGGAAAGATATAACAATCTTGACTTGCTGAGCAGGGTCTCCAGAAGAGCGAGATTTCAAAGAAAGAAACAACTTGCAATTGTTCCTAAAATTCAGAAAACTAGATCTATCTCCAGAAAAAAAACTCTGGGATAGGAATTCTAGGTTCAGACATAGGAGCATGTACAACAAAATCTTGTATATTTTGAACCTTAGCAGCAAGATTATTCAGGCTGGAAGCCAAACTCTGGACGTCCATGATAAACAGCTGAGGTCAGAGCCATTCAAGGATTAAGAGGAGGTAAGACGCAGCCAGGCTGCAATTAAGGCTATGCAGCAAACTCTGAGGGGAAAAAAAAAAACTTTCTCAGACTACTTTTCCTCCTACTTCAGCCAATACGATTACCACTTTTTGGCCGGCTATACTGTCATGATCCCAATGGCAGGGGATCACAAAAGGACAAGCACAAAAAACAAAACAAGCTCTAGGGTGATGGAAACTGAGCTGACCGCGATCCTAAACCTCAACACACAACTAGCTGTAGCCGGGGAACGTGCCTACGATGATTCTAGACGTCTCGCGCCAGCCGAAGAACTAACTTTCCCTATTAGAAGAAACACAGACCTCTCTTGCCTCCAGAGAAACACCCCACAGAAATAGCAGCCCCCCACATGTAATGATGGTGAAATGAGAGGAAAGCACATACGTAGTTATGAAAACAGATTCAGCAAAATGAGGCCCGCTAAAGCTAGATAGCAGAGGATACAAAAGTGAACTGCGCGGTCAGCGAAAAACCCTACAAAAAACCATCCTGAAATTACTTGAACTCATGTTCCAACTCATGGAACATGAGGAGTAATATCAGCCCACTAGAGCAACCCGCAAAAAGGAATCACATATCTGCAAGCTGGACTAAGACAAAAATTAAGCAAAACGTGGAACAGGAAAATCAAAAACTTAGCTTGTCCTGAAGAATAGAGAAGCGGGAAGCAGAGGTAACAAGACACACTGATTACATTGATAGCCGGCGAGGAAATGACAAGAAAGCCAGGTTAAATAGGAAACTCCCATATCCTGATAGAACAGGTGGACACCAGAGACCGCAGAGAACACAAGTCACCCAGTACCATCTGTAACCACCAGAGGGAGCCCAAAAACAGAATCCACAACAGGGGGCCTCGGAGCACAGGGGTGGCATAGAAGCACGGGGGGAGCGGACAGGAAGACGGGGGAGCGGAGCACAGGACGGAGGGGAGCGGACCACAGATCGGAGGGCTGGGGGGGAGATCGGTGGGGTGGCGGCACATCAGTGTTTCCAGCCATGGCCGATGATATTGCAGCATAGGCCATGGCCGGATTGTAATATTTCACCAGTTTTTTAGGTGAAATATTACAAATCACTCTGATTGGCAGTTTCACTTTCAACAGCCAATCAGAGCGATCGTAGCCACGGGGCTAAAGTACCACTCCCCCTGTCCCTGCAGATCGGGTGAAATGGGAGTTAACCCTTTCACTCAATCTGCAGGGACGCGATCTTTCCATGACACCACATAGGCATCATGGGTCGGATTGGCACCGACTTTCATGACGCCTACGTGGCGTCATGGGTCGGGAAGGGGTTAAGTCCCAGGTCACCTTGACGGGATAGTACGTTATATGGGATTAAGGGGTTAAAGTCCTAGGTAGTCAATAACCTATCCAAAAACATTAATTGAGTGTAAAATTGAACGTTCACTTCAGGTTTGACACATATCATGTTTTCTCTATGTCCAGTGGTGTAGCTGTTATCTGTGCAGGGGTTACAATCACCCCCGCACCCTTGAGTCTAGGGATCCAAAATGTCCTTTTGGTCCATATAAAATGACTATGGCTGTAATAGACTTTCAATAGTTTTGGGCCCCATTGGATCTTTTCATCGGGGCCCACAAACTTCAAGTTACTCAACTGACTATGAAATATTTAATGGTCACAATAAACCTGGCCCTCAGGATAGTTTAAACGTATAACAGATTTATTGTCAATCCACAAGTTAACATTTCAGTCTGTTTAGACCTTCATCAGAACTGTGTGAAATATACAAAAACAATAACACTAATAAATGACAACATAATATAAAATAGATAAAAATCAAAAGTGTGTGAAATAAATAGTTACGCCATTTGTGATGAGGTTAACAATGCAAGATACAGTCAAACGCATCAAAGTAATTTTTTTAAATTATGAGGGATACACCCTCCAAAATACATATTATAACAAAGAATTCAGACAGGTCAAAAAGAATATCGTAAGGGATCTGGAGTGAGGTCCCAAAAGCCTATATCATAATGGAGGCCTGTCCAAAAAGAGAAAGAATAAGGAAAAGTTATGATACTGTCAATGGGTGATGCATCAAAACTAAATATGGAGGCTACATGAAGACGAAAGTAACATGCCTATTTCAATGAGAACTGTCATAAAAGTGCGCTGGCACAGGGCGTTCCGAATTGCAAAAAGGTGCTATAGTGTAATGGCAGTGGCCACTTTTATAGGCGTGCGCCAGTAAATGACCTGGGAGAAGTGTTTTGTGTGGGAAGGACCTGTGTGATGAGAAATGGCAGAGCAAGCTGCATAAAATGATATGGCAGTGCACAGAAAGGACAGTGTAATGTGGCCAGGACCTGTGTGATGTCGATAGGGGATGGAGCAAGCCACGTCATGTGATGTGACCGCAGTCAGGACCTTCAAGGGGCAGAGACCGCCCATGTGACATCAGCCCTTGAGGATATAATGTTGCAATGAGCACATCTACTGTTTATACTGCCTCAGCATAGGAATTGGTAGGGGAAGGTCTCGCCCAACAATTACACTGAATGCTATGGTGGAAACTAGGTATAAGAGGTGGTGGTGGGAGAAAAGGTGCCGCATGAAGCACAATGTGTATTGTGCTGGGGTGACATTTAAAATGGGCATAATATGGTTGTGATATATATGGGAGATAGGGACGCATGGTCACTAAATAAAAGCTGTAGTGAGGAAGGACACTAATCCTTTATCTGAGGGGTTGGTGAACAGAATGGGGTAGAGTATATGGGAAAGCAATTTCAGGGAAATACGTGGTCATGGAAGAGCACTGTATTTTGTAGCTATAGGGACAATAGTGTGGTATGGAAGCGGACAGGAAAGGGGAGATGAATGAAGGGGTGGGGAATGAAAGTGAAAAGAGAGGTGAGGCGAGGGAGGGAGAAAAGGAGGGGAAAGGAGGTTAAGGGTATAGCCAGGGGATGGGGAAAAGGGAAGGGTACATTACTACATCATATGTGCTGATTATAGTGACAAACTTGGCTAGAGGATTTTTATTGAGTCTGTATGTCCATTATTTATAGATGAAAGTATACAAGTATAATCAAACTCCAAACCCTAAGAAATTTGAATTAAGAAACAAGAAACCTAAGAAGAGTGTGTTCTCTAGGATCACTTAGATACTGAGAAACATTTCAGCAGCTCCACTCAGTAATTGTATCTGACTGCGGCTCGCTCATCTGTGTCCATAGTTATTGTGAGCTACAGTACGTATTGATCTTTCCTGCTAAAAGCCAAGTCAGAGCATTTAAATCTTTCATATTGAGGCACACATAAAGGTCATTCTTCTCACATCCACAGCAGCATGAGATGAGCAGCAGTTCTTTATATTGAATCCCTTTACCAGATGTTTAAATTTTAATGTACCCCGCAAAGAGAGCATTTCACATTTTACATTATACATAAGACCGGTTATGCGTTATGAATAGAGGGTGAAGAATCTGTTCCACTTGACATTTTATGATGGAACTGAGCATTGTCATCTCTATACCTTCATGAATATGATAAATCGCGCTAATGACATTTATTTCTGATGTGAAAAAACTAATACATCACCTTTTGCATGTTAACATGTGGATGTTATATATTTTTATTTTTAACTAGCTGTACTACCCGGCTTCGCCCGGGTTAATAACTGCTGTTAGCAGAATAGAATGTGTTAGCAAAAATTTATTCTGCACAAAAAACCACAAAACAAATAGATAGAAATGTAATTATTAAAAGGCAAAAACTAAGCTAATAGAAGCATTTCACAACATATATTTAAACACCAGAGATATTCCACACAGATTTAACTAAATTGGCCAAGTAATGTGAAGTAATCTTCTACTACTTATTCGAGAGCCTTTTAATAAACGACATTCTTAGTTTTTCCTTCAGGTGCAAAGACGAACAGATTTTTGGCTGTTCCAACTCTTGAACGGGCCACATAAAGTTGACCATGAGAAAATCATGGAGATTGTAATTCAATTCCAACTACTTTCAAGGACTGTCCCTGAGCCTTGTTGATGGACATAGCAAATGCCAGTCGAACAGGAAACTGGAAGCGTTTAAAAGCAAAAGGCAAATCAGATGGAATGAGAGGAATTGTTGGAATGAAAACATCTTCTCCTGTGGCACATCCTGTCAAAATGGTTGCCTCAATTACATGTGGAAACAGGTTCGTAATCAAGAGTCTTGTTCCATTACACAGCTTTGGTGCATCCAAATTTCTCAATAGCAGAATAGGTGCTCCAGGTTTTAGAAAGAGGTTGTGAGGAGGAAGTCCTTGTGGCTCCAAGGAATTGAGAAACTCAGTTGGATAAAATAATGCTTGAGCAGGGTCTATTACTGTATCCACTGACTTGTAGGTTGTGCACACACCTGGAACGAGATTTAGAATTTGAAGATTGATCTTGTTGACGCTGTCATTTTTGGGAGCTAGAATAGTCCTTTCACATAGCCAGCCAGAATTTTTGATATGGAGTTGAATGTTTGGAAAACCTTTTGCTTTCAACTCCTCAATGGAAGTCACAGTACAACAGAAGTTGCTGGGCAAGGTGATCGGTCCAGTGGTTGAGTTTACTGGTGCCTTGCCATCTCCAATAGTCAACAGCTGGCTCGAAAATAGTCCAGCAGAAACATGGCCTGTCATGTTGACCCTCATGTTTGTGTTCAGTGACATTTTCTTTACTTTTCTCCAAAGGTATGATGCTTTGAGACAGGCATTGAGTTCGTCTGCAGGGGTTGATCTTGGAATAACAGGTAGTGTTTGGCGGAAGTCACCTGCCAAAACAACAACTACTCCTCCCAAGATATATTTGTTGCTACGCAGGTCTTGCAGCAGTCTGTCCACTGTTTCCAGAGCCCTTTTGTGTGACATGGTGCATTCATCCCAAATGATGGCACTGCATTTTTTAAGCAATTTGGCCAGTCCTGATCCCTTGGCAATATCACACACAGGGCTGTCACTATGAGACAGGTTAAGTGGTAGTTTGAATGTCGAATGTGCTGTCCTGCCACCTTTTAAAAGCGTAGCTGCAATTCCAGAAGATGCCACTGCAAGTGCAATCTTTTTTTGTAGTTGAAATTTTGCCAGGAGCAAGTTGATTACAAATGTCTTTCCTGTTCCACCTGGAGCATCAAGGAAGACAATCCCACCTTTGTTGGTTTCACTGAAGCTTAAAATGTAGTTATAGGCGTCCCTTTGATCTTGTACCAATATTGGCTCGTTGACACAAATGCTGTCAATTCATCAATAATGTAGTTTGTTTCTAGGAAAATCTCCCTACACATTTGGATGCCTTCAGGATTTCTTATTGGAGCAGGCAAACCAAGCAACTGTAAGGCTTTTCCAGACATTGCTCTGCACTGATCTTCAAGGAGCATTAAAGTTTCATTGAACATTTCCTCAGTGAAGTTGATGAGTTGCTGAGGATTTTCCCTTCTAATCTGCATGAGGATGTCCTCACTGAGATCAGTTTTGTACTTTGTCCAAATCTCAAGAGGATTTGAAATGCTACAGTTTGTTAGAATAATAGCAAAGAGGTGTCTTAGTCGCTTTGGGGTTTGTGTGGCTGCTGCTTCACTGAGGGTCATGTCCCAGTGTCCATCATTTTCCACAGGTCCTTTTCTTTGGCAAGCTTCCCTGAATGTTTCACACACATGGCCTCCGATGGTCTTCAGGTCAGAAAATGATGTAGGGCCTTTGACAACACGAAGTAACATGCGCAGGTAGAAGCACTCTGCATTTGACGGAAGAGTATCAGTTGCTTTCACCCCTGGATAGCCTTCAATATCAAGCCCCGGTTTCCTCCGTTCCAGTGTTTTTCTGGAGGCATTCCAAGTGTAGTACTTTGGTAAATCACAGTAGAGAATTGTTTTTGCAAAAGGGTCTTGTTGACACAGCTCAAAAAATGCCAAGAGGGTGGTCTTAGGTGGTGTTAGGAGCTGCTGCTGCAAGTTTGCTGGGTTAAAGTAAATTCTCTGTCCATTTTCCAAGTGCACACTCACATGCACAACTGGTGAGTAGCGCTCATGAATGGAGAATCCTAAAATTCTCCAAACAGCTTCATTGCTGCTTATGTACCTGCTCATCTGGAATGCCTCCACTTCATCAATAATAGGCCCATTTTTCTGGAGTTCAAAAACTGCTTGATCACTTCCTTTGTGGAAATATTTGCAGATATACTTGATTGATTTCACAGAGTGGCAAGATTCCACATTTATGTGGGCCTGGAAGATTTTTGAGAGCAAAGGACCGCAAGTGAAGGTGATGAAAAGATCTGGACGGCCATACTTTCTCACATAAGTCATTGCATTCTGTGTGTATTCATGCATGTGTTGTGGACTTCCAGTGACAGTTGATGGAAGAATAACCATTTTTCCCAACTCTTTGGATCAGCATCATTTGCAACAGCATCTCTAAGGTGAATATATTCCTCTGCCCTGAGCTTCTTTTGATTTAGTCGGATATATAAAAGACGATCACTCTCAATCTTTGCACACATGTCAACAATAAACTGGTGGAAGAGGTGTTTGCATTTCAAGATGTGATTTTCCTCTGCAAATCTTGTTATGATCCTATATAAATAGAAGTCCATGGCAGACACTTTTTTTCCTGAAGGGTTGCCTGTTGTAGGATCCTGCAGACTTGTTCATTGTGCAAGTAGCCCATGTGTTTCTGGTTCTGTAATTGTTCTCTTGTTTCTACAAGACTAGGGCGTCCACCACTCCTTATGGGTCATTTGCATCAAAGCTGTTCCATCCAGCATGTCCACATGAAAATTCCCTCTCTGAGCCCTGCTTATACAGGTACTCTACAGATGATCAGGTTTTTAAATACATCAGATAGGGATTATATACATTAGATAGGACTGCTCTATATGGGTATACCTTGACGATTGGTGGAGCAGCTTAGTATACATTTTTTTGCACAAAACGTATCAACTAAATACCCTATTATTTCCATCTTTTGACAAGCACTTGCTTATTACTGTGATTTTTTTTACAACAGAGCATTTTTGACCTCACTGTGCTCTTTTGTGTCTTCATGGGTTTAAGTTGACTCAACCTCTATCCTGTGTCCTTGTGTGTACCACATTGAGTATGGAGAAAAGAAAGAAGACCAAAGAACTGTCTGAGGACTTGAGAAACCAAATTGTGAGGAAGCATGAGTAATCTCAAGGCTACAAGTCCATCTCCAAAGACCTGAATGTTCCTGTGTCTACCGTGCGCAGTGTCATCAAGAAGTATAAAGCCCATGGCACTGTGGCTAACCTCCCTAGATGTGGGCGGAAAAGAAAAATTGACAAGAGATTTCAACGCAAGGTTGTGCGAATGTTGAATAAAGAACCTCGACTAACATCCAAACAAGTTCAAACTGCCCTGCAGTCCGAGGGTACAACAGTGTCAACCGATACTATCCATCGGCGTCGGAATTAAAAGGGACTGTATGGTAGGAGACCCAGGAAGACCCCCACTTCTTACCCCAAGACATAAAAAAGCCAGGCTGGAGTTTGCCAAAATTTACCTGAAAAAGCCTAAAATGTTTTGGAAGAATGTTCTCTGGTCAGATGAGACAAAAGTAGAGCTTTTTGGGCAAAGGCATCAACATAGAGTTTACAGGAGAAAAAAGAGGCATTCAAAGATAAGAACACGGTCCCTACAGTCAAACATGGCAGAGGTTCCCTGATGTTTTGGGGTTGCTTTGCTGCCTCTGGCACTAGACTGCTTGACCGTGTGCATGGCATTATGAAGTCTGAAGACTACCAACAAATTTTGCAGCATAATGTAGGGCCCAGTGTGAGAAAGCTGGGTCTCCCTCAGAGGTCATAGGTCTTCCAGCAGGACAATGACCCAAAACACACTTCAAAAAGCACTAGAAAATGGTTTGAGACAAAGCACTGGAGACTTCTAAGGTGGCCAGCAATGAGTCCAGACCTGAATCCCATAGAACAACTGTGGAGAGATCTAAAAATGGCAGTTTGGAGAAGGCACCCTTCAAATATCAGGGACCTGGAGCAGTTTGCCAAAGAAGAATGGTCTAAAATTCCAGCAGAGCATTGTAAGAAACTCATTGATGGTTACCGGAAGCTGTTGGTTGCAGTTATTTTGGCTAAAGGTTGTGCAACCAAATATTAGGCTGAGGGTGCTAATACTTTTGTCTGGCCCATTTTGGGAGTTTTGTGTGAAATGATCAATGTTTTGCTTTTTGCTTCATTCTCTTTTGTTTTTTTTTCATTTAAGACAAATAAAATGAAGATAATAATACCAAAGAATTTGTGATTGCAATCATTTTCAGGAAGAAACTGAGTATTATCCGACAGAATTGCAGGGGTGTCAATACTTTTGGCCACAACTGTATCTTGCCATTTGCACAGCATAAACCTGGCAGTTTATCTTTCCATTTCAGGGCACTGCAGTACATGCAGACCACATCCATTTTTCCTATCTGAACTTTAGGATTATCCTGATAGTTTATGTCTGACCGGTAACAAAATGCAGCATGTTTCAAATCTCCAACCGTTTCCAGTGCCCTTTTGGAAGGAATAGCAATTCTCTTAGTGGCAAGTCCACCTTCTCTCTGCTGAGATGACTCATTGGCCCTTGAGGAAGCAGTTCTTGTTCTCTTGTCTGCAAGCCTCACTACCCTCTCCTCAGAAAGGTCATTGGCCCTTGAGGAAGCAGCTCTTGTTTTCATGTCTGCAAGCCTCGCTTCCCTCTCCTCAGAAAGTTCATTGGCTCTTGAGGAAGCAGCTCTTGTTTTCATGTCTGCAAGCCTCGCTTCCCTCTCCTCAGAAAGTTCATTGGCCCTTGAGGAAGCAGCGCTTGTTTTCTTGTCTGCAAGCCTCACTTCCCTCTGCTCAAAAAGTTCATTGGCTCTTTAGGAAGCAGCTGCTGTTCTCATGTGTGTCAGCCTTGTTTCTCGGTCTTCACATTTTTCATTGGCCCGTAATGCAGCTTTTCTTTTCGCATCAGCTGACATTCGTGCCATGGAATTGCTTTTCTTCTGGGGCATAATTGTGGTAAAAATAGTCTGTAACTGGCAGCTTCTATATCCTCTCAAATAGAGGTAATGTGACTGACATCAGCCTTTCCACCAACGCACCCTAACTGACATGCTATTACCTCACACAAACTTTGTTATACTGAGAATGCCCTTTGTTGCATATATTAACCAATCAGAGCTCAGATAAATTAACTGTAGCAAAATAGAAGCTGAGCTGTAATTGGTTGCTATTGTCAGCTTGATAAATCCCCAGTCAACAGGAAGCCCTCCCCCCTGGCAGTATATATTAGCTCACACATACACATAATAGACAGGTCATGTGACTGACAGCTGCCATATTTCCTATATGGTACATTTGTTGCTCTTGTAGTTTGTCTGCTTATTAATCAGATTTTTATTTTTGAAGGTTAATACCAGACTTGTGTGTGTTTTAGGGCGAGTTTCATGTGTCAAGTTGTGTGTGTTGAGTTGCGTGTGGCAACATGCATGTAGCAACTTTTGTGAGATGAGTTTTGTGTGGTGACGTGTGTAGCAACTTTTTGTGTGTTGAGTTGCATGTGACAAGTTAGTGTAGCAAGTTGTGTGCAGCAAGTTTTGCGAATGGCGAGTTTTGCGCATGGTGAGTTTTATGAGTGGTGCGTTTTGAGTATGTGCAAGTTTGTGTGAGACAACTTTTGCATGTGTTGCAACTTTTGCGCATGTGGCAATTTTTCCATGTGTGCAAGTTTTGCGTGTGGCGAGTTTTCCATGAGGTGAGTTTTGCACTTGTGGCGAGTTCTGCGTGAGCCTAATTTTGCATGTGGCGAGTTTTGCATGTGGCGAATTTTGCACGTAGCGAGTTTTGAATGGCAACTTGTGTGTTTCGACTTTTATGTGGCGAGGTTGGTGTATGTGTGGTGAAATGTGTGCTGAGGGTGGAATATGTGTTCAAGCACGTGGTAATGTGTGGCGCATTTTGTGTGTGTGTTCATATCCCTGTGTGTGGTGAGTATCCCATGTCAGGGCCCCACCTTAGCAGCTGTACGGTATATACTCTTTGGCACCATCGCTCTCATTCTTGAAGTCCCCCTTGTTCACATCTGGCAGCTGTCAATTTGCCTCCAACACTTTTCCTTTCACTTTTTCCCCGTTATGTAGATAGGGGCAAAAATGTTTGGTGAATTGGAACGGGCGGGATTAAAATTTTGCCTCACAACATAGCCTATGACGCTCTCGGAGTCCAGACGTGTGACTATGCAAAATTTTTTTGCTGTAGCTGCAACGGTGCAGATGCCAATCCCAGACATACACACATACATACATACATACATACATACATACATATATACACACACATTCAGCTTTATACATTAGATAAAAAAAATTATTCTTGCATGCATGTTCACTTGTAAATTGATAGTGAACCCCAATCACTCATTTGAGTCTTATCACTTTGTAAACTATCTGCTCATGCGCTGGTAAGCTGGTAAGGAACTAAGGAAACCATACAGTTGTGGCCAAAAGTATTGACACCCCTGCAATTCTGTCAGATAATACTCAGTTTCTTCCTGAAAATGATTGCAAACACAAATTCTTTGTTATTATTATCTTCATTTAATTTGTCTTAAATGAAAAAAGCACAAAAAGAATTGTCCTAAAGCCAAATTGGATATAATTCCACACCAAACATAAAAAAGGGGGTGGACAAAAGTATTGGCACTGTTCGAAAAATCATGTGATGCTTCTCTAATTTTTGTAATTAACAGCACCTGTAACTTACCTGTGGCACCTAACAGGTGTTGGCAATAACTGAATCACACTTGCAGCCAGTTGACATGGATGAAAGTTGACTCAACCTCTGTCCTGTGTCCTTGTGTGTACCACATTGAGCATGGAGAAAAGAAAGAAGGCCAAAGAACTGTCTGAGGACTTGAGAAACCAAATTGTGAGGAAGCAAGAGCAATTTCAAGGCTACAAGTCCATCTCCAAAGACCTGAATGTTCCTGTATCTACCGTGCGCAGTGTCATCAAGAAGTTTAAAACCCATAGCACTGTGGCTAACCTCCCTAGATGTGGGCGGAAAAGAAAAATTGACAAGAGATTTCAATGCAAGGTTGTGTGGATTTTGGATAAAGAACCTCGACGAACATCCAAACAAGTTCAAGCTGCCCTGCAGTCCGAAGGTACAACAGTGTCAACCCGTACTATACGTCGGCGTCTGAATGAAAAGGGACTGTATGGTAGGAGACCCAGGAAGACCCCACTTCTTACCCCGAGACATAAAAAAGCCAAGCTGGAGTTTGCCAAAACTTACCTAAAAAGCCTAAAATGTTTTGGAAGAATGTTCTCTGGTCAGATGAGACAAAAGTAGAGCTTTTAGGGCAAAGGCATCAACATAGAGTTTATAGGAGAAAAAAAAGAGGCATTCAAAGAAAAGAACACGGTCCCTACAGTCAAACATGGCAGAGGTTCCCTGATGTTTTGGGGTTGCTTTGCTGCCTCTGGCACTGGACTGCTTGACCGTGTGCATGGCATTATGAAGTCTGAAGACTACCAACAAATTTTGCAGCATAATGTAGGGCCCAGTGTGAGAAAGCTGGGTCTCCCTCAGAGGTCATGGGTCTTCCAGCAGGACAATGACCCAAAACACACTTCAAAAAGCACTAGAAAATGGTTTGAGACAAAGCACTGGAGACTTCTAAGGTGGCCAGCAATGAGTCCAGACCTGAATCCCATAGAACACCTGTGGAGAGATCTAAAAATGGCAGTTTGGAGAAGGCACCCTTCAAATATCAGGGACCTGGAGCAGTTTGCCAAAGAAGAATGGTCTAAAATTCCAGCAGAGCATTGTAAGAAACTCATTGATGGTTACCGGAAGCCGTTGGTTGCAGTTATTTTGGCTAAAGGTTGTGCAACCAAGTATTAGGCTGAATGAGGGTGCTAATACTTTTGTCTGGCCCATTTTTGGAGTTTTGTGTGAAATGATCAACGTTTTGCTTTTTGCTTCATTCTCTTTTGCTTTTTTTTCATTTAAGACAGTATTATCTGACAGAATTGCAGGGGTGTCAATACTTTTGGCCACAACTGTATATTAGTATTCTAAATTAATAATCATGATATGATAGCAATAGCCTGACCCGCGGTGAACTGACAGCGTGGGAAAATGTTCAAAAACTTTCCCATTCTACAGAGTTCATGTCCGGTCAGGTGGGGAGGCTGCGCAGGCAGCTTTTCATTCATTCCTCCCTGGTTTACAGCCCGGCTGGTAGCATTAGCATCGCTCCAGGTTGTAAACTATTTAACCCCTTGAAATGGATTACAACGTGGGACTTGACTGTATGGCAGACGGGTATGGGATATTGTTGCTTTTTTATTTTGGAATTTTTACAGGACGAACGAGGGCTTCACTTGGATTGAGAGGGCAATAAGGATGTTAAACCTGTGTGTTTAATTATTTCATTAAAATACTTTATTCTTAATGTGTGTTTGTATTTTTAACCCTTTCATACTGAAGGATTAATAATGGAGAGGTGTCTTATTGACACCTCTCCATTATTAACCAGGCTTAATGTCACCTTACAATAGCAATGTGACATTAACCCCTTATTACCACATATGCCAATGCTACAGGGCAGTGGAAAGAGAGAGGCTAAGTCCTGGAATAGGCGCATCTTACAGAAAATTTTTCCGTGAAATAATCTTTTAATTTAACATCTACAGCTCCCAAATGTTGCACACACACTACTAACATTATTAATGAGCGACATATAAAAGTCTAACTATTCTGCAATGGTTTACTGTATGTAAACCATGTTCTTCATAACCAGAAAAAAAGGTGCAAATAGACCACAAATTGAGTATAATCCTTAATTAGAATCTTTATTGATAAAGTTTAAAATTTAACAAAATGAGAACAAGAACTACTGGACACCATATCATCAGGGACAGGATGCAACCAACACATCATAAAAGCCTTTTATATATTCATCTCAACGCATCCACCATTATTACTGATCAATAAAAGCTTATAGTAGCTGAGTGCAGTGTGTGTCACATGGGCAATTCAGATGGATTGAAAACTAAATCTAGCAGTAATCTTTTGGAAAAAATTATGATAAGAATAAAGTGCAAATGCATATCATATAATCCAGAAAAAAACGCTGAACTATATAGCCCAAATACTAGAGAGAATGCAACATATCTTACCAATATAAGCAGGCGATGTCCCAGTAGTAGTCCGTCCCCGCCGCCCAAAGCACGTTTCGTCAAGACTTCCTCAGTAATAATGGTGGATGCATTGAGATGAATATATAAAAGGCTTCTATGATGTGTTGGTTGCATCCTGCCCCTGATGATACAGTGTCCAGTAGTTCTTATTCTTATTTTGTTAAATTTTAAACTTTATCAATATTCTAATTAAGGATTATACTCAATTTGTGGTTTTTCTGATTATGAAGAACATGTTTAGAGTTTTGTGTCCATAATACATTTTTGGGATATTTTCTTGAGTGTAAGGCTATGTTCACACTTTGCAGATTCCACTGCGGATTTTTCCGCAGTGGAATTCCAAAATCCGCAGTGAAAACCCGTCGCGGTTTTTACTGCGGATTTATTGCGGTTTTTACTGCGGTTTCTTCTGCGGATTTTCATCTGCAGTTTCCTATTGGAGCAGGTGAAAATCCGCAGAAAAGAAGTGACATGCTGCGGAATGTAAACCGCAGCGTTTCCGCGCGGTTTTTTCCGCAGCCTGTGCACTGCGTTTTTTGTTTCCCATAGGTTTACATTGTACTGTAAACTCATGGGAAACTGCTGCAGATCCGCAGCGGTCAAATCCGCTGCGGATCCGCAGCAAAATCCGCAAAGTGTGAATATAGCCATATTGTATGTAAACCATGTCTCATATCCTGTCGGGTTCTGCAGTGATTTTATAGAACCCGACAATTGAATTATCGGCTATTCTGCTATCTAACTCTCTATTAAATATAAAGATATATATACGTGTGTCAATGAAATATATATATCTACCTATACTATGTGTAGACATTTATTTTATCTATTCTAACTGGTCAGTGTGATTTTACTGTACACTGCACTGAATTGCCGGCTTTTCTAAACAACAGCCGTGCGTATTTCTCGCAAAGTCACACTGATGGACCTATACTACCTGCCGATGCTGCCCCTAGTGGTTGAAATACCACTGCTCCAACCAGGTCAGTCCATAACAAGGTATGTGCTCCAGCACGCACACAGGCAGTGAACAGGAACCTCCTGGTTTTTTTTTTTGTTTTTTTTAATAATTTATTATAGGCAATTTAACACTATTGGTGTAGACAGAAATTCATGCACTATTAAACAGTAGTAAATAGTAGTAGATGCAACATATAAAACAATAAGCATTAGTCCAACACCCCCACTCAACAACTACTTATCCTGTTAGTCCCATAGATGTTCTGAATTTTTCACATTTGGCTCTTGGAAGTGGCTTTGTCATAACACCAGCTATCATCTGGTAAGTCTTGCAATAAACAAACGTAATTATGCAATTTTCTCACAGTATAGAAGTGCTCCCACTGGCTGCATGTATTTCTCATTTTTAGGTAACAGATCATCTCCTCCATACAACTTTAAAGGGAAGGTGCCGCATTTTATTTTTTGTATTAAAAATGAGTGTTTATATAAACAATTACTTTTAATACAAATTTACATTTTTTAACTTTTTTTTGTTATTATTTTTTTTTTCAGCTACTGGGTGCCGCCATTTTAATTTGCAGGAGTGTAAGTGTAGCTGCAAGACAGTTAGGGTATGTGTCCACATTCAGAATTGCATCAGGATTTGGTCAGGATTTTAGGCAGGTAAAATCCTGACCAAATCTGCACCTGAGGTCACTGGCAGGTCACCTGCGCTGTCCTTGCGTTGTTTCTGCAATGTAAGGACATGCTGCGTTCTTAAAAGACGCGCCGCATGTCCGTTTCCGCGGGTCTGCCGCATGCGTCTTTCATGAAATCCCCTCCACTATGCTGTAACATCTGGATGCTGCGTGTTTGACGCTGCGGCTCTACGCAGCGTCAAACACGCAGCGTTTCCTGAACGTGGAAACATTCCCTTAGGCTGCCATCACACTATCAGTATTTGATCAGTATTTTACATCAGTATTTGTAGCCAAAACCAGGAGTGGAACAATTAGAGGAAAAGTATAATAGAAACATATGCACCACTTCTGTATTTATCACCCACTCCTGGTTTTGGCTTACAAATACTAATGTAAAATACTGACCAAATACTGCTAGTGTGACGGCAGCCTTACACTCTGCAAATACGGCTGCCCTGGGCATAGAGATCTGCAGTCGGCGTCCAACCCTATACTTTACATTGAGCTGCTCCCTGCTGTAATCTGGCCATGCTCCCTGAGCCGTCCGCATCACAGCAGAGGAAGGAGATCAGCGCCATCTTTCTGGAGCTCACAGTGCATCTGTGAGCTCCAGTTTCCCAGTATATTCGCAGGAGCCCAGCAGTTAGAGGAGGAGGAGGAGGAGACCAAGGACAGGAGGGAGAAAGGACTCAGCAGTGAAGTGAGTATCAGTGAGGGAGGGGAGAGGCAATCTAATCCTATCCTTTGTGATGCTGACTCTGAGCAGTGTATCTCCTCCCACGTGTGTCACTCTGCTGACTGTGTATCTAATCCTCTCCTGTGTGATACTATCTGCTGAGCCATGCATCTAATCCTATCCTGTGTGATACTGACTGAGCTGTGTATCTAATCTTATCCTGTAATCAGATATCAGTATTGAATAAGGGCTTGTCTTTTGGACTTAGTACACATGTTAATTGGTTTCAGTTGAATGTGGACCTGCAGCATTTTTTTAGATCAATAAAACTAAAAGAGTGGTTTTCGTGTAATAGTAACATAGTAACATAGTAACATAGTTAGTAAGGCCGAAAAAAGACATTTGTCCATCCAGTTCAGCCTATATTCCATCATAATAAATACCCAGATCTACGTCCTTCTACAGAACCTAATAATTGTATGATACAATATTGTTCTGCTCCAGGAAGACATCCAGGCCTCTCTTGAACCCCTCGACTGAGTTCGCCATCACCACCTCCTCAGGCAAGCAATTCCAGATTCTCACTGCCCTAACAGTAAAGAATCCTCTTCTATGTTGGTGGAAAAACCTTCTCTCCTCCAGACGCAAAGAATGCCCCCTTGTGCCCGTCACCTTCCTTGGTATAAACAGATCCTCAGCGAGATATTTGTATTGTCCCCTTATATACTTATACATGGTTATTAGATCGCCCCTCAGTCGTCTTTTTTCTAGACTAAATAATCCTAATTTCGCTAATCTATCTGGGTATTGTAGTTCTCCCATCCCCTTTATTAATTTTGTTGCCCTCCTTTGTACTCTCTCTAGTTCCATTATATCCTTCCTGAGCACCGGTGCCCAAAACTGGACACAGTACTCCATGTGCGGTCTAACTAGGGATTTGTACAGAGGCAGTATAATGCTCTCATCATGTGTATCCAGACCTCTTTTAATGCACCCCATGATCCTGTTTGCCTTGGCAGCTGCTGCCTGGCACTGGCTGCTCCAGGTAAGTTTATCATTAACTAGGATCCCCAAGTCCTTCTCCCTGTCAGATTTACCCAGTGGTTTCCCGTTCAGTGTGTAATGGTGATATTGATTCCCTCTTCCCATGTGTATAACCTTACATTTATCATTGTTAAACCTCATCTGCCACCTTTCAGCCCAAGTTTCCAACTTATCCAGATCCATCTGTAGCAGAATACTATCTTCTCTTGTATTAACTGCTTTACATAGTTTTGTATCATCTGCAAATATCGATATTTTACTGTGTAAACCTTCTACCAGATCATTAATGAATATGTTGAAGAGAACAGGTCCCAATACTGACCCCTGCGGTACCCCACTGGTCACAGCGACCCAGTTAGAGACTATACCATTTATAACCACCCTCTGCTTTCTATCACTAAGCCAGTTACTAACCCATTTACACACATTTTCCCCCAGACCAAGCATTCTCATTTTGTGTACCAACCTCTTGTGCGGCACGGTATCAAACGCTTTGGAAAAATCGAGATATACCACGTCCAATGACTCACCGTGGTCCAGCCTATAGCTTACCTCTTCATAAAAACTGATTAGATTGGTTTGACAGGAGCGATTTCTCATAAACCCATGCTGATATGGAGTTAAACAGTTATTCTCATTGAGATAATCCAGAATAACATCCCTCAGAAACCCTTCAAATATTTTACCAACAATAGAGGTTAGACTTACTGGCCTATAATTTCCAGGTTCACTTTTAGAGCCCTTTTTGAATATTGGCACCACATTTGCTATGCGCCAGTCCTGCGGAACAGACCCTGTCGCTATAGAGTCACTAAAAATAAGAAATAATGGTTTATCTATTACATTACTTAGTTCTCTTAGTACTCGTGGGTGTATGCCATCCGGACCCGGAGATTTATCTATTTTAATTAGCCGGTTTCGCACCTCTTCTTGGGTTAGATTGGTGACCCTTAATATAGGGTTTTCATTGTTTCTTGGGATTTCACCTAGCATTTCATTTTCCACCGTGAATACCGTGGAGAAGAAGGTGTTTAATATGTTAGCTTTTTCCTCGTCATCTACAACCATTCTTTCCTCACTATTTTTTAAGGGGCCTACATTTTCAGTTTTTATTCTTTTACTATTGATATAGTTGAAGAACAGTTTGGGATTAGTTTTACTCTCCTTAGCAATGTGCTTCTCTGTTTCCTTTTTGGCAGCTTTAATTAGTTTTTTAGATAAAGTATTTTTCTCCCTATAGTTTTTTAGAGCTTCAATGGTGCCATCCTGCTTTAGTAGTGCAAATGCTTTCTTTTTACTGTTAATTGCCTGTCTTACTTCTTTGTTTAGCCACATTGGGTTTTTCCTATTTCTAGTCCTTTTATTCCCACAAGGTATAAACCGCTTACACTGCCTATTTAGGATGTTCTTAAACATTTCCCATTTATTATCTGTATTCTTATTTCTGAGGATATTGTCCCAGTCTACCAGATTAAGGGCATCTCTAAGCTGTTCAAACTTTGCCTTCCTAAAGTTCAATGTTTTTGTGACTCCCTGACAAGTCCCCTTAGTGAAAGACAGGTGAAACTGCACAATATTGTGGTCGCTATTTCCTAAATGCCCGACCACCTGCAGATTTGTTATTCTGTCAGGTCTATTAGATAGTATTAGGTCTAAAAGTGCTGCTCCTCTGGTTGGATTCTGCACCAATTGTGAAAGATAATTTTTCTTGGTTATTAGCAGAAACCTGTTGCCTTTATGGGTTTCACAGGTTTCTGTTTCCCAGTTAATATCCGGGTAGTTAAAGTCCCCCATAACCAGGACCTCATTATGGGTTGCAGCTTCATCTATCTGCTTTAGAAGTAGACTTTCCATGCTTTCTGTTATATTTGGGGGTTTGTAACAGACCCCAATGAGAATTTTTGTTACCATTTTTCCCTCCATGAATTTCAACCCATATGGACTCGACATCCTCATTCCCTTCGCTAATATCCTCCCTTAAAGTGGACTTTAGACAAGACTTTACATAGAGACAAACCCCTCCTCCTCTCCGATTTTTACGATCCTTTCTAAACAGACTGTAACCCTGTAAGTTAACTGCCCAGTCATAGCTTTCATCTAACCATGTCTCGGTTATTCCCACTATGTCAAAGTTACCTGTAGATATTTCTGCTTCTAGTTCTTCCATCTTGTTTGTCAGGCTTCTGGCGTTTGCGAGCATGCAGTTTAGAGGATTTTGTTTTGTTCCAATCTCCTCACTGTGGATTGTTTTAGAAATGTTCTTACCTCCCTTCAGAGTATGTTTTCCTGGGTCGTCTTTGTTCGAGTCTAATGTTTTTCTTCCCGTCCCCTCTTCTTCTAGTTTAACGCCCTCCTGATGAGTGTAGCGAGTCTTCTGGCGAATGTGTGTTTCCCAGGTTTGTTGAGGTGTAGTCCGTCTCTGGCGAGGAGTCCATCATACCAGTAATTCACACCGTGGTCCAGGAATCCAAATCCTTGTTGTCTGCACCATCGTCTTAGCCAGTTGTTTGCATCAAGGATCCTGTTCCATCTCCTGGTGCCATGCCCGTCTACTGGAAGGATAGAAGAAAAAACTACCTGTGCATCCAGTTCCTTTACTTTCTTCCCCAACTCTTCAAAGTCCTTGCAGATTGTCGGTAGGTCCTTCCTTGCCGTGTCATTGGTGCCAACATGTATCAGAAGAAATGGCACAGGCACAGAAAAAATTCGCACTAGTGAACTTGATTTAAAACAATTGACTTTAAAGAAAAAAAGTAATTTTACCCCACCTGAAAATTCCCCAGTAATTGATGCTTTCATTTCTGCTGTGTGTGGCGATATTGAGAAATTGAGAAAAAATTCCCCCAAAAAATTTAATCACCCAAATATGACAGCGGGTGAAATTGAAGCCCTGAATGATTTGGCACATGATGCGGAAATTATTGTAAAAAAAGCTGATAAATGTGTTGCGGTGGTTGTTCTCAATAAAAATGAATATATTGAAGAAGTGAAGGGACAGTTGGCAGACCCGGGGGTGTACGAGGAGTTATCTTGTGACCCTAAATTTATTATTGCCAGAGAGATCAAGAATGTTTTGGATAGTGCTTTGGATAAAGAGATTATTGATCAAGATATATATGATTTTTTGACAGTTAAATTTCCAATCACTCCAGTGATGTATACATTACCCAAGATACATAAGTCTCTCGTACAGCCTCCGGGTAGACCAATTGTGTCAGGATGTGACTCCATTTTTTCTAAGATTGGGATTTTTCTGGATAAAATCCTTAATCCGATTGCTAGTTGTGTGGAGTCTTTTATTCGGGACACTACAGACTTCCTTGAAAAAATAAGTGGTATTGAGGTGACAGGTGAGGTGATGTTGGCATATTTTGATGTCACATCGCTTTACACGTCCATAGATCATGGCCGAGGGTTGGAGGCAATAAATAAAAAACTATTGACCACAACACTACTCTGTGGAAGCTAGAGAGTTTATAACTCAACTTTTGGAATTCGTTTTGACCAAAAATTATTTTTTGTTTGGAGACACCTTTTATTTGCAATTACGTGGGACCGCCATGGGCGCAAACATGGCGCCCGCGTATGCAAATATAGTTATGAGTGTCCTTGAGGAGGACCTCGTCTATGTGTCCCACCACTTTTGCTATGTGGCTGCGTGGTGGAGATACATAGACGATGTCCTCATTTCCTCATTTGGACTGGGACTGAAGACATGCTACGTGAATTTCATGATTATTTTAATATGATTGACGAAACAATTAAATTTACTCTTGTATACTCGGACACAAATATACAGTTTCTGGACGTGAATGGCCGAATTGAGAGTGATGAATTGGTCACTCAACTGTATACAAAAACGACCGACAAAAATGATTTATTGTTGTTTAACAGTCAACACCCGCGGAAACCAAAGGAGTCTATTCCATACAGTCAACTAATGTGCATAAAAAGAATTGAAAGTGATGCAGATTCTTTGGAAAAATCTACTGAAGTGATTTTAAAAAAAATTTCTGATAGAGGCTATCCAGAAAAGCTTTTGCAGAAGCAAAAGAAAAAAGTTGATACAATGTCAAGAAAGGATTTATTTAAAAAAAAGTCAAGAGTAAAGGAACTTGATCGTATTCCTTTTGTGACCTCCTTTTGTGAGGAAAGTAATAGGATCGCTGATATTGTATGTAAACACTGGGGGATGCTGCATAATTGCTTACCCCAGGTGAAAGAATTTTCCAAACCTCCAATTTTTTCTTATAAAAAAAATCGTACTATTGCCTCCACACTGATCAAATCGGATATAGGTTCCTTTAAGAAACAAGGCCAAAGTACCCTTACCGGCCGCAATAGAAGGGGTTGTTATCCATGTTTGTCTTGTGTTAATTGTAGCCTGATACTCAAGGGTTCCAATTTTTTCCATCCCATCACTAATGAGGAGTTCAAAATCCAATATTTTTTGACATGTGACTCAGATTTTGTTATCTATTTATTACAATGTCCTTGTTCCTTATGATATGTCGGTGAGACTACGTGTGATTTTAAAACAAGAATCAATCAACACCGACATACCATAAGGAAAAAATGTATGGACCTACCTGTCTCCAAACATTTCGTGGAAAAATCTCACACTGAGAGGGAGTTGCGTTTTCGAATTATAGACATGATACCTATTCAAAGGAGAGGGGGTGATCCTGTGCGGATGCTTAAGAGAAGAGAATTGAAGTGGATAAAGAGATTAAATACTTTGAAACCGCATGGCCTTAATGTAGACTTTAAACGTAGCCAAGTTATGTGATATACAATTTAGTCTCTATCCTTTCTCATGTTATATGATCTCATTGATTAAGTGATTGATGTATCTTATATAAAAATAGGGAATAATTTTTTCCTTTTTCTTTTTCCAGGTGTCCCATTCTTTGAATCGAATGTTGTTGAAAAAATCCTTTGCCTATGAAGTGATCAATTCTCTTTTTTTTCTATATTTTTTTCTATATTTTTTATGGATATTTATATAGTTCATTGGCCTTCACATCTCCTGGCTCTTTTTGTTTCTTTGATATATGTGTGAAAAGCTAATAAATATAAAGTATAAATATGAAAGAATAATAAACTTTGAATATCGGGAGCAATCATAATTTTGTGTTTGTCCTTGTTTGGATTTACTTTAAACGGGATATAAATGATGTAGCCATGGATATGGGTCGTGCTATGTCACTAATGGATTGAAGATATGCGGGGAGTTGCCACCCCCAAATGTCTCTGTATTCAGATCGAGGAATGGGATGCCCCACTTAACTGGGGAGGGTATCCCAGACCTTATGACTTTTGTGGGCTTATGCCCTGGCCCTTTAAATCCTGCTTGTGGCACATCTGAATTTGTCCCAATTGTAATGTGAGAAGCTTTCCTCTATTGCTCTCCGGAGCTATATACTTTTGCTTTTCAGCTCAATTAGAACCGGGTGGTGCTGATTAGGCATATCTTTACTCTTTTATATTTTATTTTTGTTTAATTTTAATGCTATTGAGATTCAGCACTTCATATGGCAGTTTTCCCTTAAACAAAATGGCGCCGCGGTCTTCTTGGTGGTTCTGCGCAACTGCGAGCCTATGCAGTATGGGTCTTTTGATATTGATGTCACTGACATGCGCAGTGAGTGCGCTAGAATGCCGGAGACCGGGGTTTGCATGAAAACAACATTATGTGTGTAAGTCCGCTATAATCATGATTTTAGGGATTGGGGCACCTGGTTTTTATAATTACTAATTGCTCATTGAGCAAATTTTAAACATAATCACACTATGTGTAATGTAATGTGTTCACTGATAATGAATTTAATAAGGATACTATAAATCACATTGATACACTATTTTATGGAGCGTTGGTATATATATTTGACCGGTATTTATTAAATTACATATAATGACGTTTGTAATTGGATATGCATGTATTGTGTATAAAGGGTTGTTTCACTCATGTGTTCACTGCTTGAAAAAGGATTTTGTATCCGAAACATCGCCACGCCGTTCAGGCAATAAGGTCCACCTTTTTATCTTTTCTTTTTCTGATACTAATCCTATCCTGTGTGATACTGACTGAGCCGTGTATCTAATCCTATACTGTGTGACACTGACTGCTGAGCCGTATATCTAATCCTATCCTGTGTGATACTGTCTGCTGAGCTGTGTATCTAATCCTATCCTGTGTGATACTGTCTGCTGAGCTGTGTATCTAATCCTATCCTGTGTGATACTGTCTGCTGAGCCGTGTATCTAATCCTACCCTGTGTGATACTGTGCTGAGATGTGTATCTAATCCTGTCCTGTGTGATACTGTGTGCTAAGACATGTATCTAATCCTCTCCTGTGTGATGCTGTCTGCTGAGCCATGTATCTAATCCTACCCTGTGTGATACTGTGCTGAGATGTGTATCTAATCCTGTCCTGTGTGCTGAGACGTGTATCTAATCCTCTCCTGTGTGATGCTGTCTGCTGAGCCATGTATCTAATCCTATCATGTGTGATACTGTGCTGAGCCTTGTGTCTAATCCTACCCTGTGTGATACTGTGCAGAGATGTGTATCTAATCCTCTCCTGTGGGATACTGTGTGCTGAGCCGTGTATCTAATCCTATTCTGTGTTACTGTATGCTGAGCTGTGCATCTAATCCTACCCTGTGTGATACTGTGCTAAGACGTGTATATAATCCTCCCCTGTTTGATATTGACTGCTAAGCTGTGTATCTAATGCTATCTTTTGTGACACTGACTGAGCTGTGCATCTAATCCTCTCCTATGCACCCCTCTCCCCATGTTATGTGTGATCTATATGGCGGTATGTGAGAACACTGGTGGTATTATGTGAGATCTATATGGCGTCATTATGTGAGAAGTATATGGCGGTATTATGTGTCAAGTATATGGCGGTATTGTGTGATGTATATGGCGGTATTGTGTGAAGTATATGGCGGTATTATGTGTGAATTATATGGCGGTATTATGTGAGATCTATATGTCGGTATTATGTGAGAACACTATGGCGCCGTTATTTGCAATCTATATGATGGCATGTGAGAACTATAGGACAGTATTATGTGTGATCTATATGGCGATATTATGTGAGAACACTATGGCAGTATTATCTTCATAAAGGAGACCCATTCTAGGGTTGTTCTGGTTGAGCAGCTGCACACGGGTCTGGGGTAATAGAGGGGGCAGCATGATCTCCAGTTTGGTGCCGTCAGGGGAAGGCTGGTGAGGCAGCTGAAGAGAGGGGTCTCATTTTTATCGTTACCATATGGCTACATTTCCCCCCAGCGCCACCCCGTACTGCGTCTGTCGCCTCGCTTTCACACCTCGCCAGGACAGGATCTGAGGAGGGGAATGGGGTCTGCATGCAATGTCTGGATCTGAACAGGTCATCAATCCACAGAAATGTTTCCTGGATTTCTGTGGAGCAGACAAGCAGACGGTCCATCCATGTGTATAAAAGACAGCGCTCTATGTACAATCCCTGGCTGCTCCGCGCACTGAACAAGGTGCCCCCCATAGACCTGCACACTGCTCTCCTAAAAATACTCTGTGCTGCTGTCACCCTGCTCCCTCCACCATATATCTCCCAGAATCCTTGCTGCCTGCCATCCTCTGTGACTGTCTACTTGTCAGTATAACTCTGCAGTCACCAACAAAATGGCTGCTCACTGGGTTCCTGAATATCATCCTCTCTTATCCCTTAAGGTACCTTCACACATAACAATTTCGTTAACGATACCGTTGCTTTTTGTGATGTAGCAACGATATCGTTAACGAAATTATTATGCGTGACAGCGACCAACAATCAGGCCCCTGCTGGGAGATCGTTGGTCACTGGGAATGATCAGGACCTTTTTTTGGTCACTGATCACCCCGCTGTCATCGCTGAATCGGCGTGTGTGACACCGATCCAGCGATGTGTTTACTGGTAACCAGGGTAAATATCGGGTTACTAAGCGCAGGGCCGCGCTTAGTAACCCGATATTTACCCTGGTTACCATTGTAAAAGTAAAAAAAACAGTACATACTCACATTCCTGTCACGTCCTCCAGCGTCAGCTTCCCGCACTGACTGTGTCAGCGCCAGCCGGCTGTAAAGCAGAGCACAGCGGTGACGTCACCGCTCTGCTTTACGGCCGGCGCTTACACAGTGCAGGGAAGCTGATGCTGGGGGACGTGACAGGAATGTGAGTATGTACTGTTTTTTTTTTTTTTTTTTTTACTTTTACAATGGTAACCAGGGTAAACATCGTGTTACTAAGCGCGGCCCTGCGCTTAGTAACCCGATGTTTACCCTGGTTACCCGGGGACTTCGGTATCGTTGGTCGCTGGAGAGCTGTCTGTGTGACAGCTCTCCAGTGACCACACAACAACTTACCAACGATCACGGCCAGGTCGTATCGCTGGTCGTGATCGTTGGTAAATCGTTTAGTGTAACGGTACCTTTAGCAAACACCTGCTGTGCTGTAATATGAGCTAGTTGTACACTAGGTTTTTGTCAAATTTCATTAGCTGCTCCCCCTAGTGTTTAAAAGTGGAAATGCCAAACCTTTTAAAATTATTTTTCATATTTTACTAAATTATAAACAAATGATAATATTTTTTAAGAAAATGTAAACATTAATTCTTTACATTTTTTCAATCGCTGGAAAAAAATTTTTTTATAGCACCTTCCCTTTAAGTAGGATGGTTCCATTGAGGTTGATATACCTTTGGCTTCTGACATTCCAAAATGATTCAGGATTGATTTTTCCACATTAGTTTAGAAGAAAGCTTCTCTCTTCTTCTCTTTGGACATGGATTCCTAGATAATATGTCATATTTCCAAGGTCTTTAATTTCAAAATGCTGATTCAGAATTTTAGTCATCTTTGCAAATTCTGTTTCCCTTTGACGAACCTGTCACTGCACTGTTGCAGGATATGCTGGGGCTATGGGTTCCTTCCCTATCCCTAAAGCTAGGGGCACCCTAGCTATCCCTGCTCCCCAGATAACTTCTGATGGTGAAGACGCCAGGGCCACGTTCCTTGCTGAGCTCCTAAATCAGCCATTATCTATCCCTTCCCACACTCAGGGAAGTTGGGAGTTGTAGTGAATAATACACAAGCCAGACTAACAAGGGAAGACGTACAGGGATAAATGAAAATGCCATACAAATATGAACTCACAGAGCGGAACAAAAGGAAGTAAAGGAAGAAATAACCAAATAGGAGAGGATGAAGATATTATTATTATTATTATTTATTTATATAGCACCATTGATTCCATGGTGCTGTACATGAGAACGGGTTACATACAAGTTACAGATATCACAAACAGTAAACAAACTAACAATGACGGACTGATACGGAGGGGCGAGGACCCTGCCCTTGCGGACTTACATTCTACAGGGTATGCACACAAACAAATCACCAAGCAACAGTCTTCTGAGCAACACTCCAAACTCCTCCTCAAACAACTAACACCTCCAATTACAAAACCAGGCGGTATGAAACTAACACTGGCAATCCCTGATTACCAGAGGCAAGTACTGTATATATAGCAGAGGGAAGTGGCCATCACTGAACAACTAAGACCATCAAAGCAGGAAAGCTCCAGAAGTTCATAACTGAACAGATTAACCCCTGCAATGTTTAGTTTAATATGATGGCAAAGGGCTTCTAATTAGTGCAAGAGTATGTAAAATCAGACACCACGGTCTTCTGACCCCTCTCCATTGCGGTAAACCATGACACTACCCCCCTTCTAAGAAGGACCTTATCAACCTCAGGGTCAGGTCTATAAGGGTATGGCATGTGAAAAGACCGTAACAACCTGACCACAAGGACATCGGATGCTGGTACCCACATTCTTTCTTCAGGACCGTAACCCTTTATGTGTACCAGATACTGAATTGACAGACGAAATCCATGACAGAATCATAATCACATCGTCCACATTTAAGAAAATATACTGTACATCCACTTGTGTGGATGTATATTCTCTTAAATACATTTTGTGTATAAAAACTGATCTGCTTGACCTCTTTTTAAATCCTTCTTCCAATAAAACTTTGTTCATTTTGGTGTTCCATGCTCTTGCCGATTGCTTAAGACCATAGAGAGATTTTTGTAGTTTCCAAACAAGATTCTCTTCACCCTCTTTGATATAACCCTCAAGTTGAGTCATGTACAAGTCCTCTTCAATGTCACTTTTTAAAAAGGTAGTTTTGATGTCCAAATGTCTGATAAATACACTGCTCTAGAGGATATCTGCGTGGAGGAATGGGCCAACATACCACCAACAGTGTGTGCCAACCTTGTGAAGACTTAGAAAACGTTTGATCTCTGTCATTGCCAACAAAATACTGAGATATTTGTGACCAAATACTTATTTTCCACCATAATATGCAAAACAAATCTTGCCAAATCAGACAAGGTGATTTTCTGGATTTGTTTTCTCATTTTGACTCTCATAATTGTGGTCTTTCTATGATGTCAATTACAGGCCTCTCTCATCTTTTAAAGTGGGAGAACTTGCACAATTGGTGGCTGACTAAAAACTTTTTTCCCCACTGTATGCCTGTTTCATATTGCTAGTTTGCAACTATACCAGGTGAGTGGTTTCACATCTCTTATTTATCTGTACCATCGGATAAGACCCTATTGCGCTTCTTGTATTCTAGTTATCTCTCCACTGACATTACTGAAGTATATGACACTTGAACTACTAAAGCTGCATTTACTGATAATGCAAGTGCATCAAAGCATCCATGGTGTATAGACTCTAGGGCAACTTGACATATGACTAATGACAGAAGCTTTTCTCTTACCTTGACCAAAGTAAGTCAGAAAAAAAGATCCTGGCTAATTGACAATATATGAATTCAGAGGGAAAAGGACATGATTACATTAATTGTCGAGTCTCCCCAACACAAAGCAGAAAGATCCTGCCTGGTTTGGAGTTGGAAGAGTTGTTCAGTGTTTGTACTTTGCGTTTGTAGAGTGTTCTTTAGATTTCTGCGTGAAGTTTGTTTGCGTGTTCATCCTCATCCTATTGGTTTTCTACAACCTTATCCTCCTCTGTGTTCTGTTTTGTTGTTTGGTGAGTGCATTTTGCATGATTGCAGTTTTAATTTATTCCTGTCTTCTCTTGTCTGTTTGGTTAGTGTAATCCTATACACTTCGGCCTGACACCATCCTGGGTGGGGGAGGGAACAGATAAGGATAAGTCAGGAGCATAGCATGGCACGTGATCCCAGCATCTCAACCTTCCGGCGTATTCTGGGGGAAAGGGATAGACTAGGGCGCCCCTCAACGTAAGGGATAGAGAAATCCTGCAGCATTACCATGACATAAACAGTAGTAAATAGTAGTTGATGCAATATATAAAATAATAATCATTATATAAGCAATATATAAAATATAAGCATTATTCCAACAGGAACCTTTATATAGGCCTTGAAAATACAACACAAGGAGCACCAGAACTTCAAACAGACCGGGGCATGTGCGCAACAGATCATCATTTAGCAAAAATAGATAACTTCATTAAAAAATCATGAATTGTCTTAAGAGACAAAAGACACTATGATTATCTGGTATACTATCTTGGGTCTGCTGAATTGTGTAGAGGAAAGATATAAATCTTCGTACCTTGTTAGCCAGTAGATAGAAAAATATTCAGATTTGAGAGTCCTCAGTGGTTGATACCTTTTAATGGCTAACTGAAAAGATGGTAACAAATTGCAAACTTTCGAGACTCCATTAAAAGGTATCAACCAGTGAGGACTGTCAAATCTTTATATTTTTCTGGATTATGTAGGAAGGAAAATGTGACCTCTAGGTTTCCTAGTAGAATCCTGATCATATGAGAGGATGCCCAGACACAGAGGAGAAGAGAAGTATATTGGCTCTATAAATAGGAGGCATGGCTGCCATTTTGATGCCATCCAGATTATGTCCAATATCCCTGAGGAAACTGAGCAACAGTGAGGCACGTTGGGAAGACATTATTGAAGCATGTAATACATTTTTAATAGATTGTCCTGTGAGGTTAACAGGCAATAGAGAGCAGCTGTCCTGGACTTCTGCGTCTGGATAATACAATGAATACAGTGCCAAAAGTGCTGGTAGCAATATAAAGCAGTGTATATAAAGCAACATACAAGGCATTGCAATTTTATCCCACTATATTTTGACCCATTTCAGTGTTAATATTGGAAGGAAATTAAATAAAATGTAAATTATAAATATCCATTAGTGAAAAATGATGTAGAATCTCCCTACTTGATATACATAGTTTGTTAGCATTCAATAACTCTCAGAGTAGATTTGGATATTTTCTTACAGAGCTAATAGGGAATTCCCATAATATGGGACTTAAAGTACAAGAAACAAGAATGCAGAAGGCATGTAGGTGAACCTAGATCAGGAGGACATTAGGTGACCCTTTCCATGTATTTCATGACAAAGTGTACAAAAGTCGCCACTTAGCATTGGATAATCCGCTCACTAAATCCAATATCTTCCACGTTTCAGACAGAACTGCTAATTGGTTATACATATAAAAAGAGGGATAGTTTACAGCGTACTAATCTACATGGCTCCCTTGAGCTAATTTTTGTATGTGGTAGGCTCATCAGATCTCCCTTGTGTTGGACGCAATCTGTCAGGACTTAGGATTGTGTATATGTATCTACAGTGCCTTGCGAAAGTATTCGGCCCCCTGGAACTTTTCAACCTTTTCCCACATATCATGCTTCAAACATAAAGATACCAAATGTAAATTTTTGGTGAAGAATCAACAACAAGTGGAACACAATTGTGAAGTTGAACGAAATTTATTGGTTATTTTAAATTTTTGCAGAAATTAAAAAACTGAAAAGTGGGGTGTGCAATATTATTCGGCCCCTTTACTTTCAGTGCAGCAAACTCACTCCAGAAGTTCATTGTGGATCTCTGAATGATCCAATGTTGTCCTAAATGCCTAATGATGATAAATATAATCCACCTGTGTGTAATCAAGTCTCCGTATAAATGCACCTGCTCTGTGATAGTCTCGGGGTTCTGTCTGAAGCACAGAGAGCATCATGAAGACCAAGGAACACAACAGGCAGGTCCATGATACTGTTGTGGAGAAGTTTACAGCCGTATTTGGATACAAAATGATTTCCAAAACTTTAAACATCCCAAGGAGCACTGTGCAAGCAATCATATTGAAATGGAAGGAGAATCATACCACTGCAAATCTACCAAGACCCGGCCGTCCCTCTAAACTTTCATCTCAAACAAGGAGAAGACTGATCAGAGATGCAGCCAAGAGGCCCATGATCACTCTGAATGAACTACAGAGATCTACAGCTGAGGTGGGACAGTCTGTCCATAGGACAACAATCAGTCATACTCTGCACAAATCTGGCCTTTATGGAAGAGTGGCAAGAAGAAAGCCATTTCTCAAAGATATCCATAAAAAGTGTCATTTAAAGTTTGCAACAAGCCACCTGGGAGACACACCAAACATGTGGAAGAAGGTACTCTGGTCAGATGAAACCATAATTGAACTTTTTGGCAACAATGCCAAACGATATGTTTGGCGTAAAGGCAACACAGCTCATCACCCTAAACACACCATCCCCACTGTCAAACATGGTGGTGGCAGCCTCATGGGTTGGGCCTGCTTTTCTTCAGCAGGGACAGGGAAGATGGTTAAAATTGATGGGAAGATGGATGGAGCCAAATAGAGGACCATTCTTGAAGAAAACCTGTTGGGAGTCTGCAAAAGACCTGAGACTGGGATTGACATTGATCTTCCAATAAGACAATTATCCCAAACATAAAGCAAAATCTACAATGGAATGGTTCACAAATAAAGGTATCCAGGTGTTAGAAAGGCCAAGTCAAAGTCCAGACCTCAATACAATCGAGAATCTGTGGAAAGAGCTGAAAACTGATGTTCACAAACGATCTCCATCAAACCTCACTGAGTTTGAGCTGTTTGCCAAGGAAGAATGGGCAAGAATTTCAGTCTCTCTATGTACAAAACTGATAGAGACATACCCCAAGCGACTTGCAGCTGTAAGCGCAGCAAAAGGTGGCGCAACAAAGTATTAAGTTAAAGGGGCCGAATAATATTGCATGCCCCACTTTTCAGTTTTTCAATTTCCACAAAAATGTAAAATAACCAATAAATTTCGTTCAACTTCACAATTGTGTTCCACTTGTTGTTGATTCTTCACCAAAAATGTACATTTGGTATCTTTATGTTTGAAGCATGATATGTGGGAAAAGGTTGAAAAGTTCCAGGGGTCTGAATACTTTCGCAAGACACTGTATCTACTATATAATTGTCTAAGGGTCACTTCCATCTGTCCTTCTGTCTGTCTTTCAGTCTGTCACGGTTATTCATTCGCTGATTGGTCTCGCCAGCTGCCTGTCATGGCTGCCGCGACCAATCAGCGACGGGCACAGTCTGGAAGAAAATGGCCGCTCCTTTCTCCCCGCAGTCAGTGCCTGTCGCCCGCATACTCCCCTCCGGTCACCGCTAACACAGGGTTAATGCCGGCGGTAATGGACCGCGTTATGCCGCGGGTAACGCACTCCGTTACCGCCACTATTAACCCTGTGTGTCCCCAACTTTTTATTATTGATGCTGCCTTTGCAGCATCAATAGTAAAAAATGTAATGTTAAAAATAATTTTAAAAAAAACTTACTATACTCACCCTCCGTAGTCGCTCGCGCCGGCCGCCATCTTCCGTTGAAGGTTCCGGTGGCAAAGATGGTAAGGGAGAAGGACCTGCCATGACGTCACGGTCATGTGACCGCGACATCATCACAGGCCCTGCGCGCCTGCGCTAGAAAGACCTGCCATTACGCCACGGTCATGTGACCGCGACGTCATCAAAGGTCCTGCGCTCATACCAACCCTGGGACCGGAGGCTGCCGTGGACTACAAGGGCTCCCTCGGAGAGGTGAGTATATGTTTATTTTTTATTTTTTAAACTGTGACAAACCTGGCTGGGCAATATACTACGTAGCTGTGCAATATACTGCGTGACTGGCCAATATACTACGTGGCTCTGTGCTATATACTACTTCGCTGTGCAATATACTACGTGGCTCTGTGCTGTATACTACGTCACTGAGCAATATACTGCGTGACTGGCCAATATACTCCATGGCTCTGTGCTGTATACTGCATCGCTGTGCAATATACTACGTGGCTCTGTGCTGTATACTACATCGCTGTGCAATATACTACGTAACTGGGCAATATACTATGTGGCTCTGTGCTGTATACTACGTCACTGGGCAATATAATACGTCACTGGGCAATATACTACGTGGCTGCGCAATATACTACGTCACTAGGCAATATACTACGTGACTGGGCAATATACTACGTGGCTCTGTGCTGAATACCACGTCACTGGGCAATATAATACGTCACTGGGCAATATACTACGTGGCTGTGCAATATACTACGTCACTAGGCAATATACTACGTGACTGGGCAATATACTACGTGGCTCTGTGCAGAATACTACGTCACTGGGCAATATAATACATCACTGGGCAATATACTATGTGACTGGCCAATATACTCCATGGCTCTGTGCTGTATACTGCATCGCTGTGCAATATACTACGTGGCTCTGTGCTGTATACTACGTCGCTGTGCAATATACTACGTAACTGGGCAATATACTATGTGGCTCTGTGCTGTATACTACATCACTGGGCAATATAATACGTCACTGGGCAATATACTACGTGACTGGGCAATATACTACGTCACTAGGCAATATACTACGTAACTGGGCAATATACTACGTGGCTGTGCAATATACTACGCCACTGGGCAATATACTACGTGGTTGGGCAATATACTATGTGGCTGGGCAATATACTACGTGACTGTGCAATATACTACGTGGCTGGGCAATATACTACGTTGTTGGGCAATATACTACGTTGCTGGGCAATATACTACGTCACTGGGCAATATACTACGTCACTGGGCAATATACTACGTGGCTGGGCAATATACTACGTGGTTAGGCAATATACTACATGACTGTGCAATATACAATGTGGCTGGGCAATATACTACATGGCTGGTCAATATACTACGTGGGCTGTGCAATATACTACATGGCTGGGCAATATACTAAGTGGCTGGGCAATATACTACGTGGACATGCATATTTTAGAATACCCGATGCATTAGAATCGGGCCACCATGTATTATATAATATAGATATATTATCTACATGTAGATAATATATGCACAGCCATAGAATTAAAGAATTACGGTAAATTATATAATCTTGAACTTTGACTGCTTCAAACACAATATATATATATGTATATATATATGCATACATACCTACAGTGGGTACAGAAAGTATTCAGACCCCTTTACCTTTTTCACTCTACGTTTCATTGCAGCCATTTGGCAAATTAAGAAAAGTTATTTTTTTCACATTAATGTACACTCTTCACCCCATCATGACTGCAAAAATTTCTACATCTCAGTTTTTTATCAAATTTAAGAAAAATGAAAATCTGAAATATCACATGGTCATATGTAACATAGTAACATAGTTAGTAAGGCCGAAAAAAAGACATTTGTCCATCCAGTTCAGCCTATATTCCATCATAATAAATACCCAGATCTACGTCCTTCTACAGAACCTAATAATTGTATGATACAATATTGTTCTGCTCCAGGAAGACATCCAGGCCTCTCTTGAACCCCTCGACTGAGTTCGCCATCACCACCTCCTCAGGCAAGCAATTCCAGATTCTCACTGCCCTAACAGTAAAGAATCCTCTTCTATGTTGGTGGAAAAACCTTCTCTCCTCCAGACGCAAAGAATGCCCCCTTGTGCCCGTCACCTTCCTTGGTATAAACAGATCCTCAGCGAGATATTTGTATTGTCCCCTTATATACTTATACATGGTTATTAGATCGCCCCTCATTCGTCTTTTTTCTAGACTAAATAATCCTAATTTCGCTAATCTATCTGGGTATTGTAGTTCTCCCATCCCCTTTATTAATTTTGTTGCCCTCCTTTGTACTCTCTCTAGTTCCATTATATCCTTCCTGAGCACCGGTGCCCAAAACTGGACACAGTACTCCATGTGCGGTCTAACTAGGGATTTGTACAGAGGCAGTATAATGCTCTCATCATGTGTATCCAGACCTCTTTTAATGCACCCCATGATCCTGTTTGCCTTGGCAGCTGCTGCCTGGCACTGGCTGCTCCAGGTAAGTTTATCATTAACTAGGATCCCCAAGTCCTTCTCCCTGTCAGATTTACCCAGTGGTTTCCCGTTCAGTGTGTAATGGTGATATTGATTCCCTCTTCCCATGTGTATAACCTTACATTTATCATTGTTAAACCTCATCTGCCACCTTTCAGCCCAAGTTTCCAACTTATCCAGATCCATCTGTAGCAGAATACTATCTTCTCTTGTATTAACTGCTTTACATAGTTTTGTATCATCTGCAAATATCGATATTTTACTGTGTAAACCTTCTACCAGATCATTAATGAATATGTTGAAGAGAACAGGTCCCAATACTGACCCCTGCGGTACCCCACTGGTCACAGCGACCCAGTTAGAGACTATACCATTTATAACCACCCTCTGCTTTCTATCACTAAGCCAGTTACTAACCCATTTACACACATTTTCCCCCAGACCAAGCATTCTCATTTTGTGTACCAACCTCTTGTGCGGCACGGTATCAAACGCTTTGGAAAAATCGAGATATACCACGTCCAATGACTCACCGTGGTCCAGCCTATAGCTTACCTCTTCATAAAAACTGATTAGATTGGTTTGACAGGAGCGATTTCTCATAAACCCATGCTGATATGGAGTTAAACAGTTATTCTCATTGAGATAATCCAGAATAACATCCCTCAGAAACCCTTCAAATATTTTACCAACAATAGAGGTTAGACTTACTGGCCTATAATTTCCAGGTTCACTTTTAGAGCCCTTTTTGAATATTGGCACCACATTTGCTATGCGCCAATCCTGCGGAACAGACCCTGTCGCTATAGAGTCCCTAAAAATAAGAAATAATGGTTTATCTATTACATTACTTAGTTCTCTTAGTACTCGTGGGTGTATGCCATCCGGACCCGGAGATTTATCTATTTTAATCTTATTTAGCCGGTTTCGCACCTCTTCTTGGGTTAGATTGGTGACCCTTAATATAGGGTTTTCATTGTTTCTTGGGATTTCACCTAGCATTTCATTTTCCACCGTGAATACCGTGGAGAAGAAGGTGTTTAATATGTTAGCTTTTTCCTCGTCATCTACAACCATTCTTTCCTCACTATTTTTTAAGGGGCCTACATTTTCAGTTTTTATTCTTTTACTATTGATATAGTTGAAGAACAGTTTGGGATTAGTTTTACTCTCCTTAGCAATGTGCTTCTCTGTTTCCTTTTTGGCAGCTTTAATTAGTTTTTTAGATAAAGTATTTTTCTCCCTATAGTTTTTTAGAGCTTCAATGGTGCCATCCTGCTTTAGTAGTGCAAATGCTTTCTTTTTACTGTTAATTGCCTGTCTTACTTCTTTGTTTAGCCACATTGGGTTTTTCCTATTTCTAGTCCTTTTATTCCCACAAGGTATAAACCGCTTACACTGCCTATTTAGGATGTTCTTAAACATTTCCCATTTATTATCTGTATTCTTATTTCTGAGGATATTGTCCCAGTCTACCAGATTAAGGGCATCTCTAAGCTGGTCAAACTTTGCCTTCCTAAAGTTCAGTGTTTTTGTGACTCCCTGACAAGTCCCCCTAGTGAAAGACAGGTGAAACCGCACAATATTGTGGTCGCTATTTCCTAGATGCCCAACCACCTGCAGATTTGTTATTCTGTCAGGTCTATTAGATAGTATTAGGTCTAAAAGTGCTGCTCCTCTGGTTGGATTCTGCACCAATTGTGAAAGATAATTTTTCTTGGTTATTAGCAGAAACCTGTTGCCTTTATGGGTTTCACAGGTTTCTGTTTCCCAGTTAATATCCGGGTAGTTAAAGTCCCCCATAACCAGGACCTCATTATGGGTTGCAGCTTCATCTATCTGCTTTAGAAGTAGACTTTCCATGCTTTCTGTTATATTTGGGGGTTTGTAACAGACCCCAATGAGAATTTTGTTACCATTTTTCCCTCCATGAATTTCAACCCATATGGACTCGACATCCTCATTCCCTTCGCTAATATCCTCCCTTAAAGTGGACTTTAGACAAGACTTTACATAGAGACAAACCCCTCCTCCTCTCCGATTTTTACGATCCTTTCTAAACAGACTGTAACCCTGTAAGTTAACTGCCCAGTCATAGCTTTCATCTAACCATGTCTCGGTTATTCCCACTATGTCAAAGTTACCTGTAGATATTTCTGCTTCTAGTTCTTCCATCTTGTTTGTCAGGCTTCTGGCGTTTGCGAGCATGCAGTTTAGAGGATTTTGTTTTGTTCCAATCTCCTCACTGTGGATTGTTTTAGAAATGTTCTTACCTCCCTTCAGAGTATGTTTTCCTGGGTCGTCCTTGTTCGAGTCTAATGTTTTTCTTCCCGTCCCCTCTTCTTCTAGTTTAACGCCCTCCTGTATTCAGACCCTTTCCTCAGACACTCATATTTATGTCACATGCTGTCCATTTCCTTGTGATCCTCCTTGAGATGGCTCTACTCCTTCATTGGAGTCCAGCTGTGTTTAATTAAACTGATAGGACTTGATTTGGAAAGGCACACACATGTCTATATAAGATCTCACTGCTCACAGTGCATGTCAGACCAAATGAGAATCATGAGGTCAAAGGAACTGGCCAAAGAGCTCAGAGACAGAATTGTGTCAAGGCACAGATCTGGCCAAGGTTACAACAGAATTTCTGCAGTACTCAAGGTTCCTAAGAGCACAGTGGCCTCCATAATCCTTAAATAGAAGACGTTTGGGACCACCAGAAGTCTTCCTAGAGCTGGCCGTCCAGCCAAACTGAGCAATCGTGGGAGAAGAGAATTGGTGAGAGAGGTAAAGAAGAATCCCAAGATCACTGTGGCTGAGCTCCAGAGATGCAGTAGGGAGATGGGAGAAAGTTCCACAAAGTCAACTATCACTGCAGCCCTCCACCAGTTGGACCTTTATGGCAGAGTGCCACGACGGAAGCCTCTCCTCAGTTCAAGACATATGAAACCCCACACAGAGTTTACTAAAAAACCTGTGAAGAACTCCCACACTATGAAAAATAAGATTTTCTGGTCTGATGAGGCAAAGATAGACCTTTTTGGTGATATGTGGAGAAGACCAGGCACTGCTCATCACCTGCCCAATACAATCCCAACATTGAAACATGGCGGTGGCAGCATCATGCTATGGGGGTGTTTTTCAACTGCAGGGACAGGATGACTGGCTGTCATTAAATGAAACATGAATGCGGCCAAGTACAGAGATATCCTGAATGAAACCTCTTCCAGAGTGATCTGGACCTCAGACTTGGCCGATGGTTGGCCTTCCAACAAGACAATGACCCTAAGCACACAGCTAAAATAACAAAGAAGTGGCTTCAGAACAACTCTGTGACCATTCTTGACTGGCCCAGCCAGAACCCTGACCTAAACCCAATTGAGCATCTCTGGAGAGACCTGAAAATGGGTGTCCACCAATGTTCTCCATCCAACCTGAAGGACTGGAGATGATCTGCAAGGAAGAATGGCAGAGGATCCCCAAATCCAGGTGTGCAAAACTTGTTGCATCATTCCCAAAAAGATTCATGGCTATACAAGCTCAAAAATTTGCTTCTACTCACTACTGGCCAAAGGGTCTGAATACTTATGACCATGTGATATTTCAGTTTTTCTTTTTTAATACATTTGCAAATATTGCCACATTTCTGTTTTTTTAGTCAAGATGGGGTGCAGAGTGTACATTAATGTGAAAAAAATGAACTTTTTTGAATTTACCAAATGGCTGCAATGAAACAAATAGTTTGGCATCTTCTAGAACCTAATGTGCGTGGCTCTTTTCACAAACGCGAAAAAGAACTTACGCGCATGTAGTGTTTTATTACACTTATCGCCATTTGTAAAAAGGGAATTAATATATCAAGACTGCGCAAGCACTGATGATGTCACGCATCTAATAACCAGAATATCGCTATGTGTATGTTAAACCAAACAGATATATTTGAGACTTGATAACATACTGTATACGTAACAACAACTTTCAAAGCTAATCTATGCATGGAAAATATATACATGTAACACCATATTTGTATGAGAAAGACAACCACAAATAGATTTAATCACATATCGATTCAACTCACATTTAGTAAGGGAAGAAACTTTATAGTACTATTTTCCATATAGACATAGAGAAAAAAAAAGAAAAAAAACTTTTAAAAATGTTCTCTTTTTTTTTTCTTTTCTTTTTCCTTTGAAAAAACTTTTCAAACTTTTTTTTAATTAAATAACGTGTAACTATGCATATAAATAAATGGCTAAAAAATATAAAGTGCAATCGAAGAAAAAAGGGGAAAAAAAATAATCCTATATATATTTTATTAATTCAAACAAGACTTACTACTACTGTAGATGACAAAACCCTTGTTGGCAAGCACAGCAGTCAGACGCTTTTTGTGGCTGATGATGAGGTTTGCGCACATGTCAAGAGGAATTTTTGTCCACTCCTCTTTTCAGATCATCTCTAAATCATTAAGATTTTGAGGCTGTCGCTTGGCAACTCGCAGCTTCAACTCCCTCCATAATTTTTCGATGGGGTTAAGGTCTGGAGACTGGCTAGGCCACTCCATGACCTTAATATGATTCTTTTTGAGCCACTTATTTGTTGCCTTAGTTGTATGTTTTGGGATATTGTCTTGCTGGAAGACACAGCCACGACCCATTCTTAAAGAAGTTGTCCACTACAATAACTTTTTTTTTTCATAAATCTTGCTATTATGTGCCACTGAAAACATCCACTGTGTTTATTTTAGCAACATTACCTTTTATCATGCTGTAGCAGCACATCTTCATTGCTGGATTCAGCTCTCATGGGGTTAATGTTGTGAATTCTGTTTTGGAACTCCCTCCTGTGGTCATGAATGGTACTTCGGCGAGTTCTGTCCATGGACTCCCTCTGGTGGCTGTGAGTGGAGCTGCTGGTTCTGAGGTTCCTTCCACAGGTGACCTGGTTAATTCTTAGGCTGGCTGCTCTATTTAACTCCACCCAGATCGTTACTCCATGCCACCTGTCAATGTTCCAGTACTGGTTCAGTTCGCTCTTGGATCTTTCTGGTGACCTGTCTACTCCAGCAGAAGCTAAGTCCCTGCTGGTTTATTTTGTTGTTCTTGTTTTCTTGTCCAGCTTGCTTATATTATTCTGTCTGGCTAGCTGGAAGCTCTGGGAGGCAGAGGGGCACCTCCGCACCGTGAGTTGGTGCGGGGGTCTTTTTGCACACTCTGCGTGGTCTTTTGTAGTGTTTTGTGCTGACCGCAAAGTTACCTTTTCTATCCTCTGTTTGTTTAGGTAGTCTGGCCTCCCTTTGCTGAAACCTCTTTCATTCCTGTGTTTGTGACTTTCATCTTATCTCACAGTCAATATTTGTGGGGGGCTGCCTTTTCCTTTGGGGAATTTCTCTGAGGCAAAGTAGGCTTTACTTTCTATCTCTAGGGGTAGCTAGCCCTTAGGCTGTGCCGAGGCGTCTAGGCCTGTTAGGTACGCTCCTCTGCTATTTCTAGTGTGTGTGATAGGATTAGGGATTGCGGTCAGCAGAGTTCCCACTTCCCAGAGCTTGTCCTGTGAGTTTAACCATCAGGTCTTTCCTGGTGCTCCTAACCACCAGGTCCATAACAGTACAGGTGGCCCAAAGTGTTAATGCATCTCAATAGAGGGATAAGAGAAGTTCTGAGACCATTTTTTTTTCTCTGCAGTGTGTTTTGTCTTTCTTTTCCCCTTTACCTCTGGGTGGTTCAGGACACAGGTGTAGATATGGACATTCAAGGTCTGTCCTCTTGTGTGGATCATCTCACTACAAGGGTACAAAGCATTCAAGATTTTGTAGTTCAGAATCCAATGTTAGAGCCTAGAATTCCAATTCCTGATTTGTTTTCTGGGGATAGATCTAAGTTTCTGAATTTCAAAAATAATTGTAAATTGTTTCTTGCTTTGAAACCCCGCTCCTCTGGTGACTCAGTTCAACAAGTAAAAATCATTATTTCTTTGTTACGTGGTGATCCTCAAGACTGGGCATTTTCCCTTGCGCCAGGAGATCCTGCATTGCGTGATGTAGATGCGTTTTTTCTGGCGCTTGGATTGCTTTATGATGAACCAAATTCAGTGGATCAGGCAGAGAAAATCTTGCTGGCTTTGTGTCAGGGTCAGGATGAAGCGGAGGTATATTGTCAGAAGTTTAGAAAATGGTCTGTGCTTACTCAGTGGAATGAGTGTGCCCTGGCGGCAATTTTCAGAAAAGGTCTTTCTGAAGCCCTTAAGGATGCTATGGTGGGATTTCCCACGCCTGCTGGTCTGAATGAGTCTATGTCCTTGGCCATTCAGATCGATCGGCGCTTGCGTGAGCGCAAAGCTGTGCACCATTTGGCGGTATTCTCTGAGCATAGGTCTGAGCCTATGCAGTGTGATAGGACTTTGACCAGAGCTGAACGGCTAGAACACAGACGTCAGAATGGGCTGTGTTTTTACTGTGGTGACTCCACTCATGCTATCTCTGATTGTCCTAAACGCGCTAAGCGGTTCGCTAGGTCCGCCACCATTGGTACGGTACAGCCTAAATTTCTTTTGTCCATTACTCTGGTTTGCTCTTTGTCGTCCTATTCTGTTATGGCGTTTCTGGATTCGGGCGCTGCCCTGAATTTGATGGACTTGGAGTTTGCCAGGTGCTGTGGTTTTTTCTTGGAACCCTTGCAGTGTCCTATTCCATTGAGAGGAATTGATGCTACGCCTTTGGCCAAGAATAAGCCTCAGTACTGGACTCAATTGACCATGTGCATGGCTCCTGCACATCAGGAGGATATTCGCTTTTTGGTGTTACATAATCTGCATGATGTGGTCGTTTTGGGGTTGCCATGGCTACAGGTCCATAATCCAGTATTGGATTGGAAATCTATGTCTGTGTCCAGCTGGGGTTGTCAAGGGGTACATGGTGATGTTCCATTGCTGTCAATTTCGTCTTCCACTCCTTCAGAAGTTCCTGAGTTTTTGTCGGATTACCGGGATGTATTTGATGAGCCCAAGTCCGGTGCCCTACCTCCTCATAGGGATTGTGATTGTGCCATTGATTTGATTCCTGGTATTAAGTTTCCTAAGGGCCGACTGTTCAATTTATCTGTGCCAGAACACGCCGCTATGCGGAGTTATATAAAGGAGTCCTTGGAGAAAGGGCATATTCGCCCCTCGTCGTCACCGTTGGGAGCAGGCTTCTTTTTTGTGGCCAAGAAGGATGGTTCTTTGAGACCTTGTATCGATTACCGCCTTCTTAATAAGATCACGGTCAAATTTCAGTACCCTTTGCCGCTACTGTCTGATTTGTTTGCTCGGATTAAGGGGGCTAGTTGGTTCACCAAGATAGATCTTCGAGGGGCGTATAATCTTGTGCGTATTAAACGGGGCGATGAATGGAAAACAGCATTTAATATGCCCGAGGGCCATTTTGAGTACCTGGTGATGCCATTCGGGCTTTCTAATGCTCCATCTGTGTTTCAGTCCTTTATGCATGACATCTTCCGATAGTATCTGGATAGATTTATGATTGTATATTTGGATGATATTTTGGTCTTTTCGGATGATTGGGAGTCTCATGTGAAGCAGGTCAGAATGGTGTTCCAGGTCCTTCGTGCTAATTCCTTGTTTGTGAAGGGGTCTAAATGTCTCTTTGGAGTTCAGAAGGTTTCATTTTTGGGCTTCATTTTTTCCCCTTCTACTATCGAGATGGATCCTGTTAAAGTTCAGGCCATTTATGATTGGACTCAGCCTATATCTGTGAAGAGTCTGCAGAAGTTCCTGGGTTTTGCTAATTTTTACCGTCGCTTCATCGCTAATTTTTCTAGTGTTGTTAAACCGTTGACTGATTTGACCAAGAAAGGTGCTGATGTGGTCAATTGGTCTTCTGCGGCCGTTGAGGCTTTTCAGGAATTGAAGCGTCGTTTTTCTTCTGCCCCTGTGCTGTGCCAACCAGATGTTTTGCTCCCGTTTCAGGTCGAGGTTGACGCTTCTGAGATTGGAGCAGGGGCTGTTTTGTCTCAGAGAAGTTCTGATGGCTCGGTGATGAAACCATGTGCTTTCTTTTCAAGAAAGTTTTCGCCTGCCGAGCTTAATTATGATGTTGGCAACCGAGAGTTGTTGGCCATGAAGTGGGCATTCGAGGAGTGGCGACATTGGCTTGAAGGAGCCAAGCATCGCGTGGTGGTCTTGACGGATCACAAGAATTTGTCTTATCTCGAGTCTGCCAAGCGGTTGAATCCTAGACAGGCTCGATGGTCGCTGTTTTTCTCCCGTTTCGATTTTGTGGTTTCTTACCTTCCGGGTTCTAAGAATGTGAAGGCTGATGCCCTTTCAAGGAGTTTTGTGCCTGACTCTCCGGATGTTCCTGAGCCGGATTGTATTCTCAAGGAGGGGGTAATTTTGTCTGCCATCTCCCCTGATTTGCGGCGGGTGCTGCAGAAGTTTCAGGCTGATAGACCTGACCGTTGTCCAGCGGTGAAGCTGTTTGTCCCTGATAGATGGACTAGTAGAGTTATCTCTGAGGTTCATTGTTCGGTGTTAGCTGGTCATCCCGGGATCTTTGGTACCAGAGATTTGGTGGCTAGATCCTTTTGGTGGCCTTCCTTGTCACGGGATGTGCGTTCTTTTGTACAGTCCTGTGGGACTTGTGCTCGAGCTAAGCCCTGCTGTTCTCGTGCCAGTGGGTTGCTTTTGCCCTTGCCTGTCCCGAAGAGGCCCTGGACGCATATTTCCATGGATTTTATTTCAGACCTCCCTATCTCTCAAAGTATGTCGGTCATCTGGGTGGTTTGTGATCGCTTCTCTAAGATGGTCCATTTGGTACCCTTGTCTAAATTGCCTTCCTCCTCCGATTTGGTGCCATTATTTTTCCAGCATGTGGTTCCGGAGAACATCGTCTCGGACAGAGGTTCCCAGTTTGTTTTGAGGTTTTGGCGGTCCTTTTGTGCTAAGATGGGCATTGATTTGTCAAATGGCCAAACTGAACGAACCAATCAGACTTTGGAAACATATCTGAGATGCTTTGTTTCTGCTGATCAGGATGATTGGGTGTCTTTCTTGCCTTTGGCTGAGTTCGCCCTTAATAATCGGGCCAGCTCGGCTACTTTGGTTTCGCCTTTTTTCTGTAATTCTGGTTTCCATTCTCGTTTTTCTTCAGGGCAGGTTGAGCCTTCGGTCTTGCCGCGGAGGTTGGCACCCTATATATCCTGCGCAATGGCGCCCCCGCTCAACGTAGACTAACCCTAAATCGCCCTAATAGACCCTCACGTGCAAGAAAATAGACCAAAATATATCAAACAGCAGAGCATACACTCATAAGCTAATAGTTGATAAAGATAAACATATTGCACTTGCCCAGATCCTAAAGTGCAAACCCTAACACTCGTTTGGATGTTGCAAAAAATGATAACAAGCAACAAAAAAAAGGGGAAACCTATAACGGCACCCTAGTTCACCCTACCTGTCAGTGGGGGTTGGCGCCCTAGAATCCTGCGCAGATGGCGCCCCCACTCCACGTAGTCTACCCCTAGTAACACCCTAGGCTATTTGTAGGGGGATGGCAGAGTACTATACAGGATGTACAATAAGGGGCAACCGCAAAAAAGAAAAAAGAAAAAAATATATATAATACAAAACCCAAAACAGTATTCCAAACAGTGTTAGACTAGAACATACATTAATCGAAGTACTCTTTAAAGTATGAAGATCTCGACGCGTTTCCCTGAAATCAGTTCATCAGGAGACATACTTATGAACAATTAAGAGAACTTATCTGAGTGACGATTCGGGAGGATAATGTCATTTGCATGCGGTGGGGAACAATGTCCAACCAGTACCACAGACCTAGATCAGCCCTATGTTGCCGGCAATATAACCAGCTTATATAGCACATGTACCTTCTTGTTAGTCCTGGTATCCCCGTTAGTTCCGGCGTGAAAGTTACTTCCGGGTTCATGGTTTAGCCCAGCCACATCATGTGACTAAATACTATGATGGACCCTAACGCGCCTACAAATATTACAACATTCTGATATCAAAGATGTGTAAAGCGCTAATAGTAAGGTCTTACCCGATTTAGTTCACAGTATACCTAACAAGCACAGAACAGTAAACTGATAAAACACTTCCGGGGTTACGAGCTAATATATATGCGGTTCGCTGCGTTCCACAGTGCGCAATCGCACTGAGGCACAACATACCTGTGACCTCACTTACGCTCGTATACCCAACTCCTCATGCGATTCACTGCGTTACACAGTGCGCAGTCGCATTGAAGCACAGTGTGCCTGTGACTTCACTTCCGGTTTTATACACCACTCCTCATGCGCTTCATCCCTGCGTTCCATGATGCGCAGTCTCACACTAACAAAGTGTATCCTCCAAAGCAAAGGAAGACCAAGCAGGTATATGATGTCAGTATGATAAATGTATAATGTCTTGGAATAATTTTATTTTATGCAGAACGACAAACCAAAACCTCCATAGTACTTATGTACTCTCATGGACAATGTAAAGAGGGCTAATAAGTACGACAGCACAGCCGCAGAGGAACTTATTGTATACATATATATGGCTGCCTATAAGGATGAGGAGTAACTAACAAGAAAAAATAATAAAAAGAAAAAGAAAAAAGATCCTCCTGACTACCCAGCCAAGGTTATATAAGGAGAGATATACAACGATAAGATCTACATAAAGATAGTGATCAAACCCCATTTGGGGCAATGGATCATGGGAATCACATCAAATCTGGGATCTAGATAGGGGCAAGGGTCCCAACACCTTTTATATAAAGCATCCAAACTGTAGCTGATCATTCAAACCCATTGGTTTAATGCTTTTCATCCGAAAAATCCATTTAGTCTCCTTCTGAAGGATTAGACGATCCCAATCCCCCCCTCGCTCTGATGGTTTAACCACTTCTATCACAGAAAAGCAAAAACAACTCAGGTCACCTCCATGTACTTCCCTCACATGATTAGAAATAGATGTATCCCGTTTATTAAGTATGTCCCCCACATGTTCACCAACTCTTCTGCGTAGCTCCCTCTTAGTCTTACCCACATAATCTTTAGGGCAGTTACACTGAAACAAGTAAACCACCCCCTCAGTCTTACAGTTGGCGAAATGCCTCATGTCATACCTAATTTTTGTGTGGGAGCTAGCAAAAGAGTTGGATCTAGAAACATACTTACAAAATTTACACCTCCCACACTTAAACGTGCCAGTTTGTCTATTATCCAACCAGGTAGGGGTTTTTCTTAAAGGAGAAAAGGCACTATGTACTAGTTGATCACGAATCGACCTCCCTCTCCTATACGTAATCAAGGGGGCATCCGGGATGATATCACATATGTCAGGATCCATTTTCAGGATTCCCCAATGTTTTACAATGGCCTTCCTCACTTCCCCGGACTTATCATCAAACGTACCTATGATCCTTAAGTGATTATCATCGTCCTCCCTCCTAGAGAAATCAGTGTGACTCTTGAATTTCAGTACCTCCTCCACCAAATCTGACAATTTCTTAGAGGTACTCTCTAGAGTTTTTTTCTCCTCCTCCAAAAGTATAGTCATAAACCTAAGAGAACTCTCCGTTAATTCAGCTTCCCACTTATTAAGTAGGTCAACAGATCTAACTCTACGTGCTGGTGTAATGGAGATTCTCAGGCCTTTAGGTACTATCTTATTCTTTATATAATTTTCTAATGATTGTGTTTCCCACCAAGAGCGAATATTGTCCTTATAACATACAGTCAGATTATTAAAGAGACTACGCAAATCCGTATTTTTTGAAACACCTTCCTCTTCTAGTTCAGAGAAGGCATCTAGGGCATCAGCAGCCCATTGATCCCTATCTATAGTCCCAGACAGAAAATCTTTTCCTGGGCTGGTGGGAGGACCAGTCAGTGTTTGGAGAGGAGGAGACATTTTGGTGGAAACCCCATATATTATTTTGGGGTAGATACATCGACGATGTGCTGATTTTTTGGTCTGGTGATGTAGTCTCCTTTTCTAATTTTGTGGATGAGCTTAACAATAATGAGATAGGCCTAAGGTTAACGTATGAATTTCAATGGGAGTCCATTAACTTTCTGGATCTTAAGATCTCTCGTAATGAGAGTGGTCAGGTTGTTACTGAAACCTTTTATAAACCTACCGCCACGAATAATTTGTTACGTTGGGAAAGCCATCATCCATACAGCTTGAGAAGGGGGATACCGAGGGGTCAATACCTACGGGTTAGAAGGAACTGCTCAACGGACTCAAGCTTCTACCGCCAGGCTAGGGATCTCAGGGACAAGTTTATAGATAGAGGATACCCGGCTGGGGTTCTCAGTGAGGCATTTAAATCCTCCAATGAGAAAGAAAGAAACTCACTGTTGGTAAATAATAAGAAGGAGGACGATGATAATCACTTAAGGATCATAGGTACGTTTGATGATAAGTCCGGGGAAGTGAGGAAGGCCATTGTAAAACATTGGGGAATCCTGAAAATGGATCCTGACATATGTGATATCATCCCGGATGCCCCCTTGATTACGTATAGGAGAGGGAGGTCGATTCGTGATCAACTAGTACATAGTGCCTTTTCTCCTTTAAGAAAAACCCCTACCTGGTTGGATAATAGACAAACTGGCACGTTTAAGTGTGGGAGGTGTAAATTTTGTAAGTATGTTTCTAGATCCAACTCTTTTGCTAGCTCCCACACAAAAATTAGGTATGACATGAGGCATTTCGCCAACTGTAAGACTGAGGGGGTGGTTTACTTGTTTCAGTGTAACTGCCCTAAAGATTATGTGGGTAAGACTAAGAGGGAGCTACGCAGAAGAGTTGGTGAACATGTGGGGGACATACTTAATAAACGGGATACATCTATTTCTAATCATGTGAGGGAAGTACATGGAGGTGACCTGAGTTGTTTTTGCTTTTCTGTGATAGAAGTGGTTAAACCATCAGAGCGAGGGGGGGATTGGGATCGTCTAATCCTTCAGAAGGAGACTAAATGGATTTTTCGGATGAAAAGCATTAAACCAATGGGTTTGAATGATCAGCTACAGTTTGGATGCTTTATATAAAAGGTGTTGGGACCCTTGCCCCTATCTTACCTACCCGAAGATTTCATCCATTATAAGTTCATGCTAAAGACATACAATTCTGCCCTTCACCTCTCCAAACAAACCTACTTCAACACCCTCATCACCTCCCTGTCCAATAACCCTAAACGTCTCTTTGACACGTTCCAGTCCCTACTCAACCCAAGAGCGCAGGCCCCAACCACGGATCTCCGTGCTGACAATCTGGCCAATTACTTCAAAGAAAAAATTGACCATATTCGACAGGAAATCATCTCCCAATCTCTTCATACCATGCACTGTCCTCCCTCCCCCACTGCATCTAGTTCACTCTCTGACTTTGAACCAGTTACAGAAGAAGAAGTAAGCAGGCTCCTTGCATCTTCTCGCCCGACCACTTGCACCAGTGACCCCATTCCGTCACATTTCCTCCAGTCCCTTTCCCCGGCTGTCACCTCTCACCTAACTAAAATATTCAACCTTTCCCTCACTTCCGGTATTTTTCCCTCCTCATTTAAGCATGCCATCATACATCCATTACTTAAAAAACCATCCCTCGACCAAAACTGTGCCGCTAATTATAGACCTGTCTCTAATCTTCCCTTCATCTCTAAACTCCTCGAACGCCTGGTCCACTCCCGTCTTACCCGCTATCTCTCAGATAACTCTCTTCTCGACCCTCTTCAATCTGGTTTCCGCTCTTTACACTCTACTGAAACTGCCCTCACTAAAGTCTCTAATGACCTACTAACAGCTAAATCTAATGGTCACTACTCCATGCTAATCCTCTTGGATCTCTCTGCAGCATTTGATACTGTGGATCATCAGCTCCTCCTCACTATGCTCCGCTCCATCGGCCTCAAGGACACCGTTCTCTCCTGGTTCTCCTCCTATCTCTCTGACCGATCCTTCACTGTATGTTTCGCTGGTTCCTCCTCCTCTCACCTTCCCCTTACTGTTGGGGTTCCTCAAGGATCAGTCCTAGGCCCCCTCCTCTTCTCTTTGTATACTGCCCCTATTGGACAAACAATCAGTAGATTTGGCTTCCAGTACCATCTCTATGCTGACGACACCCAACTATACACTTCTTCTCCTGATCTCACGCCTGCCTTATTAGAAAACACCAGTGATTGTCTTACCGCTGTCTCTAGCATCATGTCCTCCCTCTATCTGAAACTAAACCTGTCAAAAACTGAACTCCTCGTGTTTTCTCCCTCTACTAACCTACCTTTGCCTGACATTGCCATCTCCGTTTGCGGTTCCACCATTACTCCAAAGCAACATGCCCGCTGCCTTGGGGTCATCCTTGATTCTGACCTTTCATTCACCCCCCACATCCGATCACTGGCTCGCTCTTCTTACCTGCATCTCAAAAACATTTCTAGAATTCGCCCTTTTCTTACTTTCGACTCTGCAAAAACTCTTACTGTTTCACTTATTCATTCTCGTCTGGACTATTGTAACTCTCTACTAATCGGCCTCCCTCTTACCAAACTCTCCCCGCTCCAATCTGTCCTGAATGCTGCTGCCAGGATCATATTCCTCACCAACCGTTACACCGATGCCTCTACCTTGTGCCAGTCATTACACTGGTTACCCATCCACTCAAGAATCCAGTACAAAACTACTACCCTCATCCACAAAGCACTCCATGGCTCAGCACCACCCTACATCTCCTCTCTGGTCTCAGTCTACCACCCTACCCGTGCCCTCCGCTCCGCTGATGACCTCAGGTTAGCATCCTCAATAATCAGAACCTCCCACTCCCGTCTCCAAGACTTTACACGTGCTGCGCCGATTCTTTGGAATGCACTACCTAGGATAATACGATTAATCCCCAATCCCCACAGTTTTAAGCGTGCCCTAAAAACTCATTTGTTCAGACTGGCCTACCGCCTCAATGCATTAACCTAACGATCCCTGTGTGGCCTATATTAAAAAAAAAAAAAAATTAATTAACTGGTTCATGCAGCTTTACATGAACACCCAAGCCTTACACTATGGCTGGTCCGAATAACTATAGCAATTGTTACCATCCACCTCTCGTGTCTCCCCTTTTCCTCATAGTTTGTAAGCTTACGAGCAGGGCCCTCACTCCTCTTGGTATCTGTTTTGAACTGTATTTCTGTTATGCTGTAATGTCTATTGTATGTACAAGTCCCCTCTATAATTTGTAAAGCGCTGCGGAATATGTTGGCGCTATATAAATAAAAATTATTATTATTATTATTATTATCTAGATCCCAGATTTGATGTGATTCCCATGATCCATTGCCCCAAATGGGGTTTGATCACTATCTTTATGTAGATCTTATCGTTGTATATCTCTCCTTATATAACCTTGGCTGGGTAGTCAGGAGGATCTTTTTTCTTTTTCTTTTTATTATTTTTTCTTGTTAGTTACTCCTCATCCTTATAGGCAGCCATATATATGTATACAATAAGTTCCTCTGCGGCTGTGCTGTCGTACTTATTAGCCCTCTTTACATTGTCCATGAGAGTACATAAGTACTATGGAGGTTTTGGTTTGTCGTTCTGCATAAAATAAAATTATTCCAAGACATTATACATTTATCATACTGACATCATATACCTGCTTGGTCTTCCTTTGCTTTGGAGGATACACTTTGTTAGTGTGAGACTGCGCATCATGGAACGCAGGGATGAAGCGCATGAGGAGTGGTGTATAAAACCGGAAGTGAAGTCACAGGCACACTGTGCTTCAATGCGACTGCGCACTGTGTAACGCAGTGAATCGCATGAGGAGTTGGGTATACGAGCGTAAGTGAGGTCACAGGTATGTTGTGCCTCAGTGCGATTGCGCACTGTGGAACGCAGCGAACCGCATATATATTAGCTCGTAACCCCGGAAGTGTTTTATCAGTTTACTGTTCTGTGCTTGTTAGGTATACTGTGAACTAAATCGGGTAAGACCTTACTATTAGCGCTTTACACATCTTTGATATCAGAATGTTGTAATATTTGTAGGCGCGTTAGGGTCCATCATAGTATTTAGTCACATGATGTGGCTGGGCTAAACCATGAACCCGGAAGTAACTTTCACGCCGGAACTAACGGGGATACCAGGACTAACAAGAAGGTACATGTGCTATATAAGCTGGTTATATTGCCGGCAACATAGGGCTGATCTAGGTCTGTGGTACTGGTTGGACATTGTTCCCCACCGCATGCAAATGACATTATCCTCCCGAATCGTCACTCAGATAAGTTCTCTTAATTGTTCATAAGTATGTCTCCTGATGAACTGATTTCAGGGAAACGCGTCGAGATCTTCATACTTTAAAGAGTACTTCGATTAATGTATGTTCTAGTCTAACACTGTTTGGAATACTGTTTTGGGTTTTGTATTATATATATTTTTTTCTTTTTTCTTTTTTGCGGTTGCCCCTTATTGTACATCCTGTATAGTACTCTGCCATCCCCCTACAAATAGCCTAGGGTGTTACTAGGGGTAGACTACGTGGAGTGGGGGCGCCATCTGCGCAGGATTCTAGGGCGCCAACCCCCACTGACAGGTAGGGTGAACTAGGGTGCCGTTATAGGTTTCCCCTTTTTTTTGTTGCTTGTTATCATTTTTTGCAACATCCAAACGAGTGTTAGGGTTTGCACTTTAGGATCTGGGCAAGTGCAATATGTTTATCTTTATCAACTATTAGCTTATGAGTGTATGCTCTGCTGTTTGATATATTTTGGTCTATTTTCTTGCACGTGAGGGTCTATTAGGGCGATTTAGGGTTAGTCTACGTTGAGCGGGGGCGCCATTGCGCAGGATATATAGGGTGCCAACCTCCGCGGCAAGGTAGGGGACAGATAGTCGGGACCCTAGGGTCGGAGAGCACCCTGTATCTTTATTGTATCTTTCTGTGTTAAACAGTAGATACTGGTTTTAGGTTATATGTGGTATGAGTTTTTTTATTATAAAGTTAATTATTAAATGTTAAGTTTTATTGAGTATTGTATTTCTATTCTGTATATGGTGTTCCTTTGCTGTGAATTTGTTTCTTCCGTCGGCACATTTACTGTCTGTTCTGTGATATAATAGGTTGAGCCTTCGGACTGTCCTGGTGTGGATTCTGTGGTGGACAGGTTGCAGCAAATTTGGACTCACGTAGTGGACAATTTGACATTGTCCCAGGAGAAGGCTCAATGTTTCGCTAACCGCCGTCGCTCTGTTGGTCCCCGACTTCGTGTTGGGGATTTGGTTTGGTTGTCGTCTCGTTATGTTCCTATGAAGATTTCCTCTCCTAAGTTTAAGCCTCGTTTCATTGGTCCTTATAAGATTTCTGAAGTTCTTAATCCTGTGTCATTTCGTTTGGCCCTTCCAGCTTCTTTTGCCATCCATAATGTGTTCCATAGGTCGTTGTTGCGGAGATACGTGGCGCCTATGGTTCCCTCCGCTGACCCTCCTGCCCCGGTGTTGGTCGAGGGGGAGTTGGAGTATGTGGTGGAGAAGATTTTAGATTCTCGTTTTTCGAGACGGAAACTCCAGTACCTGGTCAAGTGGAAGGGTTATGGTCCGGAAGATAATTCCTGGGTTGTTGCCTCTGATGTTCATTCTGCTGATCTGGTTCGTGCCTTTCATTTGGCTCGTCCTGATCGGCCTGGGGGTTCTGGTGAGGGTTCGGTGACCCCTCCTCAAGGGGGGCGTACTGTTGTGAATTCTGTTTTGGAACTTCCTCCTGTGGTCATGAATGGTACTTCGGCGAGTTCTGTCCATGGACTCCCTCTGGTGGCTGTGAGTGGAGCTGCTGGTTCTGAGGTTCCTTCCACAGGTGACCTGGTTAATTCTTAGGCTGGCTGCTCTATTTAACTCCACCCAGTTCGTTACTCCATGCCACCTGTCAATGTTCCAGTACTGGTTCAGTTCGCTCTTGGATCTTTCTGGTGACCTGTCTACTCCAGCAGAAGCTAAGTCCCTGCTGGTTTATTTTGTTGTTCTTGTTTTCTTGTCCAGCTTGCTTATATTATTCTGTCTGGCTAGCTGGAAGCTCTGGGAGGCAGAGGGGCACCTCCGCACCGTGAGTCGGTGCGGGGGTCTTTTTGCACACTCTGCGTGGTCTTTTGTAGTTTTTTGTGCTGACCGCAAAGTTACCTTTTCTATCCTCTGTTTGTTTAGGTAGTCTGGCCTCCCTTTACTGAAACCTCTTTCATTCCTGTGTTTGTGACTTTCATCTTATCTCACAGTCAATATTTGTGGGGGGCTGCCTTTTCCTTTGGGGAATTTCTCTGAGGCAAGGTAGGCTTTACTTTCTATCTCTAGGGGTAGCTAGCCCTTAGGCTGTGCCGAGGCATCTAGGCCTGTTAGGTACGCTCCACGGCTATTTCTAGTGTGTGTGATAGGATTAGGGATTGCGGTCAGCAGAGTTCCCACTTCCCAGAGTTTGTCCTGTGAGTTTAACCATCAGGTCTTTCCTGGTGCTCCTAACCACCAGGTCCATAACAGTTAATCGACAACTTCCTTTCTCCTGACTTATTGTGTTCTAATACTACAAGTTCCATGATGCATTGCACAGGCCTCTAAGCCCGAACCTACCACACCCACTCCAAAAAACACCCAAACCCCTCCCTCCTCTATCTTCAAAAAGATTTGTGATGTCATTTCTGTCCAACCTCCTCTTTTACATTTGTCCAACCCACACTCCATTACACACAGATAGATACGTAGATAGATAGATAGATAGATAGATATGGGATACATACAGAGATATATCTATATATCTATATCTATTTCCATAGATATGTCCATATCCATGTTTTTAAACCCCTTCACCCCTAGAGCTTTTTTCGTTTTCGTTTATCGCTCCCTTTCTTTCCAGAGCCATAATTTTTCAATAAATATGGCCATGTAAGGCCTTATCTTTTGCGGGACAAGTTCTACTTTTGAATGACACCATTGATTTTCCAATGTCGTGTAACAGAAAATGTGAAAAAAATTCAAAGTGCGATGAAATTGCAAAAAAAGTGCAATCCCACACTTGTTTTTTGCTTAGCTTTTTTGCTAGGTTCACTAAATGCTAAGGCTGTGTGCACACGTTGCGGATTTGATTGCAGATCCGCAGCGTTTTTTTTGACTCACAGAATTGCATCAAATCCGCAGACTTGTTGTGCACATGCTGCAGAAAAAGCCGCACCGAAGCGCAGCTTTTTTTTTCCGCAACATGTCACTTCTTTTGTGCCGAACTGCAGCGTTTCTGCACCCTTAGACTTTCATTGAGTCGGGCACATCCGCAGCAAAATGTAAATGTAAAAAAGATCTGCAGTTTTGCTGCGGATGTGGGTCCGAGAAATGCTGCAGTTTGAGAGGAGGGAATGTGTGGGCGGGGACTGTGTGTGTGTATGTGTGTGCGGGCGGGGTCTGCAGGCTGTCCAGATGAGTGCGGGACTTTGCGGGTGTGTGCCTGGCTGTTCAGGTGTGTGCGAGACTGTTCGGGTGTGCAGGACTGTTCGGGTGTGTGCGGCGCTGTGCGGGTGTGTGCCTGGCTGTTCAGGTGTGTGCGACACTGTTCGGGTGTGCGCAGGACTGTTCGGGTGTGTGCGGCGCTGTGCGGGTGTGTGCCTGGCTGTTTGGGTGTGTGCAGGACTGTTAGGGTGTGTGCCTGGCTGTTCGGGTGTGTTCGGGACTGTTCAGGTGTGTGCAGGAATGTTTGGGTGTGTGCGGGTGGGGTCTGCGGGCTGTTCGGATGTGTGCGGCGCTGTGCGGGACTGTTCAAGTGTGTGCGGGACTGTGCGGGTGTGAGCCTGGCTGTTCGGGTGTGTGCGGGGCTGTTCGGGTGTTTGCGGGACTGTTCGGGTGTGTGCGGGGCTGTGCGGGTGTGTGCTTGGCTGTTCAGGTGTGTGCGGGACTGTTCGGGTGTGTGCAGGACTGTTCTGGTGTGTGCGGTCTTTTGGGCTGTGTGTGCAGGCATCATCCGATGGGACTACAAGTGCGCAACATCCAATCTACAGCTAATTCGGATGTAATCCGGACAGTGGACACACACCCTACACTATCCATACATCTATCAATAGATATATCTATCCAGATATATCTATAGATAGATATATGAATAGATAGATGTATGCATCTATAGATCTATCTATATGTAGATCTGTCTATCCATTTCATCTATCATCTATCTGTCTATCTGTGTGTGTAATTGAGTGTGGTTTGGACAAATGTAAAAGAGGAGGTTGGACAATAATAACATCACAAATCTTTTTTTTTGTTCAATAATACATCTTTATTTCGCTTTCAAAAATGCATACAAAAACGCACAAATACAAATAAAAACCGCGCAAAAACCGCACCAAAAACAAATTAAATAATGCATCAAAACCACGCAAAAAATGCACCAAAAATGCATCAAAACTGCATCAAAAACGCATCAAAACTGCACCAAAAACTGCATCAAAACCGCACCAAAATTGCATCAAAACTGCAAAAAAATGCATTAAAAAACTGCATTAAAAAAACATGCAAAAAACCTCACCAAATACTGCAGCAAAAACTGAATCAAAACCATGCAAAAACCAAATCAAAACCATGAAAAAAACGCATCAAAAACGCAGCTGCGTTTTCTGCAAAGAGATGCAGATTTTGTGCAGAAAATTCTGCACCCAAATCTTCAACGTGTGCACACAGCCTAAAACTGAACTGCCATTATGATTCTCCATGTCATTACGAGTTCATAGACACCAAACATGTCTAGGTTTTTTTTTAATCTAAGTGGTGAAAAAAATTTCCAAACTTTGCTTAAAAAAAATAAAATAATTGCACCATTTTCCGATACCCGTAGCGTCTATATTTTCTGAGATATCGGGTTGGGTGAGGGCTAATTTTTTGCGTCCCGCGCTGATGTTTTTAATGATACCACTTTTGTGCAGATACGTTCTTTTGATCGCCCGTTATTGCATTTTAATGCAATGTCGCGGTGACCAAAAAAACGTAATTTTGGCTTTTGATTTTTTTTTTCTCGCTACCCTGTTTAGCGATCATTTATTTTTTTTATTGAAAACAGCTGACATGTTGCGGCTTTGAAGTGGGCTCACCACCGAAGCCCACCTCAAAGCGGGGGATACTGCCAGCTGACGTACTATTAGTCATCTGGCAGAAAGGGGTTAATGAACAATATATTTCAGTAAAAAAAAAATGAAAAAAAAATGGCATGGGCTCCCGCACAATTTTCTGCGCCAGAGGGGGAATGCCGATGGCCGGGGCCAAAAAATAACGTGGGGTCCCCATATATTTTATGGCAAGAAAGGCTATGCAGACAGCTTTGGGCTGATATTCATAGCCTAGAGAGGGGCCATGGTTATTGGCCCTCCTGGCTACAAATACCAGTCCGCATCTGCACCAGAAATGGTGCATCTGTGAGATGCACCAATTCCGGCACTTAGCCCCTCTATTCCCACTCCCATGTAGCAGTGGGATATGGGGTAATAAGGGGTTAATGTCACCTTGCTATTTTAAGGTGACGTTAAGCTGGGTTAATAATGGAGATGCATCAATATGACGCCTATCTATTATTAATCCTATAGTAGTGAAAGAGTTAAAAAAATAAAGACACAGCCAGAAAAAAAGTATTTTAATATTCTTAATTTAACCATACTTACCATACTTGATCACCTGCAAAAAATTAAAAATAATAACCTGTACACGACATGTCCGTCATAGTCCAATTACTAACGAGTGTCCCACGATGATCTCCCCTATAGAACAGTGACATCCGGTGATGTCACTGCTCTATAGGACCTACAGTGACACACTGACAAGAGACAATGGCTCCTGCAGTGCATCACTGAGGTTACCTGAGTTCAGGGTCTCACTTTATGGCATTGCTGTGTGGGAACTTTCTCACACAGCAGTACCAGAAGTGAGACTAGGGACTATTTTCTCACAGGGGCATAGGAATACATTGTGGGGAATACATTGTGGAAGGATACCTTCCATCATTGTATTCCTGAAACCCCTGGAGAGCGGTCACATCAGCTGATGCTGATGCTCTCCATGGGAGATCGTCGAGGGACACTCGTTTTAATTGTATTTCTGCAGATCAGGGAGTATAGTGTTTGTTTATTATTTTAATATTTTTTACAGGTGACACTGGCTTCGGGGATCAAGGTGACAAGTGATAGTGAGTATGTACTCTTTGTTTAATATACTGTATGTCTATATGTATGTTGTATTATGTACTGTATGTGGCATGGTGCATGTTGCATGTTGTATGGTGCATGTCGTATGGTGCATGTAGTATGGTGCATGTCGCATGGTGCATGTCGCAAGTCACATGTTGCATGATGCATGTCGCATGTCATATGTTGCATGTTGTATGTTGCATAATGCATGTCGTATGGTGCATGTCGCATGGTGCATGGCACATGTTGAATGTCACATGTCGCATGGTGCATGTCACATGTTGCATGGTACATGTTGCATGTCACATGTTGCATGGTGCATGTCGTGTATTGCATGTCACATGTTGCATGTCGCATGTTGCATGTCATATGGTGCATGTCGCATGGTGCATGTCACATGTTGCATGTCATATGGTGCATGTCGCATGGTGCATGTCGCATGGTGCATGTCGCATGTCGTATGTTGCATGTCACATGTCGCATGTCACATGTTACATGTCGCATGTCACATGGTGTATGTTGCATGTCACATGGTGTATGTCGCATGGTGCATGTTGCATGATGTATGGTGCATGTTGCATGGTGTATGTTCTGTATGTGTGTAGTGTATGTTGTATGTATGTATGTACTGTATATGTGTGTATGTGGGTTTTTTTTTACATTCAACACCTTAGCCGGATGATGGGACTACTACTGCCCCATCATTGGCTAATGTGTCACTCACTGTCACTGTAGCAGGCATAACCCGAGGGGACTTGTAGTCCCATCGGACGATGCCTGTACACAGAGACACACACACCAATGACCCCACCGCACAGCCCCGCAGACCCCCCGCCTCCACACTCCAGCACCTTCTGCAGACCCACCACGCAGAACCCCCACCGCCAGCAGATCCACCGATGGCAGATTCACCGCTCAGACCTGCTGCCGCACATCTCAGCACATGAGCGCGGCCGGCCAGCAGACCCCAGCATATGGGAATGGCCCGCAGATCCCAGTGTGACGGGGTGTACGGCAGAGAAAGAAGGGACAACAGGCCGAGGGATGATTCCACAGATTTATTATCAAGAACGCTGGAACAACACATGCAGGTAGATCTACAGAGTCCACAATTAGTCCAACGGAACAGATTCGGGGGCACCTCCCGATAATCCTTGTGCCAGCTAACAAAGCAATAGTCCACACGAGTCCAAGGGATCCCAAAACAATCTCACGAACGACGAGACATGTCCTCAGCTCAAGTCTCGCCCAGTTCGCTTCCACAGTCACAGATGGACATGGGGTCTTGCCTCAGCTAAGAATCCCCACTCCTTCTCCTTCAAGGATCAACTCACATCTGATCTCAAAATAAGAATGGATTGTCTGAGTTCCTGGGATCCGCCCATGAAGGGGTAGGGGTCACACCTTCTATTCAATGGTTGGGTCCACCAGAAGATTCTAGACTGGTGGGCTCCAGGCAGTCTATGTAATATGTACATTTGACTAGCCACCTGCTGTGAGGAAGAATGGCTATTCCTCCACTAGTGATGTTGACAAAGCTTAATTACATTAGAGCTTAGGGCTGCAAGTATTGGGGGAAGGAGACATTGTTACAGGTGAACTCCCAGCCAAGAAAATACATAAATTACAGCTAATAGAAACCAGAGAACAGTTACATACATCAAATGGCATATTATTCAAATACAGGACAGGGCAAAAGTACATATCATGACAATCCCTTCCCCTCCCAATTTGTGTACGTACCAGGGACCTCTACAGGTCGCTGGTTAAGTACACACAGGCAGGGCGTAACTTACATGTGGCTTCATGCAGCCACAAATTGGCATCTTAGCTCTCCCACATCATTGCCCAGGAGAACATCTGCAGGCAGACCACCCATCACCCCAACCACACATCGCCTGACCCCAAAACCAAAGTTCAGATCCACAGTGGCTGTGGGAATAGTCCTCCATTGTCCACCAGCCAGTTCAATGACAATCCCAGGTCCTCTATGGATTGCCTCAGGCCGAACCACTCGGGGATCAGCCAGTGTGAGGAAAGCCCCTGAGTCGCAAAATCCAATAAGTCTCTGTCCATCCAGCACGACCTCCTGCAAGTGCTTACCTCGATGAGCAGAAGTCGTCATAGCTGCGGGTCGCACACCATAAACTCCTAGTGGTGCAACATGGGTGGGTGAGGCACTAGGCCAGTCCTCACGTAGTGGTGACACGTCATCCTCCATGGCACTTGGGTTTACATAATTAATAATACGACTGGGTACAGGATTAATCCTCATTTGAACAGCTGGGCAGGAGGCTTGCAGATGCCCCGGCTGTCCACATCGATAGCATCTCTGCTGGGTCTCACTCCATCCAAGGCGTCCTCTTGGGCGAGGGGTAAGGGAACCTGGAGGCCGGCTTCCACCTGAAGGTGCTGTAGGGGTTTGAGGACGACTTCTCCATGAGCTGGCTGGGCATGAGGCCTGCAGATGCCCCAGATGCCCACAACCATAACACCTGCGCTCTGCTACTTCCTCTCCTCATCGTATTCCAGAAAACGCAGTAGAAGCAACTGGAGGCACATTTACACGGGTATCAGCATGAGGTGGTGGCTTAGAGGAACGGGGAACAATGGGGACAGAAGAATAGGGGGCCACCGGTGTTGTGGAGCTGGTAGGCCTCTCTCCATCCTCCAACAGAACTCTCCACTGAGGCTTGATGGTGAGAGCCTCATCAGCTAGAGCTGCAGCTTCCTCCACAGTGGCTGGTCTCCTCTCACGCACCCATTCCCGGATCTCAGCAGGGCACTTGAAGTAAAACTGCTCTTTTAGGATAACCTGGAGGAAGGTCTCCCAGGTTAAGGCCTCATCTGCCTCCAGCCAGCGATGACATATCTGTTTGAGTCTGTGGGCAAACATCTTGAAAGACACTTCCTCATCACAGGCTAAAGTACGGAACTGAGTCCTGTAAGTGTCTGGGGTAACAGCATAATGTTCTAGAATAGTCCGTTTAATCTCCGCATACTCACAGTTCCCCTGAGGGTCCATAGCTCTATAGGCTGCGGCAGCTCCACCCTCTAAGAGCCCCACCAGATGTCGGACTCGCTCCCTTTCTGGGACTTCCATTAATCGACACTAGTAACATAGTAACATAGTTAGTAAGGCCGAAAAAAGACATTTGTCCATCCAGTTCAGCCTATATTCCATCATAATAAATCCCCAGATCTACGTCCTTCTACAGAACCTAATTGTATGATACAATATTGTTCTGCTCCAGGAAGACATCCAGGCCTCTCTTGAACCCCTCGACTGAGTTCGCCATCACCACCTCCTCAGGCAAGCAATTCCAGATTCTCACTGCCCTAACAGTAAAGAATCCTCTTCTATGTTGGTGGAAAAACCTTCTCTCCTCCAGACGCAAAGAATGCCCCCTTGTGCCCGTCACCTTCCTTGGTATAAACAGATCCTCAGCGAGATATTTGTATTGTCCCCTTATATACTTATACATGGTTATTAGATCGCCCCTCAGTCGTCTTTTTTCTAGACACTGATGCTCAAAGTCCTGGAAGAAGCCCTCAATGTCGCCTGCAGCCTCATTAAAGGGCTTGAAGTCTTTGCGGGACACTCTAGGGAGTTCCCTCATGGTGGGTGCTGGGGTTAGAGTCTGTCTGGAGCTTCTAGCTGCTTCCAAAGCGATCTGCCTCTCCAGCAATGCCATCTCCTGAGCTCTGTCCTCGGCTCTGTGAATGGCCTCCCTCTCCTCGGCTCTGTGAATGGCCTCCCTCTCCTCGGCTCTGTGAATGGCATCCCTCTCCCTCTCCTCTCCCTCTCCTGAGCTCGGTGAATGGCCTCTTTCTTATAGTCTATGGTGGCCTCTTCTCCCAGCAATGCCAACTCCTCCTCGTACCACACAACCCACTGACTCCTTTGGGCATTTACCTCCGGCTGCAGTCTTTCCTCCATTTGCTGTGAGGATCCTTCCCCAGCGTCATCTTGCAGGCGAACTCCTTCCAAAGCCTCAATGAGCTGTTCCTTGGAGAGTCCCTTGTAGCTGACTCCCAGTTCACGGGCCTTTGTTTGTAGGTTCACCGCAGTCCAGTTCTTGTACTCTGCGGTGCGGGTTCCCGATGTTGATGGGCCTTTGTCCTCCATTTCTTCTGCTCTGGTCCCACTGCTTGCCACCAGTTTGTGACGGGGTGTATGGCAGAGCAAGAAGGGACAACAGGCCGAGGGATGATTCCACAGATTTATTATCAAGAACGCTGGAACAACACATGCAGGTAGATCTACAGAGTCCACAATTAGTCCAACGGAACAGATTCGGGGGCACCTCCCGATAATCCTTGTGCCAGCTAACAAAGCAATAGTCCACACGAGTCCAAGGGATCCCAAAACAATCTCACGAACGACGAGATATGTCCTCAGCTCAAGTCTCACCCCGTTCGCTTCCACAGTCACAGATGGACATGGGGTCTTGCCTCAGCTAAGAATCCCCACTCCTTCTCCTTCAAAGATCAACTCACATCTGATCTCAAAATAAGAATGGATTGTCTGAGTTCCTGGGATCCGCCCATGAAGGGGTAGGGGTTACACCTTCTATTCAATGGTTGGGTCCACCAGAAGATTCTAGACTGGTGGGCTCCAGGCAGTCTATGTAATATGTACATTTGACTAGCCACGTGCTGTGAGGAAGAATGGCTATTCCTCCACTAGTGATGTTGACAAAGCTTAATTACATTAGAGCTTAGGGCTGCAAGTACCAAAACACTGAACTTTAGGAAGGCAAAGTTTGACCAGCTTAGAGATGCCCTTAATCTGGTAGACTGGGACAATATCCTCAGAAATAAGAATACAGATAATAAATGGAAAATGTTTAAGAACATCCTAAATAGGCACTGTAAGCGGTTTATACCTTGTGGGAATAAAAGGACTAGAAATAGGAAAAACCCAATGTGGCTAAACAAAAAAGTAAGACAGGCAATTAACAGTAAAAAGAAAGCATTTGCACTACTAAAGCAGGATGGCACCATTGAAGCTCTAAAAAACTATAGGGAGAAAAATACTTTATCTAAAAAACTAATTACAGCTGCCAAAAAGGAAACAGAGAAGCACATTGCTAAGGAGAGTAAAACTAATCCCAAACTGTTCTTCAACTATATCAATAGTAAAAGAATAAAAACTGAAAATGTAGGCCCCTTAAAAAATACTGAGGAAAGAATGGTTGTAGATGACGAGGAAAAAGCTAACATATTAAACACCTTCTTCTCCACGGTATTCATGGTGGAAAATGAAATGCTAGGTGAAATCCCAAGAAAGAATGAAAACCCTATATTAAGGGTCACAAATCTAACCCAAGAAGAGGTGCGAAACCGGTTAAATAAGATTAAAATAGATAAATCTCTGGGTCCGGATGGCATACACCCACGAGTACTAAGAGAACTAAGTAATGTAGTAGATAAACCATTATTTCTTATTTTTAGGGACTCTACAGCGACAGGGTCTGTTCCGCAGGACTGGCGCACAGCAAATGTGTTGCCAATATTCAAAAAGGGCTCTAAAAGTGAACCTGGAAATTATAGGCCAGTTAGTCTAACCTCTATTGTTGGTAAAATATTTGAAGGGTTTCTGAAGGATGTTATTCTGGATTATCTCAATGAGAATAACTGTTTAACTCCATATCAGCATGGGTTTATGAGAAATCGCTCCTGTCAAACCAATCTAATCAGTTTTTATGAAGAGGTAAGCTATAGGCTGGACCACGGTGAGTCATTGGACGTGGTATATCTCGATTTTTCCAAAGCGTTTGATACCGTGCCGCACAAGAGGTTGGTACACAAAATGAGAATGCTTGGTCTGGGGGAAAATGTGTGTAAATGGGTTAGTAACTGGCTTAGTGATAGAAAGCAGAGGGTGGTTATAAATGGTATAGTCTCTAACTGGGTCGCTGTGACCAGTGGGGTACCGCAGGGTCGGTATTGGGACCTGTTCTCTTCAACATATTCATTAATGATCTGGTAGAAGGTTTACACAGTAAAATATCGATATTTGCAGATGATACAAAACTATGTAAAGCAGTTAATACAAGAGAAGATAGTATTCTGCTACAGATGGATCTGGATAAGTTGGAAACTTGGGCTGAAAGGTGGCAGATGAGGTTTAACAATGATAAATGTAAGGTTATACACATGGGAAGAAGGAATCAATATCACCATTACACACTGAACGGGAAACCACTGGGTAAATCTGACAGGGAGAAGGACTTGGGGATCCTAGTTAATGATAAACTTACCTGGAGCAGCCAGTGCCAGGCAGCAGCTGCCAAGGCAAACAGGATCATGGGGTGCATTAAGAGAGGTCTGGATACACATGATGAGAGCATTATACTGCCTCTGTACAAATCCCTAGTTAGACCGCACATGGAGTACTGTGTCCAGTCTTGGGCACCGGTGCTCAGGAAGGATATAATGGAACAAGAGAGAGTACAAAGGAGGGCAACAAAATTAATAAAGGGGATGGGAGAACTACAATACCCAGATAGATTAGCAAAATTAGGATTATTTAGTCTAGAAAAAAGACGACTGAGGGGCGATCTAATAACCATGTATAAGTATATAAGGGGACAATACAAATATCTCGCTGGGGATCTGTTTATACCAAGGAAGGTGACGGGCACAAGAGGGCATTCTTTGCGTCTGGAGGAGAGAAGGTTTTTCCACCAACATAGAAGAGGATTCTTTACTGTTAGGGCGGTAAGAATCTGCAATTGCTTGCCTGAGGAGGTGGTGATGGCGAACTCAGTCGAGGGGTTCAAGAGAGGCCTGGATGTTTTCCTGGAGCAGAACAATATTGTATCATACAATTATTAGGTTCTGTAGAAGGACGTAGATCTAGGGATTTATTATGATGGAATATAGGCTGAACTGGATGGACAAATGTCTTTTTTCGGCCTTACTAACTATGTTACTATGTTACTATGTAAGTATTGGGGGAAGGAGACATTGTTACAGGTGAACTCCCAGCCAAGAAAATACATAAATTACAGCTAATAGAAACCAGAGAACAGTTACATACATCAAATGGCATATTATTCAAATACAGGACAGGGCAAAAGTACATATCATGACACCCAACCCCGCCCACCCGCAGATCCCAGCCCTGCCCTGCCCGCCCGCAGATCCCAGCACAGCCCCGCATACCCCAGCACCGCCCACACCCCAGTCACTCTTGATTTGTGACCACTGTCTGTGGAGGCTGGGTCATGCCTGCTGCTGACGTCACGTTAATTTCCAGAATCTCGAAATTGATGTAACGTCAGCGTAAATTAGCGGCGGATGCAACTTAGGGGTCAAGTGACCTGGACTCCTCAGCTGCCGCCATAGCGCCGCTCACAGGCGAAAACGGCAACAGAAGGTATTTAGAAAAATCATTAGGGGCCCTGGGGGGATACATTGGGGGGTTAATTGAAAGTAGTGGACAACCCCTTTAATGTATTGGCGGAGGGTAGGAGGTTGTCACTCAGGATTTTACAGTACATTGCTCCATCCATTCTCCCATTAATGCAGTGAGGTAGTTTTGTGCCCTTAGCAGAGAAACTCCCCCAAAACATAATATTTCCACATCCATGCTTGACAGTGGGGACTGTGTTCTTTGGGTCGTTGACAGCATTTCTCTTCCTCCAAACACAGCGAGTTGAGTTAATGCCAAAGACATAAATTTTTGTCTCCTCTGACCACAGCACAGAAATCGCTCCTGTCAAACCAATCTAATCAGTTTTTATGAAGAGGTAAGCTATAGACTGGACCACGGTGAGTCATTGGACGTGGTATATCTCGATTTTTCCAAAGCGTTTGATACCGTGCCGCACAAGAGGTTGGTACACAAAATGAGAATGCTTGGTCTGGGGGAAATTGTGTGTAAATGGGTTAGTAACTGGCTTAGTGATAGAAAGCAGAGGGTGGTTATAAATGGTATAGTCTCTAACTGGGTCGCTGTGACCAGTGGGGTACCGCAGGGGTCAGTATTGGGACCTGTTCTCTTCAACATATTCATTAATGATCTGGTAGAAGGTTTACACAGTAAAATATCGATATTTGCAGATGATACAAAACTATGTAAAGCAGTTAATACAAGAGAAGATAGTATTCTGCTACAGATGGATCTGGATAAGTTGGAAACTTGGGCTGAAAGGTGGCAGATGAGGTTTAACAATGATAAATGTAAGGTTATACACATGGGAAGAGGGAATCAATATCACCATTACACACTGAACGGGAAACCACTGGGTAAATCTGACAGGGAGAAGGACTTGGGGATCCTAGTTAATGATAAACTTACCTGGAGCAGCCAGTGCCAGGCAGCAGCTGCCAAGGCAAACAGGATCATGGGGTGCATTAAAAGAGGTCTGGATACACATGATGAGAGCATTATACTGCCTCTGTACAAATCCCTAGTTAGACCGCACATGGAGTACTGTGTCCAGTTTTGGGCACCGGTGCTCAGGAAGGATATAATGGAACTAGAGAGAGTACAAAGGAGGGCAACAAAATTAATAAAGGGGATGGGAGAACTACAATACCCAGATAGATTAGCGAAATTAGGATTATTTAGTCTAGAAAAAAGACGACTGAGGGGCGATCTAATAACCATGTATAAGTATATAAGGGGACAATACAAATATCTCGCTGAGGATCTGTTTATACCAAGGAAGGTGACGGGCACAAGGGGGCATTCTTTGCGTCTGGAGGAGAGAAGGTTTTTCCACCAACATAGAAGAGGATTCTTTACTGTTAGGGCAGTGAGAATCTGGAATTGCTTGCCTGAGGAGGTGGTGATGGCGAACTCAGTCGAGGGGTTCAAGAGAGGCCTGGATGTCTTCCTGGAGCAGAACAATATTGTATCATACAATTATTAGGTTCTGTAGAAGGACGTAGATCTGGGTATTTATTATGATGGAATATAGGCTGAACTGGATGGACAAATGTCTTTTTTCGGCCTTACTAACTATGTTACTATGTTACTATGTTACTTTCTCCCAATCACTCACAGAATCATCCAGGTGTTCAATGGCAAACCTCAGACGGGCCTGCACATATGCCTTCTTGAGCAGGGGGACCTTGTGGGCACTGCAGGATTTTAAACCTTTATGGCGTAATGTGTTCCCAATGGTTTTCTTGGTGACTGTGATCCCAGCTGCCTTGAGATCATTAATAAGCTCCCTCGTGTAGTTTTAGGCTGATCTCTCACCTTCCGCATGATGAAGGATACCCCATGAGGTGAGATGTCGCATGGTGCCCCAGATCGATATCAATAGACAGTCATTTTGTATTTCTTTCATTTTCTTACTTTTGCACCAACAGATGTCTCCTTCTCACCCATCATCTTACTTATAGTTTTGTAGCCCATTCCAGCTTGGTGCAGGTCTATGATCTTGTCGCTGACATCATTATAAAGCTCTTTGTTCTTGCCCATGTTGTAGAGGTTAGAGTCCGACTGATTAATTGAGTCTGTGGACAGGAGTCTTTTATAAAGGTGACTATATAAGACAACTGTCTTTAAAGCAGGCGACGAGTTGATTAGGAGTGTCTAACTGGTCTGTGGGAGCCAGAACTCTTAATGATTGGTAGGGGATCAAATACTTATTTCTCACTGCAAAATGCAAATAAATGAATATAATTTATACAACATGATTTTCTGGATTTTATTTTTGATATTCTATGTCTCCATGTTAAAATTAAGCTATCCTTAACCCCTTTACCCCCAAGGGTGGTTTGCACGTTAATGACCGGGCCAATTTTTACAATTCTGACCACTGTCCCTTTATGAGGTTATAACTCTGGAACGCTTCAACGGATCCCAGTGATTCTGACAAGGTTTTCTCGTGACATATTGTACTTCATGATAGTGGTAAAATTTCTTTGATATTACCTGCGTTTATTAGTGAAATAAATGGAAATTTGGCGAAAATTTTGAAAATTCCGCAATTTTCCAACTTTGAATTTTTATGCAATTAAATCACAGAGATATGTCACACAAAATACTTAATAAGTAACATTTCCCACATGTCTACTTTACATCAGCACAATTTTGGAACCAAAATTTTTTTTGTTAGGGAGTTATAAGGGTTAAAAGTTGACCAGCAATTTCTCATTTTTACAACACCATTTTTTTAGGGACCACATCTCAGTTGAAGTCATTTTGAGGGGTCTATATGATAGAAAATACCCAAGTGTGACACCATTCTAAAAACTGCACCCCTCAAGGTGCTCAAAACCATATTCAAGAAGTTTATTAACCCTTCTGGTGCTTCACAGGAATTTTTGGAATATTTAAATAAAAATGAACATTTAACTTTTTTTCACAAAAAATTTATTTCACCTCCAATTTGTTTTATTTTACCAAAGTTAACAGGAGAAAATGGACCCCAAAAGTTGTTGTACAATTTGTCCTGAGTACATCGATACCCCATATGTGGGCGTAAACCACTGTTTGGGCGCATGACAGAGCTTGGAAGCGAAGGAGCGCCATTTGACTTTTCAATGCAAAGTTGACTGGAATCGAGATGGGACACCATGTTGCGTTTGGAGAGCCACTGATGTGCCTAAACATTGAAACCCCCCACAAGTGACACCATTTTATAAAGTAGACCCCCTAAGGAACTTATCTAGAGGTGTGGTGAGCACTTTGACCCACCAAGTGCTTCACAGAAGTTTATAATGCAGAGCTGTAAAAATAAAACAAAAATTTTTTCCCACAAAAATTATTTTTTAGCCCCCAGTTTTGTATTTTCCCGAGGGTTAACAGGAGAAATTGGACCCCAAAATTTGTTGTCCAATTTGCCCTGAGTGCGCTGATACCCCATATGTGGGGGGAACCACTGTTTGGACGCATGGGAGGGCTCGGAAGGGAAGGAGCTCCATTTGGAATGCAGACTTAGATGGAATGGTCTGCAGGTGTCACATTGCGTTTGCAGAGCCCCTAATGTACCTAAATAGTAGAAACCCCCCACAAGTGACACCATTTTGGAAATTAGACCCCCTAAGGAACTCCTCTAGATGTGTTGTGAGAGCTTTGAACCCCCAAGTGTTTCACTACAGTTTATAACGCAGAGCCGTGAAAATAAAAAATCTTTTTTTTCCCACAAAAATTATTTTTTAGCCCCCAGTTTTGTATTTTCCCAAGGGTAACAGGAGAAATTGGACCCCAAAAGTTGTTGTCCTATTTGTCCTGAGTACGCTGATACCCCATATGTTGGGGTAAACCCCTGTTTGGGCACACGGAAGAGCTCGGAAGGGAAGGAGCACTGTTTTACTTTTTCAACGCAGAATTGGCTGGAATTGAGATCGGACGCCATGTCGCGTTTGGAGAGCCCCTGATGTGCCCAAACAGTGGAAACCCCCCAATTATAACTGAAACCCTAATCCAAACACACCACTAACCCTAATCCCAACAGTAACCCTAACCACACCTCTAACCCTGACACACCCCTAACCCTAATCCCAACCCTATTCCCAACCGTAAATGTAATCCAAACCCTAACCGTAACTTTAGCCCCAACCCTAACCCTAACTTTAGCCCCAAACCTAACTGTAGCCTTAACCCTAACCCTAGCCCTAACCCTAGCCCTAACCCTAACCCTAGCCCTAACTCTAACCCTAGCCCTAACCCTAAGCCTAGCCCTAACCCTAACTCTAACCCTAACCCTAATTGGAAAATGGAAATAAATACATTTTTTAAATTTTTCCCTTACCAAGGGGGTGATGAAGGGGGGTTTAATTTACTTTTATAGCAGGTTTTTTAGCAGATTTTTATGATTGGCAGCCGTCACACACTGAAAGACGCTTTTTATTGCAAAAAAATATTTTTTGCGTTACCACATTTTGAGAGCTATAATTTTTCCATATTTTGGTCTACAGAGTCATGTGAGGTCTTGGTTTTTGCGGGACGAGTTGACGTTTTTATTGGTAACATTTTCGGGCATATGACATTTTTTTATTGCTTTTTATTCTGATTTTTGTGAGGCAGAATGACCAAAAACCAGCTATTCATGAATTTCTTTTGGGGGAGGCGTTTATACCGTTCCGCGTTTGGTAAAATTGATGAAGCAGTTTTATTCTTCGGGTCAGTACAATTACAGCGATACCTTATTTATATCATTTTTTTTATGTTTTGGCGCTTTTATACGATAAAAACTATTTTATAGAAAAAATAATTATTTTTGCATCGCTTTATTCTCAGAATTATAACTTTTTTATTTTTTTGCTGATGATGCTGTATGGCAGCTCGTTTTTTGCGGGACAAGATGACGTTTTCAGCGGTACCATGGTTATTTATATCCGTCTTTTTGATTGCGTGTTATTCCACTTTTTGTTCGGCGGTATGATAAAGCGTTGTTTTTTGCCTCGTTTTTTTTTTTTTCTTACGGTGTTTACTGAAGGAGTTAACTAGTGGGCCAGTTTTATAGCTCGGGTTGTTATGGACACGGCGATACTAAATATGTGTACTTCTATTGTTTTTTTTATTATTTAGATAAAGAAATGTATTTATGGGAATAATTTTTTTTTTTTCATTATTTAGGATTTTTTTTTTTTTTTACACATGTGAAATTTTTTTTTTACTTTGTCCCAGGGGGGGACATCACAGATCGATGATCTGACAGTTTGCATAGCACTCTGTCGGATCACCGATATGCCTTACAGTGCTGCAGGCTTATCAAGCGCCTGCTCTGAGCAGGCACTTGGTAGGCCACCTCCCTCCCTGCAGGACCCGGATGCCGCGGCCATCTTGGATCCGGGCCTGGAGCAGGGAGGGAGGTAGGGAGACCCTCGCAGCAACGCGATCACATCGCGTTACTGCGGGGGTGTCAGGGAAGCCCGCAGGGAGCCCACTCCCTGCGCGATGCTTCCCTATACCGCCGGCACATCGCGATCATGTTTGATCGCGGTGTGCCGGGGGTTAATGTGCCGGGGGTGGTCCGTGACCGCTCCTGGCACATAGTGCTGGATGTCAGCTGTGATAGGCAGCTGACATCCGGCCGCGATCGGCCGCGCTCCCCCCGTGAGCGCTGCCGATCGTATATGACGTACTATCCCGTCGGTGGGCATACGGGCCCACCCCACCTCGACGGGATAGTACGTCATATGTTAGAGAGGGGTTAAAATTATAGACTGTTCATGTCATTGTCAGTGGGCAAACTTACAAAATCAGCAAGGGATCAAATACTTATTTCACCCACTATATATATATATATATATATATATATATATATATATATATGTACTGTATTTGATACACTGCCAATTTGCAAGTTTTCCCACCCACAAAGAATGGAGAGGTCTGTAGTCGGTACACAAACTGTGAGAGACGGAGTCTGAAAACAAAAACCAGAAAATCACATTGTATGATTTTTAAATAATTCAATTGCATTTTATTGCATGAAATAAGTATTTGATCACCTACCAACCAACAAGAATTCTGGCTCTCACAGACCTGTTAGTTTTTCTTTAAGAAGCCCTCCTACTCTGCACTCATTACCTGTATTAATTGCACCTGTTTAAACATGTTAAGGTACCTTCACACTAAACGACGCTGCAGCGATCCAGACAACGATCCGGATCGCTGCAGCGTCGCTGTTTGGTCGCTGGAGAGCTGTCACACAGACCGCTTCCCAGCGACCAACGATGCCGGTAACCAGGGTAAACATCGGGTTACTAAGAGCAGGGCCGCGCTTAGTAACCCGATGTTTACCCTGGATACCATCCTAAAAGTAAAAAAAACAAACGCTTCATACTTACCTACAGCTGTCTGTCCCCGGCGCTGTGCTTCTCTGTACTGGCTGTGAGCACAGCGGCCGGAAAGCAGAGCGGTGACGTCACCGCTCTGCTTTCCGGCCGCTGTGCTCACAGTGAGTGCAGGAAAGCACAGCGCCGAGGGACAGACAGCGGTAGGTAAGTATGAAGCGTTTGTTTTTTTTACTTTTAGGATGGTATCCAGGGTAAACATCGGGTTACTAAGCGCGGCCCTGCGCTTAGTAACCCGATGTTTACCCTGGTTACCAGCGAAGACATCGCTGAATCGGTGTCACACACGCCGATTCAGCGATGTCAGCGGGAGAGCCAGCGACCAAAGAAAGGTCTGGCCCTCTAGCCCCGACCAGCGACATCACAGCAGGATTCTGATTGCTGCTGTGTGTCAAACTAAACGATATCGCTAGCGAGGACGCTGCAACGTCACGGATCGCTAGCGATATCGTTTAGTGTGAAGGTACCTTTAGGCTACTTTCACACTAGCCAAAATCAAAATCAACACCACGTGGAGCTGTCTTAGCAGCTACTTAAAGGTTAACGACAATCTATATTATACCAATAGGAACCCTTTATGTACTAAAGATAACACAGATAAAATATAGCTTTTAATTAATATACCAATTAAAACCATGCCACAAATACAACCAGATAAACACATAAAACACACAACCGTGCACTCTGGGATAACCCTGCCAAACAATACCTCTTAGTACTGCCTACCTATCAGTGGAGGTTGGCACCCTAAACACAGATACGAGATTGGCGCCCCCACTCACCGTCGGCTGTCCCTATGTCTCCTAGTATGGATCCTAATATAGGTGTCACATACAGACCAGCACTTACACTACACAGGAAAAAGATAGGCAGACTAACTGGCTGATTGTATTTTATATATATTTATGAATAATCATATATATAAACTAGGTTTGTGACAGGGTGAGATACACCGACTAAAGACCAACAATGTGCATAACAAAAAAGTGCTCGTGTATTAAAAATAGGCCTCACTACCTCTGTACCCTACTGCTGTGCAGCCTGCCTAGCTGTGGAGGTTGGCACCCTACTGGTCAGCGGAATGGCGCCCCCACTCAGCGACGACTGGCCCTGGGAAGCCCTAATATTAAATCCCAGCCTGATAATGATCAGACACAGATGTGTAAATACACAAAAATGGCAAGGCACAAAAACATATATAGCTGCAGGGAGAAAAAGAAAGAAAAAAAAAAAAAAACCCTTATCTTCAGCTGAAGATAGCCTAGTGCTTAGATATATGCATGGTAAACAGAGGGTGAGACCGATACTATTCAGTGTTGATATTTCATACGCCTCTACGCGTTTCACCCCAGTGGATCATCAGGAGGCCTTGATATGTAGAGCATCTCCATCTGCGCACGCGCGGCATCCCGCGGCCATTTTCCTGAAGCCCCGGGCAGCAGAGGACTCCATATGCGCACGTGCGGCCTCAGGAAGATGGCCGCCCCCACAGATCACCAGGGAATTAGCGCCGATCGCGCGTTTTTTCTTCTCCTGTCCAGTGGATTCAGAAGATGGGCATGCGCAAACCACTACGCCACCAACGGAAATATATGCAAGATCTGGGGGAAGAAAGAGCGATGTCGCCACGCCCATATGACCTGACCAGCCTGATTGACAGGCAAAAACGGCGACTTTGGTAAGGTATTTCAGCAGCATAGGTGGGGAATCAGGGTACACAAAATACACTATAGTAACGCACAGCTCAGGCCCTATTTAACAGTATTTTTATCTCGTACTGAAAAAACGGGGTGACAGGTTCCCTTTAACCCCTCAGCTGCTTCACAGGAGCTGAAGCACCGTGGAAGGAAAAAAAGAAAATGTAACTTTTTCGTCACAAAAATGATCTTTCAGCAACAATTTTTTTTATTTTCAGCTGGGTAAAAGGAGAAAATGGACCACAAAGAAATCTCCCACAAGTGACCCACTTTGAAAACTACACCCCTGAAGGAATTTATCTAGAGGTATAGTATTGATTATATTTGCTTTTGGTTTTACTGGTGGATGAGTGGTATGCTTTGAAGCAATCCTTAACCCCTTCCCAACCTCCACCATACTATTACTGCGGAGGTCGGGTCCCCTGCTTTGATGTGGGCTCCAGCGGTGAGCCCGCATCAAAGCCGGGACATGTCAACTGTTTTGAACAGCTGACATGTGCCCGCATGCACGGCCGGAAATGCTCGTATCGCCGACCCTCGTCACATGATCGGGGGTCAGCGATGCGTCAGCATAGTAACCATAGAGGTCCTTGAGACCTCTATGGTTACTGATCCCGGCTAGCTGTGAGCACCACCCTGTGTTCGGCGCTCATAGCAAGCCTGCAATTCAGCTACATAGCAGCGATCTGATGATTGTTGCTATGTAGCTGAGCCAATCCAGTTGTGCCAGCTTGTAGCCTCCCATGGAGGCTATTGAAACATGGCAAAAGTAAAAAAAAAAGTTTTAAACTTTTATATTTTTTTTAATCACCCCCCCCCTTTCGCCCCATTGAAAATAAAACAATAAAAAAAATCAAACCTACACATATTTGGTATCGCCACGTTCAGAATCGCCCGATCTATCAAGAAGAAAAAGGATTAACCTGATCGCTAAACAGCGTAGTGAGAAAAAAATTAGAAACGCCAGAATTACGTTTTTTTGGTCGCCATGACATTGTATTAAAATGCAATAGTGGGCGATCAAAAGAACGTATCTGCACCAAAAGGGTATAATTAAAAACATCAGCTCAGCACACAAAAAATAAGCCCTCACCTGACCCCAGATCACAAAAAATGGAGGCGCTACGGGTATCGGAAAATTGTGCAAATTTTTTTTTTTTAACAAAGTTTGGAATTTTTTTTTACAACTTAGATAAAATGTAACCTAGACATGTTTGGTGTCTATAAACTCGAAATTACCTGCAGAATCATAATGGCAGGTCAGTTTTAGCATTTAGTGAACTTGGCAAAAAAGCAAAACAAAAAAACAAGTGTGAGATTTGCACTTTTTTTGCAATTTCACCGCACTTGGAATTTTTTTCCCGTTTTCTAGTACACGACATGCTAAAACCAATGATATCGTTCAAAAGTGCAACTTGTCCCACAAAAAACAAGCCCTCACATGGCCATATAGACGGAAAAATAAAAAAGGTATGGCTCTGGGAAGGAGGGGAGCGAAAAACGAGAATGCAAAAGCAGAAAAGGGCAGGGTCTTGAAGGGGTTAATGTAAAGGCCAGGTTTCTCAGGGCAGGTTTCACAATGGTAAATTGTGTCCTTTCGGATTCCCCTCTTGGAGCACTCTCTGCAACGTTTTTGTGATCGTCCTTTCCTCGCTGTCTGGGGAACCTCTCCTGGGAAATGTTGACCTGGGACAATACGGGCACTATCAGTTTCAGAAGAACTGGGACCCTCACCTTCCCAAACAATGCCGCGCGGTCACCGGAAATGGCAGCACCATACATATACTGCTCTTTGTGGGAATGCACCTCCCGCAGAGCAGTATATGTACAGTGCATGTCGGGAAGGGGTTAAGTAAAGTAGTAACTAAAGCATTATGGTGACTCTAAAATTGATAAACAGACATATTTAATCTTTATTTTCAGGGGAGTTTAGTGCTGCTATGAAAGAAACAGATAACAGCTGAGACATGTCCACTTTATTTGTTGCTGTAATACATTGCTTACTGATAGCTTTCACTTCACCACTAGATGGCATAGAGGCACCTTTCCTCTTGCCACTTATTTTAAACTGGCAAGAGCAGCAAAATATTTCAATATATTAGTTTTCAAAACAGATCAATTTACTATGTACTACATTGTAAAAAGTTATACAGATATATGACCTGGAAAAATCAGTGCAGCGGAATCATCATAATAAATTGGCAGCAAGGTTTTATCACATTTCTAGTTTCCAGGTACATTGGGTAGCAACAGATACAAAGCGTCATCTGTTAAGCACTATTTATGAAGCTACGATATAAATTACAGACCTCTCCATTCTTTGTGGGTGGGAAAACTTGCAAACCTGCAGTATCTCAAATACTTATTTCCCCCACTGTGTGCAGATCACATACTTACATCAGAAAAACCTCATGGCACATAGTGGTTGCGTTGCAAGGATCCACAAGTCTGCTGTCGCAAAGAGTGACTGCAATCTAGTAGCCTACGGCTGGACACCCCTTTTAAGCCTTGCACATGTAAGCAGACATTAGCGGTAAAGTGAAACTGTGAATCATTATTTTTTTAAATTTACCACCCTTCATTCTTTTAGCAAGTAAAGATACACCATGCTGCTCCCCGTTCCGCCCCGTGACTCACTGCATTACAAAGGTTGTAAGATTTTTCATATATAAGGTATTTATACCTGTACAATTCACTTAAGGCCAGTCTCACATGTTCAGATAATTCCGTACCGGAGAAAACGGTACCGGAGTTATCCGTGTCCGTCTGCTCACGTAGGCCATCCGTGTGCGATCCGTGTGATATCTGTGAGTACGTTTTTAGGGTCTGTGTGCTGTACGTGTGTCCGTGTCCGTGTATTGCAACAATTTTTACAATTTTAACCCTATGACAGGAAAAACTCACACGGATGGCACACGGATGGCACACGGACAGCATCCGTGTGTGGGACGTGTTTACACGGACCCATTGACATTAATAGGTCCGTGTGATCTGTGCACTCCCACAAACACTGACATATCTCCATGTTTTGCAAACGGACACACGGTCTGTGAAAACACGCTGACATCTGCAGAGACACATTGATTTTAATGTGTCTACGTGAGTCAGTGTCTCCGGTACATGAGGAAACTGTCACTACACGTACCGGAGCCACTGACGTGTGAAACCGGCCTAAATGTGAATCTATCACTTAACCACAAATTTTAGTAGTGCACATTCCCTACATCCCACCATTCATTTCCTAGGGGGCTGCAGAGTGCTGCCCTTTGCTTTTCCAAGAGCCTTATAGAGAATGAATGCTGAACGGAAGAGCATGCTAAAATGTCCTCATTTTGCCGATTGGTGCAGGTCTCAGTGGTCAGACCCCCGTCAGTATATGTTATCCCCTATACTGTGATAGGTGATTATTTATCTTCACTGGAAAACCCCTTATAGTCCCTTTTCACAAAATATGGTCACAAGTCATGGCAATAAAATGTTTTTCATTAATTTAAACGTTCCATTTCACCCAAATTGGTAATGCCTGTTACTGACCCTTCCACGTAAATGATGCAAGGTGACAATTGAGTACCAACTGTACGTAGTTTCTTTGATTGCTACCTGGGGGGGTCTTGTCCTACTGCACGTGATTTTCATATTCAAGGGCCTGAATCCCTCGATGTCTTAGAATCTGCAATATGATTTTCATATGATAAAGGAAGGACAGTTTTAATGTCACAGCTATATAAGGCACAATATATAATTAGCTCTTTGCTGCAGTTGTAGCTTTCTTTATTTTGACATAAAACAAGAGTGCATCTTGAAGACGGAAGATAATAAAAAGCTTTAACATTTTTTCCATTTGAGGTTTAATGCAAAAAATTAGCATAGTGCTTCACTATCTAATGATGAAAGCAATATGAAACGGTACTAAAATGAAAGGTACGGTTTCATTAGTGTAGATTATATTCACAACATGTTAGCAGAATAGATTGCATAAAGTACAATCTGTTGCCCACTAAAACAAAAATGGAAAAAAAAATTGCATTATACTTTCCTCTAAAGGGCTTTCTATTTCTGGACCTTTTACATCTTCTAGAACTACACACCTACAAGTAGTCAGTGAGAAAGAACATTCTGATTAGGAAGTCAGATAGTGATATCTATTATTTTCAGTTGAATATTCATAGTCTGTACCTCTTTTGCCTACATGTGCATTTGAAATTGGAAGATGTCCAGCACTGCCATCATCTAGGAACTGACCGCAGCAACCAGTTGGACCCATGAACTGTTTGGAGAAGTCTGGAGAAGTATGTCCAAAAGCGGTCTTCACAGAAGAATTGTGAACAAAAATTCATACTGTCAGCATGGAAACAAGGCCAAGTTACTCAAATATGCATGAAAAGAGAAAGAGGGCAGCTTTATGCTCTGTACTGATGAGTTTCACAGATGAGCTGGAGAGCAGTAAAATAATGTCTGCAAGCGACAGTGAAGCATGGTGGAGGTTCCTTGCATGTTTGGGGCTGCATTTTAGAAAATGGACTTGGAAATTTGGGGATTTGGAGTTGGGAGTCATGAATAATGGTGTCCTCAATACTGAGAAATACAGGGAGATACTTATCCATCATGTTATTGTAAGAATCGCAGGAACACAGGATGCAGTGATGAGCAGGAGGCAGAACAAGAGTTAAGGGGTTTATTACCAGGGATACTCCACGCAAGGAGAGTATTCATGGTGTAAGTGGTAAAAGAAAAAAATGAATAAACAAGGGTAATGAAACAGTTGGCTAATCAACAGGCAATCTTATCAGTCTGAAGTTTTTGAGGCGTTGAAGGCTTGGACTCCCACAGTGTCATGGTAGAAATCGTGCCCGCGTTATGACTAAGGAACAGCACGAGCAGTCAATTCGGTGTTACTGCTAGGTGTAGACACTGTTGTGAATTCTGCTCTTGGGTTCCCTCCAGTGGTTGTAGGTGGGAATGCAGTTGTCTCTGAGTCACAGACCTGGCCAGGTGTATCGGATGATTACAATTCTGACTGGGATGTTTAAGTGGGCAGGATCCTTTAGCCCTTGCCAGTAGTCAATGTTCCTTGTGAAGTGTTGGATCACTTTCTGGCTTCTCCTGCTCGCTGCCTATTTCAACAAAGATAAGTGTTTGGTTTTTGTTTCTGTGGCACAGTGCCAGTGTGCTTGTTTCAGTTTTTTCCTGCTCTGATTGTAGGATTCACTGGAGTTGCAGATTTACGCTCCTACATCTTTTAGTAAAGATGTAGGAAGTTTTTGTATATTCTGCTGTGGATGTTTTGAAGGGTTTTTATACTGACCGCACAGAACTCTGTCCTATCCTGTCCTATCTAGCTAGAGTGGCCTCCTGTGCTAATCCTGTTTTTCTGCCTGTGTATGTTTTTTCCTCTCCGACTCACCGCCAATATTTGTGGGGGGCTGTCTATCCTTTGAGGATTTTCTCTGAGGCAAGATAGTATTCCTATTTCCATCTTTAGGGGTATTTAGTTCTCCGGCTGTGATGAGGTGTCTAGGTGTGTTAGGTACACTCCACGGCTACTTCTAGTTGCAGTGTTAAGTTCAGGATTGCGGTCAGTACAGTGGCCACTTTCTCCAGTGAAAGTTCTCATGCAGCTCCTAGGTCACCGGATCATAACAGTACTACTGGCCAACAATGAGTTAAATGCATCTCAGAAGAAGGGAAGGAAGCTCTTGAGCCATTTTTTTTTTCTCCAGTCTGTTTTGTCTTCTCCTCCCTCTTTATCTCTGGGTGCCTCAAGCATGAAAGTTCAGGAATTAGTTTCTCGTGTAGACCAGCTTGCTGCTAGGGTGCAAGGTATTTCTGATTATATTGTTCAAACTCCTGCTTTAGAACCGAAGATTCCTATTCCTGATTTGTTTTCTGGTGACAGGTCTAAATTTTTGAGTTTTAAAAACAACTGTAAACTGTTTTTGACCTGAGACCTCGATCCTCTGGTGATTCCATTCAGCAGGTAAAAATCGTAATCTCCCTACTGCGTGGCGACCTGCAGGATTGGGCGTTTTCCCTGGAATCTGGGAATCCGGCTTTGCTTAATATTGACTCCTTTTTTCAGGCTTTAGGACTATTATATGATGAACCTAATTCTGTGGATCAAGCTGAGAAAACCTTGTTGGCCCTGTCTCAGGGTCAAGAGGCGGCAGAATTGTATTGTCAGAAATTCAGAAAATGGTCTGTCTTGACTAAATGGAATAATGATGCTTTGGCGGCAATTTTCAGAAGGGGGCTTTCTGAATCCGTTAAAGATGTTATGGTGGGGTTTCCCACGCCTTCCGGTCTCAGTGATTCTATGTCTCTGGCCATTCAGATTGACCGACGCCTGCGAGAGCGCAGAACTGTGCGTGCCGGGGCGTTATCCTCAGAGCAAATTTCTGAGCCTATGCAATGTGATAGAATTCTGTCTAGAACGGAACGACAAGGTTTCACATATCAAAATAGGTTGTGTTATTATTGTGGCGACGCTTCTCATGTCATTTCTGTCTGCCCTAAGCGGACAAAGAGGATCGGCAGTTCAATTACCATCAGTACTGTACAACCTAAATTTCTGTTATCTGTGTCCTTGATCTGCTCATTGTCATCATTTTCTGTCATGGCGTTTGTGGATTCAGGCGCCGCCTTGAATTTAATGGATTTTGAGTTTGCCAAGCGTTGTGGTTTTCCCTGCAGCCTTTGCAGAACCCTATTCCTTTAAGAGGCATTGATGCTACACCCTTGGCTAAAAATAAGCCCCAGTTTTGGACACAGGTGACCATGCGCATGGCGCCAGCCCATCAGGAAGATTGTCGATTCCTGGTGTTGCATAACTTGCATGATGCTATCGTGCTGGGTTTTCCATGGTTGCAGGTACATAATCCTGTGTTGGACTGGAAGTCCATGTCTGTGACTAGTTGGGGTTGTCAGGGGGTTCATAATGATGTTCCTTTGATGTCAATCTCCTCTTCTTCACCTTCTGAAATTCCAGAGTTTTTGTCTGATTTTCAGGATGTATTCGATGAGCCCAAGTCCAGTTTCCTTCCACCACACAGGGACTGCGATTGTGCTATTGACTTGATTCCAGGCTGTAAGTTTCCTAAGGGTCGACTTTTTAATCTATCTGTGCCTGAACATACCGCCATGCGGAGCTATATTAAGGAGTCTTTGGAGAAAGGGCATATTCGGCCATCTTCTTCACCGTTGGGAGCGGGGTTTTTTTTTGTTGCTAAAAAAGATGGTTTCTTGAGACCCTGTATAGATTATCGCCTCTTGAATAAAATCACGGTCAAGTTTCAATACCCTTTACCTTTGCTTTCCGATTTGTTTGCTAGGATTAAGGGAGCTAGTTGGTTTACGAAGATTGACCTTCGGGGGGCATATAATCTTGTTCGTATTAAGCAGGGTGACGAATGGAAAACTGCGTTTAATTCGCTCGAAGGCCATTTTGAATACCTTGTGATGCCATTCGGACTCTCTAATGCTCCATCTGTTTTTCAGTCCTTCATGCATGATATCTTCCGGACTTATCTTGATAAATTCTTGATTGTATATTTGGACGATATTTTGATTTTTTCCGATGATTGGGAGTCTCATGTGCAACAGGTCAGGATGGTATTTCAGATCCTTCGTGACAATGCCCTGTTTGTGAAAGGGTCTAAGTGTCTCTTTGGGGTGCAGAAAGTCTCTTTTTTGGGCTTCATTTTTTCTCCTTCATCTATAGAGATGGATCCGGTTAAGGTTCAGGCCATTCATGATTGGATTCAGCCCACATTTGTGAAGAGCCTTCAGAAATTTTTGGGTTTTGCAAATTTTTATCGCCGTTTCATTGCTAATTTTTCCAGCGTGGTTAAACCCTTGACCGATTTGACGAAGAAGGGCGCTGATGTGGCGAATTGGTTCTCTGCGGCTGTCTCTGCCTTTCAGGAGCTTAAACGTCGATTTACTTCTGCTCCAGTGTTGCGCCAACCGGATATTTCTCTTCCGTTTCAGGTTGAGGTTGACGCTTCTGAGATTGGGGCAGGGGCCATTTTGTCTCAGAAGGTGTTATGAATTCTGCTCTTGGGCTCCCTCCGGTGGTTGTAAGTGGCACTTTTGTTAGTTCTGCTCTTGGGCTCCCTCTTGTGGTTTCAAGTGGTATGGCTGCTCCTTGGATTTAGCTGTCCGCAGCTGCTTCTACTGATTGTCTTTTCTGCTCGGCTATTTATGCCTGGCTCTTTCCTTCAGCCAGTGCCACTTGTAAATGGTTCCTGGTTGGATTCACATCTCTTTGGATTTCCCTGTTATCCTGACCAGTTCAGCAAAGCTAAGTTCTTGCTTGCTCTTTTCTGTCCACAGATTGTGGACTTATCCGTTCTGTGCTTTCTATGTTTGTCCAGCTTATCAGTATGAATTAACTCTGTGTTGCTGGAAGCTCTGGGAAGCAGATTTACCCTCCACACCTTTAGTCAGGTGTGGAGATTTTTGTAATCTCTGCGTGGATTTTTGTAGTGTTTTATACTGACCGCACAGTATTCCATCCTGTCCTATGTATGTAGCTAGACTGGCCTCCTGTGCTCATCCTGGTTTCATTCTGTGTATGTCCTTTCCCTCTCCACTCACAGTCATTATTTGTGGGGGGCTAATCTATCCTTTGGCGATTTTCTCTGAGGCAAGATAGTTTTCCTGCTTCTATCTTTAGGGGTAGTTAGCTCTTAGGCTGTGAAGAGGTGCCTAGGGAGAGTTAGGAGCATCCCACGGCTACTTCTAGTGTTGTGTTGAGCTTAGGGACTGCGGTCAGTACAGATACCACTTCCTTCAGAGCTCGTTCCATGTTGCTCCTAAACCACCAGATCATAACAGTACAAGTGGCCATAAATGAATTAAATGCATTTCAAAAAGAAGGAAAAAATTCAGAGCCATTTTTTTTTCTGTGCTCTCTTTTTGTCTTTTTTTTTTCCTTTTGACCTTTGGGTGGTGCAGGATTTGTTCTCTGGCATGGATGTTCAGGGTTTGTTTTCTCGTGTGGATCAACTTGCTGCACATCAGGAAAATTGCCGTTTTCTGGTGTTGCATAACCTGCATGATGTTGTTGTACTGGGTTTTCCATGGTTACAGGAACATAATCCGGTGCTGGATTGGAAAACTATGTCTGTGACTAGTTGGGGTTGTCAAGGGGTACATAGTGACGTTCCTTTGATGTCAATTTCCTCTTCCCCCTCTTCTGAGGTCCCTGAGTTTTTGTCGGATTTCCAGGATGTATTTGATGAGCCCAAGTCCAGTTCCCTTCCTCCACATAGGGACTGTGATTGTGCTATTAACTTGATTCCAGGTTGTAAGTTCCCTAAAGGCCGACTTTTCAATCTGTCTGTGCCAGAGCATGCCGCCATGCGGAGCTATGTTAAGGAATCTTTGGAGAAAGGGCATATTCGGCCGTCTTCGTCACCATTGGGAGCGGGTTTCTTTTTTGTTGCTAAGAAGGATGGCTCCTTGAGACCCTGTATTGATTATCGTCTTCTTAATAAGATCACGGTCAAATTCCAATACCCCTTGCCTTTGCTTTCTGATTTGTTTGCTCAGATTAAGGGGGCTAGTTGGTTTACTAAGATTGACCTCCGAGGGGCATATAATCTTGTTCGTATTAAACAGGGTGACGAATGGAAAACTGCATTTAATACGCCCGAAGGCCATTTTGAATACCTCGTGATGCCATTCGGGCTCTCTAATGCTCCATCTGTGTTCCAATCTTTCATGCGTGATATTTTCCGCAATTATCTTGATAAATTCATGGTTGTATATTTGGATGATATTTTGATTTTTTCCGATGATTGGGAGTCTCATGTGAAGCAGGTCAGGATGGTATTCCAGATCCTTCGTGATAATGCTTTATTTGTGAAGGGGTCTAAGTGCCTATTCGGAGTTCAGAAGGTTTCTTTTTTGGGTTTTATTTTTTCTCCCTCGTCTATGGAAATGGATCCTGTTAAGGTCCAAGCTATTCATGACTGGATTCAACTCACATCTGTGAAGAGCCTTCAAAAATTTTTGGGCTTTGCTAATTTCTATCGCCGTTTCATTGCCAACTTTTCCAGTGTGGTTAAGCCCCTTACTGATTTGACGAAGAAAGGCGCTGATGTGACGAATTGGTCCTTTGCGGCTGTTGAGGCCTTTCAGGAGCTTACACGCCGATTTACTTCTGCCCCTGTGTTGCGTCAACCGGATGTTTCTCTTCCTTTTCAGGTTGAGGTCGACGCTTCTGAGATTGGGGCAGGGGCCGTTTTGTCTCAGAGGGAATCTGATGGTTCTTTGATGAAACCGTGTGCTTTTTTTTCCAGAAAGTTTTCACCTGCGGAACGCAATTATGATGTCGGCAATCGGGAGTTGTTGGCTATGAAGTGGGCGTTTGAGGAGTGGCGACATTGGCTAGAGGGAGCTAAGCACCGCGTTGTGGTCCTGACTGATCATAAGAATCTGATTTACCTCGAGTTGGCCAAGCGGCTGAATCCTAGACAGGCTCGATGGTCCCTGTTTTTCTCCCGTTTTGATTTTGTGGTCTCGTATCTTCCGGGATCTAAGAATGTTAAGGCTGATGCCCTCTCTAGAAGTTTTCCACCTGATTCTCCTGGAGTCCTTGAGCCGGTTGGCATTCTTAAGGAAGGGGTGATTCTTTCTGCCATCTCCCCTGATTTGCGGCGGGTGCTTCAGGAATTTCAGGCCGATAGGCCTGACCGCTGTCCTGTGGGGAAGCTGTTTGTTCCTGATGGATGGACAAGTAAGGTGATTTCTGAGGTTCATTGTTCAGTGTTGGCTGGTCATCCTGGGATTTTTGGTACCAGAGATTTGGTTGCTAGGTCCTTTTGGTGGCCTTCCTTGTCGCGCGATGTCCGTGCTTTTGTGCAGTCCTGTGGGACTTGCGCCCGAGCCAAGCCTTGCTGTTCCCGCGCTAGTGGGTTGCTTTTGCCTTTGCCGGTCCCTGAGAGGTCCTGGACGCATATTTCCATGGATTTTATTTCGGATCTTCCTGTTTCCCAGAAGATGTCTGTTATCTGGGTTGTTTGTGACCTGTTCTCTAAAATGGTCCATCTGGTACCTTTGCCTAAGTTGCCTTCCTTCTCAGATCTGGTTGCATTGTTTTTTTCAGCATGTGGTTCGTTTGTTTGTTTGTTTGTTCCTGACAGATGGACTAGTAGAGTGAATTCTGAGGTTCACTGTTCCGTGTTGGCCGGTCATCCTGGCATTTTTGGTACCAGAGATTTGGTTGGTAGGTCCTTTTGGTGGCCTTCATTGTCACGTGATGTGCGGTCTTTTGTGCAGTCCTGTGGGACTTGTGCGCGGGCCAAGCCTTGTTATTCCCTTGCTAGTGGGTTGCTTTTGCCATTGCCAGTCCCTGAGAGGCATATTTCGATGGATTTTATTTCTGATCTTCCGGTCTCCCAGAAGATGTCTGTTGTCTGGGTTGTTTGTGACCGGTTCTCTAAGATGGTTCATTTGGTGCCCTTACCTAAATTGCCTTCCTCTTCAGATTTGGTTCCGTTGTTCTTTCAGCATGTGGTTCGTTTGCATGGTGTTCCGGAGAATATTGTGTCCGACAGAGGTTCCCAGTTTGTTTCTAGGTTTTGGCGGGTCTTTTGTGCTAGGCTGGGCATTGATTTGTCTTTTTCTTCTGCGTTTCATCCTCAGACAAATGGCCAGACTGAGCGAACTAATCAGACCTTGGAGACTTATTTGAGATGCTTTGTGTCTGCTGATCAGGATGATTGGGTGGCCTTCTTGCCATTGGCCGAATTTGCCCTTAATAATCGGGCTAGTTCTGCTACCTTGGTTTCGCCTTTCTTTTGTAAATTTCGTTTTTCTTCTGGGCAGGTTGAGCCTTCTGACTGTCCTGGTGTGGATTCTGTGGTGGACAGGTTGCAGCAGATTTGGGCTCATGTGGTGGACAAGTTGGTGTTTTCTCAAGAGGAGGCTCAACGTGTTGCTAATCGTCGTCGGTGTGTTGTTTCCCGGCTTCGGGTTGGGGATCTGGTCTGGTTGTCTTCCCGTCATGTTCCTATGAAGGTTTCTTCTCCTAAGTTTAAGCCTCGGTTTATTGGTCCTTATAAGATTTCTGAGATTATTAATCCGGTGTCTTTTCGACTGGCGCTTCCGGCCTCTTTTGCTATCCATAATGTCTTCCATAGATCTTTGTTGCGGAAATATGTGGAGCCCGTTGTTCCCTCTGTTGATCCTCCGGCCCCTGTGTTGGTTGATGGGGAGTTGGAATATGTTGTTGAGAAGATTTTGGATTCCCGTTTTTCGAGGCGGAAGCTCCAGTACCTGGTCAAATGGAAGGGTTATGGCCAGGTGGATAATTCTTGGGTTTTTGCCTCTGATGTCCATGCTGCTGATTTGGTCTGTGCCTTTCATCTGGCTCGTCCTGATCGTCCTGGGGGCCCTGGTGAGGGTTCGGTGACCCCTCCTCAAGGGGGGGGTACTGTTGTGAATTCTGCTCTTGGGTTCCCTCCAGTGGTTGTAGGTGGGAATGCAGTTGTCTCTGAGTCACAGACCTGGCCAGGTGTATCGGATGATTATAATTCTGACTGGGATATTTAAGTGGGCAGGATCCTTTAGCCCTTGCCTGTAGTCTATGTTCCTTGTGAAGTGTTGGATCACTTTCTGGCTTCTCCTGCTCGCTGCCTATTTCAGCAAAGATAAGTGTTTGGTTTTTGTTTCTGTGGCACACTGCCAGTGTGCTTGTTTCAGTTTTTTCCTGCTCTGATTGTAGGATTCACTGGAGTTGCAGATTTACACTCCTACATCTTTTAGTAAAGATGTAGGAAGTTTTTGTATATTCTGCTGTGGATGTTTTGAAGGGTTTTTATACTGACCGCACAGAATTCTGTCCTATCCTGTCCTATCTAGCTAGAGTGGCCTCCTGTGCTAATCCTGTTTTCCTGCCTATGTATGTTTTTTCCTCTCCGACTCACCGCCAATATTTGTGGGGGGCTGTCTATCCTTTGGAGATTTTCTCTGAGGCAAGATAGTATTCCTATTTCCATCTTTAGGGGTATTTAGTTCTCCGGCTGTGACGAGGTGTCTAGGTGTGTTAGGTACACTCCACGGCTACTTCTAGTTGCGGTGTTAAGTTCAGGATTGCGGTCAGTACAGTGGCCACTTTCTCCAGTGAAAGTTCTCATGCAGCTCCTAGGTCACCGGATCATAACAAGACACACAGTCAATGCCCTTGCGGTCAACAGGGGAGCGCAGTGAGTGTCGGTGCTGCAACATCGTCTCACGGACCAAGAGTTATCTGTCTCCTGTTGCATACTCTGCCTTCCCACCAAGTCAGTCCCGATGGTTCTAGGACCGGCACAAGAAAGGCACCACCGGTCCAGTCCATCTTCATACATAATGCAATCAGGGGTCGTGGCACCATCAGATCAGAGGTAATGCGAGTCATACAAGTTTATTTATTGTTATTTTCCATTTTGCCGTTGTTTTACTGACCTGTATGTGGGAATTGGGAATGTCTATGCCGTTAGGGCAAGAGAGACTGTCTATCCACGGGGTTAATGAGTAATGTGGCTGTGGATTATATGGTTCTGTGATACTATTATCTTTGGTCTGTGGTGTTGTGTTTTCATTTTTTGGTACCATTTCCATCATTATTGTCTACAAATTTTATATGTTATTACCAATACAATTTATGTAATTTTTGTATATGTAGTTCTAGAGTGCGCAATTCTTTATAGGTTTATATATGTGCTTGGTGCACGGGACTGATTACTATATATATCTCCGGATGGGCACAGTGTTTATTGGTTGATAACCCTGTGCATTGTGTGTCTAATTGGTATAATGCAATCAGGTAGTCGACTGATTGACTTTAAATTTATTCTGCAGCAGGATAACAACCCAAAACATACAGCCAATATCATTAAGAACCATTTTTAATGTAAAGACAAACAAGAAGTCCTGGATGTGATTATTTGGCCCCCAAATACCCCTGATCTCAACATCATTGACTTTGGGATTGCATGAAGTACTAGAAGATTTTGTACAGGCCTGCATCCACAGAAGGTCTGTGATTAGTTAAATGTTTGGAACAATTTTAAAATTAGTCCTATTTTGATGCAGGAGAGTCGGACGAGTGTAAAGCAAGTGTCATGCGAGTGTCATGCATTTTTTATGCGAGTATAATCCAATTTTCCACACCTAGCATCCGATTTATATCCGATTTACACATTCTGGTGTGGCTGAGAGCTGATTGTTTTAGCCCGGGGGTTGCAGTATCCATGGCCGCTTCCTAGACTAATAATATCAGCCCGCAGCTGTCTGCATAGCCTTTGCTGGTTATTAATTATATGGGGACTCCACGTCATTTTCTTTTTGAGGTCTCCAATTTTAATAGCCAGTAAAGGCTAAGTATACAGTTGTGAGCTGAAATTAATAGCCTGGGAAGCTCCATGGGTATTACCCCCTTCCAAGGCTATAAACATCACCCCCCAACCGTCAGCTTTCCCACTGCCGGTTACAAAAATTGCGTGGGAGCCCATGCCATTTTTTTCTGAAAAATAATCTTTTATTAATTAAATACATGTACAGTAAGCTGCACACACACTGTACTAATTATATTTGTCTCTGAATTCTATATATCTATCTATTCTATATGTATTTACTGTATGTAATCCATCGCTTCTATCCTGTCGGCTTCTGCTGTGATTTCACAGAATAAGGCACATGAATTGCCGACGCCTTCTTTTCTTCTATCTATGTAATATATATACCTATTTATATGTGTGTGTCACTGACATCTATATATCTATGCATTCTATGTGTATATATCTATATCTATGCATTCTATGTGTATATATCTATTCTATCTATTCTATTTGAACCTGTCACGCTGTGATTTTACCCAAGCTGCAGATGAATTGCCGGCTTTTCAAATGCAATCAGTATGTAAAAATCAGACGGCACTCGCATGGTCTGAGTGCTGTGTGATTTTTTTTTTCTCGCACCTATTGACTTCTATTGGCAGATGTGATCCGATTTCCAATTACAATCGCAGTATGCTGTGACTTTTTTCCTGTCCGATCGTGATCCGATCCGAGCTGGGGAAAAAAACGCAGATGAACACACAATCATAGAATAACATTGGTCCGAATTCAATCTGATTTTTTTTTATTGGATTGCATTTGTCGGATTTCATCGTAAGTGGGAATGAGCCCTTATTGACATCTTTTAAAAACTGCGTGCAAGTTTACCAAGAAGAATTGAAGATGAAGAATGGTCACACAAAATGTAGCACTAACTCCATTTTTGCTCTATTATTTATTTTGATGACATATCTGTAACTTCATTTGGAGGCACTGCACCATCAACTTAGGAATGTGCTGCTACTTTTTGTTTTGTAATTTAGTGGGTGGAATAGCGTGGTTAAGTCTCAGACACCAAAAACTAAGGGGGTGCAACATTTTGCACAAAAAATCTCCACTGTCAAATGAGCAGCGCAGCAAGCATTAATCCTTCTTAGGGCTCATACTCACTTCCGAGAAAAACGGACGAGGGCAATCCGATAAAAAATTGGATTGCATTCAGAAAAGTGTTATTCTATGGGTGACATCTAATTTTTTTCTCAGCTGAAATCGGACTGAGAAAAAAATCGCAGCATGCTGCGATTTGCTGCATATCTTGGACGAGACTCGCACATGCAAGTCAATGGATGCGAGTGCTGTCCATTTTTTACACACCGGTGTCCTTTGAAAAGCTGGCAATTCATATGTGGCTACTGTAAAAATCACACTGACAGGTTATAATAGAAAAGTAACATACACATATACAGTATATATATATATATATATATATATTTGTATTTATATTACATAGATGGAAAGATAGATGTAAAGCGCCATGGAATAAATGGCGCTATTAAAAATGTATTATAATAATAATAGATAGAATAGCTTGTAATTCATTTTCCCGGTTCTGTAAATTCACTGCAGGAGCCGACAGGATAGATGAGATGGATTACATACAGTAAATACATATAGAATAGGTAGATATATAGATGTCAGTGACAAATACAATTAGTACAGTGTGTGTGCAAATGAAGGGACATGTACAGTATGTAATTAATAAAAGATTATTTTGCGAAAAAAAAGGCATGGGCTCCAGCACCATTTTCAAAACCAGCAGAAGGAAAGCCAGTGACTGGGGGCAAATGTTTTTAGCATGGGAAGGGGATAATACCCATGGAGCTTCCCAAGCTATTTATATCAGCTCCCAGCTGTATACTTTGCCTTTACTGGCTATTAAAATGGGGGACCCCAAAAAAATGACATAGGGTTCCCTCATAATTAATAACCAGCAAAGGCTATGCAGACAGCTGCGGGCTGATATTAATAGCCTAGGAAGGGATCATGGATATTGACCCCACTGGCTAAAAACATCAGCACTCAGCCACCCCAGAAAAGGTGCATCTGTAAGATGCGCCAATTCAGGCACTTAGCCTAACTTTCCCACTTGCCACTGTAGTGGTGGCAAGTGGGGCAGTAGTCGTGGGGTTGATGTCACCTTTGTATTGTAAGGTGACATCAAGCCGGCTTAGTAATAGATAGGTGTCAATAAGACACCTATCCATTACTAATCCTATAGTTCTTAATGGGTTAAAAAAAGACACAGCCAGAAAAAAGTATTTTAATGAAATAAAACAATAAACACAGTTTGACCATTTTATTGTTACTGCTAATCCATGCAACACCCTCGATATCCTGTAAAAAAGAAGAAACAAAAAACCAACAATATACCCATACCTGTTCGGCTTTCAGTCAGTCCTATGCCGTAATCCATATCTGGGGTATATACAGTTTACAACCGGGAGCGGTGCTATTGCGACTGCCCCGGCTGTAAACTACTGGAGAATGAATGAGATGCTGCTGGCGCTTGCTTCAGAGACAAGCGCTGACGTCACTGAAGCTGTGCTGCCTCACAGCCTGAACTCACATGAACTCTTGAGCATGGGAAAATGCCAGCTGATTTTCCCACGCTCAAGAGTTCATCTGAGTTCAGGCATCGCTAGTCACTGAAGCAAGCGCCAGAAGCTTCTCATTCATTCCCCAGTAGTTTACAGACGGGCCGGTCGCATTAGCACCGCTCCCGGTGGTAAACTGTATATACACCAGATATGGATTACAGCGTGGGACACAACGACGGACAGGGATGGGTATATTGTTGTTTTTTTATTTTTTGCAGGAGTTAGAGTGCGTTGCATGGATTAGCAGTAACAATAAAATGGTCAAACTGTGTTTATTGTTTTATTTCATTAGAATACTTTTTTCTGGCTTTTTTAACCCATTAAGAATTATAGGATTAGTAATGGATGGGTGTCTTATTGACACCTCTCCATTACGAAGCCGGCTTGATGTCACCTTACAATACAAAGGTGACATTAACCCCCTATTACCCCATATGCCACCAGTACAGGGCAGTGGGAAGAGAGAGGCTAAGTTCCAGAATTGGTGCATCTTAGATATGCGCCATTTCTGGGGCGGATGTGAGCTGGTGTTTGTAGCCGGGGGGGGGAGGCAATAACCATGGCCCCTTCCTAGGCTATTAATATCAGCCTGAAGCTGTCTGCATAGCCTTTTCTGGCTATTAATTATAGGGGGAACCCACGTCATTTTCATGAGGGGTCCCCCTATTTTAATAGCCAGTAAAAGCTAAATATACGGTTGCGAGCTGAGATTCATAGCCTGGGAAGATCCATGGGTATTAACCCCTTGCTACGCTATAAATATCGGCCCCCAGTCGCTGGCTTTCCCTCTCTGGTACAGAAAATTGCACCTGAGAGCACGACATTTTTTTTGTAAAATAATCGTTTATTAATTACATACATGTCCCCTAATTTGCACACACGCACAGTACTACTTGTATTTGTCACTATAGTGAAACAATAAAAGGTATTCGATGGCAACATCACGTAAATCTCCAATGTATATATCTCTGTTACCAGATAATGGATATAATTACGCCCAGTCGTTAAAGCAAACACTAAGAGAGGTGTGGAAACCACAGAAAAAACGACCAATACTGGGTATATCACATATAAAGATAATTTTTATTAGTACAAATACAACAAATTTAAAAGCATACTAGTTCCTGGACAACAATGAAACATAGTGAACTAATGGTGGCGGTCGCCGCAGCAAGTCGCCACTGTACAACAGGACGTGTAGACCTAAAAGACCCCAGGCTACCATATGGTAGAAACACTCATTAGTAGATACAAATACCCGTAAATAATGCAAGCTAGAAAGTTATATTGTGTGCCCGCGCTGTAAGTCAAAAGATCATGCAATAAAATGCTGTATCCAAAGTATTACCACAGTGGGTTTAATGTCCAGATGTACTATACAGCGCAGGACCACACCGTATTAACCAACCAATAAAGCAGCAAAAGAATCCGTGTAACAATGACTGCCTACCATAATATTATCTCTCTCCCATGGCCGAACACGACCATCAATCCTATCATACACTTATAACTGCCAAAAATGTAGCAAGGCGGCATGGCCATAAACACAGCTGTACGTTACCTGTAGCAGGGAGGTCAAAAAGTAGCCTAGGTCCGGTGCACACGTCCGCCCAATTTTCATGAGGGGTCCCCCTATTTTAATAGCCAGTAAAAGCTAAATATATGGTTGCGGGCTGAGATTCATAGCCTGGGAAGATCCATGGGTATTAACCCCTTGCTACGCTATAAATATCGGCCCCCAGTCGCTGGCTTTCCCTCTCTGGTACAGAAAATTGCACCTGAGAGCACGACATTTTTTTGTAAAATAATCGTTTATTAATTACATACATGTCCCCTAATTTGCACACACACACAGTACTAATTGTATTTGTCACTGACATCTATATATCTACCTATTCTATATTTACTGTATGTAATCCATCTCTTCTATCCTGTCGGTTCCTGCATCGATTTTACAGAAGCTGACAGATGAATTACCGCCTTTTATTCTATCTCTCTATGAAATATAAAGACATATATACTGTGTATATATATATATATATATATATATATATATATATATATATATATACAGTGGGGCAAAAAAGTATTTAGTCAGTCATCAATAGTGCAAGTTCCACCACTTAAAAAGATGAGAGGCGTCTGTAATTTACATCATAGGTAGACCTCAACTATGGGAGACAAACTGAGAAACAAAAATTCAGAAAATCACGTTGTCTGTTTTTTTAACATTTTATTAGCATATTATGGTGGAAAATAAGTATTTGGTCAGAAACAAAATATCATCTCAATACTTTGTAATATATCCTTTGTTGGCAATGACAGAGGTCAAACGTTTTCTGTAAGTCTTCACAAGGTTGCCACACACTGTTGTTGGTATGTTGGCCCATTCCTCCATGCAGATTTCCTCTAGAGCAGTGATGTTTTTGGCTTTTCGCTTGGCAACACGGACTTTCAACTCCCTCCAAAGGTTTTCTATAGGGTTGAGATCTGGAGACTGGCTAGGCCACTACAGGACCTTGAAATGCTTCTTACAAAGCCACTCCTTCGTTGCGCTGGCGGTGTGCTTTGGATCATTGTCATGTTGAAAGACCCAGCCACGTTTCATCTTCAATGCCCTTGCTGATGGAAGGAGGTTTGCACTCAAAATCTCACGATACATGGCCCCATTCATTCTTTCATGTACCCGGATCAGTCGTCCTGGCCCCTTTGCAGAGAAACAGCCCCAAAGCATGATGTTTCCACCACCATGCTTTACAGTAGGTATGGTGTTTGATGGATGCAACTCAGTATTCTTTTTCCTCCAAACACGACAAGTTGTGTTTCTACCAAACAGTTCCAGTTTGGTTTCATCAGACCATAGGACATTCTCCCAAAACTCCTCTGGATCATCCAAATGCTCTCTAGCAAACTTCAGACGGGCCCGGACATGTACTGGCTTAAGCAGTGGGACATGTCTGGCACTGCAGGATCTGAGTCCATGGTGGCGTAGTGTGTTACTTATGGTAGGCCTTGTTACATTGGTCCCAGCTCTCTGCAGTTCATTCACTAGGTCCCCCCGCGTGGTTCTGGGATTTTTGCTCACCGTTCTTGTGATCATTCTAACCCCACGGGGTGGGATTATGCGTGGAGCCCCAGATCGAAGGAGATTATCAGTGGTCTTGTATGTCTTCCATTTTCTAATTATTGCTCCCACTGTTGATTTCTTCACTCCAAGCTGGTTGGCTATTGCAGATTCAGTCTTCCCAGCCTGGTGCAGGGCTACAATTTTGTTTCTGGTGTCCTTTGACAGCTCTTTGGTCTTCACCATAGTGGAGTTTGGAGTCAGACTGTTTGAGGGTGTGCACAGGTGTCTTTTTATACTGATAACAAGTTTAAACAGGTGCCATTACTACAGGCAATGAGTGGAGAAAAGAGGAGACTCTTAAAGAAGAAGTTACAGGTCTGTGAGAGCCAGAAATCTTGATTGTTTGTTTCTGACCAAATACTTATTTTCCACCATAATATGCAAATAAATTGTTAAAAAAACAGACAATGTGATTTTCTGGATTTTTTTTTCTCAGCTTGTCTCCCATAGTTGAGGTCTACCTATGATGTAAATTACAGACGCCTCATCTTTTTAAGTGGTGGAACTTGCACTATTGCTGACTGACTAAATACTTTTTTGCCCCACTGTATATATATATATATATATATATATATATATGTTACTGACATATATATATATATATATATATATATATATATATATACACCATATGTTAGAAATACCTGGAAAGCTAATTATCACGTGTTTAAGATTGATTTCATTGATCCATTGAGCCCTGAGACACAATACCGTCCACAAGTTTATTTGAAAAACAAAACAACTTCATCTTTATGACACTTAAATCCAATTTTCATAATAATTTGAAAAATGGTGTATATACACTACCGTTCAAAAGTTTGGGGTCACCCAGACAATTTTGTGCTTTCCATGAAAACCCATACTATTATTAATCAAATGAGTTGCCAAATGAATGTAAAATCTAGTCCAGACATTGACAAGGTTCGAAAATTTTTTTTTTTATTTGAAATAATATTTGTATTTTGATGTAACCCCTTCTCATGTACAGCACCATGGAATTAATGGTGCTATATAAATAAATAATAATAATTTTCTCCTTCAAACTTTGTTTTTGTCAAAGAATGCTACCTTTGCAGCAATTACACCATTGCAGACCTTTGGCATTCTAGCAGTTAATTTGCTGAGGTAATCTGGAGAAATTTCACCCCATGCTTCCAGAAGCCCCTCCCACAAGTTGGTTTGGCTTGATGGCCACTTTTTGCATACCATACGGTCAAGCTGCTCCCACATCTCAATGGGGTTAAGATCTGGTGACTGCGCTGACCACTCCATTACAGATAGAATACAAGCTGCCTGCTTCTTCCCTAAATAGTTCTTGCATAATTTGGACGTGTGCTTTGGGTCATTGTCCTGTTGTAGGATGAAATTGGCTCCAATCAAGCGCTGTCCACAGGGTATGTAATGGCGCTGCAAAATTGAGTAATAGCCTTCCTTATCCAAAATCCCGTTTACATTGTACAAATCTCCCACTTTATCAGCACCAAAGCAACCCCAGACCATCGCATTACCTCCACCATGCTTGACAGATGGCGTCAGCAGGGGCGGACTGCATATGCCCCCCGGGCCGGTGCCTAAGCAGCTGCACAGGGCCGCTGGAGGACTAGCAGTGGTTGTAATACATAGCGCCACCTGTAGTGCGCGGTGGCGTCATCCCACCAGCAGCCTCGACATGTAGGCTGCAGGGGTATGCGATGAGCAGGCCCCTGTGTGGCGCTGCTACTCTGAGGAAGAGAGCCAGCAGCAATCAAGATGAAAGGTCAGCGACTCATCATACCTCCTGTGTGTGCACAGAGCTCCGGCTTCTCCTGCTCTTATCTGGTATCCCTTCCTGGCAGAGAAGGAGAGACGGGGAGGTGCCGGGACAGTGCAGAGCTGTGAGCAGGAGAAACTGAAGAGCTGCACATGGACATCAGCCGCCCCTGCACCACAGAGGAGATTATGTGATGTGTGTGTGATGCTGCATGTGTGATGTGTGTATGAGGTATCTGGTGTGTATGTGATGGCTGCGTATGTGTGATGGCTGCGTGTGTGTGTGATGGCTGCGTGTGTGTGTGTGATGGCTGCGTGTGTGTGTGATGGCTGCATGTCTGTGATGGCTGCTTGTGTGTGTGATGGCTTCATGTGTGTGATGGCTGCGTGTGTGTGTGATGGCTGCGTGTGTGTGATGGCTGCGTGTGTGTGATGGCTGCGTGTGTGTGATGGCTGCGTGTGTGTGATGGCTGCGTGTGTGTGATGGCTGCGTGTGTGTGTGATGGCTGCTTGTGTGTGTGATTGCTGCGTGTGTGTGATGGCTGCGTGTGTGATGCATTTGTGTCAGAGCTGCGTGTGTGAGCTGCGTGTGTGATGCTGTGTGTGTGATGCTGTGTGTGTGATGGCTGCGTGTGTGTGATGCATTTGTGTCATAGCTGCATGTGTTTATGAGCTGCATTTGTGATGCTGCGTGTGTATGTGTGATGCTGCGTGTGTGTGTGATGCTGCGTGTTTGTGTGATGCTGCGTGTGTGAGCTGTGTGAGCTGCGTGTGTGTGTGAGCTGTGTGTGCTGCGTGTGTGTGTGAGCTGTGTGTGTGAGCTGCGTGCATGTGTGTGAGCTGTGTGCGTGTGTATGAGCTGCGTGCCTGTGTGTGAGCTGCGTGCGTGTATGTCATTATACAGTGGGGTTGTGCGTGTGTGTCATTTTACAGTGGCACTGTGCGTGTGTGTGTCATACAGTAGGGCTGTGCGTATGTGTCATTATACAGTGGGGCTGAGCGTGTGCCTGTCATTATACAGTGGGGCTGTGCATATGTGTCATTATACAGTGGGGCTGTGCGTGTGCCTGTCATTATACAGTGTGGCTGTGTGTGTATTATACAGCGGGGCTGTGCGTGTGTGAATGTCATTAGACAGCGGGGCTGTGCGTGTGTGTCATTATGCAGCCAGGCTGTGCGTGTGTGTCATTATACAGCGGGGCTGTGCGTGTGTGTCATTATACAGTGGGGCTGTGCGTATGTGTCATTATACAGTGGGGCTGTGCGTGTGTGCCTGTCATTATACAGTGGGGCTGTGCGTGTGTGCCTGTCATTATACAGTGGGGCTGTGCATGTGTGTAATTATGCAGTGGGTCTGTGTGTGTGTGTCTGTCATTATACAGTGGGGCTGTGTGTGTGTACCTGTCATTATAGAGTGGGGCTGTGCGTGTGTACCTGTCATTATACAGTGGGGCTGTGCGTGTGTGTCTGTCATTATACAGTGGGGCTGTGCATGTGTGTAATTATGCAGTGGGGCTGTGCGTTTGTCATTATACAGTGGGGCTGTGCGTGTGTGTCTGTCATTATACAGTGGGGCTGTGCATGGGTGTAATTATGCAGTGGGGCTGTGCGTGTGTGCCTGTCATTATACAGTGGGGCTGTGCGTGTGTGTAATTATACAGTGGGTCTGTGTGTGTGTGCCTGTCATTATACAGTGGAGCTGTGCGTGTGTGCTTGTCATTATACAGTGGGGCTGTGCGTGTGTGCCTGTCATTATACAGTGGGGCTGTGCGTGTGTACCTGTCATTATACAGTGGGGCTGTGCGTGTGTGCCTGTCATTATACAGTGGGGCTGTGCGTGTGTGTCTGTCATTATACAGTGGGGCTGTGCATGTGTGTAATTATGCAGTGGGGCTGTGCGTTTGTCTGTCATTATACAGTGGGGCTGTGCGTGTGTGTCTGTCATTATACAGTGGGGCTGTGCATGGGTGTAATTATGCAGTGGGGCTGTGCGTGTGTGCCTGTCATTATACAGTGGGGCTGTGCGTGTGTGTAATTATACAGTGGGTCTGTGTGTGTGTGCCTGTCATTATACAGTGGGGCTGTGCGTGTGTGCCTGTCATTATACAGTGGGGCTGTGCGTGTGTGCCTGTCATTATACAGTGGGGCTGTGCGTGTGTACCTGTCATTATACAGTGGGGCTGTGCGTGTGTGCCTGTCATTATACAGTGGGGCTGTGCGTGTGTGTCTGTCATTATACAGTGGGGCTGTGCATGTGTGTAATTATGCAGTGGGGCTGTGCGTGTGTCTGTCATACAGTGGGGCTGTGCGTGTGTGTGTCATTGGTGCATTCACTCTGTGTCATTCTATGTGACTGCAGACTTGTGCATCTCACATTGCTCGCAGAGCTGTGGTTATTTGGCAGGTGTCTGGCTGCAAGTTTGTGATTTGCATACTTGCGGTCACATGCCGACTAGACTTGCATGGTGAATGCAACTGTATTGAACAAGGCCCAAAACAGTCTAGTCAAAATGTGGCTGGGAATATATATATATTGCATGCTTGTGGTCACAAAACCACCTGTTGCCGGCACCAGAGAATCTTCACAGCGCACAGTGCGCACGATATGAGGATTCACACATAGTGACTGTAGACATGTAGCATAAGATCCGACAACCCCTTTAAGGATGGGCCGCTACTCATGGGCCACTGCTGTGTGCTTGCCCCCCAGGCCAAAATTTGCCAGTCAGCCCCTGGGCGTCAGGCACTCTTCCAGCATCTTTGTTGTGTGATCCAAATACCTCAAACTTGGATTTGTCTGTCCATTTTTTTTTCCAATCTTCCTTTGTCGAATGTCTGTTTTCTTTTGCCCATATTAATTTTTTCCTTTTATTAGCCAGTCTCAGATATGGATTTTTCTTTGCTACTCTGCCCTGAAGGCCAGCATCTCGGAGTCGCCTCTTCACTGTAGACATTGACATTGCCATTTTGCGTGTACTATTTAATGAAGCTGCCAGTTGAGAACCTGTGAGGTGTCGATTTCTCAAACTACAGACTCTAATGTACTTGTCTTGTTCCTCAGTTGTGCAGCGGGGCCTCGCACTTCTCTTTCTACTCTGGTTAGAGCCTGTTTGTGCTCTCCTCTGAAGGAAGTAGTACATACTGTTGTAGAAAATCTTCAGTTTCTTGGCAATTTCTCGCATGGAATAGCCATCATTTCTAAGAACAAGAATAGACTGTCAAGTTTCACATGAAAGTTCTTTTTTCTGACCATTTTGAGAGTTTAATGGAACCAACAAATGTAATGTTCCAGATTCTCAACTAGCTCAAAGGAAGGTCAGGTTTATAGGCTCTCTAATCAGCCAAACTGTGTTCAGCTGTGCTAACATACTTGCACAAGGGTTTTCAAGGGTATTCTAACCATCCATTAGCCTTCTTACACAGTTAGCAAACACAAAGTACCATAAGAACACTGGAGTGATGGTTGTTGGAAATGGGCCTCTGGAAAAAACTGCTGTGCTTTCCTTTCAAATATAAGAAAATTTCTAAGTAACCCTAAACTTTTGAACGGTAGTGTATGTGTATATATATATATATATATATATATATATATATATATATATATATATATATATATATATATATATATATATTCTATGTGTATATATCTATTCAATCTATTCTAACCGGTCAGTGTGATTTTACTGTATGCGCACAGAAATTGCCGACTTTTCGATCTATCTATTATATAGAGTATGTGTGTGTTTTGAAGAATATTTAATTTTAAAGCGATGTGTAAATGACAGAGAACAGCTGTATGTAAAAGCTCATGTTAAAATCGCATTGCACACGGATTGCATACGGATGTCATGTGGATATTGCATTTAAATATTGCATTGTGCTCGCATGACACTCGCATGGCACTCGCATAGAACTCGTCCATTTTTTTGGTCTGGAAGTCGCACCTTTTTTTCTCACACCTGGGTATGAGCCCTTAGAGAGGCAAAGCTAGTGCCACCCCAGCGCTGCCTATGCAGAACACAGCAGTTGAGACGAGTTTGTTTCAGCTGTGATGCTCAGCATAGGCAGCGTCCAAAATGACATTTTCAGGAACATGAAGTAAGCTTTGTATTCTCAGTCACTGCAGCAGCCAATGACAAATTCATCTTGACATACTCATTGCATAGGCAGAGACCATGATGCCAAGTATTAAATACTATCTTCATTCATTTCTAAAAGGTGCTTTTAAATTTATAAACTATTTCTAGCTCCAGTTATAGCTAAAGTTAAGGATAGAGCTAGTTAAATAAAATAATTCATAACAATTGTAGCAAAACATAAACAAAATGTAAATATTATTATTAGTAAAATTATTTTTTAAATTTATATATATATATATGTCTCACTGACAAATTTATATACATATATATGTGTCTCACTGACATATATATATATATATATATATATATACATACATATATATATATATATATATATATATATTGTAGCATGGCTAAAGGGTGTGTAGTCGATGGGAGGTATGTGCCACATAAGTGCCTTGTTGCTGTAATGTAGCCCGGAATATTGCGTTGTTTTATATAACCATATGTTTGTGTTTCAGGACCTGTGGTGATGTCAGACCACATGGCTAATCATGTGATAGATTACTGGGTGTGGTTAGTCCTATATAAGACTGGCTAATCCTTTACACAGCAGATATGTGTGGAGGTGAAACCCTCCTGAGTGTATTCGGCTTCAGGACTGAGCCGGATGAACTGGACACTTGTTTTCCTTTGCCTGAACCAAAGGCTATTTTGCTTTCTGTTGTTTTGCCACATGGTTTATGAAGCAATAAACCCAGTGAACTTTAAAGGAACACGTCTCCTGAGTGTCAGCCGTCGCAGCTGAGTGAGTGAAATCGCTACAATTGGTGGAGAATGCGGGCAGCGTTCCCAGCGGAGACGTGAGTTTATTTTTGAATGTCCTGGGTCAAGGCTGTTGCAAGCCAGCAAGCATTGCCGGAGAAAATGGAGGACCTGCTGAAACACTTGGTCCAGCAGGAGCAAAGGCAGCAAGAGACCAACAGGCTGTTGATGCAGCAGATACAACAGAGCCAGCAGGAGCAACGGCAGAGTCAGCAGGAGCAACGGCAGCAGTTACAACAGAGCCAGCAGGAGCATCAGCAGCAGATGCAGCTTCTGGCAACCGCCATCCAGGGCAAGGCGAGCGCCCCAACCCCAGGTTTGGCTGATGACACCCACGTCCGGAAAACGGTAAGACGTGCATTGCAGAAAATGACTCCCGGGGATGATGTTGAGGCCTTCCTGACGGTGTTTGAGAGGGTCGCTGAGAGGGAAAAACTTCCGCCAGAGCAGTGGGCAGAGGTACTTGCGCCATACCTGACGGGAGAACCCCAGAAGGCGTACTATGATTTGACCTTGCAGGATGCCAAAGAGTATCACAAATTGAAAGCCGAGATTCTCGCACGTCTGGGGGTGACACTGACTGTCAGGGCACAGCGAGTTCACTCCTGGGGCTATCACCGGGACAAACCACCTCGTTCCCAAATGTTTGATCTGTTGCACCTGGTCCAGAAATGGCTGCAGCCAGAGACCTCTGCGCCTGCACAGATGGTAGAACGGGTGATGATGGATCGGTTTGTCCATTCCCTCCCGAGGCCTATACAGTCTTGGGTTGCCCAGGGTGATCCCCAGAATGCCGACGAGCTGATCGGACTGGTTGAGAGATACCAAGGGTTGGAAGGCTCCTTCGGGAGGCAGCCCATGCCGTACTGGGGGTCCCAGAGGGCAGCTGAGTCCCAAAAAGGGGTGATGCGTCCAAGGTCACAAAGGGCGGGGGAGGTGGTGCCCAAGGTCCCCACGGGTGATGTTATTTGTTGGAGGTGCCACAAGCCAGGACATATAGCTGCCCGTTGTTCCCAAGCCACTGAGCAGATGGACTGCAGCATGGGACGCCGTTGTTCATACTATGCGTATCCAGTCTGTAGTGTGAACTCTCCATCCAACGAGGGACCTCAAGCGTGTCCCGTAAAGGTGAACGGTCGAGCAGTAACGGCACTGTTAGACTCGGGGAGCCTAGTGACCCTGGTGAGGGCCACTTTTCCTCTTCATCTGCTCCCAGGAAAGAAGGTCGGAGTGCGGTGCATACATGGTGATGCAAAGGACTACCCTATGGCCAGGGTGGACATTGAAACGGCATGTGGCACTGAATCCCACATAGTCGGCGTAGTTCAGGACTTGTTGCACCCTATAATTATTGGCCGGGATTTCTGTTTGTTTTGGGATTTGTGGGGAAAGGGTTCTGAGCTCCCTGGCAGGGAACCAGTGAACCCTGGAACGGTATCGCCACACCCAGAGGCAGACAGCTTTCCTTTTTGTGTTCTGGTTGGGGATGAGGAGGAAGTATCCCCTACATCTGACATTCTGGAGTTAGAGGTTACCGGTGAAAATTTTGGGACTGCCCAACATAGGGACCCCACTCTGAGGGAAGCCTTTAATAATGTCACAGTTATTGACGGGGTGGTACAGGAGCCGGGGGCAGACAAAAGATTTCCCCATTTTCTGTTGAGGGGGGAATTGTTGTACCGGGTCACGAAAATAAGGGAGGAGTTGGTAGAGCAGTTGATAGTGCCGGGTCCGTATAGACGGAAAGTGTTGGACATGGCCCATTCACACATCTTGGGTGGACACCTGGGGGTGGAAAAAACGCAGGAACGGGTTGTGCAGAGGTTCTATTGGCCTGGGTGTCACCGGGAAATAGTGAACTATTGCAGGTCCTGCCCTACATGTCAGCTAACTGCTCCTACTCCTCATTTCCGGAACCCCCTTGTGCCACTGCCCATTATTGAGGTACCGTTCGAGAGAATTGCCATGGACTTGGTCGGTCCCTTAGTTAAATCAGCTCGGGGCCATCAGTATATATTAGTCATCCTGGACTATGCCACACGCTATCCTGAGGCAATTCCCTTGAGGAATTCTTCCTCAAAGAGCATAGCCCGCGAGTTGGTCCATGTCTTTTCCAGGACAGGTCTGCCAAAGGAGATCCTGACTGACCAGGGTACACCTTTCATGAGCAAGGTGATGAGGGAGTTATGCAAAGCCCTGAAGATCTCCCAGTTGAGGACCTCGGTGTACCATCCCCAGTCAGATGGTCTTGTTGAGAGGTTTAACAAGACTCTAAAGAGCATGCTGAGAAAAGCTATAGAGAAAGACGGTAGAGACTGGGATTGTCTCTTACCCTATCTGATGTTTTCCATTCGTGAAGTTCCACAGGCCTCCACAGGGTTCTCACCGTTTGAGCTTCTATATGGCCGACATCCACGAGGACTCCTGGATATAGCCAAGGAAACCTGGGAAGCCGAAGTCACGCCCCACAGAAGCGTCATTGAGCATGTGGCCCTGATGCAGCAGAGGATTGCAAAGGTGATGCCTATCGTGAAAGAACACCTTCTCCAAGCACAAGAAGCTCAAGCCAGGGTCTACAACCGGTCTGCAAGAGTGAGGCAGTTCAATTCGGGAGACCGAGTTCTGGTGTTAGTTCCAACGGTGGAAAGCAAGTTCTTGGCCAAATGGCAAGGGCCATATGAGGTTGTCGAGAAACTTGGTGAGGTAAATTATAAAATTCACCAACCAGGAAGACGGAAACCATTCCAAGTTTACCATGTCAACCTCATCAAGCCATGGCAAGATAGAGAGCCGACAGTTACTCCGTCATTGTTAAGCAACCCAGAAGGTGAGGTTGGAGCGGTTACTATAGCAGAGACGCTATCGAAAACCCAGAAACAGCAGTGCCGGGAGTTACTCCAGAAAAACAGGGACCTGTTTTCAGAATTGCCAGGATACACGAAGGTCATAGAGCACGAGGTCCTAACAGAGCCCCATGTGCGGGTGAATGTGAAACCTTATCGTATTCCTGAGGCTCGTCGAGAAGTTATCTCCAAGGAAGTGGAGCGTATGTTGAGGCTTGGAGTCATTGAGGAATCCAAGAGCGGTTGGTCAAGCCCAATTGTCCTGGTCCCAAAACCTGATGGAGAGTGGAGGTTTTGCAACGACTATCGGAAGTTGAATGAGGTCTCCAAGTTCGACGCTTATCCCATGCCCCGTATTGATGAGCTCATCGAAAGGCTTGGGCACGCCAGATATATATCCACCTTGGATCTGACAAAGGGGTATTGGCAGATCCCCATGGCGCAGGAAGCCAAGGAGAAGACAGCCTTTTCGACACCTGATGGGTGCTTCCAGTATGCCCGGATGCCGTTTGGCCTACAGGGAGCTCCGGCGACCTTCCAGAGGGCTATGGATAGAGTTCTTGCACCCCATAAGGCCTACGCTGCTGCGTACCTAGATGATATCGTCATCTTTAGCCCGGACTGGGAGAGTCATCTGGAGAAAGTCCAAGCGGTGTTGGATGCTATAAGAGAGGCCGGATTTACTATAAACCCAAAGAAGTGTGCCTTGGGTAAAGAAGAAGCTAAGTACCTTGGATACATAGTGGGTCACGGAGAAATAAAACCCCAAATCAGTAAAGTGGAGGCAATTCAAACGTGGCCAAAACCAGTTTCCAAGAAGCAAGTTAAAGCCTTCCTGGGAATCGTGGGATATTACAGGAGGTTCATCCCAAACTTCGCCACGATGGCTGCGCCTCTGACTGACCTGCTAAAAGGGACAAAACCAGTAATGGTTAAGTGGTCCGAAGAAACAGAGTCAGCCTTCCAAGAAATGAAAAACGCTTTGTGTAAGCAACCCGTTCTGATGGCCCCAAACTTCAAGAAAGAGTTTATTCTTCAGACAGATGCCTCAGATGTTGGGGTGGGAGCAGTCCTTTCCCAAGAACTACATGGGGAGGAGCATCCTGTTCTCTATCTGAGTAGGAAGCTGTCCTCATCTGAAAAGAACTACTCAGTCGTTGAGAAGGAGTGCTTGGCCATAAAATGGGCAGTGGACACATTACGGTACTATCTGCTGGGACGTAAATTTAGACTGATATCCGACCATGCCCCACTTAGGTGGATGAGGGAAACGAAGGGTAGAAATGCTAGGGTCACCCGTTGGTTCTTATCCCTGCAGGACTTCAGTTTCCATGTGGAACATCGGGCCGGAAAGCTGCACGGTAATGCGGATGCCCTATCAAGAATCCCTTGTTTAGTGGGAGAAAGTGCCAAGCCCCACGGCTTTAGGCAGAGGGGGGAGGTATGTAGCATGGCTAAAGGGTGTGTAGTCGATGGGAGGTATGTGCCACATAAGTGCCTTGTTGCTGTAATGTAGCCCGGAATATTGCGTTGTTTTATATAACCATATGTTTGTGTTTCAGGACCTGTGGTGATGTCAGACCACATGGCTAATCATGTGATAGATTACTGGGTGTGGTTAGTCCTATATAAGACTGGCTAATCCTTTACACAGCAGATATGTGTGGAGGTGAAACCCTCCTGAGTGTATTCGGCTTCAGGACTGAGCCGGATGAACTGGACACTTGTTTTCCTTTGCCTGAACCAAAGGCTATTTTGCTTTCTGTTGTTTTGCCACATGGTTTATGAAGCAATAAACCCAGTGAACTTTAAAGGAACACGTCTCCTGAGTGTCAGCCGTCGCAGCTGAGTGAGTGAAATCGCTACAATATATATATATATATATATATATATATATATACATATACCCCTATACTATGTGTAGACATTTATCTTAGCTATTCTATTCTAACCTGTCAGTGTGATTTTACTGTACATCGCACTGAATTGCCGGCTTTTCTCTCTAACACCGCTGCGTATTTCTCGCAAGTCACACTGTTGGTCCGTGTGTAATCCGTATTTTTCTCGCCCCCAATACGCTGACAAACGCAGCATGCTGCGATTTTCTACGGCCGTACAAGACCGTATAATAAGGATGCGTAAAATACGGCAGATAGGAGCTGGGCCATAGAGAATCATTGTACCGTGTGCAATCCGTATTTTCTGCGCCTCTCATACCTCCGTAAAACTCGCTAGTGTGACGCCGGCCTTAGAGTTTGAGAAATTCCCCAATAATTTTAAGTTTTTACCTCTCTTTATCAGCATTGTAGCTGTATGAGGTCTTGTATGGAAGTGAAATTTTCATGAGGTGCTGTTTGATTGTTCTTATAAATCACTGTGTAATTTGCATTATTTCATTTCAAAAAAAGAAAAAAACATTACACCGTTTACTTATTTTGTTATTCTGTTTATAGTCCATACTAATCTGTAAAATTAATTATTCAGGTTATTATAGTTATGTAGTTAGCTAGTGTATGTGTAGAATTTTTTTTGTTCTTATGCACTTTATTTACAACAAAAATTTTTTTTTTACTAAATAATTATATTTTTTTCATATTGGGGAGGACTGATAAGGATTTTATTCTTGGATTTTTTTTTTTATGTTTATATTAATTACATATTATGGTTCACCCGTCCCCTCACCCAAAAACTAGCAAAATGTCTTAAACAAACCCTGGGGTTAGGGTTAATTTGATTCATTTGGTATTTGAAGTCAGCTTGTGATTTTTGCTTAAATTGATCATTTTAGTTTATTGCTGCCCCACTGCTCCCGGTAGCTCTGTTTCCAATCATTGGTAGAAGAGGAGGAAGTAGGGCAGAGCTGAACTCCAATGTGAGTAGGCTCTGTGTAGGGAGAGTGGTGAGGACAAACTGTTCATCGGGTACGCGGTAGACAACAATCAGGAGGTGAGGTGCGCCGGAGTTTTGGTTTCTTCTCTAGGTCACACGGACACTGCACAGCTTGGAAGTTTCAGAAGTGCTGGGAGAACAGCAAATATCTAACAAAGCATAAGTGGAAAAAATAAAACGTAACTTTTATTATGACTAAAGTCATAATGACTAAAGCCTGTAAGGGCAGGAGCTTTCGGGATAGTCTATCGATAGCCCCATAGGGACTGACATAGGGACTGTCGTCTCCATTATTTTTCCGGATTTTCTTCTGACCAGAAATTATCCAGCGCTCCTGGGCCCTCATCTTGGAACCGGTGAGATTGTTCCTTTTTTACATTATTTATAGCCATCAGTGGCACTGTCTATATGCAACTATTGATGGGTTTTTATTGTTCGTTCATATAACTAGCCTGACGTTGTGTGCTGTTTGATGTTATTTTACTCCAGCCCTATATGTCAAATTCTAGTTTTCTTGATATCTCCAATATGTTGTGGAGGATATCATTCTGTCCTTTCTGGGGATAATCAGTCTCTGTGGTCACCATACCAATTGTTTGAGACTTTGCCCCAGTATTTTTATTCACTTGGGTGTTTGGTTTAAGTTTTTTTGTGTGTGACTTTAGTCATAATAAAAGTTACGTTTTATTTTTTCCACTTATGCTTTGTTAGATATATGATTTACAGTGGTATTGTCTATGTGACTTGCAGTCAATATATAGACTTTGCTTTGTCTCTAGAACAGCAAATATGTAGTTAATACATCTCTATAAAATATTGTACTTGTGATAGCATATGGAGCCATTCACATGTCTGTGATTTTTCACGCATTGTACAGTTCGTGGAAATTCAAGGAGAGATGTGTCCAATTTTGATTCAAGGGTGGTATTTAGCAATCCAAGTCTATGGGTCCGACAAAAGAAATCGGACTTGCACTCCTATGGAGCCCCACCCACAAAATAAGAAAATCTAGATTGTAAATGAAAATTATACTTAACCCCTTAACGGCGCTGTGGAAAAAGTAAATAGTGCCCCCCAGAGTCGGATTTTCTCCGGGGTCTCGGCTGCCGGGGTAGCCGAGACCCCAGAGAACATGATTCGGGTTTTTTTTTACCGACCCCCGCATTTGCGATCGCCAGTAATTAACCGTTTACCGGCAATCACAAAAAAAAACAAAAAACGCGATCTCTTTTTAATTTCTCTGTCCTCCGATGTGATCGCACATCAGAGGACAGAGAAAAGGGGTCCCAGATAGCCCCCCAATACTCACCTATCTCCCCCGGTGCTCCTCGTCGCTCCCGGTGGGCGCCGCCATCTTCAAAATGGTGGGCGCATTCGCAGTGCGCCCGCCGGCCGGCACCGGGAGAACCTTTGGGGTCTCGGCTGCCGGGGGTAGCCGAGACCCCAAAGAACATGATAGGGGTCGGTTTTACCGACCCCTGTTTTGCGATCACCGGTAATTAACTGTTTACCAGCGACCGCAAAAAAAAAAAAAAAAAATCAAAGTGTAATTCTCTGTCCTCTGATGTGATCGCACATCAGAGGACAGAGAAATAGGGGGATTCGGGGACCCTATTATACTTACCGGTGTCCCTGGATCCTCCTGCTGCTCCTCCTGGCTGCCGGGGAAAAGAAAATCTGCCATCTGCCGGCCGACAGGAGAAGAGCAGTTGGGGCTAAAATTAGGGTTAGGGCTAGAGTTAGGGCTAGGGTTAGAGCTAGGGTTAGGGCTAGGGTTAGAGTTAAGGGCTAGGGTTAGGGCTAGGGTTAGGGCTAGAGTTAGGGTTAGGGTTGGGGCTAAATTTAGGGTTAGGGTTGGGGCTAAATTCAGGGTTAGGGTTCTTTCACACTTACGTCAGTACGGGGCCGTCGCAATGCGTCGGCCCGACATACCGACGCACGTTGTGAAAATTGTGCACAACGTGGGCAGCGGATGTAGTTTTTCAACGCCTCCGCTGCGCAATCTATGTCCTGGGGAGGAGGGGGCGGAGTTACGGCCACGCATGCGCGGTCAGAAATGGCGGATGCGACGTACAAAAAAACGTTACATTGAACGTTTTTTGTGCCGACGGTCCGCCAAAACACAACTGATCCAGTGCACGACGGACGCGACGTGTGGCCATCCGTCATGATCCGTCGGCAATACAAGTCTATGGGCAAAAAAACGCATCCTGCGGGCACATTTGGAGGATCCGTTTTTTGTCCAAAACGACGGATTGCGACGGATGCCAAACGACGAAAGTGTGAAAGTAGCCTTAGGGCTAGGGTTGGGGCTAAAGTTAGGGCTAGGGTTGGGGCCAAAGTTAGAGTTAGATTTGGGGTTAGGGTTTGGATTAGAGTTGGTATTAGGGTTAGGGTTGACATTAGGGTTACGCTTGGGATTAGGGTTAGGTTTGGGCTTAGGGTTAAGGATAGGGTTGTGATAAGGGGTGTATTGGGATTAGGGTTAGGTTTGAGGTTAGGGTTGAGATTAGGATTAGGGGTGTGTTGGATTTAGGGTTTTGATTAGGGTTATGGTTAGGGTTGACATTAGGGTTGTTTTGGGGTAAGGGTTGTGATTATCGTTAGGGTTAGTGATTAGGATTATGGATCGGGTTGGGATTAGGGTTAGGGGTGTGTTGGGGTTAGGGTTGGAGCAGAATTGGGGGGTTTCCACTGTTTAGTTACATCAGGGGGTCGCCAAACACGACAGCCAATTTTGCGCTCAAAAAGTCAAATGGTGCTCCCTCCCTTCTGAGCTCTGCCGTGCGCCCAAACAGTGGGTTACCCCCACATATGGGGCATCAGCGTACTCGGGATAAATTGGACAACAACTTTTGGGGTCCAATTTCTCCTGCTACCCTTGTGAAAATAAAAACTTGGGGGCTACAAAATCTTTTTTGTGGAAAAAAAAATATTTTTTTATTTTCACGACTCTGCATTCTAAACTTCTGTGAAGCACTTGGACATTCAAAGTTCTCACCACACATCTAGATAAGTTCCATGGGGGGTCTAGTTTCCAAAATGGGGTCACTTGTGGGGGGTTACTGTTATGACCTGGTGGTTAGGAGCACCCGGCACAACCTGATAGTTAAACTCACACAGGACAAGCTCTGGGATGTGGGAGCTCTGCTGACCGCAGCCCCTAATCCTATCACAACAACTAGAAATAGCCGTGGAGCGTTCCTGACTTTCCCTAGACGCCTCTTCACAGCCTAAGAGCTAGCTAGCCCTAGAGATAGAAAATAAAGCCTACCTTGCCTCAGAGAAATTCCCCAAAGGAAAAGTCAGCCCCCCACATATAATGACTGTGAGTAAAGATGAAAGTCACAAACGCAGAAATGAAACAGGTTTCAGCAAAGGGAGGCCAGACTTACTAAACAGACAGAGGATAGGAAAGGTATCTTTGCGGTCAGCACAAAAAAAACAAAAGACCACGCAGAGTGTGGAAAAAGACCTCCACACCGACTAACGGTGCGGAGATGCCACTCTGCATCCCAGAGCTTCCAGCTAGCAAGACAAAATCATGATAAGCAGCTGGACAAGGAAACAATGAATAAATAAAAACTATCAGGAACTTAGCTTCTGCTGGAGAAGACAGGTCACCAGAAAGATCCAAGAGCGAACTGAACCAATGCAGGAACATTGACAGCTGGCATGGAGTAACGATCTGAGTGGAGTTAGAGCAGCCAACCAAAGGATAAACCACGTCACCTGTGTAAGGAACCTCAGAAGCAGCAGCTTCACTCACAGCCACTAGAGGGAGTCCATGGACAGAACTCGCCGAAGTACCATTCACGACCACAGGAGGGAGTTCGACAACAGAATTCACAACAGTACCCCCCCCCTTGAGGAGGGGTCACCGAACCCTCACCAGAGCCCACAGGCCGATCAGGATGAGCCAAATGAAAGGCTTCGTGCCTTTCATTTGGCTCATCCTGATCGGCCTGTGGGCTAGATCAGCAGCATGAACATCAGAGGCAAAAACCCAGGAATTATCTTCCGGACCATAACCCTTCCACTTGACCAGGTACTGGAGTTTCCGTCTCGAAACACGAGAATCCAAAATCTTCTCCACCACATACTCCAACTCCCCCTCGACCAACACCGGGGCAGGAGGATCAACGGAGGGAACCATAGGCGCCACGTATCTCCGCAACAACGACCTATGGAACACATTATGGATGGCAAAAGAAGCTGGAAGGTCCAAACGAAATGACACAGGATTAAGAACTTCAGAAATCTTATATGGCCCAATGAAACGAGGCTTAAACTTAGGAGAGGAAACCTTCATAGGAACATGACGAGACGACAACCAAACCAAATCCCCAACACGAAGTCGGGGACCAACACAGCGCCGGCGGTTAGTGAAACGTTGAGCCTTCTCCTGGGACAATGTCAAATTGTCCACCACATGAGTCCAAATCTGCTGCAACCTGTCCACCACCGTATCCACAACAGGACAGTCCGAAGGCTCAACCTGCCCTGAAGAGAAACGAGGATGGAAACCAGAATTACAGAAAAAAGGAGAAACTAAAGTAGCCGAGCTGGCCCGATTATTAAGGGCGAACTCAGCCAAAGGCAAGAAGGACACCCAATCATCCTGATCAGCAGAAACAAAGCATCTCAGATATGTTTCCAAAGTCTGATTAGTTCATTCGGTTTGGCCATTAGTCTGAGGATGGAAAGCCGAAGAAAAAGACAAATCAATGCCCATCTTAGCACAAAAGGACCGCCAAAACCTCGAAACAAACTGGGAACCTCTGTCCGAGACGATGTTCTCTGGAATGCCATGCAAACGAACCACAAGCTGGAAAAACAATGGCACCAAATCAGAGGAGGAAGGCAATTTAGACAAGGGTACCAAATGGACCATCTTAGAGAAGCGATCACAAACCACCCAAATGACTGACATCCTTTGAGAAATAGGGAGATCAGAAATAAAATCCATGGAAATATGCGTCCAGGGCCTCTTCGGGACTGGCAAGGGCAAAAGCAACCCACTGGCACGAGAACAGCAGGGCTTAGCCCGAGCACAAGTCCCACAGGACTGCACAAAAGAACGCACATCCCGTGACAAAGCCACCAAAAGGATCTAGCCACCAAATCTCTGGTACCAAAGATTCCAGGATGACCAGCCAACACCGAACAATGAACCTCAGAGATAACTTTACTAGTCCATCTATCAAGGACAAACAGTCTCTCTGCTGGACAACGGTCAGGTCTATCAGCCTGAAACTTCTGCGGCACGCGCCGCAAATCAGGGGTGATGGCAGACAAAATTACCCCCTCTTTAAGAATACCCGCCGGCTCCGGAACACCCGGAGAGTCAGGCACAAAACTCCTTGACAGGGCATCAGCCTTCACATTCTTAGATCCCGGAAGGTATGAAACCACAAAATCAAAACGGGAGAAAAAGAGCGACCATTGAGCCTGTCTAGGATTCAACCGTTTGGCAGACTCGAGATAAGTCAAATTCTTGTGATCCATCAAGACCACCACGCGATGTTTAGCTCCTTCTAGCCAATGTCGCCACTCCTCGAATGCCCACTTCATGGCCAACAACTCTCGATTGCCAACATCATAATTGCGCTCAGCAGGCGAGAATTTTCTAGAAAAGAAGGCACATTGTTTCATCACCGAGCCATCAGAACTTCTTTGCGACAAAACAGCCCCTGCTCCAATCTCAGAAGCATCAACCTCGACCTGAAACGGGAGCGAAACATCTGGCTGGCACAACACAGGGGCAGAAGAAAAACGACGCTTCAACTCCTGAAAAGCCTCTACAGCCACAGAGGACCAATTGACCACATCAGCACCTTTCTTGGTCAAATCAGTCAATGGTTTAGCAATACTAGAAAAATTAGCGATGAAGCGACGGTAAAAATTAGCAAAGCCCAGGAACTTCTGCAGGCTCTTCACAGATGTCGGCTGAGTCCAATCATAAATGGCCTGAACTTTAACAGGGTCCATCTCGATAGTAGAAGGGGAAAAAATGAAACCCAAAAATGAAACCTTCTGAACTCCAAAGAGACACTTTGACCCCTTCACAAACAGGGAATTCGCACGAAGGACCTGGAACACCATTCTGACCTGCTTCACATGAGACTCCCAATCATCCAAAAAGACCAAAATGTCATCCAAATATACAATCATGAATCTATCCAGGTACTCTCGAAAGATGTCATGCATAAAGGACTGAAACACAGATGGAGCATTAGAAAGCCCGAATGGCATATCCAGGTACTCAAAATGGCCCTCGGGCGTATTAAATGCTGTTTTCCATTCATCGCCCTGTTTAATTCGCACAAGATTATACGCCCCTCGAAGATCTATCTTGGTGAACCAACTAGCCCCCTTAATCCGAGCAAACAAATCAGACAGCAGCGGCAAAGGATACTGAAATTTGACTGTGATCTTATTAAGAAGGCGGTAATCAATACAAGGTCTCAAAGAGCCATCCTTCTTGGCCACAAAAAAGAACCCTGCTCCTAATGGTGACAACGACGGGCGAATATGACCCTTCTCCAAGGATTCCTTTATATAACTCCGCATAGCGGCGTGCTCTGGCACAGATAAATTAAACAGACGGCCCTTAGGAAACTTACTACCAGGAATCAAATTAATAGCACAATCGCAATCCCTATGAGGAGGTAGGGCACCGGATTTGGGCTCTTCAAATACATCCCGGTAATCTGATAAAAACTCAGGGACTTCAGAAGAAGTGGAAGGTGAAATTGACAACAATGGAACATCACCATGTACCCCCTGACAACCCCAGCCGGACACAGACATAGATTTCCAATCTAACACTGGATTATGGACCTGTAGCCATGGCAACCCGAAAACGACCACATCATGCAGATTATGCAACACCAAAAAGCGAATATCCTCCTGATGTGCAGGAGCCATGCACATGGTCAATTGAGTCCAGTACTGAGGCTTATTCTTGGCCAAAGGCGTAGCATCAATTCCTCTGAATGGAATAGGACACTGCAAGGGCTCCAAGAAAAAACCACAGCGCCTGGCAAACTCCAAGTCCATCAAATTCAGGGCAGGGCCTGAATCCACAAATGCCATAACAGAATAGGATGACAGAGAGCAAATCAGAGTAACGGACAAAATAAATTTAGACTGTACAGTACCAATGGTGGCAGACTTGGCAAACCGCTTAGTGCGCTTAGGACAATCGGAGATAGCATGAGTGGATTCACCACAGTAAAAACACATCTCATTCCGACGTCTGTGTTCTTGCCGTTCAGCTCTGGTCAAAGTCCTATCACACTGCATAGGCTCAGGCCTATGCTCAGAGAATACCGCCAGATGGTGCACAGCTTTGCGCTCACGCAAGCGCCGATCGATCTGAATGGCCAAGGACATAGACTCATTCAGACCAGCAGGCGTGGGAAATCCCACCATGACATCCTTAAGGGCTTCAGAAAGACCCTTTCTGAAAATTGCCGCCAGGGCACACTCATTCCACTGAGTAAGCACAGATGATTTTCTAAACTTCTGACAGTACACCTCTGTTTCATCCTGACCCTGACACAAAGCCAGCAAGATTTTCTCTGCCTGATCCATTGAATTTGGTTCATCATAAAGCAATCCAAGTGCCATAAAAAACGCATCAACACCACGCAATGCAGGATCTCCTGGCGCAAGGGAAAATGCCCAGTCTTGAGGGTCACCACGCAACAAAGAAATAATGATTTTTACTTGTTGAACGGGGTCACCAGAGGAGCGGGGTTTCAAAGCTAGAAACAGTTTACAATTATTTTTGAAATTCAGGAATTTAGATCTATCCCCAGAAAATAAATCAGGAATAGGAATTCTAGGCTCTAACAAAGGATTCTGAACCACAAAATCTTGAATGTTTTGTACCCTTGCAGTGAGATGATCCACACAAGAGGACAGACCTTGAATGTCCATCTCTACACCTGTGTCCTGAACCACCCAAAGGTTTAGGGGAAAAGAAAGACAAAACACAGTGCAAAGAAAAAAAATGGTCTCAGAGCTTCTCTTATCCCTCTATTGAGATGCATTAATACTTTGGGCCAGCTGTACTGTTATGACCTGGTGGTTAGGAGCACCCGGCACGACCTGATAGTTAAACTCACACAGGACAAGCTCTGGGATGTGGGAGCTCTGCTGACCGCAGGCCCTAATCCTATCACAACAACTAGAAATAGCCGTGGAGCGTTCCTGACTCTCCCTAGACGCCTCTTCACAGCCTAAGAGCTAGCTAGCCCTAGAGATAGAAAATAAAGCCTACCTTGCCTCAGAGAAATTCCCCAAAGGAAAAGTCAGCCCCCCACATATAATGACTGTGAGTAAAGATGAAAGTCACAAACGCAGAAATGAAACAGGTTTCAGCAAAGGGAGGCCAGACTTACTAAACAGACAGAGGATAGGAAAGGTATCTTTGCGGTCAGCACAAAAAAAACAAAAGACCACGCAGAGTGTGGAAAAAGACCTCCACACCGACTAACGGTGCGGAGATGCCACTCTGCATCCCAGAGCTTCCAGCTAGCAAGACAAAATCATGATAAGCAGCTGGACAAGGAAACAATGAATAAATAAAAACTATCAGGAACTTAGCTTCTGCTGGAGAAGACAGGTCACCAGAAAGATCCAAGAGCGAACTGAACCAATGCAGGAACATTGACAGCTGGCATGGAGTAACGATCTGAGTGGAGTTAGAGCAGCCAACCAAAGGATAAACCACGTCACCTGTGTAAGGAACCTCAGAAGCAGCAGCTTCACTCACAGCCACTAGAGGGAGTCCATGGACAGAACTCGCCGAAGTACCATTCACGACCACAGGAGGGAGTTCGACAACAGAATTCACAACAGGTTACTACTGTTTAGGTACATCAGGGGCTCTGCAAACGCAACATAACGCCCACAGACCATTCTATCTAAGTCTGCATTCCAAAACAGCGCTCCTTCCCTTCCGAGCTCTGCCGTGCGCCCAAACAGTGGTTTACCCCCACATATGGGGCATCAGCATACTCGGGATAAATTGGACAACAACTTTTGGGGTCCAATTTCTCCTGTTACCCTTGTGAAAATAAAAACTTGGGGGCTACAAAATCTTTTTTGTGGAAAAAAAAATATTTTTTTATTTTCACGACTCTGCATTCTAAACTTCTGTGAAGCACTTGGGCATTCAAAGTTCTCACCACACATCTAGATAAGTTCCATGGGGGGTCTAGTTTCCAAAATGGGGTCACTTGTGGGGGGTTTCCACTGTTTAGGCACAGCAGGGGCTCCCAAACGCGACATGGCGTCCAATCTCAATTCCAGACAATTCTACATTGAAAAAGTAAAACGGCACTCCTTCTCTTCCAAGCTCTGCGGTGTGCCCAAACAGTGGTTTTCCCCCACATATTGGGTATTGACGTACTCAGGAGAAATTGCACTACAACTTTTGTGGTCTAATTTCTCCTGTTACCCTTGTGAAAATAAAAATTTGGGGGCAAAAAGATCATTTTTGTAGAAAAAATTTGATTTTTTTATTTTCACGGCTCAACGTTATAAACTTCTGTGAAGCACATGGGGGTTCAAAGTGCTCACCACACATCTAGATAAGTTCCTTAAGGGGTCTAGTTTCCAAAATGGTGTCACTTGTGGGGGGTTTCCACTGTTTAGGCACATCAGGGGCTCTCCAAACGCGACATGGCGTCCGATCTCAATTCCAGACAATTCTACATTGAAAAAGTAAAACGGCACTCCTTCTCTTCCAAGCTCTGCGGTGCGCCCAAACAGTGGTTTACCCCCACATATTGGGTATCGACGTACTCAGGAGAAATTGCACTACAACTTTTGTGGTCTAATTTCTCCTGTTACCCTTGTGAAAATAAGAATTTGTGGGCGAAAAGATCATTTTTGTGTAAACAAATGCGATTTTTTATTTTCACGGCTCTACGTTTTTAACTTCTGTGAAGCTCTTGGGGGTTCAAAGTGCTCACCACACATCTAGATAAGTTCTTTAAGGGGTCTAGTTTCCAAAATGGGGTCACTTGTGGGGGGTTTCCACTGTTTAGGCACATCAGGAGCTCTCTAAACGTGACATGGCGTCCGATCTCAATTCCAGCCAATTCTGCATTGAAAAAGTCAAACGGAGCTCCTTCACTTCCAAGTTCTGCGGTGCGCCCAAACAGTGGTTTACCCCCACATATGGGGTATTGGCGTATTCAGGAGAAATTGCATAACAAAATTTATGGTTACATTTCTGTTTTTACACTTGTGAAAATAAAAAAAATGGTTCTGAATTAAAATGTTTGCAAAAAAAAGTTAAATGTTCATTTTTTCCTTCCATATTGTTTCAGTTCCTGTGAAGCACGTAAAGGGTTAATATACTTCTTGAATGTGGTTTTGAGCACCTTTAGGGGTGCAGTTTTTAGAATGGTGTCACACTTCGTTATTTTCTATCATATAGACCCCTCAAAATGACTTCAAATGTGATGTGGTCCCTAAAAAAAAAAGGTGTTGTAAAAATGAGAAATTGCTGGTCAACTTTTAACCCTTATAACTCCCTAACAAAAAAAAATGTTGTTTCCAAAATTGTGCTGATGTAAAGTAGACATGTGGGAAATGTTATTTATTAACTATTTTTTGTGACATATCTCTCTGATTTAAGGGCATAAAAATACAAAGTTTGAAAATTGCAAAATTTTAAACATTTTCGCCATATTTCCGTTTTTTTTATAAATAATCGCAAGTAATATCGAAGAAATTTTACCACTAACATGAAGTACAATATGTCACAAAAAAACAGTCTCAGAATCAGCGGGATCCGTTGAAGCCTTCCAGAGTTATAACCTCATAAAGTGACAGTGGTCAGAATTGCAAAAAGTGGCTCGGTCATTAAGTACCAAATTGGCTCTGTCACTAAGGGGTTAAATCTAAAACATAAAAAAATGAGAGCTGATCTGGGTCTGCTAGGATCTGGCAGCTCTGCTATGCCTGGCAGATGATAAAAGCGTCAGCATTGCTGATTCTTCAATTCACCACATTAAGTGCCAAATAGATGTCAAAAGAGAAGATAGTGGCAGAGACAATCCACCTCTGGCTTCTCGAGTCCCCTGTTGGCTCTGACATCCAGAGACCTGACCTTCTCTTGCTTGCTATAGCAGGAGCTTTTAAAAAAGTGACATCTAAAAACATTGCTGCAGAAGCATGACCCAAACCACCCACCTACAAAAAAAAGTGGGGAGAGCTGCATGCAGTAGTGACATTCTGTCTTGAACAGTGTGTGACTTTTATTAGGTCAAATGCACCCTTAAATGAGAATCTATTCTCAAGATCAACCCTCACAAACAGCATATATAAGCATTCAGGTCTTTGAAACATAATTCTATTGACACCTTTACATCTTCTCTCTTTTGCTAAATTCCTGAGTAATAAGCATTTTTATTCATATGAAACTGAGAAGTTAAGTGCTCTGAGTGTGACAGAGCACTTTAGGGATTTCTGCCTCCCAAGGGTATTCCTCCCCAGAACCAGCCTCTTTAGTTTGATTGATAGCTCACTTGTCTGTGTGACTAGGGATGGGTGGGTCTCGATTGACAGCCATCAGCCAGGTCAGTGCTCTGTGGCCGCTGAATGAGAGGCTCCTAAATCTCATACATTCAGGGATTACCCGGAATGGCTTTTGATTAGCTTGGCTGGCACTACGTCATCTGGCTAATCAATATATGTATCGGGGACAGTGTAAAGCAAGAGATTCACAAGCCTCCATCCAGTGGCCACACAGAGCAAAGACCTATCCGATGGACTAGAGTCCCGTGAATTGATCTGCAGATCTCTGTGTGTGGCATCCAGTGCTAGACAAGGAAATCAGAAAGTCAGCTATCAAGCTAAAGCGGCTGCGGAAACCAGCTCTGGAGGCATTGGTTCCTTAAGTGCTCAGCACACAGCACTCAATTCCTCATTTACATGTGAATAAAATGCTAATCACTTGAGAATGCAGCAACAGATAGAAGATATAAAGGTTTCCGTGGATTTACATTTCACAGACCTGCATGTCCATTCATACGGATAGGGGGTGGGGTGTATGATCCTACCGACATATTCCTTTTTATTTTGGCAGGCTTCCTTTGCCTTCAAAAAGAGCACAAAGCACTACTTCACTATCAGTCCAAGAGCTGTTCATGTGGCTGATGTATAGAAGAAATAAAATCATGGCTGTCACACATTCGCGGTAGTATACAATTTTTCTAGGTTACACATTTGGTTTACAGCCTCTGTAAAAGAACTGATCTGCAGTCTAGATATGACTAGAGAGCTGTCAATCCATTAACTGCCGTTACGGCTTATCTGTTGATGCATTTCAGCCTGGCTTAATCCCCCTTCTCCTCGAGTGATATAAACCTGTGAAGCTCATCTTTTGTCTCTAGAGACGTGACCGATAATGAGGAAGACGCTGTTCCTTTCTCCTACAGGTGGTCCGAACTCCCACAAGCATTAGCGTTCTACACTCCATACATATATTTTATATATGTATTGTCTTACATCCTGGATAAGAAATTACTGACCACAAATATACAGCAGTAATTGTAATCAAGGCTTTTCCGTAAGCATACCATGATTTAATGATGTGCTGTAATTTACTAATGCTCCAGTGGTCTGGCAAATACTAGTCTGTTAAGAAAAAAAAATAACCCGGCCAGATATAGCGAGTCCCCAAAGCCTTAGATCACGCTACAGCAGCATTAGATCACGCTACAGCAGCAGCACACATCGGACCACACCAGAAGGACCGGCGCGTTTCACCTAAACATGTTCTAGAATCTCATTTTAAAAGAAAATATAGCACAATACATAACAACAGCACATCTGCCCACTCATACAATAAAAGAAGGCACAACACACACGGAGACCAGTAATTCTGACCAGTGTTACTTGTACTCATCTTTTTTATTATTATTATTACTATAGTTGTTGTTGCAAATGTTACAGACATCAGCAAGCGCTCAGATAAATAAAAGATACATAGCAGAGTAGAAACACCACAACAAAAGTAGCTCGAGAACCAATGGAACTTTTGCAGCTGCATCACAGATAAAAAGGGGTGAGGGATCTGTGACAAAGCCGCCAGAGGAGTTACATTCAGTAGATGTGCAGTATCAACATTTCAGGCTCACATTGATTCCTTTTAGGTTTGCCGTTTACAAAGAGCAATATTGTTACAAATACATTACTATACTTTCCCAGCGATTTACAATAATTTCTATTCCACCCTCTTTACAGAACAATAGTATAACTGCATATTCTAAGTACTCTGCTAGGTATGTACAAAACGTCTGTCGACGCAGCTGTGATTTGTAAAAGTAATTAAACAACTCAAATATTACCTAAAAAAAAAAAGAATTACCAGGATATCTAAAAATGAGTTAACCAACCAGAGGTCAAGTGAAGTTCATTTTCCTAGGAGAACATTTCAATTTTTTTCAGTTTTTAAAAAATATGAGTAAGACAGCAGTGCGTGTTGTAAAAAGAGGTTCACGGAGAAATGGTCCCCCCCCCAAAAAAAAAAAAAGTTATTTAGATGGGTTGTGATGTGTGTAGCACTGTGCTTCTCGGTGAGGATCTTAAGACACTGACACTTGTGCTCTTCTATTGGACTAATACAAAGCAAAAAATGTCCAACATGTTGGTAGTGGTACAGACTTTATTGTGGGCAGATGGTGTTAGCTGTCACACTTGCCGCAAATGTGGCAAATCCTCATAATATGAATGCAGGTTTGATGCTGAAAGGTGAGAGATTAAGTCACGTGGGTTTTTCGGCTACACCACCTTATCCTTTGTGATTTTATATGCCAGAAATTAGACTGAAGCCAATGTATTTCTGCAATAGTCATAAATATATTACTAAATACATTCCTACTCGCTATGTGTAGATAACATGGTGTTCGATAGCAGATATTGCACAAAGTGCCAGACAAACTGATGACATGAGAATGAGCAATGTATACAATATAGACTACAATTATAGCTTCTTACAATCATGGCAGTCTGGAAAACCAGAATACAGAACTTAATAACTGTAGCCTACCTTTGAGAGCCATGCTGGACACTTGATATCGCAGCAATCATAACATTGCACCCTGCCTATCTTGTCTCACGCAGCCATTGTTTCATTGTCCATAATACAGCACAATAAATAGCCAAATTATCTGTGATTTTTTGTAAATTTTAAATATAATGGGCACTAAATATTTTAGAATTATTTTGTTGACCATATACCCTCAATCAAGATTCAGAATTAATTGGAATTTTTGAGACAAAGTTTTGCCCTTTGTTATTAAAAAATACAATCATACTTATTTTGTAGATAATACTAGCACCATAAGCCAGAAATAATAAAACCTACCAGTATTAATTAATTTTCTCTAATTTATCCTCAGTCACAATATTTGTTATTTTTATTGAATGTTTTTCTTTCAGACACAATTGCAGCTTTCTTTCTAGTCTTAAAGGGAACTTGTTGGTCTGCAATAGCCAACAACAGCGAGGCTGCAGATGTTTCCTGGGCTAAGTACCCAAGGTGAGCATTTGGGGCAGTTTTGATGTGGCAAGAATTAGTCTGTATTTGTGAATTGCATTTTTTTGTGAGTTTTCCTATACATTCACTTTATGAGGTTTTTTCAGCTGTGGGTTTGCATCTTGTTGGTATGTCATGTTTTATGCAAATTACTTCCTATTTGCTTGGCCTTGACAAAACGTAATTGATAAAGTCATGTGAGGATTAAGTGTAATTTTATGGTTTCTCTGCAGGAACTTACTAAAAACAGGTATGAGTTTTTTTATCTGCAGATTCAAGTATATGGGGAAAATCTACTAATTAAAACACACATTTAGCCCAAAAGAAACTGACAAGTTGCAGATTTAAAAAGGTTAATTCACGTGTTAAAAAACAGCACCTGCGCATGAGAGTTACTGTACATAAATCTTATCCACTTTGCTCGTACTGTAATACACTGTTTTTTTTGCACATGAAAATACGAAGTGGAAAAAATGCACCAAATATTCATCATGGGAACTTAAGCCCCCGTACACACTAGACTAATGTCAGTCACACCTGCCGATATCACCAGGTTATGAGTATAGGCGCCTCAGACAATCTATTGTCAGGGTACATAAAGCTTCAGCATATACCGATCCTATTGTCTCATGGAGATAAGCCACTGCCAGATATGTCTGACAACAGCTATCTCATAGAGAACACAGGAGCGCTTGGTCGATGAGCGCTTCGCTCCTGTGCATGGGAGGTTCGGATGGAATAGGTGCCAGCTGAACGATCAGCCAAAGCATCGTTCGGCCGACCGACATAGAATATGTATAGTGGGCCTTAGCATGTCCAAACTACTATTGATAATCTTATAATATCATTGCACAACTTTATCTGGGTCACTACCAGATAGCTCCAAGAGTCTTAGGCTGGGATCACATAGCATTTTTCCCTACATTCAGTGGCCTTGTCAGAACTTATGTCTGAACACTCCCGTAAAATGACTATGTCTAGGTGTCCGCCTTCAATAGTCGCATACGGCCAAAAATGAAGCACAATAGAGCACACAGTGACTCCATCTGCATCATTATACTTAATGGTCCTATCGGTGCATACATCTGAATCCTGTTTTTGGGGAGGGGATTTAGACATAAGTCTTGACAGAGCCATTAAATGTAGGAGAGAACACTATGTAAACATGTAAACCCAACCTTAGATGACCAGAAAAAGTAATTATTTCAGAACACACCATATACCCTAATAAATAAATAAATACATTCCCAATTTTCTTCACGTCAAAGCTCTCACAGAAGGTCCATCATTCGAAGAAACTACTAAATCATCTTAACACCTTATTAATAAACCCTGTTACACAAGTATCTACATCACAATATAAATATTAATTGCATGATATTAGCTTGGTTCTCTTTGGGTTGAACCAACTATCTGCTTTAGTTTTAAATATTAAATTTGCTCCATAACATAACATTAGGACTATTTAGAGATACATTTCTCGCCTGAAAGTGACCAACTACAGTTACTTAAGAGGGACAAAAAAACATCTCCATCATGTTTATGTAAACATGTCCTATCAAACTTCCGAGAACTTAAGAGGAAAGATCCTGTAACTCCACCAAGAAGTGTTATTTGGACACACATAGTAGCACAAGTCAGTAAAGTATAGACATTGTAAATCAAATTGTGTAAACACTTAGCTGGAAGCTGTCATCTCTCTAGTCTCTAACTGTATGGAGTCTACATTTCCTTGTACTGGCCACACATCTGCAATACCAATATCGGGATCTGTCACTATGTTGTCTCAGAATGACCCTCATGGTCAATATTAATAATCCAGCTGGTATAAATAACTTTGAGCTCTGATGCTATTTAGGTTTGAAAAGTAGCTTTCCAGGTAAATTAATCTTCACATTACACTGCCCACCACCATGGTTCCAAAAATGGCTGCATGGTTTGGAAACACCAGATGATGGGTCACGACACCTAGAAAACATCAAGTTGCTAGGAATCATCCCTTGATATATCTAAACAAACAGCCTAGTTCTGGATAAGAATAATGTTGGGATATATATATGTAAAGATAATACAGGCTCAAATCTAACAGTCATCTGTAGTCTCAGCCATCAGGCCTGGTCAATAGATCAACCCGTTGAAAAAGGGGGTCTGCATATGAGGCCAACATGTCATGTCACTTGTCTGCGTACTAGCCCTTCTCCCTCCCCTAAGTAATTGTAAAAAGTAAACAAATTCTAAACATTGTAACAACCATCCAAATCTGATTTGTTACATCTGGCATCAAGTCCGAAACTGAGCATTTCACGCTTCGATGGATATTTAATCAGCAGCAATTGTAGGGCTTAACTGCACATAAAATGCTGAGTTGATGTCCCGATGCACGACATTACAATATTTATGGATATGATATTGTTCAGTGTAGACATAATGTACATCTGAGAATTTCTAACGGAGGTCTCTGCTTGATCGGAAATAAAGTAAGATTGCCCAGGTTTGCATCGATGAACAAAGATGTTCAAAATAGGCCATAATACCTCACCAAAATTAGGATGGAACATTGTTGAAAAACTTGTTAAACAGAGGAATGAATGAAAACCACACATGGCCAAGTGATCTTTAAGTGCACGGGGGAGTTAACATTTGCAACACAAGAATGAGTAAGAAGAATGGCAGCCTTTATCAAAATGAAATGGTCTCTATATATACTGTACAACCAAGTCTGTGGAGGTCACATCTCCCAACTATGGTCTTTTTAGCTGCAACTATCCACTACATGGATACACGTTATTGTGCAAATAAGCCACGTCTGATATTTGGAATATATCTTCTGAGCAAAACACAGTAAACTAGGGGAGCCAGGTTGCAACATTTTTATACCTTGTATGAAATAATTTAAGGTAGAGTTATATATTGACGAACAGTAGATTGTGGTCGATTCATTGCAGTATTATCTAACATCCACATCTAGTTACTTGTAGAACGCCATCTCTTACTTAATCATATTGCAAGTTCTCCAATGAGTTTCAACAGTGCTTTGATACAGTGAACACGTCACAGAAGCACACATAGTATAACTGGTAAATTCAAGGTGTCCCAGAGCTTCATGCACAGCCGAGTTGTAACTAAGATTCAGTCCTGCTACTTTATTACCGTGACACATGCATTAGGGCTTTTTTGTAACATATGATATTAAGAACTGGCCATTTGTAAGTGTTCGAGCTATAAGTGCATGAAACAAGGGTATAATGTCAATCAAGTGAGCCCAATCAACAGTTGCTAGACAGGCTTTCGGAACGGACACCTTAAGAGCCAGCTTTAGGCATGGGATCTTGAGAGGCTCCAAGACACCCTATTCAAAAGCTGCAAGGTGTCTTCCTGACTGGGAAAACATGTGTCAGATTAATCAGCAGGGGAAATTTTGCCTTTGAAGTCATGACATTTTGTAAAATACTCATCTCATGGGCATCAAGAAATTGGACAAAAAGTAAAATTTTAACAAAGTAATGTTCCTGGAGATGTTTCTGCAGACACAAAGGCAGCACTAGGAAAACAACCACAAGTGAGGCGAACTGTCCTCCATGCATGTTGTGAAGCAGCAGAGAGGCTATCAGATGTAAACTGGTTGCTCCTGTGCGGTGAGCAGTCGGTACATAGCTGCTGGCATTGTCTTCATGTGTATCTATGGAGATAAAAAACAAAGTACCACGGAGGTGTGAAAGCAAGAACAGAACTGAACAGCTATCTCTAATAATAAAGCATTATACCACTTAAATTCCTTTTTTTTTTACCATTCTTAGGCTACATGCACATGGCGTCTATTAGACCAGCCAGATTTTCCCAGACCAAGCAGCTTCAGGAAAACGCTGGCAATCCTTTTTCTGTAGTGGTTTCGAATGCTAATTTTGCCAGCGTTCTTGCGGTAGCTCTGCCACCGGGTTTCGCTCCATACTCTCTGCATGGAGCGCAGGTGTCTTCCCAGGGGATACCGCCAAAAGAATGAGCACATCACTTTATTTTAACCACTTTAGGATTTCAGAACCCTGAAGCAATTAAAAAGGGAAAAAAGATTGTACATGTGCACAGAATTGTTGTTTTGATATTTCTGTGTAATATGCCCATTTTATGGGATTTTTTTGCGGTGTGGAGTCCATCTAAAAAAGACGTGATGTGCACATACCATTATGGAAAGGGTAACTATTAGGCCGGGGTCACACTTGCGAGTGCAATGCGAGAAACTCGTGTGTGTCTCTCACATCAATACCCGGCACTGCCGCCGGCACTCGGGACCAGAGCGTGCGGCTGCATGTATTTCTATGCAGCTGAACGCTCTGGTCTGTACGGCCGGCGGCAGTGCCGGGTATTGAAGCACGAGTTTCTAGCATTGTACTCGCAAGTGTGACCCCGACCATAGACTGTAGAACCTGCTACAAGATTTCTTGTTCACCAAAGCCAAAATGAATTATCAGACAATAAGGATTTAGATTAGGTCATAGCTCTTAGGGTACCGTCACACTATACGATTTACTAACGATCACGACCAGCGATACGACCTGGCCGTGATCGTTGGTAAGTCGTGGTGTGCTCGCTGGAGAGCTGTCACACAGACAGCTCTCCAGCGACCAACGATGCCGAGGTCCCCGGGTAACCAGGGTAAACATCGAGTTACTAAGCGCAGAACCGCGCTTAGTAACCCGATGTTTACCCTGGTTACCAGCGTAAAAAAAAACAAACAGTAATTACTTACATTCCGGTGTCTGTCCCTTGCCGTCTGCTTCCCGCACTCACTGACTGCCGGCCGTAAAGTGAAAGCACAGCACAGCGGTGACGTCACCGCTGTGCTCTGCTTTCACTTTACGGCCGGCAGTCAGTGAGTGAGGGTAGCAGACGGCAAGGGACCTGACGGACACCGGAATGTAAGTATGTAGTGTTTTTTTTTTTTACATTTACGCTGGTAACCAGGGTAAACATCGGGTTACTAAGCGCGGTCCTGCGCTTAGTAACCCGATGTTTACCCTGGTTACAAGCGAACGCATCGCTAGATCGGTGTCACACACACCGATCTAGCGATGACAGCGGGAGATCCAGCGACAAAAGAATGTTCCAAACGATCTGCTATGACGTACGATTCTCAGCAGGATCCCTGATCGCTGCTGCTTGTCAGACACAGCGATATCGTAACGATATCGCTGGAACGTCACGAATCGTACCGTCGTAGCGATCAAAATGGCACTGTGTGACGGTACCCTTAGTAGGCCTGAGAAGGCCCAAGCCAAATACCAAACACTTATTTGCTTCTTTTGGGGAATCTATCATTAGAAAATCACCTGTTTAAATCTGGTTTTTGTATTACGGTATATGTTTTTTATTTCTTTTCAAATTTGGCATTTTTTTTATGCAAGATATTTACTTAGAAAACAAACAAACTTAGTAATCTTGCAAGTTTCAAGCTAGCCATTGGGGTTTTGTAGACTCATACCTCCTGTCCTTTCAAGAAGAGGTTTCAGCAAGGCTCCTTATCATCAGAGTCAGGTGTACAATGACTGATAACACCTCCTGTATACACAGCTGATAACACAGGATCCACCATTCATAATAGTAGATGTCACAGCTGACCCTGCTCCCCCCCTCCCTTCACAATGACCTTTGCACATGTGCACTTGAACTCAAGTTAAAACCAAAATGGTCTTGGCCAAGATGTTGTTGCCCAATTGGAAGCACAAAATACCCTGAAATGGCATCGTATGCTGAGGCACCCCTGAGTTACAGAAACAGCGTAGCTTGCTGTGTATTACCGTTTCCATAAATCCCAACCACTTATATGGGATCCAAGAGAACAGCGTAATACACCCTGGTCAAGTGCATTGGTACTTGCAGCGCAATAGAAGTGAATGAGAACCTAGATGGTACCACGACGAGAAAGGAGCGAAAGATCACCCAAAATTAATTGTGACTTGCTTGTCACAAATGCACTACCCTCCGAGTCCCAATATGACCCAATACCCGTGTATGGAGATGTGATGCAGAATTAGCACCTAACAATCTTTGGCTCAACTACTTGCGTTGCGACCAAAGTCGCCGTGTAACTCCAGGCTAAACGTTACGGATCGCTTTATTACAGCCTATTTTTTCTAATGTTTGTTAATGTGATATTATGCACAGTGGGGTCAAATGTCTGATCTTGTAATTAATGTCCACATTCGTTTATTCCTGTAGTGTATGTAATTTCTGTCTTAAAATTGAGATAACTAGATATAATGACACATTTCTGTTTCAAAGTAGATCCAATTAATAAAACATCTAATCTGCAACTTTTTCTAACCATGACATAATGAAGACAAAAAAGACCAGACAGCAATGAGAAGCATTCATTCCTTACCTCGCCAACTGCATTGGAGAGAATATGAACTATCTTTTCATGAGGAGTTGCTACAACACTTTGTCCATTAATTTCAATAATGCGATGACCCACTCGTACACCACCTCGTTCTGCAATACCTCCTCGCATTAGGCTGCAGATCTGAACAGAAGAAAATCATACATCAGCAACGTGGAATGGAAGGAAGTCCCTTGGCCACATCATAGATCAGGATTTTCGAGATGAAATCAGGAGTAGATGCATAGAAGAAAAAATAAAACATATATATTCTTGCATTATATTTTCAGTGTTTAGGATACTGTTCCTGGTTTCGGCTTTCACATATTTATGGAAAATTCTGACAAAATCTGCAATTTGTGAATAATGCCTAATACTCTTGGAATGTAAGATTAGTTAATTGACACCTAAATCAGCATCAGAATTCAACAAATCCATTCTAGGTCAAATATTTTCTGCTAAAGTGTTTTCCTGTCTGCCTTCTAAGATCCATAGCTGTTTTTTTTAGTCTTCGGATGACAGATGTATGAAGACTATTTATTGGAATTTTTTTTTTTTAAGAACTAAAACTAAAAAAAAAAATTAATTCTGCCATTTTCACCCAGGATTATTTTTTACATTGCTCACCTTATATTTCTGGCTAACGTTGCTCTGAAGGATCAGTTGTGTATCCAGATTCGGACAATCATAACTGCTATTTCCACTGATGGAACTATGTGTATACAGTGGCATGTAAAGTTTGGGCATCCCTGGTCAAAATTACTGTTATTATGAACAGTTAAGTAAATTGAAGATGAAATTATCTATAAAAGGGCTAAAGTTAAAGATGGCACATTTCCTTTGTATTTTAGGCAAATAACTCATTTTTAAATTTTATAAATTACTATAAGGAAAATTGGCCGATGCAAAATTTGAGTACCCTGTATAGTTAGTACCTAGTAGTACTCATTTTTGCAAGTATCACAGCTTGCAAACGCTTTTTGTAGCCAGACAAGAGACAGTTCTTGTTTGAGAGATTTGCATTAATTCTTCCTTAGAAAATTCTTAGTTCTGTGAGATTTCTGGGTCGTCTTGCATGCACTGCTATTTTGAGGTCTAGCCACAGATTTTCAATGATGTTCAGATCAGAGGACTGTGAGGGCCACTGTAAAATCTTCAGCTTGAGCCTTTTGAGGTAGTCTTGTGAATTTTGACATGTGTTTAGGATCATTATCTGCTCTATGGCTCTGTTCTAGGACCCCTACTCTTCTCCATCTACACTTTCGGCCTGGGACAGCTCATAGAATCCCACGGTATGCAGTACCACCTCTACGCTGATGACACGCAGATCTACCTATCCGGACCTGACCTCACCTCCTCACTTACCAAAATCCCACACTGTCTGTCTGCTATCTCGGCCTTCTTTTCTGCTCGCTTTCTACAACTGAACATGGACAAAACAGAATTCATCATCTTTCCCCATCTCACTCTACCCCTCCAAAAGACCTATCCATCAATGTCAATGGCTGCTCACTTTCCCCAGTCCCACACGCCCGGTGCCTCAGGGTGATCCTCGACTCTGCCCTCTCTTTCAAGCCACATATCCAAGCCCTTGCCTCCTCCTGCCATCTCAAACTCAAAAATATTTCCCGGATCCGTGCTTTCCTTGACCGCGACACCAAAAAAACGCTAGTGCATGCCCTTATCATCTCCCGCCTCGACTACTGTAACCTCCTACTCTCTGGACTCCCCTCTAGCACTCTGGCACCACTCCAATCTATCCTACACTCTGCTGCCCGACTAATCTACCTGTCTCCCCGCTATTCCCCAGCCTCTCCACTACGTCAAGCCCTTCACTGGCTTCCTATCACCCAGAGACTCCAGACCCTCACAATGACATACAAAGCCATCCACAACCTGTCTCCTCCATACATCTGTGACATGGTCTCCCGGTACCTACCTACATGCAACCTCTGATCCTCTCAAGACCTCCTTCTCTACTCCCCTCTCATCTCTTCTTCCCACAACCACATCCAAGACTTCTCCCGTGCTTCCCCCATACTCTGGAACTCTCTACCCCAACACATCAGACTCTCGCCTACCATAGAAACCTTCAAAAAGAACCTGAAGACTCACCTCTTCCGACAAGCCTGCAGTGATCCTGAACTTACTGAACCGCCGCACAACCTGCCCTATCCTCTCCTAGTGTTTCATCACCCATCCCTGGAGACTGTGAGCCCTCGCAGGCAGGGTCCTCCCTCCTTATGTACCCGTGTGCCTTGTTATTTGCTCATGTTTAATGTATTTGTCTGTATTTGCCCGTATTCACATGTAAAGCGCCATGGAATAAATGGCGCTATAAAAATGTATAATAATAATAATAATAATTATCAATTTGTCATTATCATTATTATCATTATCAATCATCCTCTTTTACACTTCAGTTTTTTAAAGTTGGTGTTATGTTTGCATCAAAATTTTTTTGAAATTTCATTGACTATTCTTCCCGCTACCTGTAAAATGTTCCCTGTCCCATTGGCCTGAACACAACCACAAAGCATGATTGATCCATCCTCATGCTTAATGGTTGGCAAGATGTCCTTTTCCTGAAAATTCTGTGCCCTTTTTTCTCCACACATACTGTACCTTTCATCATTGTGGCCAAAGAGTTCTATTTTAACCTCATCGGTCCACAGGACTTGTTTCCAAAATGCATCAGGTTTGTTTAGATGCTCTTTTGCATACTTCTGATGCTGAATTTTATGGTGAGGACGCAGGAGAGATTTTCTTCTAATGACTTTTCCATGAAGGCCATATTTGTGCAGATGTCTCTGAACAGAAGAACAATGTACCTCAACTCCAGAGTCTGCTAAATCTTTCTGAAGGTCTTTTACAGTTAAGTGGGGGCTCTGATTTGCTTCTCTAGCAATTCTACGAGCAACTCTCACTGAAATTTTGCTTGGTCTTCCCAACCTTATCTTGACCTCCACTGTTCCTGTTAACTGCCATTTCTTAATTACATTTCGAATGGAGCAAAGGGAAACTTGAAAATGCTTTGCTATCTTCTTATAGCCTTCTCCTGCTTTGTGGGCCTCCACCATTTTCATTTTCAGAGTGCTAGGCATCTGCTCAGAAGAACCCATGGATGCTGTTTTTTGGCCCAAGTATAGAGGAGACTGGGTTTTTATAAAGCGGGGAATTTGCATCACATGGCCTTTCCCAACTATGATAGTGGACAAGACATAAACCTAACAGGCTAATTAAGGTCTGAAACTTTGGCCAAAGTTATCCGAGCACACAAATCTCTAAGGGTGCCCAAACTTTTGTATGGGCCCATTTTCCTATTTGTAATTTTTAAAATGTAAAAAATTACAATATACAGTATAAATTTTTTGCCTAAAATAAAAAGGAAATGTGTCATCTTTAACTTTAGCCCTTTTACAGATCATTTAATCTTCGACTTTCTTAACAGTTCAGAATAACAATATTTTTGTACCAGGGGTGCCCAAACTTTTACATGCCACGTTATTGTACCATTGTACTTCCATACATTTTTTTTTACTATTTTTTTATTTAATTTTTGAGGGTAGGTAAAGTGACTGAAAAACAGCAATTCTGTTATTTTTTTTATTTGCAGTAAAAAAGCAACATAAAATTTTATCTTTTTTTTTAAAGTTTGGACATTTATGGACACAGTGATACCAAATATGTTAATTTTTTATCATTATAAATGTTAACAGTTTTTTAAAAACATTTTTAAAAACATCAAAAAGGAATTCTGTCAGGAGGATTTCACCCTCCAAACTATATATGCATATAGCTCTTTGAAAGAGAAGTCCAGCAGTACCTTTACCTTGACTGTCAGTTTCATTGATTTGATATGTAAATGAGGCTGAAGAACCATGATAGATTTGATGTCTCTGCCACTGCAGCTCTATTCCTGGCCAGCGCTACCTCCTCCTGCCTGCCTGAAGTCACACAGCACAAAGATTGTTAGTCGAGCAGGAGGAGGCGGTGCTGGGTAGGGAACAGAGCTGGAGTGACAGTTCTACCGTAACAATTTGCATACCAATTCAACACTGATTTCTCAGTAACAGAGGAACAGACTGGCCATGTAAAAGTATTGCTGGACTTGTCTTGGAAAGAGCTACATGCACAAATAAATAGCTTGAGTGGACACAGATTCCCTTTAAGCTATTTTTACATACTCCTAGGGAACTACAACCTACAGTCACTTCATCTCAAGTACAAGACATTACTATACTTCTGCATTGCAGTGTATTGTCATTTTAACAACCAACTATTAAGCGTTGCTTGGAGAACAATGATTGCAGACAAGTGGACTTCTAGTGGGCTGCTATGACAACTCTTCGGTAATCACTTTGAATGGTGACCGTTCTGATAGATCCAAAAAAGTTCAATTTCCACTCTGAAATCTATTTTGCAAAGCCATCAAAAGCACATTGTGGGTTCAAGGGGCTATCATGGTGCTCAGTTCCATACAAAATACAACGGTCTATAATCCAGCAGAAGAAATGGAAAAAGCAGTACTCACGATCCCATAAAATCCATTCTTTATTTGCTTCACGTAAAAGATATAAAAACTAGTAGTAGAGGAATGAGGGTAATGACCATAGTCCTCATGCTACCTGCATTCTCCTGCTACCAGTTTTTATGTCTTGTACGTGAAGCAAATAAAGGATGGATTTTATGGGATGGTGAGTACTATTTTTTCCTTTTCTTCTGCTGTATTGTTGACCGTTCTGACTGACGTCTTGGATGTTGCGGTTGCTACTCACCATAGCATGTAAACAGTAAAACTGCCACAATCTGCTCTAGCATAACAAGCAGATGCCAGCTGTAGAACACCGTTGACGCCCATTGTATATTAATTCCTGAGTCCACTTCATTACTCCACACCCATCATCTGCATAGAGGTTTACAATTTGTGATGAGCAAATATACTCGTTATTCGAGATTTCTCGAGCGTGCTCGGGGTCCTCCGAGTATTTTTTAGTGCTCGGAGTTTTAGTTTTTTCTTGCCACAGCTGAATGATTTACATCTGTTAGCCAGTATAAGTACATGTGGGGGTTGCCTGGTTGCTAGGGAATTGTAGTGTCAGATATTTCATAACAAAAACAGTATAAAATGGGACTCAATCAGGAGAAAGTAGGGAAACCTATGCAAGGAAAAATCACTGGGAAAGATTTCCTTGTATTTCTCTGATGGAATCCATGAAGTTATATGAAGAGTCGGCATATATTCCTGAGCACCGATCCACACAACTTTCATCCACCAAGGATATGTTGGTGAATAGGAACCTGGGGGCACAAGACATATACTAGAGATCGATGAGGCCGAGTTTCAATGGTGACACCCAACAGAGATCCCACATTCATTACCTATTCTTTGGGTTGGATGATAACTGGATCCGTTTTTATGATGTAATCAATAAACTCAGATGACAACTGTATATTTAATCCTTTCAGGATGGGCCATTTTCACTAGTTCCTGACCAGGCACATTTTTAAGTTTTAATTATATATCTGCTTTTGACGCCTCAACAAAAATTTCTTGTTCAGATATTCAATTCCTTTTTGCCCCTTTGTTCATGATACATGGGACTTAATTTTTATGTCATTTTTATATTCCTATTTTTCTTTTCTTGCTTATAACAGGGAGGAAATGTAAAGAAATGTAAAGAAAATGAGGAAATATATATATTTTTTATCACAATGGACGGCTGAAAAACATTTTGAATTAAGTTTACTGTAGAAATTACTTTTATATACTGATATTTTTTTTTTTAGTGGGTGAGGAGCTAGAAACAGCAATTTGGATTGGAGGTGTTTTTTATGCTTTTAGTTCTGTTTTATTTTTTTTTTTCCTGCTTTTTTCATTTATTTCACTGTGACCCCATGAGATCTTAAAATATCTTTGGGCAGCACTTTAACATATTAATGCATTCTGTTCATTGTTGATTTCTCCTGTAACAGGGGCTATTATTTTAGCCCTAGTTACATGGGAAGTTTAGACTTACGCCTGCATAGCCGAGCTGACTGTTTCTCCAGGGACTCAGAGGTTACTGCTCTCTGCCTGGCTACTCTGCATTGACCCTAGTGTGGACCACCTGCACGTATAAAGTCTATGGGTAGTCTAGAAATAGATAAGCAGTAAATTATATTTAGGAACCATGCAAGCAATCATTTTTACACTATAATATTGATCCAGCTAGAGCCATTTTTCTTGCGTTTCCCAGTTTCTAGTTTTTAGATGAATTCTCCAAGTATTTTTAATTCATCACTGTGTTTCAGGAGAACATCAGTCAAAATAACAAGCCAAGTGGTAAAATTAGACTATTGTCTGTCCTGCTTGCATATCCGACAAGTTCATACTTCTCTTTAAGCCAAAGCTATTTCTCACCATTGCTGCAGCATAACAGACAGCGCTGGAGGCTTGTGAACAAAAGCTAATAATAAACCCAGCAAATTATTCATATCTCCAAGAGCGTCTTAGTTAAAAATACTCTCAAGGGGAAACAGCGTTGATTTGAATCCTTAGGAGAGCTCAATGCTCATTTCAAGCCACAACTTGCAGGTTATGAATAAGACAACCATGCATGGTTATAATAGCAGGATACATAGGTAAAATTAAGGTTGTAGTCCAAATTATGTTTTGCTTACAGACCTCATCAGTTGATATTAATCTGTGAGCCACTGATTTTCTCCCCCAAAAACTTTCAAGGCAAGATATATCGATAATGGAACATTCGGGGGAGCAAGCCACAATTATTATTCTCGTATGAATTTATAAGAAATTACTCTCATATACAATTAGAGGTACACGGTGTTAGGGCTGGCTGAAAGCACTGAATAAATATAAAGATGGTAATAAGGTGCGATAGCAGCCCAGGGTCCACTGTGCAGAGATGGAACCTGCTGCTAGGTAATGGCGGCATTATATGGCGGTACTACGCCAGAATAAACACGGGTTCCGTCACCCGGTATGAACTGATGCCAACTCTGTTGCTTCACAGAGGCGCAGGGTAACAAATGAAATGCTGTGCCCTGTTGGCAGTCACAGGGTGCAGCAGATGGACGCTAGTGGGATCCTTGAAATTCACCCCCACTATGCTGGTGATTGATCTCGCTCTGACCCTCGGTGGTTTTTGAGCCCGCGCCTGAGCACGCCCTGAGTCAGATGCTGAGATCAAGCGGGAGTTCCCATTCTACACTGACCGGTTGTCAGGACTAATTAAAGATATACCGCACAGAGTGCGTACAGCGCTGCTCTGGCGGACGCCACTAACCACCCTAACTAGGGCTAGGAAAGCGCACTGATTGTGCACGGCGCCGCACTTGCAGTCACTGCTGGTTTGACGCAGTTAAGATCGTGCTCTTGTGTCTAGGATAGCACTGTCAGGCGCTAGGTAGCTCCAACATTCACGAGAATTTAACAATACTAGGAATGGGAATAATTAAGGAGCATTCACTAGAACAGGAATACATCCACACACACACAATAACAGGTTTATACTAGCGCATGGCCGTGCGGCCATGCAAACCTTTTATAGCTGTAGCTCTCCGGGACCTTCCTAGTGGTCCAATAGGAGCTGCCACAGGACCTGAGCATGTGACCTCTGACCTCCAATGAGAGGTCGTCCCTTGAGCATGCTCAGAAGAAGAAAAGCCGGACTTAGCCCCAGGAGCGCCTGCTTGCCGCTGATCAGTGCTGGTTACAATGACTGAGCCTGGAAGGGCAGCAGTAACCAAACGCACAGTATCTGCCTGAGCCAGGCGCTGGGACCGACGTCTCTGCTGAGCAGGCTCCACTGCGGCTGGATGAGAATGGGAGACCGCAGCGAAGGTGGTTCGAGATTCACCCTATGCAGTGGCGGGAACATGACACCTAACACACGGATGTACATTATGGTCCTATAATATTGTATGGGTCCAGTGATAAATATCTGTGTAATGCCTATCTATGCTAAAGCCAAGTGCTTGGCTCTAGAGCTAGTAACTATTTCCAAGGGTACAAGTACAAGTATGGAAGCTCTGTATAGGATAGGGGATAACTTCTTGATTGCCGGAGGTGTGACTGATGGAGCCCTCTAACGATCCAGTGAAAGGGACAAGGAAGAATCCTGTCTCAATGGAGGGGAGTTGTGTTTGCTCGACTTCTATTTCATTCAGATGGGGCACTGCACAGCATCATTCTTGGGATTGGTGCTGGGTGCCATCACTTGGACCCTGAGCGATCAGGACGTTATCACTTAGCCATACTCAGTACAAACTCTTTATTGAGTAAAGACACTATGAACTAAACATGAGTACATTCTTAAAGAGTGCGGCAACTCACAATTCCATTCTGTACACTGAAGCCGAGCTGGTATCGAAGGTCAGGTCTTCGAATTAAGACAGTGGTAACTGGAGGACATCTCACAATGTTCAGCTTCACTCTGGACTGGTTCTTTAAGCCCTACAAAATCCAATATGTAAGATTAACTCTTTTATAGGCATGTACATAAACAACCAAACACTTTCTTTGTACAGCACATTATTGGAATGAATTAAATGGGATGGATGCATTATCTTTATTTAGCAGATGTGTTGGGTGACTTATTTATGTCACATGGTAATGTATACGTATTACAGTTTCTTCTCCCACACAACTTAGTACAACCGTTCTCACAGTCTGTACAGCTCTCCTGTTCTCAAAATGGTTGCTGATGGAGGAGCATGTGACCAGACATGTCCATGTGTTTTTCAGTTGGAGCAGAGTAATGATCTGGTCACATGCTTTTCCAGCAACCATTGATTTGGTTCAGTCTACGAGAAAGCTGAAGAACCTGTGATACTTATATACTAGCAAGTGTCACAAAACCATGCCTGCAAACATCTATTAAAATATAGAAAAAGTGGCCATACCCTTTAAACTTTTAAAGTAAAACCCCACCAGTGAGACGCATACTTATTTATGGTATACCCTGTGGATGAGGTTAAGGATATACCCTTAAGGATAGGGCAAGTTACTTTCTTGCAGTGAAGGCTCTGAATCATTATAGACCTTGTTGATCGGATTGATTTCATTTATACGGCAATTTATTGAACAGTAATTAGCTTCCATCTTAATAATATTAATACAAATACACTGTGTACTGGTTGTGACACAGGAAGGTTCATTCTTTGTACTGGTAACTAGTATGTTACCTTTATTATGCTCTGACAAGTAGAGAGTGGTAAACCAACTAAACTCGTGCCATTGATGGACATGATTTGATCCCCGATATTCAATTTCCCTGATTTCTCGGCAGGTCCTCCGTGCATCATATTAGCAATAATAACTGTTGGCAGAATGGAGCCCCAACCAGATTCTACAATCACAACACCAAGGATTTCACCCTTCTGTTTTTCAATAAAAACCTGGAAGACAAAGTGAAATTAAGTTAATTATATTACTAAAGAATATCACCCATGTATTTCTAATATTTTGCATTAATAAACAGCAGTTTCTTTCAAAACAAAAATATTATGATACGTTAGAATAATTGAATGATCTGTTAATTACAGTGGTCTGCAGACATTGACTAATCACTGTTATTTGGGGGGCCTGCTTTAATGGCATATATGTAGCATGTAGTATCAATTGAGAAATATCATTAAAGAGGACAAATTCTTATTAATGGCCTCAAGCTGCTGCATAAAGGTAAAAAAAATATATACCTAGACTTACTATGCTTACCTCCCAGCACCACTCCTTGACTTTTGCCCTGTGTCCTCTACAGGTTTCCTGACCTAAACAATCTCATGCGACCGCTGCAGTCCATCAGCAGCCCGATAATAGGCTGCAATTCCATCTGAGCGGAAGAACAGTGTTTGTACCACTCAGTTGGTAGTGGAGAGACACAATTCCCTAGCAGTGCAGGGAGATATCAATTGCAACTACCAGATCTGGGTCAACTGACTAAATGAGTAGGTGAAATATATATCTATATATTAATTTGTACTTGATTTAATTAATTTTTACTTACCAGGGATCATAGAATTTTATTTTTAAATAAGTCTCACCCATACTACTCGTTTATACATGTTCTTTTGACATTCACAAGGGGTAAGCAGAGCACACATTAGATCAGAATACCTACATCTTTGCAGTTCTCGGACTTGGAGAAATGGATGAGGTCATCATTATACATGTCCTGGGTGTTGAGTAAGTCACTGTATTCCTTCTGGCTCAGATCTTCTGGGTTAATGCCATTAGCTCTCAGGAATTCTTGGTAAGCAACACTGAATGCCTGACCTATAGACTGCGCGATGAGCTGGGCCTGAACATAGACAGGAAAAAAAACGGAAAATAATCAATGTCCTGAAACTTCCAAAGCTGCAAGATCATTAAATTGTTCCTCTGTATTAAAAAGATATCGCTCCATGCATTGTGAAAAGTCAAAGAACATGCTTTCTGTATTTTTAAGATGTATTCAGTTTCACATGTCTTCAACTACAAATAATGATATTTACTGACATACACCTTATTCCAATGTCACTTTTATTACTGTGCACTGCAAGCCTCGGAAAATTTATAATCGTGGCGGCGAGTCAAGAGTATGTAAATGCAAAATTAATATTCACCCCCTTACCCACACATAATCCCATCTACCCGCTGCGCTGGCACAGCAACAAAAAAGTTACATATCCCGAAAAGGCTGCCCAAGTCATATTTCAAGATACCATTAGCATGACCTGACAGATTCCCTTTATGACTGGAGGATTTTCATTTTTGCGATTTCGTTTTTTGCCACCCTTCGTCCCAGAGCCATAACTTTTTTATTTTTCGGTTAATATGGCTATTCCAAGTGTGGTGTAATTGCACAAAAAGTGCAATCCCACACTTGTTTTTTGTTTTGCTTTTTTACTATGTTAAGTAAATACTAAAACTGAGCTGCCATTATGATTCTCCAAGTCATTACAAGTTCATAGATACCAAACATATCTAGGTTCTTTTTTATTTATGAGGTGAAAAAAGATTCCAAAGTTTGTTTAAAAAAAAAATCGCGACATTTTGCGATACCCGTACTGTCTCCATTTTTCATGATCTGGGGTCGAGGGAGGGCTTATTTTTGGCGTTTCGAGCTGATGTTTTTAAAGATACCATTTTGGTGCAGGTACAATCTTTTGATCGCCTGCTATTGCATTTTAATGCTATTTTGGGCCATCCAAAAAAATATAACTCTGGCATTTTGACTTTTTTCTGTTTAGCAATCAGGATAATTCTTTTTTTATATTGATAGAACGGGCGATTCTGAATGCAGCGGTACCAAATATGTGTAGCTTTGATTTTTTTTATTTTTTCATTTTGAATGAGGCAAAAGGGGGATGATTTGAACTTTTTTTTTTTTTTTATATTTTTTAAAACATTTTTTTTCACTTTTGGCATGCTTCAATAGTCTCTGTGGGAGACTAGAAGCTGTCATAACCCGATCGCCTCTGCTACATATAGACGATCAGATTGCCTGTATGTAACAGAATTGCTGACTTGCTATGAGCGCTGACCACCGAGCAGCGCTCATAGCAATCCGGCAGTGACAACCATAGAGGTCTGCTGGTTGTCATGCCAACCCATTGGTGACCCGTGGTCATGTAACATGAGCGCCGATGGGCAGGATTTTCGGTGTGCTTACTGGAAGCGTGTGTTCAATGCCACTGTCAGAGTTTGACAGCGGCATTTAATGGGTTAATAGCGGTGGGAAGGATCGCGATTCCTCCCGCGGCTGTTAGCGGCACATTTCAGCTGTTCAAAACAGCTGACATATCCGGGAAAAGATGTGGGCTCACCGCCTGACAAATCTAAATCTAAAATCTTTCCTCCATCTCGCGTATCTTCCCTACCTGATCTATCGATCACAATAAATGACATCACACTTTCCCCTGTCCCGGAAATCCACTGTCTCGGAGTAACCCTTGACTCTGAACTGTCCTTCAAACGCAACATCCAAACTCTCACCACCCCTGTTGCCTCCAGCTCAAAAATATTTCCAGAATCCATCCTTTCCTCAACACTCACACTATCAAAATGCCTGTGCATGCCCTAATCATCTCCCACCCCGACTACTGCAACATCCTCCTCTGCAGCCTACCTTCTAACACTCTCGCACCTCTCTGCTGCCCGACTAATTAATCTATCTCTCTCCTCACTACACTCCTGCTTCTCCTCTTTGCAACTCTCTTCATTGGCTCCCAATTTCCCAGCGTATCCAGTTTAAACTACTAACACCGATTTACAAAGCCAGCTATAACCTTTTTTCCTCCATATATTTCCAAACTAATCTCCCAATATCTTCCCTCACGTAATCTCTGGACCTCCCAAGACCTCCTTCTCTCCTCCATACTTATTTGTTTCTCACCCAATCACCGCCAAGACTTCTCCCGAATATCCCCCATCCTCTGAAATTCAGTGCCCCAATACGTCTGATTATCCACCACATTTGGATCATTCAGACAGAACCTGAAAACCCATCTCTTCAAAAAAGCTTACAACCTGCAATGACCATGCTGCCACCTCAACATCATCGTAGCTACTGCAAACTATTGTCTCCTTCCCCATAGTCCTGTAGAATGTAAGCAAGCAAGGGCAGGGTCCTCTTCGCTCTGTACTATCATATGTTCTGTCATTGTTAGTTTGTTTACTGTAAGTGATATTTGTATTTTGTATGTAACCCCTTCTCATGTACAGCATCATGGAATCAATAGTGCTATATAAACAAATAATAATATCCACAGTATAAATTGTACTTCTTTAGTTGGGCAAGAAGATGATTTTATTTCATATGTCAATGTGAGCTCCTCGGTGCACCCTTGGCATGGCATAGGGCTCAATGCACCATTATTCCCCTCAATCAACATGACTCATGCCCCCTTAGCTTGATTGACAGAGTGAGCACTGACAGAATAGAGTTCCCTGCCCTGCACGTCCACAATGATACTGCAAGAGACGATTGCATGCACAGTATCATTGTGGGTACTCTCCCAGCATCCTATGTTGTCTGCAGCTGCCACTCACCACTGTGTGATCCTGTGTACAGCAAGCAGACAGGATAGCAGGATGAGAGTGCACCCACACTTGACACTGACATTATGTGTGTGCTTGGGTTGGTAAAGTGCAGACATGAAGAGTCAGTGATTCAATTCCGGCAGTGCTCCCTTTGGGCAACTGAGCAGTATCTATCAGGCTAAGGAGAGGTGTGAGGCATACAGTATTGATTGACTGTATTTGACCATGCAGAAACATAGTGTGCACTTCTGGCCAAGGGAGGATGCAAAAGAGCATACAGGTATTACAGGACAAGATAGCAGATTCTGCTTTCTGTGAGATAAAACATTTTCCTGCCTGTTTGAAAATATGTTTACAGAAAGAAAGAATCAACTGTGATCCTCAGCTGTCCCGTCTGTATACTCTCTTTTGCTTCCTCCCTTGCCCGGGAACTGTGGTATGTTCAGACTTGCACGGTCAGACACAGCCATTACACAGTACACAACTGGGGCGCATTTATAAGATTATCTCAACACAGGAAAAAAAATGTTAACGCATCTGTCACGATTCCCCTGACCGCTGTCACCAATGGGTCAGGATTCACACCGTGACCGTCACCCCTACGTCACGGATTGAGGTGACTTTAGGCCAACAGACGGCTATCACATGTGCAGGGGGGCTTATCTTAGTTATCCCTCCACTCCACGATGTGATGAAAAACCACACACAAGGCTATTGACCTCTTAACTTACAGCAGGGGCTTATTCTAGGTATCCCACTGCTTTCAATATACCACAAACTGCAGGGATTTATGTATATCCCGCTTACAGTTCCACTTAACACTTGCAGTTCTCTGGCGCCCCCTTACTCTCAGGTCAGATTAGGTACTGCACCCTGGGTAATTAGTCGCCAGAAAGGCTGCCTGCTATGTACTGGCTATTGGGCACGCTGCAGCGACGCGATAACTACTCCCACTCAGGCAGGAACAATAATTATTAACCCCGCAGCCGCTTCAGCATCACCCAAAAGTCTGCACACTATCGGCATCACTGCCACCAGCTTCGATTAAACGGGTCCGAAGCTAACCCAACACAACAATAACAGTAGCGTATTTCACTTCAGAAGACTGGGTAAGTTTAGAGCATGGATGAACGAACTAATATATAATAGTATATTCCATTGAAATTAATTAGGCAGTGCTTTATCAAAAATATTTTATAAAGAAGTTACAAATGAGACAATTGCAAATATGTACAAGGGTAATTATAACATAAAGGGAATAAATGAGAAAAAGCAACACTTACATGTTCAAAGCATGACAGGCAACCAGGCTAGGGCAGTTTTTCCCATACGTCCCAGCTCATTTGGACGTGAGCAGGGCTCTTCCAGGACAAGACAAGAAATCAAGCAGCAAGTGCCTCCTCAGAGCCTGCCAGACACTTAAAACATTAAGGCTGTGACATCACAGAAAGGCTGGCTTATCCAGACCCTCCTCTCTCTACATTCTGCCTAAACTTTAAACTATTCTCTCTAATTTCTATAACTTCACTACAAAACGTGTCAGAGTCAGACCAAACCTATCATTCATCTCGGATTAACGTGAGCATTCTAATGAGATCAAATATGTCCTATCTGGGATACATATTTACAGAGAAAACCCTACTTCTTTACCAGACGGAGTTAGAAACCCGAGTTTCATGGGAGGTGTAAATACACCGAGTGAGACTACGAATATATATTTTCATGTTCCTAGCTTAAATCGTTTGCCTAATATCTAACAAAAACTAAACAAAGAATCTTTCCTGAATCTTGGAGCCACTTTTCCAGTTTGAACTAGAGAATGTGGGAGGGGTGAGGGACTTTCCTCTGGGCCTGGAATTTAAAGAGGAAATGCCACTAACATCTCCCAGAACGTATCTAAGCTGGGCATCATTCCCCTGTTCTTTGCACCTAATTAGCATATTCACAAACTGCCTGAAAACAGACAGCAGGCAAGGACACAGTCACTGACCAAGTATGACCTGCTGGCAAGGTCAGCCAACAACTAGCTATTTGGGCAAATCATAACCGTTCCAATTACAGCAGCGTCACTGCTCTGTGCTTGTGCCGGGGTGTCACGTTGACTGAACACAGGCAAAATAAAAAAAAAGCTTTAGCACAAAAAATTACAGCATCCAGCAAAGCAAATAGTGTTAAGGACATTCCCAAGTGGCGAGAGGGGAAAGATAATAAAATTATACTGAATTTACGTAGCAACATCTTTAAAATAACTAAGTTAATAGAAACTGACATTCTTGTCATTAATTTCCACTGCCCTTCCAAGGAAAATAGATGAGACACATGAATGGAAATTTTCGTGACCTGATATTTGGCAGTGAAGGAGGACAAAATTACACCCAGAAGAGTGTGAAGGATGACTGCTAATTATACCCAGCCTCGCAATGCATGAGAATATGGAATATTTATAGACATACACCTTGTAGATATATTACAGTTATATTACAATTATATTATTGTAGTCATATTACATTCACATAGTTTGCTGCTGTACTGTTACTTACCTCTCAAGGATTATTATTTTACTTTAATTAGATTTGTTTTCAACTATGGTCTATAATTATTGTGTACCGTGTAGTTGCACGTAACTCATGGAGGAGCATAATTCTCTGCTTAAAAGGATTTATCTTCAAAGATCAAATAACTGAACACATTAGTTGCTCTACTTTTCATTTATAATGCTTATCTTGAGAGCCATTACTTACATACAGTGGGGCATTGTGATTTTTTCACTCCAAGCTGGTTGGCTATTGCAGATTCAGTCTTCCCAGCCTGGTGCAGGGCTACAATTTTGTTTCTGGTGTCCTTTGACAGCTCTTTGGTCTTCACCATAGTGGAGTTTGGAGTCAGACTGTTTGAGGGTGTGCACAGGTGTCTTTTTATACTGATAACAAGTTTAAACAGGTGCCATTACTACAGGTAATGAGTGGAGGAAAGAGGATACTCTTAAAGAAGAAGTTACAGGTCTGTGAGAGCCTGAAATCTTGATTGTTTGTTTCTGACCAAATACTTATTTTCCACCATAATATGCAAATAAAATGTTAAAAAAACAGACAATGTGATTTTCTGGATTTTTTTTTCTCAGTTTGTCTCCCATAGTTGAGGTCTACTTATGATGTAAATTACAGACGCCTCTCATCTTTTTAAGTGGTGGAACTTGCACTATTGCTGACTGACTAAATACTTTTTTGCCCCACTGTATGTCCTTACTTACATATGTTGACGACATACCTAAGCCTCTACACACATGATTAACGTCTTGATAAGTTTGTGTTGTAGCAGATAATATAGGAATTAAGTACAGAGGGGGGGAAAGTATTTCGTCAGCCACCAATAGTGCAAATTCCCCCACTTAAACAGATGAGAGAGACCTGTAATTGACATCATAGGTAGACCACAACTATGAGAGTCAAAATGAGAAAACAAATCCAGTCTTATTTAAAAGAAAATAAGTATTTGGTCACCTAAAAACATGCAAGATTTCTGGCTCTCACAGACCTGTAACTTCTTCTTTAAGAGACTCCTCTGTCCTCCACTCATTACCTGTAGTAACGGCACCTGTTTGAACTTGTTATCAGTATAAAAATATTATATATATATATATATATACATATATATATATATATATATACATACAGTACAGACCAAAAGTTTGGACACACCTTCTCATTTAAAGATTTTTCTGTATTTTCATGACTATGAAAATTGTACATTCACACTGAAGACATCAAAACTATGAATTAACACATGTGGAATTATATACTTAGCAAAAAAGTGTGAAACAACTGAAAGTATGTCTTCTATTCTAGGTTCTTCAAAGTAGCCACCTTTTGCTTTGATGACTGCTTTGCACACTCTTGGCATTCTCTTGATGAGCTTCAAGAGGTAGTCACTGGAAATGGTCTTCCAACAATCTTGAAGGAGTTCCCAGAGATGCTTAGCACTTGTTGGCCCTTTTGCCTTCACTCTGCGGTCCAGCTCACCCCAAACCATCAGGTCATCTGGCGTAGCACCCCATCACTCTCCTTCTTGGTCATATAGCCCTTACACAGCCTGGAGGTGTGCTTGGGATGGAATTGCATGCCGCTGCAAGATGCTGTGGTAGCCATGCTGGTTCAGTATGCCTTCAATTTTGAATAAATTCCCAACAGTATCACCAGCAAAGCACCCCCACAACATCACACCTCCTCCATGCTTCACGGTGGGAACCAGGCATGTAGAGTCCATCCGTTTACGTTTTCTGCGTCGCACAAAGACATGGTGGTTGGAACCAAAGATCTCAAATTTGGACTCATCAGACCAAAGCACAGATTTCCACTGGTCTATTGTCCATTCCTTGTGTTCTTTATTCCAAACAAGTCTCTTCTGCTTGTTGCCTGTCCTTAGCAGTGGTTTCCTAGCAGCTATTTTACCATGAAAGCTTGCTGCACAAAGTCTTCTCTTAACAGTTGTTGTAGAGATGTGTCTGCTGCTAGAACTCTGTGTGGCATTGACCTGGTATCTAATCTGAGCTGCTGTAAACCTGCAATTTCTGAGGCTGGTGACTTGGATAAACTTATCCTCAGAAGCAGAGGTGACTCTTGGTCTTCCTTTCCTGGGGTGGTCCTCATGTGAGCCAGGTGCTTTGTAGCGCTTGATGGTTTTTGCAACTGCACTTGGGGACACTTTCAAAGTTTTCCCCATTTTTCGGACTGATTGACCTTCATTTCTTAAAGTAATGATGGCCACTCGTTTTTCTTTACTTAGCTGCTTTTTTCTTGCCATAATACAAATTCTAACAGTCTATTCAGAAGGACTATCAGCTGTGTATCCACCAGACTTCTGCACAACACAACTGATGGTCCCAACCCCATTTATAAGGCAAGAAATCCCACTTATTAAACCTGACAGGGCACACCTGTGAAGTGAAAACCATTTCCGGTGACTACCTCTTGAAGCTCATCAAGAGAATGCCAAGAGAGTGCAAAGCAGTCATCAAAGCAAAAGATGGCTACTTTGAAGAACCTAGAAAATAAGACATATTTTCAGTTGTTTCACACCTTTTTGTTAAGTATATAATTCCACATGTGTTAATTCACAGTTTTGTTGACTTCCGTGTGAATTTACAATTTTCATAGTCATGAAAATACGGAAAATCTTTAAATGAGAAGGTGTGTCCAAACTTTAGGTCTGTACTGTATATATATATCTCAAGAATGGGATAAAATCATGACAAAATAAACAAATACAACCAATTTACTAAAGGGGCACAATATCTAAGAACCTTCTCTATGATTACATGCAGTACGCCCATAAATAAACAGTTGCACCTCAGCAATTATAGTACCCAAATTTAGGACTAAAAATTAAAGCCAAAAAGATAGGATAGATAATGTTAAATTGGTGGGAGTTGGGACTGCTAGCGCTCCCAACAATCACTAGGAAGAGGGACCAGTGGCGTAGGAAGGGAGGTGCGGGGGGGGCGGTCCGCCCCGGGCGGCACAATGCTGGGGGCGGCCGGCGCTGCAGAAGAAGATTAAAAAAAAAAAAAAAAAAAAAAGACGCCCCTTTAAATCTTCGGGCGGCGCCGTCCGCCGCCACGACCAGGGCCATCTCCCCCCACCCCCGGGTCCCGCCCCCGCCCCCGCCCCCTGCTCTATACTCACCTCTCCTGGTTCCTGCGGCGCCGGCAGCTGCAGCCTCCTCTGACTCTGCGACGTCTCAGAGCAGAGGGCGCGATGACGTCACTACTGTGCGCGCCGCTCTGCCTCTCTGTCCTGAGCGTCGCAGAGCCGGAGAGACGCTGACTGCACCGGACCTGCGCTGGGAACGGGAGAGGTGAGGATTTTACTTTTTTTTTTTTTCTTTATTTCTGACTGTCTGGGGCTGGGGCAATGCTGGAGACCATGGGGCAGAATGCTGGACACACTGGGGCAATACAGGAGACCATGGGGCAGATTGCTGGACACACTGGGGCAATACAGGAGACCATGGGGCAGATTGCTGGACACACTGGGGCAATACAGGAGACTATGGGGCAGATTGCTGGACACACTGGGGCAATACTGGAGACTATGGGGCAGATTGCTGGACACACTGGGGCAATACAGGAGACCATGGGGCAGATCTCAGGACACATTGAGGCAATGCTGGAGACCCTGGGGCAGACTTCTGGACATACTGGGGCAATACTGGAGACCATGGGGCAGATTGCTGGACACACCGGGGCAATACTGGAGACCATGGGGCAGAATGCTGGACACACTGGGGCAATACAGGAGACCATGGGGCAGATTGCTGGACACACTGGGGCAATACTGGAGACCATGGGGCAGAATGCTGGACACACTGGGGCAATACTGGAGACCATGGGGCAGAATGCTGGACACACTGGGGCAATACTGGAGACCATGGGGCAGAATGCTGGACACACTGGGGCAATACAGGAGACCATGGGGCAGATTGCTGGACACACTGGGGCAATACTGGAGACCATGGGGCAGAATGCTGGACACACTGGGGCAATACTGGAGACCATGGGGCAGAATGCTGGACACACTGGGGCAATACTGGAGACCATGGGGCAGAATTCTGGACACACTGGGGCAGTACAGGAGACTATGGGGCAGAATGCTGGACACTCTGAATACTGGAGACCATGGGGCAGATCTCAGGACACATTGAGGCAATGCTGGAGACCCTGGGGCAGACTTCTGGACATACTGGGGCAATACTGGAGACCATGGGGCAGATTGCTGGACACACCGGGGCAATACTGGAGACCATGGGGCAGAATGCTGGACACACTGGGGCAATACAGGAGACCATGGGGCAGATTGCTGGACACACTGGGGCAATACTGGAGACCATGGGGCAGAATGCTGGACACACTGGGGCAATACTGGAGACCATGGGGCAGAATGCTGGACACACTGGGGCAATACTGGAGACCATGGGGCAGAATGCTGGACACACTGGGGCAATACTGGAGACCATGGGGCAGAATGCTGGACACACTGGGGCAGTACAGGAGACTATGGGGCAGAATGCTGGACACTCTGAATACTGGAGACCATGGGGCAGATCTCAGGACACATTGAGGCAATGCTGGAGACCCTGGGGCAGACTTCTGGACATACTGGGGCAATACTGGAGACCATGGGGCAGATTGCTGGACACACCGGGGCAATACTGGAGACCATGGGGCAGAATGCTGGACACACTGGGGCAATACAGGAGACCATGGGGCAGATTGCTGGACACACTGGGGCAATACTGGAGACCATGGGGCAGAATGCTGGACACACTGGGGCAATACTGGAGACCATGGGGCAGAATGCTGGACACACTGGGGCAATACTGGAGACCATGGGGCAGAATTCTGGACACACTGGGGCAGTACAGGAGACTATGGGGCAGAATGCTGGACACTCTGAATACTGGAGACCATGGGGCAGATCTCAGGACACATTGAGGCAATGCTGGAGACCCTGGGGCAGACTTCTGGACATACTGGGGCAATACTGGAGACCATGGGGCAGATTGCTGGACACACCGGGGCAATACTGGAGACCATGGGGCAGAATGCTGGACACACTGGGGCAATACAGGAGACCATGGGGCAGATTGCTGGACACACTGGGGCAATACTGGAGACCATGGGGCAGAATGCTGGACACACTGGGGCAGTACAGGAGACTATGGGGCAGAATGCTGGACACACTGGGGCAGATTGCTGGACACACTGGGGCAATACTGGAGACCCTGGGGCAGATTTCTGGACACATTGAGGCAATGCTGGAGACCCTGGGGCAGACTTCTGGACACACTGGGGCAATGCTGGACACTGGGGCAGATTGCTGGACACACTGGGGGTAATATACTGGACACACTGGGGCAATGCTGGACACTGGGGGTAATATGCTGGACACACTGGGGCAGACTGCTGGACACACTGGGGAAAGGCTGGACACTGGGGCAGATTGCTGGACACACTGAGGGCAGATTGCTGGACACACTGGGGGTAATATGCTGGACATACTGGGGCAGATTGCTGGACACACTGGGGGTAATATGCTGGACACACTGGGGCAGATTGCTGGACAACATGGGGGTAATATGCTGGACACACTGGGGCAGATTGCTGGACAACATGGGGGTAATATGCTGGACACACTGGGGGCAGGACTTGAGGCATGGGCAGAATGTAGATACGGGGCATGATTGGAGACACGGGGCAGGATTGGATCATGGGGCAGGACGGATACGATGGAGGCTGGTGGGGCAGGATGGGGAGATCATATGGGGTAGAATGGATACTCATGAGGGCAGGATACGACAACATATGGCTGGAGCCAGGAATGAGATAAACGGGGCCAGGGTGGGGAATATTATTACCATAGGGGATAATTAAGGGATATTGTTACTGCAGTGATGTATTTATTTTATTTTTTGAGTATACTGTTTTAAATGGGGGGGCGGTCCTGTTACTGTGCAGAGTGACACTATATCACCTTTTTATCTTCATGTGGTGTAATGTAGAAGTTGTGAAAAATTAAGTAATGTGTTCTGCAAGCGGAGCTCGAGATAACTGTGTTATTTCCTGCAGAAACGAGTCCTGGCTGGAAGGAATGATGGCGGTCTGTGCTGGATAAAAGATGAAGGACTTCACCTAGAGACGTCACTGGTGAGTCAGTGTTACCTATACACTGACACTATACACTGTATACTATATAGAGGTCCTGTGTATAATGTCACCAGTGATCTCTGTATTACCTCTACACAGACACTGCATACTAAGTACAGATCTCCTGTGAATACTGGCACTTATGGTGATAGTATTGTGGTTTTTTTTTTTATTACTGATCAGTATTGTAGTATTCAGTCACTATGTGGTGGTAATATGTGGTCTGGAAATGGTGCGGTGGTATTTGTCCCTTGTATGTAGTATTATTCGGTCACTATGTGGCCTGGTCATGGTGTGGTGGTATTAAGTCACAGGTGTGGCATGTGGGGGTGACACCATTAGGCCCAGTTTAAGTTCTACAAAACAGGAAAACCATTTTTGGTAACCTTTGTGTGTATTGAGCTGGGGGGGGGGGGGGGGAGCGCCAAACTCGGGAACAGCCCCGGGCGGCAAAAGCTCTAGCTACGCCTCTGAGAGGGACAATTCTTCCCCCGTCTATTCCCAGAAGAGTTAGAATTGATCAGCTTCCAAGCATGTGCCTGGCCTCTCTACTCAGAAACCGCTAGCAGCCGCACCGGGGCCCGGAGGTGTAGGGGGGCCCTTGCAGGCAGGGGCATACAGGGCCCCAGCTTTCTGCTGCCGCTGTAGATCGATGCAGGCCCGGGCCCGCACTTTATTAGCAGTGTACAAGTGCCGGCTGGCATCCCCCATTGCAGACAGCAGGCTGTGTGTCTGCTGATCTGACGTCACCTGCGCGCCTGTTTCACTCTGCCGGAGGCCTGGAGAGGAGAGAAGAAGTTGGCAGAGAGCGAGCCAGGGGGTCGGGGCAGGAGGTATGTGACGGCTTCATCTAAATCCTGCTTTCTTATCTGCTTTCTGCAGAGGATCTATCTGTACTGTACTGAGATTTATTGCACCATCTTAAACTTACATACAGATAAGGTCCCAGCTCCAGCGTCACCCGATCTGTATGAAAGCTGAAGCTGCAGCAATGAGTCACAGCAATATACTACATGGCTCTGCTGTATACTATGTGTCTGGGCAATATACTACGTGGCTCTGCTGTATACTATGTGTCTGGGCAATATACTACGTGGCTCTGCTGTATACTATGTGTCTGGGAAATATACTACGTGGCTCTGCTGTATACTATGTGTCTGGGCAATATACTACGTAGCTCTGCTGTATACTATGTGTCTGGGCAATATACTACGTGGCTCTGCTGTATACTATGTGTCTGGGCAATATACTACGTGGCTCTGCTATATACTATGTGTCTGGGCAATATACTACGTGGCTCTGCTGTATACTATGTGGTTGGGCAATATACTAAGTGGCTGGGCAATATACTACGTGACTGGGCAATATACTACGTGGCTCTGCTGTATACTATGTGGTTGGGCAATATACTATGTGGCTGGGCAATATACTACGTCGCTGGGCAATATACTATGTAACTTGACAATATACTATGTGGCTGGGCAATATACTACGTGGCTGGGCAATATACTACGTGGCTGGGCAATATACTACGTGTCTGGGCAATATACTACGTGGCTCTGCTGTATACTATGTGGCTGGGCAATATACTACGTGGCTCTGCTGTATACTATGTGTCTGGGCAATATACTACGTGGCTCTGCTGTATACTATGTGGTTGGGCAATATACTATGTGGCTGGGCAATATACTACGTCGCTGGGCAATATACTATGTAACTTGACAATATACTACGTGGCTGGGCAATATACTACGTGGCTGGGCAATATACTACGTGGCTGGGCAATATACTACGTGTCTGGGCAATATACTACGTGGCTCTGCTGTATACTATGTGGCTGGGCAATATACTACGTGGCTCTGCTGTATACTATGCGTCTGGGCAATATACTACGTGGCTCTGCTGTATACTATGTGTCTGGGCAATATTCTACGTGGCTCTGCTGTATACTATGTGTCTGGGCAATATACTACATGGCTCTGCTGTATACTATGTGTCTGGGCAATATACTACGTGGCTGGGCAATATACTACGTGACTGGGCAATATACTACATGGCTCTGCTGTATACTATGTGGCTGGGCAATATACTGTGTGGCTGGGCAATATACTATGTAACTTGACAATATACTACGTGGCTGGGCAATATACTACGTGGCTGGGCAATATACTACGTGGCTGGGCAATATACTACGTGTCTGGGCAATATACTACGTGGCTCTGCTGTATACTATGTGGCTGGGCAATATACTACGTGGCTCTGCTGTATACTATGTGTCTGGGCAATATACTACGTGGCTCTGCTGTATACTATGTGTCTGGGCAATATTCTACGTGGCTCTGCTGTATACTATGTGTCTGGGCAATATACTACGTGGCTCTGCTGTATACTATGTGTCTGGGCAATATTCTACGTGGCTCTGCTGTATACTATGTGTCTGGGCAATATACTACGTGGCTCTGCTGTATACTATGTGGCTGGGCAATATACTACGTGGCTCTGCTGTATACTATGCGTCTGGGCAATATACTACGTGGCTCTGCTGTATACTATGTGTCTGGGCAATATTCTACGTGGCTCTGCTGTATACTATGTGTATGGGCAATATACTACGTGGCTCTGCTGTATACTATGTGTCTGGGCAATATACTACGTGGCTGGGCAATATACTACGTGACTGGGCAATATACTACATGGCTCTGCTGTATACTATGTGGCTGGGCAATATACTGTGTGGCTGGGCAATATACTATGTAACTTGACAATATACTACGTGGCTGGGCAATATACTACGTGGCTGGGCAATATACTACGTGTCTGGGCAATATACTACGTGGCTCTGCTGTATACTATGTGTCTGGGCAATATACTACGTGGCTCTGCTGTATACTATGTGTCTGGGCAATATACTACGTGGCTCTGCTGTATACTATGTGTCTGGGAAATATACTACGTGGCTCTGCTGTATACTATGTGTCTGGGCAATATACTACGTAGCTCTGCTGTATACTATGTGTCTGGGCAATATACTACGTGGCTCTGCTGTATACTATGTGTCTGGGCAATATACTACGTGGCTCTGCTGTATACTATGTGTCTGGGCAATATACTACGTGGCTCTGCTGTATACTATGTGTATGGGCAATATACTAAGTGGCTGGGCAATATACTACGTGACTGGGCAATATACTACGTGGCTCTGCTGTATACTATGTGGTTGGGCAATATACTATGTGGCTGGGCAATATACTACGTCGCTGGGCAATATACTATGTAACTTGACAATATACTATGTGGCTGGGCAATATACTACGTGGCTGGGCAATATACTACGTGGCTGGGCAATATACTACGTGTCTGGGCAATATACTACGTGGCTCTGCTGTATACTATGTGGCTGGGCAATATACTACGTGGCTCTGCTGTATACTATGTGTCTGGGCAATATACTACGTGGCTCTGCTGTATACTATGTGGTTGGGCAATATACTATGTGGCTGGGCAATATACTACGTCGCTGGGCAATATACTATGTAACTTGACAATATACTACGTGGCTGGGCAATATACTACGTGGCTGGGCAATATACTACGTGGCTGGGCAATATACTACGTGTCTGGGCAATATACTACGTGGCTCTGCTGTATACTATGTGGCTGGGCAATATACTACGTGGCTCTGCTGTATACTATGCGTCTGGGCAATATACTACGTGGCTCTGCTGTATACTATGTGTCTGGGCAATATTCTACGTGGCTCTGCTGTATACTATGTGTCTGGGCAATATACTACATGGCTCTGCTGTATACTATGTGTCTGGGCAATATACTACGTGACTGGGCAATATACTACATGGCTCTGCTGTATACTATGTGGCTGGGCAATATACTGTGTGGCTGGGCAATATACTATGTAACTTGACAATATACTACGTGGCTGGGCAATATACTACGTGGCTGGGCAATATACTACGTGGCTGGGCAATATACTACGTGTCTGGGCAATATACTACGTGGCTCTGCTGTATACTATGTGGCTGGGCAATATACTACGTGGCTCTGCTGTATACTATGTGTCTGGGCAATATACTACGTGGCTCTGCTGTATACTATGTGTCTGGGCAATATTCTACGTGGCTCTGCTGTATACTATGTGTCTGGGCAATATACTACGTGGCTCTGCTGTATACTATGTGTCTGGGCAATATTCTACGTGGCTCTGCTGTATACTATGTGTCTGGGCAATATACTACGTGGCTCTGCTGTATACTATGTGGCTGGGCAATATACTACGTGGCTCTGCTGTATACTATGCGTCTGGGCAATATACTACGTGGCTCTGCTGTATACTATGTGTCTGGGCAATATTCTACGTGGCTCTGCTGTATACTATGTGTATGGGCAATATACTACGTGGCTCTGCTGTATACTATGTGTCTGGGCAATATACTACGTGGCTGGGCAATATACTACGTGACTGGGCAATATACTACATGGCTCTGCTGTATACTATGTGGCTGGGCAATATACTGTGTGGCTGGGCAATATACTATGTAACTTGACAATATACTACGTGGCTGGGCAATATACTACGTGGCTGGGCAATATACTACGTGGCTGGGCAATATACTACGTGTCTGGGCAATATACTACGTGGCTCTGCTGTATACTATGTGGCTGGGCAATATACTACGTGGCTCTGCTGTATACTATGTGTCTGGGCAATATACTACGTGGCTCTGCTGTATACTATGTGTCTGGGCAATATTCTACGTGGCTCTGCTGTATACTATGTGTCTGGGCAATATACTACGTGGCTCTGCTGTATACTATGTGTCTGGGCAATATTCTACGTGGCTCTGCTGTATACTATGTGTCTGGGCAATATACTACGTGGCTCTGCTGTATACTATGTGTCTGGGCAATATACTACGTGGCTCTGCTGTATACTATGTGTCTGGGCAATATACTACGTGGCTCTGCTGTATACTATGGCTGGGCAACATACTACGTGGCTCTGCTGTATACTATGTGGCTGGGCAATATACTATGTGGCTGGGCAATATACTACGTAACTGGGCAATATACTACGTGGCTGGGCAATATATTACGTGGCTGGGCAATATACTACGTGGCTGGGCAATATACTACGTGGCTGGGCAATATACTACGTGACTGGGCAATATACTACGTGGACATGCATATTCTAGAATACCCGATGCGTTAGAATCGGGCCACCATCTAGTATATTATAATGTGAGTTCCTGCAGCCTGGTCAGTGCTCAGTGCATGTAAGACTATATATGTGCACATAGTACAGTACAGTGGTGGCAAACCTGCTAGAGGGGGCACGCGTGCCATCTCCTCAAAACTAGCTCCGCCATCACTTTTCTCAGCCCGCGTGTAATCTCCCAGACCCTCATCACTAGCACCACAGCCACTCTGCTCCTAAGGGTAAGGTTCCACATTCAGGATTGCCGACGCTTTGGACGGAGCAGAAAACTCACTCCGCCCAAAGCGCCGCTCCCTTCTATACGCCCGGTGATTCCGGATGTGTTCATTGCACATATCCGGAATCTCCGCACCCCATTCATAAGACCCTGTGATTTACCTTGCGGCGACGGAGCGTCGCCACAAGGTAAACAGACATGCTGCGTTCTAAAAAGACGCACCGCATGTCCGGAAACGCAGGGCCGCCGGATGCGTGTTCACACGCATAGTGGAGACGGGATTTCATAAAATCACCTCCACTATATTGTAATATCTGGACGCTGCGGATTGAATGCTGCGGTTGTACGCAGCATTCAATCCGCAGCTAATCCGGATGTAATCTGGACAGTGGACATGCACCCCAACTCTCCCATCAGGCCGCACGCCGTTCCATCAGTCTGCGCTCTTGCCGAGATGGTGCGCATGCCCACAGGTAGGACTGATATATGAAGAGACTAGATCAGTGTTGGAACGGACAGAGGTGAGTATTTTTTTTGTAATGCAAGGCCATTACACAGTATGGAGCAGTATATGGGGCCATTATACTGTATGTAGCATCATGTGGGGCCATTATACTGTATGCAGCGTCATATGTGGCCATTATAATGTATGCAGCATCATATTTGGCCATTATACTGTATGCAGCATCATGTGGGGCTATTATATTGTATGCATCATCATGTGGGGCCATTATATTGTATGCATCATCATGTGGGGCCATCATACTCTATGTACCATCATACTCTATGTACCATCATGTGGGGCCATTATACAGTATTAAGCATCATCATGTGGGGTCATTATACAGTATGGAGCATCATATGTGACCATTATACTGTATGTATCATGTGGGGCCATTATAAAGTATGCATCATCATGTGGGGCCATTATACGGTATGCATCATCATGTTGGGCCATTATAAAGTATGCATCATCATGTGGGGCCATTATACAGTATTGAGCATCAACATGTGGGCCATTATACAGTATGGAGCATCATATGTGGCCGTTATACAGTATGGATCATCATGTGTGGCCATTATACAGTATGGAGCATCATGTGTGGCCATTATACAGTATGTAGTATCATGTAGGGCCATCACATACAGTGTGGAGCATCATGTGTGGCCATTATACAGTATGGAGCATCATATGTGGCCATTATACAGTACACAGCATCATGTGGGGCCATTATACAGTATGAAGCATCATGTGTGGCCATTGCACAGTAGGCAGCATCATATATGGCCATTATACAGTATGGAGCATCATGTGTGGCCATTATACAGTATGGAGCATCATGTGTGGCCATTATACAGTATGGAGCATCATGTGTGGCCATTATACAGTATGGAGCATCATATATGGTCATTATACAGTAGGCACCATCATGTGGGGCCATTATACAGTATGGAGCACTATGTGAGGCCCATTTCACTGTATGGAGGAATATGTGAATATAGTTTGACATGCCTGGCTTAAAGGGTTATTCTCATCATGATAAAGGGTTACAATTGCAAAGAGGCTGTAAAAAACAAACAACTTGGCAATATTACTTTGGAATAAAAATCCTCTTCATTCTCAAGAACAGACCTCCACTGCAATCGGTGGCTAGTATCTTTGGCTTGGAGTGCAGTGCTTACAAGCTCTTTGCTATGGCGTGCTAATGTAGGAGATTTTCTAATCTAAAACCACAGTATTCTGGTTAAATTGCTGTGTTGGCACTTTGCAATAAATACCGTAAGTGGATTTTAGATTGCAGTTTGGGCACTCGGTCTCTAAAAGGTTCGCCATCAGTGGTATAGTACGTAACATCTAGTACACAGATTAGTATATGGCTCATATATAACAGACCTGGGCAAAATGTGGAAATCGGACCGGGCTATCTGTGATAACAAAACACCCGGAAACACTGGTCCGCAGGTCGCAATATACAGCTGACCTGCATCCAGATTTCATCGGGGACTCTGTGAGGGCACAAATTGTATATAGGGAGAGCTGTGTGGGCGCTCTCCCTGTAGTACGTCTTTTACATGATACTGTTGTATGGAATAATGCAGTCTACTACACGATTCCATACTTTTATTTGTAGCATACTATCAGATACCAGACATATAATGTAATACAATATATAGGTACATGGTCAGGCTCTGCCGGTTCCCACAGTAATCACATAACCAAGAGGATGCACTGCGCACACTTGCTGTCTTGTGCCAACTAGAGAGTCTGCAGTGTTCTATTCACTGACAGCGAACACTAGTTGTCACCTGACTGCAAGTCTGACTGCACTGGAACCAGCAGAACCAAATCTTAACCTTTGATAATGAGGGCAATCTGGTTTGTTGCTCGGAGCCAGATTGCACTCATCATAAGCAGCATGCTGGGCAGGGCGGGGGGCCCAGACAAATTTCTTGCACAGGGGCCCAAAGCTGTCAGTGTCCGCCACTGGCTAGCAGCCAATAGGTGATAAACGCTATTGGCTGGGAAAACACTGTAAAGCTTTTTTCACAATGGCGAAAAACAAAACAAAAATGTATTTTTAAGACTAGCAAACGCCAATGACTTTAGTGGATTCCTCAAACTTTGGCAGAAGATCAGTTCAGTATTTGGAAAACTAAATTTGTACTTTCTCTAAGAGCATCAATATGTACTATGTGAAGTTGAAGAATAGTCACTAAAGTGTATTGAACACTCACAGAATTCCGCATTATTCTGCTTATCAAAAGTATTGGAAACGAAACAGAACAGAATCTAACTGAAATTAACCAAAAATCTCATTGAAATGAACCAGTTCATTAACAGATATATTTTTCTAAGTTCTTTTTGTGCGAAAGATGATGGATTAAACAAAAACTTACAGATAAATGTCAGTGTGTGCAGACTGCTTAGGTTTTTTGTTTTTTTTTCAAATTAAGATTTAAAGTGGCATCCCCATTTCTAAAATTCTATCTCAATATTGTATGCAGTAGGTATATTAATAATAATTCTAGAAAATACCTTCAATTAAAAATGTGTATTTTTTCTGATTCGCTATGTCTCTTTCCTCAGATTTAAGGGAAGGTGCCACCAGTTTTCTTGTTGTTTGTTTTTTTGTGAAATTAATCTCTTTGATGCGGGCTCCGGCGGTGAGTTTTGAACAGCTGACATGTACCCGTAATAGATAAAAAGAACCCGGCACTCAACTTAAGTCAAACTGGTGGTTTTTTATTTCGTAGTACGAAAAACGTTTCGGCCTGGTCTGGCCTTCGTCAGTTACTACAATATTATAAAGAAAATAAATAATAAATACATCCGTATTTATTTCGTACTACGAAATAAAAAACCACCAGTTTGACTTAAGTTGAGTGCCGGGTTCTTTTTATCTATATGTATACGGCTTGGGAACCTACCCGCGCACCAAGGTAGCTGTGCTCACGTCTTTTGTTTCAATGTGCCCGTAATAGGCGCGAGCAGAATTGCGATCTGCCCGCGCCTATTAACTAGTTAAATGCCGGTCAAACGCAGACAGCAGCATTTAACTACCGCATCAGGCCGGGCGGCCGGAAATGACGTCATCGCCGACCCCCGTCACATGATCGGAGGTCGGCGATGCTTCTCCATTGGAACCATAGAGGTCCTTGAGACCTCTATGGTTACTGATCGCCGGTAGCTGTGAGCGCCACCCTGTGGTCGGCGCTCACAGCACACCTGCTATTCTGCTACATAGCAGCGAACAGCAGATCGCTGCTATGTAGCAGAGGCGATCGTGCTGTGTCTGCTTCTAGCCTCCCATGGAGGCTATTGAAGCATGGCAAAAGTAAAAAACAAAGTTTAAAAAAATGTGAAAAAAAAAAAAAAAAATTAAAGTTTAACCCCTTCCCGACCTTTGACGCCACGTAGGCGTCATGAAAGTCGGTGCCAATCCGACCCATGACGCCTATGCGGCGTCATGGAAAGATCGCGTCCCTGCAGATCGGGTGAAAGGGTTAACTCCCATTTCACCCGATCTGCAGGGACAGGGGGAGTGGTAGTTTAGCCCAGGGGGGGTGGCTTCACCCCCTCGTGGCTACGATCGCTCTGATTGGCTGTTGAAAGTGAAACTGCCAATCAGAGCGATTTGTAATATTTCACCCATTATAACGGGTGAAATATTACAATCCAGCCATGGCCGATGCTGAAATATCATCGGCCATGGCTGGAAATACTAGTGTGCCCCCACCCCACCCCTCCGATCGCCCCCCCACCCCCCCGATCTGGCCGGTACACTGCTCCGGCTCCCCTCCGCCCTGTGCTCCGCTCCCCCCCGTACTCGTGTCCGCTCCCCCCGTGCTCCAATCACCCCCCCGTGCTCCAATCACCCCCCCTGCACTCCGATCCACCCCCCCCGTGCTCCGTTCCACCCCCCCGTGCTCCGTTCCAGCCCCCCCGTGCTCCGTTCCACGCCCCCCGCGCTCCGTTCCACCCCTCCCGCGCTCCGATTCCCCCCCCCGTGCTCCGATCCCCCCCCCGTGGTCCCCCCCCACCCTATCATACTTACCGATCCAGCCGTGGTCCCGTCCGTCTTCTCCCGGGCGCCGCCATCTTCCAAAATGGCGGGCGCATGTGCAGTGCGCCCGCCGAATCTGCCGGCCGGCAGATTCGTTCCAAAGTGCATTTTGATCACTGAGATATAATCTATCTCAGTGATCAAAATAAAAAAAATAATAAATGACCCCCCCCCCTTTGTCACCCCCATAGGTAGGGACAATAAAAAAATAAAGAAATTTTTTTTTTTCCACTAATGTTAGAATAGGGTTAGGGGTAGGGTTAGGGGTAGGGTTAGGGTTAGGGGTAGGGTTAGGGGTAGGGTTAGGGGTAGGGTTAGGGGTAGGGTTAGGGGTAGGGTTAGGGTTAGGGGTAGGGGTAGGGTTAGGGGTAGGGGTAGGGTTAGGGGTAGGGTTAGGGTTAGGGCTAGGGTTAGGGTTAGGGTTAGGGTTAGGAATGTGCACACGTATTCTGGTCCTCTGCGGATTTTTCCGCTGCGGATTTGATAAATCCGCAGTGCTAAACCGCTGCGGATTTATGGCGGATTTACCGCGTTTTTTTCTGCGCATTTCACTGCGGTTTTACAATTGCGATTTTCTATTGGAGCAGTTGTAAAACCGCTGCGGAATCCGCACAAAGAAGTGACATGCTGCGGAATGTAAACCGCTGCATTTCCGTGCAGTTTTTCCGCAGCATGTGTACAGCGATTTTTGTTTCCCATAGGTTTACATTGAACTGTACACTCATGGGAAACTGCTGCGGATCCGCAGCGTTTTCCGCAGCGTGTGCACATACCTTTAGAATTAGGCTATGTGCACACGGTGCGGATTTGGCTGCGGATTCGCAGCAGTGTTCCATCAGGTTTACAGTACCATGTAAACATAAGAAAAACCAAATCCGCTGTGCCCGTGATGCGGAAAATACCGCGCGGGAACGCTGCGTTGTATTTTCCGCAGCATGTGAATTCTTTGTGCGGATTCCGCAGCGTTTTACACCTGTTCCTCAATAGGAATCAGCAGGTGAAATCCGCACAAAAAACACTGGAAATCCGCGGAAAATCCGCAGGTAAAACACAGTGCCTTTTACCCGCAGATTTTTCAAAAATGGTGCGGAAATATCTCACACGAATCCGCAACGTGGGCACATAGCCTTAGGGTTAGGGTTGGAATTAGTGTTGTGGTTAGGGGTGTGTTGGGGTTAGGGTTGTGATTAGGATTATGGCTACAGTTGGGATTAGGGTTAGGGGTGTGTTGGGGTTAGTGTTGGAGTTAGAATTGAGGGGTTACCACTGTTTAGGCACATCAGGGGTCTCCAAACGCAACATGGCGCCACCATTGATTCCAGCCAATCTCGTATTCAAAAATTCAAATGGTGCTCCCTCACTTCCGAGCCCCGACGTGCGCCCAAACAGTGGTTTACCCCCACATATGGGGTACCAGCATACTCAGGACAAACTGCGCAACAATTACTGGGGTCCAATTTCTCCTGTTACCCTTGTGAATCTAAAAAAATGCTTGCTAAAACATAATTTTTGAGGAAAGAAAAATGATTTTTTATTTTCACGGCTCTGTGTTGTAAACGTCTGTGAAGCACTTGGGGGTTCAAAGTGCTCACCACATATCTAGATAAGTTCCTTGGGGGGTCTAGTTTCCAAAATGGGGTCACTTGTGGGGGGTTTCTACTGTTTAGGCACACCAGGGGCTCTGCAAACGCAACGTGACGCCCGCAGACCATTCCATCAAAGTCTGCATTTCAAAAGTCACTACTTCCCTTCTGAGCCCCGACGTGTGCCCAAACAGTGGTTTACCCCCACATATGGGGTATCAGCGTACTCAGGAGAAACTGGACAACAACTTTTGGGGTCCAATTTCTCCTGTAACCCTTGGGAAAATAAAAAATTCTGGGCTAAATAATTATTTTTGAGGAAAGAAAACGTATTTATTATTTTCACGGCTCTGCATTATAAACTTCTATGAAGCACTTGGGGGTTCAAAGTGCTCACCACACATCTAGATAAGTTCCTTTCAGGGTCTAGTTTCCAAAATGGGGTCACTTGTGGGGGGTTTCTACTGTTTAGGCACATCAGGGGCTCTGCAAACGCAACGTGACGCCCGCAGAGCATTCCATCAAAGTCTGCATTTCAAAACGTCACTACTTCAATTCCAAGCCCCGGCATGTGCCCAAACAGTAGTTTACCCCCACATATGGGGTATCACCGTACTCAGGAGAAACTGGACAACAAATATTGGGGTCAAATTTCTCCTGTTACCCTTGGGAAAATTAAAAAACTCTGGGCTAAATAATTATTTTTGAGGAAAGAAAACGTATTTATTATTTTCACGGCTCTGCATTATAAACTTCTATGAAGCACTTGGGGGTTCAAAGTGCTCACCACACATCTAGATAAGTTCCTTTGGGGGTCTAGTTTCCAAAATGGGGTCACTTGTGGGGGGTTTCTACTGTTAAGCCACATCAGGGGCTCTGCAAACGCAACGTGACGCCCACAGAGCATTCCATCAAAGTCTGCATTTCAAAACGTCACTACTTCACTTCCGAGCCCCGGCATGTGCCCAAACAGTGATTTACCCCCACATATGGGGTATCAGCGTACTCAGGAGAAACTGGACAACAACTTTTGGGGTCAAATTTCTCCTGTTACCCTTGGGAAAATAAAAAATTGCAGGCTAAAAGATCATTTTTGAGAAAATAATTTTTTTTTTTTTTTTCATGGCTCTGCGTTATAAACTTCTGTGAAGCACTTGGGGGTTCAAAGTCCTCACCACACATCTAGATTAGTTCCTTTGGGGGTCTAGTTTCTAAAATGGTGTCATTTCTGGGGGATCTCCAATGTTTAGGCACACAGGGGCTCTCCAAACGTGACATGGTGTCCGCTAATGATTGGAGCTAATTTTCCATTTAAAAAGCCAAATGGCGTGCCATCCCTTCCGAGCCCTGCCGTGCGCCCAAACAGTGGTTTACCCCCACATATGGGGTATCAGCGTACTCAGGACAAACTGGACAACAATATTTGGGGTCCAATTTCTCCTATTATCCTTGGCAAAATAGGAAATTCCAGGCTAAAAAATCATTTTTGAGGAAAGAAAAATTATTTTTTATTTTCATGGCTCTGCGTTATAAACTTCTGTGAAGCACCTGGGGGTTTAAAGTGCTCAATATGCATCTAGATAAGTTCCTTGGGGGGTCTAGTTTCCAAAATGGGGTCACTTGTGCGGGAGCTCCAATGTTTAGGCACACAGGGGCTCTCCAAACGCGACATGGTGTCCGCTAACAATTGGAGCTAATTTTCCATTCAAAAAGTCAAATGGCGCGCCTTCTCTTCCGAGCCCTGCCGAGTGCCCAAACAGTGGTTTACCCCCACATATGAGGTATCGGCGTACTCAGGAGAAATTGCCCAACAAATTTTATGATCCATTTTATCCTACTGCCCATGTGAAAATGAAAAAATTGAGGCGAAAATAATTTTTTTGTGAAAAAAAAGTACTTTTTCATTTTTACAGATCAATTTGTGAAGCACCTGAGGGTTTAAAGTGCTCACTAGGCATCTAAATTAGTTCCTTGGGGGGTCTAGTTTCCAAAATGGGGTCACTTGTGGGGGAGCGCCAATGTTTAGGCACACAGGAGCTATCCAAACGCGACATGGTGTCCGCTAACGATGGAAATAATTTTTCATTCAAAAAGTCAAATGGCGCTCCTTCCCTTCCGAGCCTTACCATGTGCCCAAACAGTGGTTTACCTCCACATGTGAGGTATTGGTGTACTCAGGAGAAATTGCCCAACACATTTTAGGATCCATTTTATCCTGTTGCCCATGTGAAAATGAAAAAATTGAGGCTAAAAGAATTTTTTTGTGAAAAAAAAGTACTTTTTCATTTTTACGGATCAATTTGTGAAGCACCTGGGGGTTCAAAGTGCTCACTATGCATCTAGATAAGTTCCTTGGGGCGTCTAGTTTCCAAAATGGGGTCACTTGTGGGGGAGCTCCAATTTTTAGGCACACGGGGGCTCTCCAAACGTGACATGGTGTCCGCTAAAGAGTGGAGCCAATTTTTGATTCAAAAAGTCAAATGGCGCTCCTTCCCTTCCAAGCCCTGCCGTGCGCCAAAACAGTGGTTTACCCCCACATATGAAGTATCAGCGTACTCAGGACAAATTGGACAACAACTTTCGTGGTTCAGTTTCTCCTTTTACCATTGGGAAAATAAAAAAATTGTTGCTAAAAGATAATTTTTGTGACTAAAAAGTTAAATGTTCATTTTTTCCTTCCATGTTGCTTCTGCTGCTGTGAAGCACCTGAAGGGTTAATAAACTTCTTGAATGTGGTTTTGAGTACCTTGAGGGGTGCAGTTTTTAGAATGGTGTCACTTTTGGGTATTTTCAGCCATATAGACCCCTCAAACTGACTTCAAATGTGAGGTGGTCCCTAAAAAAAATGGTTTTGTAAATTTCGTTGTAAAAATGACAAATCGCTGGTCGAATTTTAACCCTTATAACTTCCTAACAAAAAAAAATTTTGTTTCCAAAATTGTGCTGATGTAAAGTAAACATGTGGGAAATGTTATTTATTAACTATTTTGTGTCACATATCTCTCTGGTTTAACAGAATAAAAATTCAAAATGTGAAAATTGCGAAATTTTCAAAATTTTCGCCAAATTTCCGTGTTTATCACAAATAAATGCAGAATTTATTGACCTAAATTTACCACTAACATGAAGCCCAATATGTCACGAAAAAACAATCTCAGAACCGCTAGGATCCGTTGAAGCGTTCCTGAGTTATTACCTCATAAAGGGACACTGGTCAGAATTGCAAAAAACGGCAAGGTCTTTAAGGTCAAAATAGGCTGGGTCTTGAAGGGGTTAAATCACCCCCCTTTCGCCCCAATCAAAATAAATCAATTAAAAAAAATCAAATCTACACATATTTGGTATCGCCGCGCTCAGAATCGCCCGATCTATCAATTCAAAAAAAGCATTAACCTGGTCGCTAAACAGCGTAGCGAGAAAAAAATTCGAAACGCCAAAATTACGTTTTTTTGGTCGCCGCGACATTACATTAAAATGCAATAACGGGCGATCAAAAGAACTATCTGCACCAAAATGCTATAATTAAAAACATCATCTTGGCACGCAAAAAATAAGCCCTCACCCGACCCCAGATCATGAAAAATTGAGACGCTACGAGTATCGGAAAATGGCGCAATTTTTTTTTTTTTTAGCAAAGTTTGGAATTTTTTTTCACCACTTAGGTAAAAAAATAACCTAGTCAAGTTAAGTGTCTATGAACTCGTACTGACCTGGAGAATCATAATATCAGGTCAGTTTTAGCATTTAGTGAACCTATCAAAAAAGCCAAACAAAAAACAAGTGGGGGATTGCACTTTTTTTGCAATTTCACCGCACTTGGAATTTTTTTCCCGTTTTCTAGTACACGACATGCTAAAACCAATGATGTCATTCAAAAGTACAGCTCGTCCCGCAAAAAATAAGCCCTCACATGGCCAAATTGACGGAAAAATAAAAAAGTTATGGCTCTGGGAAGGAGGGGAGTGAAAAACGAACACGGAAAAACGAAAAATCCCAAGGTCATGAAGGGGTTAAAATAGTAATTAACATGTATTAATGCAATGTAATGTAATGTATTAATGCAATGCAAACATTTCTATATGAAAAATCTACTATATAATTGTCTAAGGGTCACTTCCGTCTGTCTGTCTGTCCTTCTGTCACGGTTATTCATTCGCTGATTGGTCTCGGCAGCTGCCTGTCATGGCTGCCGCGACCAATCAGCGACGGGCACAGTCAGATTAGTCCCTCCCCTATTCCCCTGCACTCACTGCCCGGCGCCTGCTCCATAATCCCCTCCACTCACACAGGGTTAATGGCAGCGGTAACGGCCCGCGGTGTAACGCACTCCGTTAACGCTATTAACCCTGTGTGTCCCCAACTATTTACTATTGATGCTGTCTATGCAGCATCAATAGTAAAAATATGTTGTGTTAAAAATAATAATAAAAAAAAACCAAAAAAAAAACCTGCTATACTCACCATCCGCCGCCTTTCCCGCTCCTCGGGACGCTCCCGGGACCGCTCCATTGCAAGCGGCAGCTTCCGGTCCCAGGGCTGGTGTGCGACAAGGACCTGCCGTGACGTCACGGTCATGTGACCACGACGTCATCACAGGTCCTGCTCATACCAGCCCTGGGACCGGAAGCTGACGCTTGCAATGGAGCGATCCCGGGAGCGCCCCAAGGAGCGGAAAAGGCGGTGGATGGTGAGTATAGCAGGACTTCAACGGGCCTTCGGAAGGTGAGTACATGTTTATTTTATTTTTTAAGTCTCTATACTACGTGGCTCTGTGCTGTACACTCCGTTGCTGTGCAATATACTATGTGGCTAGGCAATATACTATGTGCCTGGGCAATATACTACGTGGCTGGACAATATACTCCATCGCTGTGCAATATACTCCCTCGCTGTGCAATATACTACGTGGCTGGTCAATATACTACGTGACTGGGCAATATACGTGGCTGGACAATATACTCCATCGCTATGCAATATACTACGTCACTGTGCAATATACTACGTGACTGGGCAATATACTACATGGCTGGGCAATAAACTACGTCGCTGTGCAATATACTACGTGGCTGGGCAATATACTATGTGGCTGCGCAATATACTATGTGACTGGGCAATATACTACGTGACTGGGCAATATAGTACGTCGCTGGGCAATATACTATGTGGGCTGTTGTGAATTCTGTTGTCGAGCTCCCTCCTGTGGTCGTGAATGGTACTTCGGCGAGTTCTTTCCATGGGCTCCCTCTGGTGGCTATGAGTGAAGCTGCGGCTTCTGAGGTTCCTTACACAGGTGACGTGGTTTATCCTTTGGTTGGCTGCTCTATTTAACTCCTCTCAGATCGTTACTCCAGGCCAGCTGTCAATGTTTTTGCATTTGTTCAGTTCGCCCCTGGATCTCTCTGGCTACCTGCCTTCTCCTGCAGAAGCTAAGTTCCTGATAGTCATAATTTGTTCTTTGTTTTCTTGTCCAGCTGGTTATCATGATTTTGTCTTGCTAGCTGGAAGCTCTGGGATGCAGAGTGGTCCCTCCGCACCGTGAGTCGGTGCGGAGGTCTTTTTTGCACACTCTGCGTGGTCTTTGTAGGTTTTTGTGCTGATCGCAAAGTTACCTTTCCTATCCTCTGTCTATTTAGTAAGTCTAGCCTCCCTTTGCTAAACCTGTTTCATTTCTGCGTTTGTGACTTTCATCTTTACTCACAGTCAATATATGTGGGGGGCTTCCTTAACCTTTGGGGAATTTCTCTGAGGCAAGGTAGGCTTTATTTTCTTCTCTAGGGCTAGCTAGTTCTTAGGCTGTGACGAGGCGCCTAGGGAGCGTCAGGAGCGCTCCACGGCTATTTCTAGTGTGTGTGATAGGTTTAGGGCCTGCGGTCAGCAGAGTTCCCACATCCCAGAGCTCGTCCTGTATGAGGTTTAACTATCAGGTCATTCCGGGTGCTCCTAACCACCAGGTCATAACAGTGGGCTGTGCAATATACTACGTGACTGGGCAATATACTATGTCGCTGGGCAATATACTACTTCTTGATGTCTCTGCTATTCTACCCATACTTTTCTCCTGCATTTTACTCCCCTCGGCCATCAATCTAGGTTCTGTTCTGCTGGAAGCAGTACTGCATATGATAGCAGATCCGAGGGCTCCATGACTATGGCAGCAGAACACTACTACTACTACTGTGAATTGTGCAGCCCACAGAGGCATGCCCAGCTCACAGCAGTGACAGTTCTATTACAATATATAGGGTCGGAGTCCATCTGTTATCTCCTATGACCATGGGGTGCCGTATTATGACACTGATAGTGTTGTGCTGCTACTGTGAAAACAAGATGTCAGCCCCCAGAGCATTCTTTAAACTCATATAACACACAAAATATGTTTAAAATACAATCAAAACTTAGTTATAACAGCATGTTATGCTACATTACATTGATTTATTAATAATCTACAAACGTGGTACCTTCCCTTTAAACATTGCAGGAGCTTAGGTAGACATGGTTACGTCCACTGATATAGTGACAGTTAGCTAGTTACTAGTGGTCGTAGCCACATAGTTACATAGTTATGTAGGTTGAAAAAAGGTCTATCAAGTTCAGTCTTTCTCCACCAAATGTACACTTTGCCACTAAATTAACAATAACCCGCAATGTTATGTGTATAAAGCAAATCATTCAGCCCTTTTTTAAAAGCTATTATAGTGTCTGCCATGATTACTTCCTGTGGTAGGGCATTCCACAGTCTGACTGCTCTAACTGTAAAGAAACTTTTTCTGTTTAGCTGCTGGAATCGCCTTTCTTACACCCGTAATGAGTGCCCACTAGTCCTCAGTACGGTCTTTGGACTGAATAAGTCATGCGCCAGTGTTTAGTACTGGCCACACATATATTCATACATGTAAATGAGATCCCCTCTGAGGCATATTTTTTCTAAGCTAAACAAGCACAGCTTTTCCCACCTTTCCTCATATGAGAGGCCTCCATCCCTTGTAATAATCTAGTTGCCCGCCTTTGAACTAACTATAACTTCTGAATATCCTTTTTAAACGTGGAGCCCAAAACTGGATCCCATATTCTGGGTGCGTCTTGTGGCACCACCCCTGTTACAAGAGTCTAAGAATATGAGATACAGTGGTCTGTAAATTACTGAGCTCAATTCCCTCAATGTCTGTGGATGAATGGCATCTGGATCAGAGGATTTGTCAATGTTTACATTGCTCAGACGTAGATGCACTTCTTTTTGTGTTAAACTAGTTATATCAGGTTGTGAATTTTGATTTTTGCCTTGTTGAATGATCCCTGTAACAGACAGTTTATTGGTGAACACACATGAAAAGTGCCTGTTTAATATCTCAGCCTTTTCTTTATCCTCTGTGATTATCTTGTTATTGTTATCTTTTAATTGGCCGATACCATCAATTTTTTTCTATTTAGCACTGATGTATTTTTAAAAAATTTTGGGATATATTTTAATGCTGTTGGCGATTTGTTTCTCTGTAGATAACTTTCCTAGCTTGATTTCTTTTTTTCATTTCTTTTTTAAACTCCTGAAATGCTATTTCAGTATTCTCAGCTTTCAAGATTTTGAATGCTCTTTGCTTTTGTCTTATTGAACTTAGAACTGTCTTATTCATCCATAAAGGTTTTTTTTTATTCCTTGACATTTTGTTACCAGAGGGTATAAGTTTTCTGCAGGATACTAGTAGTATTTCCTTAAAAATGCCCCATTTAGGTTTGGTATCCCCAGTTACCATGACGTTGTCCTTGTCTATACGATTAAGCTCGTTCTTTAATTTGCTGAAATCATCCTTCTTAGGATGCCATCACACTAGCAGTATTTGGTCAGTATTTTACATCAGTATTTGTAAGCCAAAACCAGAAGTGGGTGATAAATGCAGAAGTGGTGCATATGTTTCTATTATACTTTTCCTCTAATTGTTCCACTCCTGGTTTTGGCTTACAAATACTGATGTAAAATACTGACCAAATACTGCTAGTGTGACGACAGCCTTAAAGTTCCATGTTTTGTCATTTCCCCTTTTGAATATTTGATTGAAAATTATATTGAAACTTACCATGGATACCTAAGCTGCTGCAATGCCCTGCACATGAGGAAAGAGACATAGCGAATCAGAAAATCTATACTACATTTCTTATTGAAGGTATTTGCTAATTGTATTATTACACCTACTACATATTGGGATAGGATCTTGGAGATGGGAATACCCATTTAACTCACTGTGAAATGCAGTTTTCCATTTTTATTACTTAAACCAGTAATTCCTCCTAACATTGTTTTGCTCTTCTTTATTCAGACACTAGATAAGAACTTTATTAGCCCATAAATATAATCAGAGAGTTTCCACTCATTGACAGCACATATACAGCCCAATGCTTCTGTGAGGAAACACCACTGACTTTCACATTTTTAATATTCAGAAATTCCAGGGAGTTTCAAGTTTTGAGTATTTGAGCTCTCCACAGTAATTTTTTTTTTCATTTCAGCTTCCTTTTTGACATTATTACAATTAATACATTTACTTTTCAATCATTTCTGTAGAACTTTATGGCCACATCAGCCAAATTATGAATAGCATATAAATAATGTGTACGTATTCACTTGATATCTACCTTTATCTAAAAAGTGAATATTGTAAGTATTATTTTTGCCAACATTACAATAATAATGTAATAGAATTGTTAAAAATGTTACAATTGTGATCTAAGAGGCTTTGATTTGCTATAATATTAAAATACACTGCAATGTGCGATGTACTTTAATACTACTAGGTACAAATGTGTTTAAAAATGAAGCATTAATTATTTCAAGCCCTGCCACTCCAGAGCGCCCACTCTCCAGCATTCTTGCAGCAATTATGTCAAGTTCATCATTCATTGCTGCCGCCAGAAACTGGCATATTGGCAAGTACAACACGTGAGCACTGAGGTCAGTGATTGGTGGCCTAAGTCACATGAAGGATGGACGTGAAGCCATCGCAGGAGACCGGCACTGACCATGGGAGCAGCAGTGCTAGATTGAAGAACTCAAGAATTAAATTTAAATTTAATTTATATCTTATGTCGTATTTCTTCCCAACATCTGAAAAAATAATGAGGAATGGTAAAATTAGCTGTTGGAAGCATGCATAAATTGTTATAGTTCCAGGTCACATAGTACTTACGTCCTCAGACTCAAAGACGTGACAGATCATCTTGTACTGTCTTTTTCCATCTTGAGAGGGATGAGAGGCCTCCACATTATCCTGAGAGTTGCTTCGTGGCATTCGTCTGCGAGCCATCAGGACTACAATATTCCCAATATCAGCAATGTATGAAATAGTCCTCAATGGGTGATCCATCATTGTCTCCTGCAGGGTGTAAACAGGAGGATGCAAGATGAGTCTTCTATCTCTTGAGACTACTGATGCACACACAGTGAGAGCTAGGGCCGAGTTACACAGACTAGAGTAGTTTACATTTTTGGTCTCAATGTCAAATATAACAATAACTTATAGCCTCCTACAAGGCATGCGAAGACAGTCTTCAGCAGCAAGACCAGCAGGTATACTTCTCTGAACAGTATACAGACCAAAACACCAAGGCTTGGCTCACTAATCACTACTGCGATGGGTCAAATAGCTAAAGAAAAAATATATACATACTGTGCATATATATATATATACTGTACATATAGAGGATAATTATTTGTTGGTGTGTTTGTGTGTGTATACATATATATATATACATTCACACACACACATATATATAACATATGCATATATATATATATATATATATATATATATATATATATACATGCATCAATATATACTTACCTTGTAACGTCTTCACATCCTGTTCCGTCCAGATGTGTCCGGATCCCAGATTTCCAAGCAGCGGAAGTTCACCGACCTCCATATTGGGACACTCAAGTGTTGGGTGTCTCAATATGGAAACTGCTGGTGGTACCAGCCTCTTGCGCGGTACCACCAGCGGAACACTGTTGCACCACACACACACACACACACATATATACTCTGTATATACCGTATGCACCACAGACACACACAAACACACACTGTATACGTCGTACGCACCACACACACACACTGTATACGCTGTACACACCACACACACACATACACACTGTACACGTCATACGCAGCCTCTTGCACGGTACCACCAGTGGAACATCGCGAACACGGCGCCGCCGGGATCAGCCGAATGATTCACTGACCAGAGCCATCTTTGTACTGCAGGAGTGCATGTGCAGTTTTAATGTGACCGCCACTATTTGTCTGCACAAAGATGGCGGCGGTCCGATTTACTGCACCTGCACGATTTCCGAGCAGGAGCAGTGAATCATTCGGCTGATCCCTACGGCAGATGCGCGACATGTCTACAGGCAGAGGAAGCCGGTCACACTAAAGGGGTTTTCCCACGAATGAAAGTTCATTTAAAAATTGTCTGTGACTGACCGTGTACAGAACATACCACAGCTCCTGGGCAGGGGAGGAAGCAAAAGACAATACTGACATTACAGCAGGTGACCACAGTGGATTTCCTTTGTCACGTAAAATGTTTCACCGACTGTTTTTAAACAATATTTTACCTCACAAATTGTATCCTCTGTGATCTCCTGCTGTAATGTCAGTATTGTCTTTGAGGGGAGAACACAGCACAGGAAGGAGACAGCAGACAAGGGGGATAGCACATGGGGTAGACAGGTCAAAGAAGAGAGCACAGACGGGAGAAGTCAGCACATGGGGAAAGAGAGAGTGGATAGGTGGGTGAGCACATGGGAAGGGAGAGATTCTCAACACTGCAAAGCCTGCCCCCATCATGACATACACAGCATCAGGCCTCCATCTAGTACATACATAAACACATACACACAGCCATTGACATTTTTATATTCATGTTTAGGAATTAGCATAAGTGTTCACATTGATGTTGTTAAATGGAGCCCTGTAATCATCAGGATTTAGGGTAACTTGATCAATTTGCCTGTTTTACCATTTTGTCAAGTAAATGGTCCATAAAATAGGAGAAATGAAAAACCTATTTTTCTCATAAAGTCCCCAAACAGATTCACACACCAAGAATTAATTAATGCATCAAATGGTAGTGAATTAGTGAAACACAAATCAGGATAAAATTGTCCTGGCCTCCAACCAGGAGCCTGAACCTTACTTTGTACAAAATATTTGACATTTTCAGCAATGTAATAATATGTACCTGTGTGCTATGCAGTCCAGATAAGTGAAGAATCAGCTGTTTATAAAGGGTAAAAAACAGAACAGAACTGTTTCTTCTGAGTCTCTCACTTCATACTGCACACAGGCAGACAGCCACAACCACAACACACTGAGGAGAAGTCTGTGACAGGATATGTTGTTGTTTCTAGCCTCCTCCTGCTGCTCCATAATATACAGGAATCCATCTTACATCGCTTCCTATGTAACTTCATAGGAGAAGTCTGTGACAGGATTTATTGTTGTTTCTAGCCTCCTCCTGCTGCTCCATAATATACAGGAATCCATCTTACATTGCTTCCTATGTAACTTCATAGGAAAAGGCTGTGACAGGATATGTTGTTGTTTCTAGCCTCCTCCTGCTGCTCCATAATATACAGGAATCCATCTTACATTGCTTCCTATGTAACTTCATAGGCAAAGTCTGTGACAGGATTTATTGTTGTTTCTAGCCTCCTCCTGCTGCTCCATAATATACAGGAATCCATCTTACATTGCTTCCTATGTAACTTCATAGGAAAAGGCTGTGACAGGATATGTTGTTGTTTCCAGCCTCCTCCTGCTGCTCCATAATATACAGGAACCATCTTACATTGCTTCCTATGTAACTTCATAGAAGAAGGCTGTGACAGGATTTGTTGTTGTTTCTAGCCTCCTCCTGCTGCTCCATAGTATACAGGAATCCATCTTACATTGCTTTCTATGTAATTTCATCCATTCTCCCCCTATCAGTGGTATCTTCCACTTCAGAGGCAGGAAGTCTCAAACAGCGGGTCAAAACAGTGTTACAGTGGAGATCCCCACTTCTGCCACCTTCAGTCTCCCTCTCCTAAAGGGCTAAAAGTGTTATCACTAAATTAAAGGGAACCTGTCACCCCGTTTTTTCAGTAGGAGATAAAAATACCGTTAAATAGGGCCTGAGCTGTGCTTTAAAATAGGGTATTTTTTGTCCCCTGATTCCCTACCTATGCTGCCGAAATACCTTACAAAAGTGTCCTTTTTCGCCTGTCAATCAGGCTGGTCAGGTCAGATGGGCGTGGTCACAGCGCTGTTTCTCCCCCACATCTTGCTTATGTTCCCGTTGGTGGCGTAGTGCTTCTCGCATGCGCAAGTGCCGAATGCACTGCGCAGCTGTAGAAAAAAAAGCGCGCTCGCCGCTATTCAGCGGTTTCTCGGTGGGCGCGGCCATCTTCCTGAGGCCGCGCGTGCGCAGATGGAGTCTCCTGCTTCCCGGGGCTTCAGGAAAATGGCCGCGGGAGGCCACGCGTGCGCAGATGGACATCGCAGCGGCCATTTTCTTGAAGCCGAGTTCGAATCTCGGCTTCAGGAAAATGGCCGTCGCGATGTCCATCTGCGCACGCGCGGCATCCCGCGGCCATTTTCCTGAAGCCCCGGGAAGCAGGAGACTCCATCTGCGCACGCGCAGCCTCAGGAAGATGGCCGCGCCCACCGAGAAACCGCTAAATAGCGGCGAGCGCGCTCTTTTTCTACAGCTGCGCAGTGCATTCGGCACTTGCGCATGCGAGAAGCACTACGCCACCAACGGGAACATAAGCAAGATGTGGGGGAGAAACAGCGCTGTGACCACGCCCATCTGACCTGACCAGCCTGATTGACAGGCGAAAAAGGACACTTTTGTAAGGTATTTCGGCAGCATAGGTAGGGAATCAGGGGACAAAAAATACCCTTTTGTAAAGCACAGCTCAGGCCCTATTTAACGGTATTTTTATCTCCTACTGAAAAAACGGGGTGACAGGTTCCCTTTAAAGTGGACGTTTTTTAGTTTTCCTAATTATATATGTTTTACTTCATGAGGTTTACCAGCAGGTGATAAATCCACTTTAAGCTGTCATACATGAAACAAAAGTTTAATTAACCTACAATTTCATTGTGAACATCCATGTTCAAGTGTAAGAGAAATTCACAACTTTCTCCCATGTTAGGGAAAAGAGGGATTAGCATGATGAATTTCAACATGTCCAATCCTTTTGTTCAAAGGAGGATCTGTTTATGTCAGTGTCATACTGGATACATCATATGATGAACATTAAGAGCGCCCGATGGATTCACTGAATAATAATGGAGTCCCTCAAGTTTCAAGATTTAGACGGTTAGATGCAATTAAACATGAGCAAATGTGAAGTGAACATAGCGCGTGAAGTAAGACAGTAAGAAAGCTATGGCACTAGCCGATTCCCTCTCCCTACTGAAATAAACATCTGCACTTGCATGAAATAGTTGTTACAGCCACAAGCCAGGAGCTATTGCATATGTTTGGCCAGCTTCATGCAATGCAAAGAGAGATAGATAATTATGTATTGCAATAAGAAAATATTCACATTTGAAAAATCATTGCAAGCATATGAAAATACCTTTGCAACCACATTTTGGCATTTAAACACAATGGCATTGAAATAAAGGGAATTTGTCACCAGGTTTTAGCTTCCTCATCTAAGAGCAGCATGATGTAGTGGCAGAGACCCTGATTCCAGCAACGTATAACTTACTGGGCTGCTTGTTGCAATTTTGATAAAATCACAGATTCATCTGCTGCAGAACTAGCAGTTCTCTGAATACTGAGCTCTGAATAAAGCTGAGCTTTTTGTACACTCTGCATACACAGAAAGTTGCCCATCAGTGGAGGAGCTACACAGAGCTCATGAATATGGAGGACTACTTGGCCGCAGGTTTAATACTCCTCTAGTGATAATCTCCTGATAAAAAGCTACAGCAAGCAGCCCAGTGACATATTGCTGGAATCAGGGTCTATGGCCCTACATTATGCTGTTCTCAGATTAGGTGGCAAAGGTAGATTCCCTTTAAATGCATTTACATTTTTTCTAGTGATATTTACTTTTAAAGGGAACCTTTCAGCTTGGAAATATTGTTTAATCTAGGGACAGCATTTTATAAAACCGAAGGAACTGAACATGTTGATATACAGGTTTGTCGAAAGTATTCAGTACAACATGATTCTCATGTAGTGGAATTATTGTTCATTCTGGGCTAAGCATTCATTTGGGAAGTATGAACCAGGGGTATATGGGGTATCTAGATAGAGGTAGCACCTCTGGTGGAGGGCTTGCCATGTCCTTTCTGGATAGCTCTTCCATCTTTGGTCCTCATCTGAAGCTCAACTCTCACTTGTACCTCAAAGTAGCTGTTAGCATGCGGCAGTGGGTACACCCCGGAACACCGCCTCGGCAGGCGGGCCAAACCAGGTGAGGGTAGCTGTTGGGTTTCTTTGAGACCTACGGTGATTTTCTAGGGTTTGCCTACCCTTGCATGTGAAGACTGGATATGGCAGACATGCGGAAGAAACCAAGATTCAACGGACAGACAAGCGATTCCCAGCACAGCGTTGTGGAGCGCTGAGACGAGGCACATATAGGACACTGCTGGCCATCCACAGCACCCTGACCTATCTCCAGTTGTCTCGGCTAGTTCTTGCCACAGGGGCTCGATAGGTACGGGTGAGAGAGTAAGGTTGACGACTGTGCAACTCTTCCTCACTTTAATCCAAGTCAAGCGCAAGTCATGACTTCAACCACTGCATATCTAAAGTCCTGTGGCAATGGGAGAGTGGCAAAGCAGCAGGTGTGGAATTACTGGAAGCTGTACTCACGAACCTGCCCGCAGGCGGCCCGGGCCATATGGTCGCTCCCCACTGGACCGAAGCAGCAGTGGAGTTCGACAGCCTCCTGGGTGTCTGAGCAGTCCTGTTCACTCTGCTCACCTCAATCGAGGACGGGGCTAGAAAAGGTGCCTCAAACAGTCTGGTTCATTTCACCTGGCCAGCCTACCGCAGCTGGCGGGTTTCCCATACAGCGGTCGACACACAATAAAGAAAAAGAAAATGATAGTACTCAACCTTGGCACATGGAATGTGAGAACTCTACTGGATAATACTAAGGCAGACAGACCAGAGAGAATAACGGCATTGGTTGTTAGGGAGCTAGCTTGTTACAAGGTTGATATAGCAGCTCTCAGCGAAACACGCCTGGCAGACAAGGGTCAATTGACAGAGCATAGTGGTGGATATACATTCTTCTGGAGTGGTCGGGGCAGCACTGAAAAACGAGAAGCAGGCGTGGGATTTGCTATCAAAACTCATCTTGCTCGTAAACTTACCAGGCTTCCGGAGGGCATCAACAACCATCTGATGACATTTCAGCTCCCACTTACAAACAAGAAACATGCAACTCTGATCAGTATCTATGCTCCCACGATGACTAATAAGGATGACATTAAAGATGAGTTCTACGATGAACTTGACACACTTATTTCAGCAATCCCACATGCAGACAAGCTCATTATACTTGGAGACTTTAATGCCAGAGTGGGAACAGACCATCAATACTGGGAAGGGGTCATTGGAAGACATGGCACTGGCAAGTGTAACAGTAATGGCCTCAAGATGTGTGCCCCACATGACCTTGTCATCACCAACACTTTTTTTCGCTTACCCACATGCAAGAAGACATCATGGATGCACCCACGCTCGAGGCATTGGCATCTCATTGATTACATCATTGCCAGGAAAAGGGATGAGATGGACTTTAGAGTGACGAGGGCCATGTGTGGTGCAGACTGCTGGACTGACCATCGCCTCATTGTGTCTAAGTGCAGGCTCCGGATCCTGCCTGCGAGGAGACCCCAAAGGCAGAAAACGACAAAGAGGCTGAATATCTATGAGCTGCAAAATAAAAGAATTGCAAGGGAATTTGCCAATGACCTTGATGGCAGACTGTTAAATATACTGCAGGCAGAGGAGATCGGCGTTGAGGAACAGTGGACAATTCTGAGAGATGCTGTTTATAATACTGCTCTGGAGCATCTAGGATCAGCAGCCAGAAATAATCAAGACTGGATCGATGAAAATGACGAGGAAATAAAGACACTCCTAGAAGAGAAACATCAGCGGTACAATGTGTATCAAAATGACCCCACGTCGTTAGCTAAGAAATATGCCTTTACCAACATATAAAGAAAGGTACAGATCAAGCTACGCGAGATGCAGGATATCTGGTTTAGCAGGAAGGCAGATGAAATTCAGGGCTATGCAGATACCCATGACCAGAAACGCTTCTACGATGCGCTCAAAGCTGTATATGGACCCCAGTCATCAAGCTCTTCATCTCTGCTTAACGCAGATGGAACTAAGCTGCTGACAGAAAAGAAAGAAATTCTGGAACGGTGGGCAGAGCACTTTAATAATATTCTTAATCGCCCTGCCAATATCAATGATGAGGCTATTGCTCGCCTGCCCCAGGTAGAAATCAACAAGGACCTTGATGTTGTTCCTAGTGAAGATGAAGTCAAGAAAGCACTAAAATAACTTTCTGGTGGAAAAGCACCCGAAAATGATGCTATACCTGCTGAGGTATATAAAGCTGGCGGCGTTGCTCTGATGCAAACGGTGACCAAACTATTCCAGTATATGTGGAAAAAGGAACAGGTTCTGCAACAGGTGAAGATGCCAGCATAATTCACATGTACAAGAGGAAAGGTAATCGCCAATCTTGTGACAACCATCGAGGCATCTCCCTTCTGTCCACTGCAGGAAAGATATTGGCTCGTTTCTTGCTCAACCACCTTTTACATCAACCTTGAGCAAGACCTATTACCCGAAAGCCAGTGTGGTTTCCATGCTAAACGTTAAACAGTAGATATTGTCTTTTCAGCACGTCAACTTCAGGAAAAGTGCCAGGAGCAACACCGTAACCTTTATGTAATTTTTGTTGATTTGACCAAGGCTTTCGACACAGTCAGTAGAGACGGCCTGTGGAAGATCATGGCAAAATTCGGCTGCCCGTCCGGCAGTTCTATGATGGCATGATGGTGAAGGTTCTGAACAATGGAGACGAATCTGAGGCTTTCCCAGTAACAAACAGCGTAAAACAAAGCTGTGTGCTTGCTCCAACTCTGTTCAGTATGCTATTCTCTGCAATGTTAAGTGATGTCTTTAACAACTGTGAAGATGGAAGCCTGCAAGCTTGCGACAGTTTTGGTCTCGAGATCAATATTAGAAAAACCGAAGTCATGTATCAACCTGTTCCAGGAAAACTATACAAGGAGCCACGTATCACGGTGAAGGAGCAAAACCTCAAAGCAGTCGATAACTTCACCTACTTAGGCAGCACACTTTCCCGTGAAGTAACCATAGACACTGAGGTTAATAACAGAATAGCCAAAGCCAGTGCCACCTTCGGGAGACTGCGTAAGAATGTCTGGGAATGAAGGGGACTCATCCTTACCACCAAGCTGAAGGTCTATTGCGCGGTGGTCCTCACCACACTTCTCTATGCTAGCGAGACCTGGACAGTCTACAGCCGGCATGCTAGACAGCTTAATCATTTTCACATGAGTTGCCTCCGCAAACTCCTCCACATCAGGTGGCAAGACAGTGTCCTGGACATGGCAATTCTGGAACAAACTGGGCTCTGCAGCGTTAACAGTCTCCTGCTGAAAGCCCAAGCCAGGTGGGCTGGAAAAGTGGTCAGAATGCCTGACAGCCGACTACCGAAACAACTGCTGTACGGAGAACTGTGCTAAGGATAGCGAGCAGTTGGGGGCAGAAGAAGCAGTATAAAGACTGCCTTAAGGTGTCTCTCAAAAACCTGGAAGTCAACACCAATGAATGGGAAGAGCTTGCCCTGGATCGTCCAGGTTGGCGGGGCAGGATCACCTCAGGAGCACCTGCAGCTGAAGATAGGAAAATCTTTGACGCAAAAAGAAAGCATGCTGTCCAAAAGGCACAAGTAGAATCTGGTGTACTAGCCACATCTGCTTCCTTATGTCAAGTATGTGGGCAAAATTTCAGGGCCCGGATTTGACTCATCAGCCACCTCCAGACCCATAACTACTAATTCTCTTCTAACCCTGAAGTCATGGTCATCTTCGACTACGAAGGACGAACATCATCATTAACCAGTGACTGAAAGCCTTCCTTGCATAAATGTGCATATATAGATGCCAATCATTGAGTAGGAGTATAATCAATTCCTATTAACCTGTACTAAAAAATTAATAAACACCACTGATAAAATAAAATAAAAAATAATTCTTTATTGATTCACCAAGGATTACATAGACATTTAAAAATATATAGATACACACAAGATATGTTAAAATCGTATTAAAATAACCCTGGATGAGGAGCACATGAAGTGTGACAAATCAGAAGTCACATAAGAAGTTATATCAGCAATTAATGATGAGTACGGTAAATAAAAAAATAAGCATGTAACCAGGTGTAAGAAAGTAAGATCTTACACTGATGAATAGAACACAGAAATGTATAACAAAAATGATATTACCAGTGGTGTGTACTATAACGGTCAGTCTTTTGTTATTTATATATAGGCTCGCTGAGCTTGCACTCCACCCACAGTACCAGCAAAGGCTATGCGATTTAAGAAATCTCACGCAGACCCTTGTTTTTGTTTTTTACTGACTGAATTTGAGCACTGCTGCATCTTTGAAAATCTGCAGCATGTCACTTCTTACATGGTTTTTGCAGCGTTTTGTTTTTCGCCCACAGAAAGCAATGAGAAGATGCAAAAATGCTGCAAAAAAACGCTGTGATTCGTGCTGTGTTTAAGCGTTTTGGTGAATAAAACAATAATTATTATCAGTTATACTTTGGGGGTATTCTAATTCCCTCTTACACGGGTTGGTTCAGTGCATACCATCTGTAATATAATTGTTATTATACATTTCGGTGTTACATTTATTAGTGCAAAATACATATTCTTTCACCTGATTACAAGCTTATTCTTACATTGACACTTCTGTCCTTTATAATTTGTCATACTTTACGTGCTTCTCCGCTTCCAGGATTATTTAAATATATTTTTAATATGTATTTTTCTTTATTGATTTGTTTTTAAATATCTGTGTAACCATTCACGTATCAATATAGAATCATTTTTTAATGTTACCACTGGTGTTAGTTAATGAATACTGGTTGAGAGGTATTGATCTGACCCAGGTTTCTACATTCATATTTTTTATGCTGAATTGCATATGCTTTATGGTTGCAATTTATTTTGGGCCATTTTCTTCTGCTGCAGGGTGTATTGAAAGGAATATGAATTCCTGGTATATTTCTAAATCCTTGATCATATTCAAAAGAATGATTTTAAGACAGACAGACGCCAGTACGATAGGAAAAGCTGATTATACAATTGTCATGTAATGCCATGCTGCTGCATATAGTCTTTATGGTAGATCTTTCAGGGTTCCAACTGCGACCCTATATGAGAGTCACATTTCTGAACCCCTACATCATCCTGTCTTCGGATTACACAGCAAAAACCTGCTGACAGATTCCTTTTAAGGTACTCATCGATATTCAAATGTACCCGTGCTAGAGTGGCCTTAAAATTAGATAGCAATCTCTATGTCACGATTCCTCCTCTCAGTGTGGTGAGTGGCAGCTCAGCCACCCAATCTTGGGTGGGGGTGTGCTGAGCAGTGAGCATCGTGATAGACCGTTTAGCTGTCCAATCTGAGGCTTGGGAGTGCTGAACTATCGGTGTGGTGGCTGACAGTCCAGTTGCCCAATCAGGGCTGGGGCGTGCTTGGTTTCCTACAGGTGTCTCCTGTTCGCAATGATTTCTGCTCAATCTGGTGTGCGTTTACTTTGTTCTTTGAGTTCTAGTATTTTGATCTTTGTTGACCTGCTTGGATCTGTCTTTGACCATCCATTTGCCTAGTCCCTTTGTCTTGATCCGTTAGGTTCCTGGAATTCTGACCCCAGACTGTGACCTGACTATGCCTTTTCCTCACCCGTCTGTTTATGATGTACCTTCCTGGTTTTTTACCTCGGACTCGCTAACTTCGCCAACCCCACGGTGTGTCCGTACACATTAGTAAATTCTCCGTAAAGGTCTTTTATTAACACCCAACATTACATATAAAACATAATTTCCACTGATTAAAACCGGTTTACCTGTGTATCTGCATTCAATACTTTTATTCTTTGAGTAGAAATGAACAAGTCCACTTCTGTCATGGGCTGTGCTTCTCCTTCTGTAGCCTACAACAACAGCAAATCAAAAAGGAAGCTGAGTCCCTCACAAATTCAGAGATGTTATAGAGCAAACAAAACTGAACACAAAATGCGCTATCATAACAGCAGGCTGACAAAAAGAGGCCTAAAATAATCCAAATGTGTCGCTTGCGTAAGCAAGCTATTATGTATTTTTTACTATATTTTAGACAAACACAAGGTCACAAATCACAATGTAACAATTTTTATAAAGCCTGTAGGCATTCAGTAGAAAATCAACATAACCACCTAAAATTACGCATACAGCTTGTACTGGTTGGGATGGCAGTGCTTTTCGATTAAGAAAAGGCAACATTTCTATTTAAGGGGTTCTCCGACTTTTAAATATTAATTCACTGCAGCAAATCACGCAAAATGGATGCATTTTTTAATAACATCATTTAGAAATAATGCTCCTGTGACTGGGTAGTGTTGTTACTTGTTATGACGCTCCCCTGTTTTTTTTTTAATTTCCTTTTAAAACATCCGTAATGTGTCCAGTGCCGGTGGTTGCACAGGTCAAGTACATCAAAGCCCTACCACCCATATCCTCTCGTACCATGGTCACTCCTTCCATTGTGCATGACAGCCAGTTGGAAGAAACTTCTTCTAAACAGCAAATTTTACTTTAGTTTAACATTTTAGTTAGGAATTACATTTTTTTAATAAAAGCTGTCCCTATCCAACAACCTATTACTCGTCCTTACTATTCGATTCGGCGGGCTGCCCGCCACTCTCTCACAGAGGTACAGGCCCCTAGTATACAAGGTCACCATTGATGGGCCTGGCTCTACCTTGTAAAAACTATAAAACGTACAGAAAAATATGACATAAATATGAGGTATTGGTTCATATTTTAGCCAAAATACGTAAGCTCACAACCCCATCAAGGGTCCTCACAGTCTTGTGAGTATCTACACTATGGTAAAATATTATTATATTAGTAATAATAATATTATTATCTAATATATAATTGCCTAGAATACTACTTCCTGCAATTTGTGCCAACCTCCTGTCCGGAGCTAATGTCCGGAGATAATGTCTGGAGATAAGTGACGTCAACAGTGTCCAGTGTCTGATTGGTTGCCACCTGCTGCGAGCGACAAATCAGAAACGTGCCGTACTGTGACACACTCCGCCCGCCATTTTGGTGTGATTTTTGAATTTTTACCTCACAGCAAGTTTCTACTGCGTGGAGGCGGGCCCAGTGACGTTGCTCTTCAAGCTCCTGCCGAATTTCGTCAAAAAAATGATAATACCATTTACCAAAACTATATATATTTAGTTGTGAAGTGGTTCAGTGACATTTTCACACCAATTTTGAACTTTTGTTTGGTGTTTTCTCCATATACTGCCTATTATTCACTGACTGTTATACTGAGAGACTGCCGTTTATTAACCTCTTCTTTGCCACATTGGGTATATTGCTCTATTATTTGCCACATAAGGACATTGTCCATTATTGCCCAGCAATTTCTTAAATAACAAGAATTGTCAAGAGCTGGTAAGTGCAGCCATTTTTTGTTCTTTCTTACTATTATTTATTAATTCTATTATTCTTACATTTGAATAAAGTATATATGGATTCTAGACTCCCGATTCTTTAGAATCGGGCTGCCATCTAGTCTAATATATAATTGCCTAGAATACTACTTCCTGCAATTTGTGCCAACTTCCGTGGCTTTGTCCGGAGCTAATGTCCGGAGCTAATGTCCGGAGATAAGTGACGTCAACAGTGTCCAGTGTCTGATTGGTTGCCGCCTGCTGCGAGCGACCAATCAGAAACGTGCCGTACTGTGACACACTCCGCCCGCCATTTTGGTGTGATTTTTGAAGTTTTACCTCACAGCAAGTTTCTACTGCGTGGAGGCGGGCCCAGTGACGTTGCTCTTCAAGCTCCTGCCGAATTTCGTCAAAAAAATGATACCATTTACCAAAACTATATATATTTAGTTGTGAAGTGGTTCAGTGACATTTTCACACCAATTTTGAACTTTTGTTTGGTGTTTTCTCCATATACTGCCTATTATTTTTGTTCTTTCTTACTATTATTTATTAATTGTATTATTCTTACATTTGAATAAATAAAGTATATATGGATTCTAGACTCCCGATTCTTTAGAATCGGGCTGCCATCTAGTAATATATAATTATTATGAAAAATATTATACATACCCATGTGTTGAAATTGGGTGTATAAATACACTATATGTTTACTGGACAGCGTCCAAAAACCTGCCTAGTAGTGAAAGCAGCCATCACCTTGTCCTTGAATAGTTAGTAAATTGCGGGATTGTCCTGACGATTGGAGGCAGCAGAGTGCTGCTTGTGACAACTTGTATGAACGCTTTTATCAGAAAAGGGTCCGTGTCCCCCTTTGGAATAGAACTATCTTAGTCTTACTGAGATTTACGGTAATTGAATGGACGCCTGTATTTGTGGCCAAAACACCATTCATATAGGGAATACAACACTGTTTTTCATGGTGGAAAGGAATAGTAAAGTGCTTATATTTCCCGAAGAGATTTTTTTATTTTACATGGAATTTTTTTGCATGGATTTTTTTGTTTTTATTTATGTTATTCATAAAAGTAAGGCAGTTCAAATATTGTACGTGCTACTGAAATAAAGGTTTTATCTTGTCCCTTGTCCAATATTAACCAGATCAATTTATAGAGTTTTCCTAGTTTTCTGACCCAGAAAAAATGGATGACAGCATATAAAAGTAATCCATTAAGAGATATACCGAAACGTCATTTTTTTAAGAGCAGTAGTAAATAAGTAGATGTATGCCTCGATGGCAAAAATAAAAAATGCTTTATGAAATACTTAATTTATCAAATATTAATTTGGACGTTTATTCTATATAGAATATACAGAATTCTTTAAATTAAGTGATGTCACATCTGAAGGACAGTATAAAATATTGTAGCTCACAGTAAACCTAAATTTAGCAAATATTTCGCTATTGTATGTATGACCATATTAGATATGAATGAATTCATGACCAGTGGTTAATGGTTATATTAAAAAGAATGAAAATTTCTATGAGAGGATAGCTTTCACAGAAAAGATGACATACCAAGATAAGAAAATGCAAACTAAAAAAATAATAATAATAAAATAGCAAGCATAACAACAAAGTGATGAGATTGTACTGCACCTTCTTCCTGCTTTTGGCTAATTTCTGGGCCATCTGCTTAGCATGAAATAAACAGAGACAGGAATACGGTTAGAGGATAGGTTACAGATACTAGCTCTAATCTGGGGAATAAATTGGGCAGCTACTGACAATGTAAGACAGAATTCAAGAAGCCACCATTATCAGCTATGGTGCATTTGGTGGAATGAGAAATATGGTTTAACTCTGTTTTTCAACGTACTTCACACTTGTGTCTTTGGGTTTTTAGTTATTTGGCATATAGTAAATGGGTTCTCCAGGAATAGAAAAAAACTAAATGACATCTAATTATTAATAAATTCTTAAATACTTTAAATTAGCAAATCACAACTGTTTTGTCTAGGGAAATAATCACTAAAGAATTATAATGGGACACAGTCTTGTTACATTGACAGAAACTTGTCCTAGAATTTTAGGACCGGTGCTTATGAGCATGTGTAGTAGGAAGCGTCTCTGCTGTGACATGTTTAGGGATTAAGAAATGCCGTGGGGGGGGGGACAGAAGTGTGAGTAGCCTCTTCTTACCTCAGCATGCCTGCTATCTCCAATATTAGATCATATAGACATGGTGGGCAGCTGTGTGAGCAGCCTCTTACCTCAGCATGCCTGATATCTCCAATATTAGATCATATAGACACAATGGGCAGCATTGTGAGCAGCCTCTTCTTATCTCAGCATGCCTGATATCTCCAATATTAGATCATATAGACATGGTGGGCAGCTGTGTGAGCAGCCTCTTACCTCAGCATGCCTGATATCTCCAATATTAGATCATATAGACACAATGGGCAGCATTGTGAGCAGCCTCTTCTTATCTCAGCATGCCTGATATCTCCAATATTAGATCATATAGACATGGTGGGCAGCTGTGTGAGCAGCCTCATCTTACATCAGCATGCCTGATATCTCCAATATTAGATCATATAGACATGGTGGGTAGCAGTGTGAGCAGCCTCTTCTTACCTCAGCATTCCTGCTAGCTCCAATATTAGATCATATAGACATGGTGGGCAGCTGTGTGAGCAGCCTCTTCTTACCTCAGCATGCCTGATATCTCCAATATTAGATCATATAGACATGGTGGGCAGCTGTGTGAGCAGCCTCTTACCTCAGCATGCCTGATATCTCTAATATTAGATCATATAGACACAATGGGCAGCATTGTGAGCAGCCTCTTCTTATCTCAGCATGCCTGATATCTCCAATATTAGATCATATAGACATGGTGGGCAGCTGTGTGAGCAGCCTCATCTTACATCAGCATGCCTGATATCTCCAATATTAGATCATATAGACATGGTGGGCAGCTGTGTGAGCAGCCTCTTACCTCAGCATGCCTGATATCTCCAATATTAGATCATATAGACACAATGGGCAGCATTGTGAGCAGCCTCTTCTTATCTCAGCATGCCTGATATCTCCAATATTAGATCATATAGACATGGTGGGCAGCTGTGTGAGCAGCCTCATCTTACATCAGCATGCCTGATATCTCCAATATTAGATCATATAGACATGGTGGGTAGCAGTGTGAGCAGCCTCTTCTTACCTCAGCATTCCTGCTATCTCCAATATTAGATCATATAGACATGGTGGGCAGCTGTGTGAGCAGCCTCTTACCTCAGCATGCCTGATATCTCCAATATTAGATCATATAGACATGGTGGGCAGCTGTGTGAGCAGCCTCTTCTTACCTCAGCATGCCTGATATCTCCAATATGAGATTATATAGACATGGTGGGCAGCAGTGTGAGTAGCCTCTTCTTACCTCAGCATGCCTGATATCTCCAATATTAGATCATATAGACACGGTGGGCAGCATTGTGAGCAGCCTCTTCTTACCTCAGCATGCCTGATATCTCCAATATTAGATCATATAGACATGGTGGGCAGCTGTGTGAGCAGCCTCTTCTTACCTCAGCATGCCTGATATCTCCAATATTAGATCATATAGACATGGTGGGCAGCTATGTGAGCAGCCTCTTCTTACCTCAGCATGCCTGATATCTCCAATATTAGATCATATAGACATGATGGGCAGCTGTGTGAGCAGCCTCTTCTTACGTCAGCATGCCTGATATCTCCAATATGAGATTATATAGACATGGTGGGTAGCAGTGTGAGCAGCCTCTTCTTACCTCAGCATGCCTGATATCTCAATATTAGATCATATAGACATGGTGGGCAGCTGTGTGAGCAGTCTCATCTTACCTCAGCATGCCTGATACCTCCAATATTAGATCATATAGACATGGTGGGTAGCAGTGTGAGCAGCCTCTTCTTACCTCAGCATGCTTGATATCTCCAATATTAGATCATATAGACATGATGGACAGCAGTATGAGCAGCCTCTTCTTACCTCAGCACCCCTGCTATCTCCAGTATTAGTTCAGAAAGACTGTGGATAGCAGTGTGAGCAGTCTCTTCTTACCTCAGTATCTTTGATATCCCCAGTATTAGATCAGAGAGACAGGGTGAACTGTATTGTGATCAGACTCTATTGCCTCAGCACCCCTGATAACTCCAGTATCACATCCAAGGAAGCTTCCACCGAACATGCTCACAGGCACCTATCCTAACATTCTAAGACAGGTTTCTGTCAGCGTAATAGGAGAACAGCCATTTTAATTCTATAGTGAATACTTCAAAAGATAAATCAATTGTCACTTGCCAGTTAAAAGTATTTAGCAAATGTATTTGTAATGACATCTCCATAAGTAATTTAATTTTTTCAATTTGTGGAGAACCTCTTTAAGTTTATTTAATACAATAAATGATTTCAAGAGTAAGTAAACCTTTGATACTATTCTATATATATACACGTGTGCTCCTTCAATCGCAAACAAATAGGTGAAGTACAGGTCCTAAGGCCACCACTGATCTCTCTAAAAAAAAAACAGAGATGTGCACACCTCAAGAGATAGGAGCTGTGTGGTCCTGCCCAAGCACACACAGAACAGAATAATGATACAATAGAAATCAGAGATTATCTCTTTCTTCCATACTCCTTTGTGTCAGTGTGAATGAGGCAAGAATAGTGCTCTCCTGTGTCCTGAGCTGTGCAAATCGCAAAGGGTTTTGTAAGAGACCCAAGAACCACTGTTCTACTTGCAATAAATAGGGCACAAATATATAAAAATGGCATCAAAGGTTTACTTGCACTTTAAAATTTATCAGAATCCACAGAAAAAAATAAATTGGCCAGTATGAAACATGAACTTAACGGTAATGGAAATAACTCATATTAAAATATGGATGTAGCATTGTAAAAATGATGAAAATGCAGGGAATGTATCCATTTACCCCTAGACTATCATCTATCAGAGAGTGACAACAGTAGTAGCAATGCAGTTGTCTTCATGGGGTTGTGTCATCACAGGCATTGGTAGATATTGATTACCTGAATAGTGGCGGTCTGTCCGATGCGACAGACAGAGCACTAAAAGGGTTTTCCAGTTTTTTAGTTTTTTCAAACCAACGACTTGTATGTAAAAAAAAAAAAGTCAGCCATACTATACAGTGTCACTCCTGCCCCCCATCATTGTTGATACTGCCTAAACAGTGATGTTATGGCTATATCACGTGACTGATGCAGCCAATCACTGTGCAAGAATAAAGCAATATTGTACCGTCTATCTTGACATCACTATTGATTGGCCTCAGCGGTTGCGTGCTATGCTCATGATTTCATCATTTATCAACAAAGAGTGTGGGTAGCAGTGGAAATTCAGAGCGGCATGTGGTAACTATGGCTAAGTTTGTTATTTTTACATGCCTCCTAAAGCAAGCCTTTGGAATAAAAATACAAACTGGAAAACCTTTTAAAAGGGTTTCTCCAGGAATTTAAAAAATAAGTAAAAAAAATGTAACTATAATAAATTCCTACATAGAAAATACATTTAATTAGCAAATCACTATGTTTTGTCTTGGTTGCCAATCACTTTAGAATTAAAATGGCCATCGCTTTGTTACACTGACAGAAACCTGTCCTACAATGTTAGGACAGGTTCCTATGACCATGTGCAGTAGGAATTGTGTCCCCCCATGTGTAGGAAGATGTGCTGCTAGTGCACATTTTGATGTAATACTTGAGATACTAGGACTGCTGAGGTAGGAATAGGCCACTCTCACTGCTGCCAAACCTGTTATCTGATCTAATATTGGAGATATATGGGTGCGGAAGTAAGAAGAGGATGCTCACTTGCTGTCCACCCTGTCTTTCTGGTCTAATACTGGAGATACCAGGAGTGCTGAGGTAAGAAGAGGCTGCTCACTCTGCTGGCCACCCGGTCTGTCTGATCTAATATCGGAGATACAAGGGGTGCTGAAGTAAGAAGAGGCTGCTCACTTTTCAGTCCACCCTGTCTTTCTGGTCTAATACTGGAGATACCAGGAGTGATGAGGTAAGAAGACTGCTCTCACTGCTGTCTATCATGTTTTCCTAATACAATATTGGACACACCAGGGGTTCTGAGGTAAGAAGAGGCTGCTCACACTGCTGCCCAACCTGTTTTCCCATCTAATATTGGTGATTCAAGGGGTGCTTAAGTAAGAATAAGCTGCTCACTTTGCTGTCCACCCTGTCTTTCTGGTCTAATACTGGATATAAAAGGAGCACTGAGGTAAGAAGTGACTGCTCATACTACTGCCCATCATGTGTTCCTAATACAATACTGGACATTGCAGGGGTGCTGAGGTAAGAAGAGGCTGCTCATACTTTACCCACCCTGTCTTTCTGGCCAATTACTGGAGATACTAGGTGTGCTGTGGTAAGAAGAGGCTGATCACACTGCTGTCCACCGTGTCTTTCTGGTCTAATACTGGATATAAAAGGAGCACTGAGGTAAGAAGTGACTGCTCATACTACTGCCCATCATGTGTTCCTAATACAATACTGGACATTGCAGGGGTGCTGAGGTAAGAAGTGGCTGCTCATACTTTACCCACCCTGTCTTTCTGGCCAATTACTGAAGATAGTAGGTGTGCTGTGGTAAGAAGAGGCTGCTCACACTGCTGTCTTTCTGAATAACAATACATGGCATATGTATCTCCAGGTTAATGCAATGAAGCTTCCTACTACACATGTTCATAAGCACCTGTCCTATTACCACTCTAGCACAAGTTTCTGTTAGTGTAGTGATTACTTCCCTAGATTGCGATTTGCTAATTAAAAATATTTCAGAATTTATTTATAATGACATTAATTTTGCTCTACAGAACCCCTTTAATTAAGCACAATGCTAATACACTTCATTTAAATCTTTCCGAAATCATATAAATAGTCTAATAGTTTATAGTACCAATCTGCTTTTCTCAAGCTCACTTTCTGAGCCATGTCTAAAAGTAACCAGATAAAATGATTTGTTTTGTCCATGAAGCTGCATAGTAAGAGCTTTAATCTAAGATCTTTACTCTCATAAGGCAGACAGGGAAGCGCTCCTGCTGCAGACAGTATCCTTACAGAAAAAGGGAGGTTTTTCGCTTATTGCGTGAACAAAAGGAGGGAAAATTGTTGATCTCCTGGGAGACATAGAAAAATTCTGTACATATTTCTTACAGTTTTTGCATTGTAATATCAGATAGTATCTGATCAATTGACAGGAGGACACTAAGGAATGGACCGGTGAATTTTTGTTGTTGCGTACATTCTAAATTCAGTGTTCCTATAAACATTTGATAGATTCATATTATTTTTATGTCTGACCGCGGTAAGGCGAATGATAGAATTTAGTCACCTATAACCGGGCGATAACAGAATAATCTCTAAACACAGTAGGTGACAAAGTTTAACCCCTTACCTTAATCCGACTAACTGCTTCTTGTGCTTGCATCATGCGCACATTCTTAGAAGGGGTTTTATCAGACAGTAGCTGAGTGGAACCAAGGTAATTGGCAGCAAATATTATGCCATCGATTAAATCTTCTGGATCGCAGGGTCCAGGGACTGGGAGAAAATATATATTTTTAAGTTCTAGCATACAACATAACAATACATTCTCAGCAAATTCATATGAGCCAGGAAAAATATTTATTTAACCAAGATTAAGTTACACTGGTGTAATAACCTGCATGTGACCAAAACTGTATGCTTTTGTTAAGTTACTAAAATATGCTGTGAAGGGTTGATATAAGAGTAACTAAACCTTTTGTATTTCATTGAATACTTTTTACAAAGTTATTAATCTTGATAATATACTGCATACTACTCCTCCTGCCAGCATCTCTGCTCCCCTCCTAATGCTTAAACAGGGAGTGAAAAAAGAAAAGAAGGTAATGGAATATATTGCAAAGATTTATCATTTTGTATGATCAATCATTAAATAAAAACGTGCAGTTATTTGTTAACTCTTTTTCATTAACGGATCATATCAAATTTGTTTATTCAGTGTATTTCAATAACCACCAAGATTAATATACCATTCTTATACAACATCGTAGTATAAAGGAGAATCCATTGATAGGGTGCATTCGTACTAGGTGATAACTGGTCCCTTGTGTCCAACATTATAACTGTACTCCATATAGTGGCAAGCTTATTCTTTGTTGGCTTGTGTTAGTTATATTTCTGGTTCTTCACTATATTTATTAGCTACATTAGAAATTGTCTATGAATGGATGCACTTGAAATAAGGATAAGGTGCATTTCACAAGGGACAGAAAATCTAAAAGACGTCTCAGACATATTAATATTGTAACTTAAAGGGGTTGTTCACTGCTTTAAACACTTATTTATTTACTGATTTATTTATTATGGTCCAATATAGTGCATGTAACCCACTGGAGGAGAAAGTCGGAAGTGGTGGCAGTGAATGCTGTCAGCAGAACAGAAGAGTAGGACCAATTTGCAAGGTGAGTAAGTCACTTTTTTCCTATTGCACTTCTATAAGCCCATTGATAAGGTGTTTAAAAGTAGTGGACAGCCACTGTAAATTTTAACAGAGGACAAGGTGTAACGCTAAGGCTATGTGCACACGTTCAGGAATTCATGCAGAAAATTCCTGAGAATTCCGGACATTTTCTGCATGAAATCCGCAAGAAAACCGCATGCGTTTTTGCCGCGATTTTGCCGTGGTTTTGACGCGTTTTTGACGCGGTTTTTTCCGGACACTTCCCAATGCATTTTGGAGTGGGAAATCCGCAAAAAAACCGCAAAAAGATAGAGCATGTCCGGATTTTGTGCGGTATGCGTTTTTTTTGCGGAAAAAAACGCATCATGTGCACAAAACATCCGGAATTCATTCTAAATGATGGGATGCTTATTGTATGCGGTTTTTTTTGCGGTTTTATAGCGTTTTTATCGGGAAAAAACCGCGAAAAAACCGCAACGTGTGAACACAGCCTGAGTCACTTCTCACGGACATGCAGTGAGTCAGGGTAGTCAAATAGTCCAAGGTCAAGAGCCAGGAGGTTACTTCATAAACAGAGGGAAGAGACAAAGGCGTAGTAACAGTCTGACGTCGGAATACCAGGAGGATAGGTTAGAACGAGGTGCAAGGTCAGGCATCAAAAAGATGCGCAAGCAAAGCACAATGCACAGAGAAATAAACCACAAATAGCTGAATCTACGTCTGGTAGAGGTCTGGGACTGACAGCCCAACTAAGCGGCTGGACCATCACCTGGGACAGGGAACACCTGAAGGCAGCCCAGGACCTCACAGCACACCCCTACACCAAATTTGCAGCTGAGCTATCAGTAACTGCATCATAGACACAATGAGGAGTGGAATCATGATATAGGGGATGTGAAAACCTAGACAATTATTTCATATCTTCAGGACCCAGGCAGCTATCTTTCTATTCTTTATCTGTGGTTGCCATACTGGCAGGATGGTAGTTGGTGGACGCTATTCTGGAGAGGTGAAAGAGTTGAGACCAGTATCTATCACACATCTATAGCATTTATTGTGGCTTTGACATAAATGTCTAAGTTAAGCAAAATATTTAGAATTGAGAGTCCTCAGTGGTTGATACCTTTTAATGGCTAACTGAAAAGATGGTAACAAATTGCAAGCTTTCGAGACTACACAGGTCTCTTCATCAGGCAAAGACTAAAACAAATTCTGAAGAATCACATATTTATGCACAACATAGTATAGGAAAAAAAAAGAGGGGAAAAAAACCATGGATAAGCCAAGTGACAGGAAGCAGAATTACCATGGGTGATAAACAGTTAAGTCCATAAATATTGGGCCAATTCTTAGATAAGGATTGTTTTATTGTCCTGTGATTAGGGTCTCTGTTGTGATGACCCTTCATGGTCTGAGGGGCAAGTTCCTTAGTTGATGTAAAAAGACATAAATTCATGTGACACATTCATTCCTGCATTAACTGCATTAAGAGTGTCAAAGGTCGTCATCAGTTTATATTCCCAGACTCTCCTGTCTTTCTGCGATTTGAAGTTTCCTTTCAATACAAGTAATTTCATGTCCATAATGTTATGCTTTGGGAGACAGAAATGTATTGCCACCGGTAGATCCATTCTTTTTTCTCTTATTGTATGGCGATGGGAGTTCATTCTTGTTCTAAGTTTTGCCCTGTCTCCCCCACATAGAGACCCCCAGTTGGACATTTAGTACAAATAATTAGGTACACCACATTGGAAGTGACGCAGCTGAAAGTACCTGGTATCTTGTAGTCCTGATGTGAATTGGGGATCTTTATCTTGTCCGTGGTCATTATAAATGGACAGGTTTTACATTTTGTCTGGTTGCAAGGAAAGGTACCTGCAGCTGTTGGAGAGGACAGGGAGCTCTTGACAATGATGCTTCTTAGATTTGGGGGCTGCCTAAAACACAGTAGTGGGGGGATTGTTTTATTATCCTGTGATTAGGGTCTCTGTTGTGATGACCCTTCATGGTCTGAGGGGCTAGTTCCTTAGTTGATATAAAAAGACATAAATCCATGTCGCAGAAAGACAGGAGAGTCTGGGAATATAAACTGATGACGACCTTTGACACTCTTAATGCAGGAATGAATGTGTCACATGGATTTATGTCTTTTTACATCAACTAAGGAACTTGCCCCTCAGACCATGAAGGGTCATCACAACAGAGACCCTAATCACAGGACAATAAAACAATCCTTATCTAAGAATTGGCCCAATATTTATGGACTTAACTGTTTATCACCCATGGTAATTCTGCTTCATGTCACCTGGCTTATCCATGGTTTTTTTCCCCTCTTTTTTTTTTCTGTGCTATGTTGTGCATAAATATGTGATTCTTCAGAATTTGTTTTAGTCTTTGCCTGATGAAGAGACCTGTGTAGTCTCGAAAGCTTGCAATTTGTTACCATCTTTTCAGTTAGCCATTAAAAGGTATCAACCACTGAGGACTCTCAATTCTAAATATTTTTCTATCTAATGGCCAACACAGTACCAAGATATATTTCTTTCCTGTAAGTTGAGCAATGCTTTAACAACATTAGATTTATACGTTCTATATACTGATTTTGGATTTGTTCATTTAATCAGATATTATGCCTCCGTGGCTAGAATAAGATAAAAGGAACACACAACAAATAACTCGTCAAATTCTTTTCAAACATAACCTAAGCCCAGCTATATTCGATTATACTCAAGACAACACACCTTTAATACATTTTACCAAACTGGTAAACTGAGAGAAGAGCCATTCTGCAGCAGCTATCACTCAAGTAGGCCAAGGGTCTGTTACTGCTATTAAAGTAAGAACCCTGCTGCAAAACTGTATTCCTCCAGCACAAAGAGATGGCAAGCCTGTGGTGATAAATATATCGCAAGCTGGAAAGCTTACTCTGGAAGTAACAGTAATTATAGGACATGGGTCAGGGGAAAACAGAGCTCATACTTCCCGATCACCCTAATGATAGGATTCTGCCATATAGTGATAGATACATATATTGATTAACAGTCAAACATAAATTCCTTTCTAGCTAACCTGTCCGGATGAGATTGGTTTTATATGATTAATTTGTGATAAGGCAGAAGCTCCATAAGGAGACCGGGACAGTACTGTGATATACGCTTCAGCCTGCAATAAGTATATGAGGGTAATTTTAGATGTAGAAGATATTCTGCAATTTTCGGACAGTAAAGTAATGAGATTTTAATAATCACAATCCACGCACTGTTTTTATGTTTTAGGTTGAAAATGTACATGTTTTGCTGATTTTTCAATCATAATGTCAATTTTGTGGATTTTCCACATAGGCATAAATAGGATGGGTTGAATCTACAGTCAAAACACAACTCTGTGGAATTGGTTATGTGTCCACTGTGGCCATGCAACTCAAGTGAATCTGTAAATTAAGAATTAAAAGTTAAAAAGAAAAAAAGGAGATACTTACCTCCACTGATGGTCCTAGCAGGGTTTCCGTGCTGGTCTTTTCACCTTCCATCCCTCGACATTCTGTCCCATGTGATATCTACAACCAGCTGGACCAAAGACAGAGGTTGTAGTTGTGACTTGGGATGGACTGAAGGAATTACCAGCACGGACTTTAGGAATTACCAGCTGGGGTTAGTATCTTACCCATCCAGTCTGGAGGAGAATCTGCCAGAGGATCCACACTTTTTTGTGAGGATGCTTGCAAAATCCACGTCAATTAAATTCTATAAAATCAGTGCTTAAAATAAAGTTTGATAATTTCCTGACGCTCATATACAGTATATCTATCTACTATATAAAGCTGAATGTGTGGTATGTGTCTGTGTATGTGTGTGTGTATGTATGTCCGGGATTGGCATCTGCACCGTCGCAGCTACAGCCACAAAATTTTGCACAGTCACACGTCTGGACCCCGAGAGCGTCATAGGCTACGTTGTGAGGCGAAATTTTAACCCCGTGCGTTCCAATTCACCAAACAATTTTGCCCCTATCTACATAATGGGGAAAAAAGTGAAAGGAAAAGTGTTGGAGGCGTCGCAGCTACAGAAACAAAATTTTCCATAGTCACACGTCTGGACCCTGAGAGCGTCATAGGCAACGTTGTGAGGTGAAATTTTAACCCCGCGCTTTCCAATTCACCAAACAATTTTGCCCCTATCTACATAATGGGGAAAAAGTGAAATGAAAAGTGTTGGAGGAGTCGCAGCTACAGCCACAAAATTTTGCACAGTCACACGTCTGGACCCTGAGAGCGTCATAGGCTATGTTGTGAGGTGAAATTTTAACCCCGCGCTTTCCAATTCACCAAACAATTTTGCCACTATCTACATAATGGGGAAAAAGGTGAAAGGAAAAGTGTTGGAGGCGTCGAAGCTACAGCAACAAAATTTTGTACAGTCACACGTCTGGACCCTGAGAGCGTCATAGGCTACGTTGTGAGGTGAAATTTTAACCCCGCGCGTTCCAATTCACCAAACAATTTTGCCCCTATCTACATAATGGGGAAAAAAGTAAAAGGAAAAGTGTTGGAAGCGTCGCAGCTACAGCAACAAAATTTTGCACAGTCACACGTCTGGACCCTGAGAGCGTCATAGGCTACGTTGTGAGGTGAAATTTTAACCCCGCGCTTTCCAATTCACCAAACAATTTTGCCCCTATCTACATAATGGGGAAAAAAGTGAAAGGAAAAGTGTTGGAGGCGTCGCAGCTACAGAAACAAAATTTTGCACAGTCACACGTCTGGACCCTGAGAGCGTCATAGGCTACGTTGTGAGGTGAAATTTTAACCCCGCGCTTTCCAATTCACCAAACTATTTTTCCCCTATCTACATAATGGGGAAAAGTGAAAGGAAAAGTGTTGGAGGCGTCGCAGCTACAGCCACAAAATTTTGCACAGTCACACGTCTGGACCCTGAGAGCGTCATAGGCTATGTTGTGAGGTGAAATTTTAACCCCGCGCTTTCCAATTCACCAAACTATTTTTCCCCTATCTACATAATGGGGAAAAGTGAAAGGAAAAGTGTTGGAGGCGTCGCAGCTACAGCCACAAAATTTTGCACAGTCACACGTCTGGACCCTGAGAGCGTCATAGGCTACGTTGTGAGGTGAAATTTTAACCCCGCGCTTTCCAATTCACCAAACAATTTTGCCCCTATCTACATAATGGGGAAAAAGTGAAATGAAAAGTGTTGGAGGCGTCGCAGCTACAGCCACAAAATTTTGCACAGTCACACGTCTGGACCCTGAGAGCGTCATAGGCTATGTTGTGAGGTGAAATTTTAACCCCGCGCTTTCCAATTCACCAAACAATTTTGCCCCTATCTACATAATGGGGAAAAAGGTGAAAGGAAAAGTGTTGGAGGCGTCGAAGCTACAGCCACAAAATTTTGCACAGTCACACGTCTGGACCCTGAGAGCGTCATAGGCTACGTTGTGAGGTGAAATTTTAACCCCGCGCGTTCCAATTCACCAAACAATTTTGCCCCTATCTACATAATGGGGAAAAAGTGAAAGGAAAAGTGTTGGAAGCGTCGCAGCTACAGCAACAAAATTTTGCACAGTCACACGTCTGGACCCTGAGAGCGTCATAGGCTACGTTGTGAGGTGAAATTTTAACCCCGCGCTTTCCAATTCACCAAACAATTTTGCCCCTATCTACATAATGGGGAAAAAAGTGAAAGGAAAAGTGTTGGAGGCGTCGCAGCTACAGAAACAAAATTTTGCACAGTCACACGTCTGGACCCTGAGAGCGTCATAGGCTACGTTGTGAGGTGAAATTTTAACCCCGCGCTTTCCAATTCACCAAACTATTTTTCCCCTATCTACATAATGGGGAAAAGTGAAAGGAAAAGTGTTGGAGGCGTCGCAGCTACAGCCACAAAATTTTGCACAGTCACACGTCTGGACCCTGAGAGCGTCATAGGCTATGTTGTGAGGTGAAATTTTAACCCCGCGCTTTCCAATTCACCAAACTATTTTTCCCCTATCTACATAATGGGGAAAAGTGAAAGGAAAAGTGTTGGAGGCGTCGCAGCTACAGCCACAAAATTTTGCACAGTCACACGTCTGGACCCTGAGAGCGTCATAGGCTACGTTGTGAGGTGAAATTTTAACCCCGCGCTTTCCAATTCACCAAACAATTTTGCCCCTATCTACATAATGGGGAAAAAGTGAAATGAAAAGTGTTGGAGGCGTCGCAGCTACAGCCACAAAATTTTGCACAGTCACACGTCTGGACCCTTAGAGCGTCATAGGCTATGTTGTGAGGTGAAATTTTAACCCCGCGCTTTCCAATTCACCAAACATTTTTGCCCCTATCTACATAATGGGGAAAAAGGTGAAAGGAAAAGTGTTGGAGGCGTCGAAGCTACAGCCACAAAATTTTGCACAGTCACACGTCTGGACCCTGAGAGCGTCATAGGCTACGTTGTGAGGTGAAATTTTAACCCCGCGCGTTCCAATTCACCAAACAATTTTGCCCCTATCTACATAATGGGGAAAAAGTGAAAGGAAAAGTGTTGGAAGCGTCGCAGCTACAGCAACAAAATTTTGCACAGTCACACGTCTGGACCCTGAGAGCGTCATAGGCTACGTTGTGAGGTGAAATTTTAACCCCGCGCTTTCCAATTCACCAAACAATTTTGCCCCTATCTACATAATGGGGAAAAAAGTGAAAGGAAAAGTGTTGGAGGCGTCGCAGCTACAGAAACAAAATTTTGCACAGTCACACGTCTGGACCCTGAGAGCGTCATAGGCTACGTTGTGAGGTGAAATTTTAACCCCGCGCTTTCCAATTCACCAAACTATTTTTCCCCTATCTACATAATGGGGAAAAGTGAAAGGAAAAGTGTTGGAGGCGTCGCAGCTACAGCCACAAAATTTTGCACAGTCACACGTCTGGACCCTGAGAGCGTCATAGGCTATGTTGTGAGGTGAAATTTTAACCCCGCGCTTTCCAATTCACCAAACTATTTTTCCCCTATCTACATAATGGGGAAAAGTGAAAGGAAAAGTGTTGGAGGCGTCGCAGCTACAGCCACAAAATTTTGCACAGTCACACGTCTGGACCCTGAGAGCGTCATAGGCTACGTTGTGAGGTGAAATTTTAACCCCGCGCTTTCCAATTCACCAAACAATTTTGCCCCTATCTACATAATGGGGAAAAAGTGAAATGAAAAGTGTTGGAGGCGTCGCAGCTACAGCCACAAAATTTTGCACAGTCACACGTCTGGACCCTGAGAGCGTCATAGGCTATGTTGTGAGGTGAAATTTTAACCCCGCGCTTTCCAATTCACCAAACAATTTTGCCCCTATCTACATAATGGGGAAAAAGGTGAAAGGAAAAGTGTTGGAGGCGTCGAAGCTACAGCCACAAAATTTTGCACAGTCACACGTCTGGACCCTGAGAGCGTCATAGGCTACGTTGTGAGGTGAAATTTTAACCCCGCGCGTTCCAATTCACCAAACAATTTTGCCCCTATCTACATAATGGGGAAAAAGTGAAAGGAAAAGTGTTGGAAGCGTCGCAGCTACAGCAACAAAATTTTGCACAGTCACACGTCTGGACCCTGAGAGCGTCATAGGCTACGTTGTGAGGTGAAATTTTAACCCCGCGCTTTCCAATTCACCAAACAATTTTGCCCCTATCTACATAATGGGGAAAAAAGTGAAAGGAAAAGTGTTGGAGGCGTCGCAGCTACAGAAACAAAATTTTGCACAGTCACACGTCTGGACCCTGAGAGCGTCATAGGCTACGTTGTGAGGTGAAATTTTAACCCCGTGCTTTCCAATTCACCAAACTATTTTTCCCCTATCTACATAATGGGGAAAAGTGAAAGGAAAAGTGTTGGAGGCAAATTGACAGCTGCCAGATGTGAACAAGGGGGACTTAAAGAATGACAGCGATGGCGCCAAAGGGTATATACCGATCAGTTGCTAAGGTGGGGCCCCGACATGAGTTACTCACCACACATGGGGATATGAACACACACACAAAATGCGCCACACACTACCACGTGCTTGAACACATATACCACCCTCAGCACACATTTCACTACACATACACCAACCTCGCCACATAAAAGTCGAAACACAAAAGTCGCCGCTCAAAACTCACCACGCGCAAAACTCGCCACATGCAAAACCTAGGCTCACGCAAAACTCGCCACAAGTGCAAAACTCACCTCATGGAAAACTCGCCACACGCAAAACTTGCACACGCGGAAAAATTGCCACATGCACAAAATTTGCAACACATGCAAAAGTTGCCTCACACAAAACTTGCACATACTCAAAAGGCACCAGACATAAAACTCACCACGTGCAAAACTCGCCATGCGCAAAACTTGCTGCACACAACTTGCTACACTAACCTGTCACATGCAACTCGACACACAAAAAGTTGCTACACGCATGTTGCCACACAAAACTCATCTCACAAAAGTCGCTACATGCATGTCGCCACACACAACTTGACAGACGAAACTCGCCCTAAAACACACACAAGTCTGGTATTAGCCTTCAAAAATAAAAATCTGATTAATAAGCAGACAAACTACAAGAGCAACAAATGTACCATATAGGAAATACAGCAGCTGTCAGTCACATGACCTGTCTATTATGTGTATGTGTGAGCTAATATATACTGCCAGGGGGAGGGCTTCCTGTTGGCTGGGGATTTATCAGGCTGCCAATTTATCTTACAAATACTGAGGTAAAAATACTGAGCAAATAACGTGTTAACGAGGTCTAATACAGGAGATCACACAGGTATATACTATATACAGGGGAGATGACACACAGATATATACTATATACAGGAGAGATGACACACAGGTATATACTATATAGAGGAGGAGATGACATACAGGTACATACTATATACAGGAGGAGATGACATACAGGTATATACTATATACAGGAGGAGATGACACACAGGTATATACTATATACAGGAGCAGATTACCTACAGGTATATACTATATACAGGAGGAGATGACATACAGGTATATACTATATACAGGAGGAGATGACACACAGATATATACTATATACAGGGGAGATGACACACAGGTATATACTATATACAGGAGATGACATACAGGTATATACTATATATAGAAGGAGATGACATACAGGTATATACTATATATAGGAGGAGAGGACATACAGGTATATACTATATATAGGAGGAGATGACATACAGGTATTTACTATATATAGGAGGAGATGACATACAGGTATATACTATATACAGGGGAGATGACACACAGCAGGTATATACTATATACAGGGGAGATGACATACAGGTATATACTATATACAGGAGATGACATACAGGTGTATACTATATATAAGGGAGATGACAAACATGTATATACTGAGGTGAAAATGAGAGGTGTGAGGTGAAAATGAAAAGGTGTGAGTGCAAAATGAGAGGAGTGAGGGAAAATAGTGTAGTGATCGGAAAATGACAGATGTGAGGTCGAAATGACAAGTGTTAGGCGGGAATGAGGGAGAAAATGAGAGGTGTGAGGGAGAAAATGAGAGATGTGAGGGGGAAAATTAAAGATGTGATTGGGAAAATGAGAGGAGTGATGGGAAAATAAGAGAAGTGACGTGCTATAACTAACCACAGATATTTACTATGCCCAGGCAACGACGGGCTCTTCAGCTAGTAACATATAAAATGCAAAACACAGAATAAACCAGAGTCGATCACTGTTTTAGATGTAAGCCTAGCGCGATGCAATAGGATAAAAGTTTAGATGTGTGATGCCAATGAGACCAGTGAGTAAAGCTGGCATTTCTCGTTATCTAGGCCAATCTATTCTCATCCTTACCTTCTACGTAGGTTGGGAATGAAGCCAGGCTCTTTCTGGACTGTAATGAAGACAAATAATGTTAGTTCCAAACACAAGTAAGACATACAGTATGTAGCAAGGTAAAATAAACCGGCGCCATGCACGTGTCACACAAAGGCAGAAGATGCAATCCGACTGGGGCTTGTTAAGGAACATTAGGTTGGTCTCAGACTATTAGCAGTTATTATTGGATTTATTAGAATGGTTCAGTAAGTGGGGAGTCCAGGGTTGTATCTGCAGACTCCTGGCTGGGTAATGCTTGCAAACACTACATGCTACCTCGTGAAGTTACTGCCTAGGTGCCTGTCAGGGGGTCGCAGGATCTCCAGGGGCTGAAACCGAAATTAGGGTAAAACATTTATATCATTTGTAACTTTATTCTTGTGCCAGCGAAGCCAGGAGGAAAACATCCAATTGGAATCAAAGACACAATTATACCAAAAAGAAAGTATATCAGTTACCATATAAATACGGATGATCATAAAATATTATGTAGTGTAATACTACACACTATACACAGGTAACAGCCACACTAAAAGGGATTCTGTATGTGATATTTGTAACTTGTATGTAACCCCTTCTCATGTACAGCACCATGGAATCAATGGTGCTATATAAATAAATAATAATAATAATAATTCTGTATTCATCCTTCACTTTCTACTTAAATAACCCCACTTCTCCCCAGAATATTCTGCTTTTTGTTTTCTATAGATCCGCCATACGGTTCTAGAGATATGGGCCTTTTTTAGTTAGCGGTAATGTTTCTGATCTTTAATAAGAGGGTGTGGCTCATATGGAATAATGCAGAGCAGCCTAAAGACACGCCCCTAGAGAAACTAGTTAGACACACCCCCTGGTAAAGACCATAACAATAGTGATTAAAAACTCCATATAGCGGATTTAATAGAATTTATAAATATATACTCAGGGGAGCAGCGGAAATAAAATAAAACCAAAAAAATGTTGATCTGGTAACAGGTCCTCTTTAAGGACTTGTCTATTTTGGGTCCTTATGATAAAGCAATTTTTTATTTTTGCTTTTTTTCATTGTCACATTCCAGGAGTATTATTATTATTATTTTTTTTTTTTTGCTGACATAGATGAATGAGGACTTGCTTTTTGAGGAGGAGTTGTGTTTGCTAATGGCAACATTTTGGGGTACATATTATTTATTATCATTCTTTTATTAGGAGAAATAGAAAATAAAACTAGTTGTTGTGTTTTTTGATATGTTCAATTTTTCCACTATACACATGCTGCATAAATAAGGTATTAACTTTATTCTGTGGTTCAGCATAATTATGGCGATATCAAATTTATACATTTTCATACATTTTACAATTTTTTTTCCACTGGTGATGTATAAAGACTTATTTTTGGCATGATAACATGTCGTTTTCAGTGGTCTGATTTTTCTGGTACATGCTGTTTTTTCAATACTCTTTATTGCATATTTTTGAAGCTGGAATGGAATGTATAAAAAAAAATTCTGGATTTATTCATTTTTTTTAAACACTGTTCACTAATCAGTTTAACTCACATATTAACCTTATTTTGCAGGTCCATACTATAATGACAATACACAATGTATATAGTTTATGTTTTACTACTCTCAGACAAAATAAAAAACTTAAATATTTTTTGGGAGGCTTGCCATGTACCGAGATCCATACTTTTTTATGTTTTTAACACAAAAAGTTGTGTGACAGCTTATTTTTATGTATGAAAATGTGTATTTTTCCCTGATATCATTTCTGGGTACAACCAACTTTTTATTTAATTTTTCTTGTGAGTCTGGATAAGAAAAATCCAGTAATCCAGTAATAATTTTTTTTCCCTACAGCGTGCATCATAGAGAATAAATAATTATATAGTTTTGTAGTATCAGTATGATTACATTGATATAATATCTAATTTATATATATTTTTTTTACATTTAAATATCATTCCACAAGACAATCACTTATTGATCACTTTTTTATTTAGTTTCTTCTGAGGAGGGTATGTTTTAATAGCTTCTATCACCGTGTGGGATAAATAATAACAGTGTTCTAGTACATGTCGTTACGGACATGGCACTAACACATACAGTTGTGCTCAAAAGTTTACATACTTCGGGAGAATTTTTGCTTTCTTGGCCTTTTTTTTAGGGAATATGAATGATAAAACTTTTTCTCCACTCATGGTTAGTGGTTGGGTGAAGCCATTTATTGTCAAACTACGGCGTTTTCTCTTTTTAAATCATAATGACAACTCAAAGCATCCAAATGACCCTGATCACAAGTTCACACACCCCATTTCTTAATACCGTGTATTGTCCCCTCTAACATTAATGACAGCTTGAAGTCTTTTGTGGTAGTTGTGGATGAGGTTCTTTATTTTCTCTGATGGTAAAGCTGGTCACTCTTCTCGGCAAAAATCCTCCAGTTCCTGTAAATTCCTGGCCTGTCTAGCATGAACTGCACGCTTGAGATCTCCCCAGAGTGGCTCAATGATATTGAGGTCAAAGACTGAGATGGCCACTCCAAAACCTTCACTTTGTTCTGCTGTAGCCAATGACAGGTTGACTTGGCCTTGTGTTTTGGATCGTTGTCATGTTGGAACTTCCATGTACGTCCCATGCGCAGCTTCCGGGCTTGATGATTGCAAATTTGCTGACAACGTGCTGCATTCATCTTGGCTTGGCTTGTCTCTATGCTGTTTTGCGTATTGTAGGCGAGATACTTAGTGGTATTTGAACAGTAATGGCTTTCCTCTGGCAACTCGACCATGCAGCCCATTTTTCTTCAATTGCCTCCTTATTGTGCATCTTGAAACAACACCACCGCTAGTTTTCAGAAAGTCCTGTATTACAGCTGATGTTATTTGTGGGTTTTTCTTTGCATCCCGAACAATTTTCCTGGCAGTTGTGGACAACATTTTTGTTGGTCTACCTGACCGTGATTTTGTTTTTACAGAGCCCCTGATTTTCCTGTTGTGAATTCTGCTCTTGGGTTCCCTCCAGTGGTTGTAGGTGGGAATGCAGTTGTCTCTGAGTCACAGTCCTGGCCAGGTGTATCTGCTGATTGCTGTTCTGACTGGGATATTTAAGTGTGCAGGATTCATTAGCCCTTGCCAGTTGTCAATGTTTCTTCTGAAGTGTTGGATCACTTTCTGGCTTCTCCTGCTCAGCTGTCAATTCAGCAAAGATAAGTGTCTGGTTTTCGTTCCTGTGGCACACATGCAGTGTGCTTATATTCTGTGCTATTCATTTGTTTTTCTTTTGTCCAGCTTAGACTGTGTCAGTGTTTTCTCGGTCTTGTTGGATTCTCTGGAGATGCAGATATATGCTCCACATCTTTAGTTAGATGGTGGAGTTTTTGTATTTTCTGCTGTGGATATTTTTGGAAGGATTTTTAATACTGACCGCTTAGTATCCTATCCTATCCTTTCCTATTTAGCTAGTGTGTGCCTCATTTTCTAATCCTGTTTTCTGCCTACGTGTGTCTTTTCCTCTACTACTCACAGTCAATATTTGTGGGGGGCTGCCTATCCTTTGGGGTTCTGCTCTGAGGCAAGGTAGAAATTCCTATTTCCATCTATAGGGGTATTTAGTCCTCCGGCTGTGTCGAGGTGTCTAGGTTTTGTTAGGTACACCCCACGGCTACTTCTCGTTGCGATGATAAGATCAGGGTTTGCGGTCAGTATAGTTACCACCTACTCCAGTGGAAGTTTTCATGCTGCTCCAAGGTCACCTGATCATAACATTTTCCATTTGTTAATCACAGTTTGAACGCTGCTGACTGGCATTATCAATTCCTTGGATATCTTTCTGTGTCCCCTTCCTGTTTTATACAGTTCAACTACCTTTTCCCAGAGATCTGTTGACAATTCTTTTGTTTACCCATGACTCACAATCCAGAAATGTCAGTGGATGGATGTAAAATGCACACATACAAGCAAACAGGTCACAGGTGAAGATGTTACCTGTAGTAGCCATTCAAACCCATTTGTGTCAACTTCTGTGCATGTTATCAAAATCACCAGGGTATGTGAACTTATGATCAGGGTCATTTGGATGTTTTGGGTTGTCATTATGATTTAAAAAGAGAAAACACAGTAGTTTGACAATAAACAAATATAGCACAAAAAGAGCATTCAGAGATCCTCCAAAAATTCAGAAAACAGCAAAACAGCCGAGATGCTTACCTGCCTAGGCCTCCAAACAAATGCAGGATGCAGTGGACCCATGTAGTTAAGATGGTGGCAAAATAGGTGCAGAAATAACCGATGAGTGAACCACTCACAACCTCCCAATCAAATGGAGGGGGTGGCTGCTTGGCATATTACTGCACATAAAAGACTTGTATGTGGCACTGTTCACACAATGGAGATGCACAGCATCCAGGTTAACAGCCTAGTAGTGACACCTTTCTATTAGATGAGGCGGGCTGCCCAGCGCTATCCAAATGCATCCCACGTGAGCAAAGCAAAAATACTGCCGGGGTATGTAAACTTTTGAGCACAACTGTATGTGACGTTTTAAAGCAATATTTACGTTAATCCAGATTAAACCAATTTTTGTGTTGGGAAAAGTTGGATTTTCAGGAGACAAGTTTTCACTTTTTTTAAAAAAACATTTAAACCGCTATTACACTTAACAATTTAACTTTTTTTTTTTACAATATTTATTAGTTCTTCAAGGGGACTTTAGTATGTTATCTTATGATCACATTAGTAATATCCATCACTACCTTTGCAGTGCTATGTATATTACGCTTTCCTGTCGGCACATGACTGACAGGTGGTCTATCAAACCCTAACTCCAACGGCGTCTGTTTGGCTAGTGTATGGCAAACCCAGAGGCCTTTGTCAGGCCTGTAGTTGCCAAACAGCTCGATAGCACCTCACGATCGCTGATGGCCTTGCAGATGAAATGATCATAGAATCATACAATATTAGTTGGAAGGGACCTCCAGGGTCCTCGTGTCCAACCCCCTGCTCAATGCAGGATTCGCTAAACCATCTCAGACAGATGTCTGTCCAGCCTCTGTTTGAAGACTTCCATTGAAGGAAAACTCACGTCACCGTTCCCTTTATCAAACTGCTCATGTGCCGCTTTCACAATAGACAGTGGCAGATGAGGGATTAAACTCACGGAATGGGGAGAAAGATGGTCCTAGCAGTTACAACAGGAGCTGAGCTGTTTACATCTGTCGGGGCTCCTGAAATTCATAAGCCCAAGTGCAGAAGCTTTACTGTACGACCAGCAGTGAAGCACAAAGTGCATGTGTTCTTCGCGAACATGTACGTCAATATTAAACGGGTTGTCCACCTCCGGGGTCAATTTTTTTTATTAAATGCATGTATTTGGGGCTATAAATAATTTTTGTAATTTGGTTTCATTAAAACAATTGCACTGTTTTGCTTATACAATCTCTGTCCCCCTTGCACATTTCACTTTGATGTGGTCTGAGCTCAGAAAAAGACAGATAACTATGAGTAACTCATTCTGAAGGGCCAATGGAAGAGTTAGAAACCCATTCATCAGCCAACAATAGACAGTGCAACTCCATATCTGTAGATAGGAAAGTGCAAAACTTTAACTACTTCAACCCTAGGTGGTTTTCCACTTTCATTTTTTCCTCCCCTCCAAGAGCTATGACTTTTTACTTTTCCATCCACATAGCTGTATGAGGGCTTGTTTTTTGCAGGACGTGCTGTACTTTTGAATAATATCATTCATATTATCTTGTGATGCACAGGTAAGCAGGAAAAAAATTCAAAGTGAGTTGAAATTGCCAAAAAAGTGCAAGTTCACAATTTCACCAATTTCGTGGGCGGGGAGTGTTATTTATCATGCTCACTATACGGTAAAACTAACCTGGTGATCTGATTCTCCAGGTCAGTACAATAATGTAGATACAAAACATGTATAATTGTTTTTTTGTTATTTAGGCTGTGAAAAAAAATTGGAAATTTGTATAAAAAAAAAAAAACAACAACTTTGCTTGTATCACGATTTTCTGAGAACAGTAACATTTTCAATCTCTAGGCTATAGTGCTGTGTGATTTCTTATTTTTTGCGTCCTGAGCTGACGTTTTTACCAATACCATTTTGGAATATCATCATGACAAGTATGGAAGTCTTAAGCAAACTGGCTCCGGATATCATGGCAACTCATCAGCACCACGCCATTATGTAACAGGCAGGTGGAATGATGCCACCCAATCTGGTGCATGTTAAATACCGTTGTCATGCGAGCTACTGCTTCATTAATTGCCTATGGGACTGCAGAGGATCACCAAAAGCTGTACTAAGTTTTTTAACATGGGAGCCTATGGGATTTTTTTATGTTTGTTTAACATCTTGCACAATATTTCTTGGAACATGACAAGTTAAGACACAAGCTGAGGGAGGATACAAGAACCGTTACGCATGAGAAAACTGAAGGTTCTTCCCAGGGACCTTACATGATTTACAGTGCCTTGTGAAAGTATTTGGCCCCCTGGAACTTTTCAAACTTTTCCCACATACAGTTAGGGCCAGAAATATTTGGACAGTGACACAAGTTTTGTTATTTTAGCTGTTTACAAAAACATGTTCAGAAATAAAATTATATATGTAATATGGGCTGAAAGTGCACACTCCCAGCTGCAATATGATAGTTTCCACATCCAAATCGGAGAAAGGGTTTAGGAATCATAGCTCTGTAATGCATAGCGTCCTCTTTTTCATATTGTAATTGGACAATAAAAGTAATTGGACAATGGACTCTAAGGGCTGCAATTAACTCTGAAGGCGTCTCCCTCGTTAACCTGTAATCAATGAAGTAGTTAAAAGGTCAGGGGTGGATTCCAGGTGTGTGGTTTTGCATTTGGAAGCCGTTGCTGTGAGCAGACAACATGAGGTCAAAGGAACTCTCAATTGAGGTGAAGCAGAACATCCTGAGGCTGAAAAAAAAGAAAAAATCCATCAGAGAGATAGCAGACATGCTTGGAGTAGCAAAATCAACAGTTGGGTACATTCTGAGAAAAAAGGAATTGACTGGTGAGCTTGGGAACTCAAAAAGGCCTGGGCGTCCACGGATGACAACAGTGGTGGATGATCGCCGCATACTTAATTTGGTGAAGAAGAACCCGTTCACAACATCAACTGAAGTCCAGAACACTCTCAGTGAAGTAGGTGTATCTGTCTCTAAGTCAACAGTAAAGAGAAAACTCCATGACAGTAAATACAAAGGGTTCACATCTAGATGCAAACCATTCATCAATACCAAAAATAGACAGGCCAGAGTTAAATTTGCAGAAAAACACCTCAAGAAGCCAGCTCAGTTCTGGAAAAGTATTCTATGGACAGATGAGACAAAGATCAACCTGTACCAGAATGATGGGAAGAAAAAAGTTTGGAGAAGAAAGGGAACGGCACATGATCCAAGGCACACCACATCCTCTGTAAAACATGGTGGAGGCAACGTGATGGCATGGGCATGCATGGCTTTCAATGGCACTGGGTCACTTGTGTTTATTGATGACATAAGAGCAGACAAGAGTAGCCGGATGAATTCTGAAGTGTACCGGGATATACTTTCAGCCCAGATTCAGCCAAATGCTGCAAACTTGATTGGACGGCGCTTCATAGTACAGATGGACAATGACCCCAAGCATACAGCCAAAGCTACCCAGGAGTTCATGAGTGCCAAAAAGTGGAACATTCTGCAATGGCCAAGTCAATCTCCAGATCTAAACCCAATTGAGCATGCATTTCACTTGCTCAAATCCAGACTTAAGACGGAAAGACCCACAAACAAGCAAGACCTGAAGGCTACGGCTGTAAAGGCCTGGCAAAGCATTAAGAAGGAGGAAACCCAGCGTTTGGTGATGTCCATGGGTTCCAGACTTAAGGCAGTGATTGCCTCCAAAGGATTTGCAACAAAATATTGAAAATAAAAATATTTTGTTTGGGTTATGTTTATTTGTACAATTACTTTTGACCTCCTAAAATGTGGAGTGTTTGTAAAGAAATGTGTACAATTCCTACATTTTCTATCAGATATTTTTGTTCAACCCTTCAAATTAAACGTTACAATCTGCACTTGAATTCTGTTGTAGAGGTTTCATTTCAAATCCAATGTGGTGGCATGCAGAGCCCAACTCGCGAAAATTGTGTCACTGTCCAAATATTTCTGGCCCTAACTGTATCATGCTTCAAACATAAAGATACCAAATGTAAATTTTTGGAGAAGAATCAGCAACAAGTGGAACACAATTGTGAAGTTGAACAAAATGTATTGGTTATTTTAAATTTTTGTGGAAATTCAAAAACGGAAAAGTGGGGCGTACAATATTATTCAACCCCTTTACTTTCAGTGCAGCAAACTCAATCCAGAAGTTCATTGTGGATCTCTGAATGATCCAATGTTGTCCTAAATGCCTAATGATGATAAATATAATCCCCCTGTATGTAATCTCTGTATAAATGCACCCACTCTGTGATAGTCTCAGGGTTCTGTTTGAAGCACAGAGAGCATCATGAAGACCAAGGAACACAACAGGCAGGTCCGTGATACTGTTGTGGAGAAGTTTAAAGCCGGATTTGGATACAAAATTATTTCTAAATCTTTAAACATTCCAAGGAGCACTGTGCAAGCGATCATATTGAAATGGAAGGAGTATCATACCACTGCAAATCTAGCAAGACCCGGCCATCCCTCTAAACCTTCATCTCAGACAAGGAGAAGACTGATCAGAGATGCAGTCAAGAGGCCCATGATCACTCTGGATGAACGGCAGAGATCTACAGCTGAGGTGGGACAGTCTGTCCATAGGACAACAATCAGTCATACAGTGCACAAATCTGGCCTTTATGGAAGAGTGGCAAGAAGAAAGCCATTTCTCAAAGATATCCATAAAAAGTGTTGTTTAAAGTTTTCAGCAAGCCACCTGGGAGACACACCAAACATGTGGAAGAAGGTGCTCTGGTCAGATGAAACCAAAATCGAACTTTTTGGCAACAATGCCAAGCGATATGTTTGGCGTAAAGGCAACACAGCTCATCACCCTGAACACACCATCCCCACTGTCAAACATGGTGGTGGCAGCATCATGGTTTTGGCCTGCTTTTCTTCAGCAGGGACAGGGAAGATGGTTAAAATTGATGGAAAGATGGATGGAGCCAAATACAGAACCATTCTTGAAGAAAACTTGTTGGAGTCTTTAAAAGACCTGAGACTGGGATGGAGATTTGTCTTCCAACAAGACAATGATCCGAAACATAAAGCAAAATCTACAATGGAATGGTTCACAAATAAACGTATCCAGGTGTTAGAATGGCCACAAAAATTTAAAATAAACAATAAATTTCGTTCAATTTCACAATTGTGTTCCACTTGTTGCTGATTCTTCACCAAAAATTTACATTTTGGTGTCTTTATGTTTGAAGCATGATATGTGGGAAAAGGTTGAAAAGTTCCAGGGGGTCGAATACTTTCGCAAGGCACTGTATATAGGAGAAAACTAAAAAAAAAATATTATGTAGCAGATTACATTTTGGGGAAGGCATATAAATGTTCCATGAATAATTTAAATAGTAACTGAACCTGTATAACTTTTCTATGTGAGTGCACTTTTAAATGCAAGCAGATTGGTGGAGGTCCAGGTCCTGAGACCCCAACCGATCACTCAAAAGCTCTGAGCTGTGTATGCACTTTCAGGAAGGAGCTATGCACTGCTGCAGTTGCTCTGCTCTAGGGGAAGTTGAGGGTTTGAGTGATAAGTGGGGGTCTTAGGACACAGAACCATACCAATTTGTTTGCAATTAAAAGGGCACTCAAATATAAAATAATAATATTACAAAGGTTATTTACTCTGTAAGAACTGAGTTGAATGAAAACCACAAAAGGGACGTTTGCAGAGAAGTAAACCTACCTCTTTATTAGAAGAGGATTCTGCTGACTCGCAGGCATTCTGATGATGTTGTCGATTGGTGGATTCTGCTCCCTGCGTGGAAGAATCGGGAGATGGAGACTGAAGAGAAATTAAAAAAACAAACAAAATAGTTATTGATTGATTAAATCAATCCATTAGTGAAAATAGTTTCTATTTTAGTGAATGGAACATACTGCTCCATAAAATGTACTAGATTGTTCCAACCAGTAAACCGCATTTTCAGGTCACAGTTTTTAGCGGCTTATTTCTGTGTCTCCATACATTAACATGATGGACCCTCCACCCCAGCACCACCTATTTTTTAATATTTTATCAGTTTTCTTACTTGACCACGTTCACACCTGTTTGATGACAGAATAGCTCTCTATTTAACCCCTTTGCACCCTGGCCATTTTTTTTTTTTTTGCGTTTTCATTTTTTCCCTCTCCTTATTCCAAGAGCCATAACTTTTTTATTTTTCTGTTGTCAAAGGAGCATGAAGGCTTGTTTATTGTGGGACGAGTTCTACAGTGTGTCCATAAAGTCATGGTGTACTTTTGACCAGTCACAGGTTCTATTTATAGTTTAGATTTTGGCACCCTTTCTCTCGCCCAGTCATATCAGACCTGTTCATGAGGAGAGATAACAAGAACCAATCAAGCAACACAAACTCACTTAAGCTGTTGCTCAGCCCCCAGTCAGATTAACTCCTGATAAACTGAACTCTGATTAATACACTGCCAGATAGAACATCATGCAACCACAAGCTTATGCCACCTGTGTGATTTTCCATGCCAGTCGAGATGTGGACGGTACAGAGGAAAGTTCAGTGTGTTCTGTGGCTCGCTAAATTCGAATCCGTGACCAAAGCGCTACGTGAATATCAGTGTGTTTATAACAAAGCACCACCACATAGGAATAACATTACTCGGTGGAATAAGCAGTTGAAGGAAACCTGCAGTTTGGTGGAGAAACCCCATTCTGGTAGGCCATCAGTCAGTGACGAGTCTGAAGAGGCTATACGGCATAGCTACCTAAGGAGCCCTAAAAAATCTGTGCGTGCATGTGCTCGACAATTAGGCTATGTGCACACGTTCAGGAATTCATGCAGAAAATTCCTGAGAATTCCGGACATTTTCTGCATGAAATCCGCAAGAAAACCGCATGCGTTTTTGCCGCGGTTTTGCCGCGTTTTTGCCGCGGTTTTGACGCGTTTTTGCCGCGTTTTTTTCCGGACACTTCCCAATGCATTTTGGAGTGGGAAATCCGCAAAACAAACGCAAAAAGATAGAGCATGTCCGGATTTTGTGCGGTATGCGTTTTTTTTGCGGAAAGAAACGCATCATGTGCACAAAACATGCGGAATTCATTCTAAATGATGGGATGCTTATTGTATGCGTTTTTTTTTGCGGTTTTATAGTGTTTTTATCGGGAAAAACCGCGAAAAAACCGCAACGTGTGAACACAGCCTTACACCTAAGCAAGAATACAATTCATAAGGTGTTAAAGAAATGTCTCTGTTTTACGGGGTACAAATTGCGGCTGTTGCCAGTTATCAAACCCGCGGATAGACCCAAACGATATGTGTTTGCTACAGATATGCTTCATGAGATCGACAATGATGCAAGATTTTTGCAGAAGATGTGTTTAGCGATGAGGCAACCTCGTGTGGTGTGGCCTGATACATGATAAGGTGATAGGCCCATTTTTTTTTTCGCGGAGCGGTCTGTGACGGCAAACACGTATCTTGACATGTTGGAATTTTTTGGAGTACCACAATTTCCAGAAGTTGTCATCTTTCAACAGGACGGCGCTCCTCCACACATTACGCCACCATTGTTCGTGAGTTTCTGGATAGAACATTCCCCTGGTGGTGGATAGGCAGAGGTTCTGTCAAGCCATGGCCACCACGAACCCCGGATTTGACGCCCATAGAATTGAATGTATCAATGACATTAATCACTTAAAACAGAGAATCACAGATGTTATTCACTCTGTTAAACCAGACGTCCTTACCGGTGTGTGGTAAGCACTTCTCTATCGTTTGGATGTGTATAGGGCAACAAATGGAGCCCACATCGAACTGCACTGAATAGGTATGAAACAGAGAGAGTTTTTCTTTTATTTGGAGCAGATTTCACATTTCTATCATTTTTTGTTGCTTTCCAGTGGCTGGTCAAAAGTGCACAATGACTTTACAGACACACTGTACTTTTCAATGACACCATTCATTTTATCATGCGATGTACCAGAAAGTGCGGAAAAAAGTCCAAGTGCAGTGAAATTGCAAAAAAACTCCACAATTCCAGAGTTTTGCTTTTTTAACTTATAGTGTTCATTATACCCGCAAATCATTAGACAATATGATTCTACAGATTAGTTCAATCATGGCAATACCAAACATGTATAGTTTTGTTGGTGAATTTTTTTTAGGAAATTTGTAAAAAAATATATATATTTGTGTCACCATTTTTTGAAACCGATGATGTTTTCACTTTTCAGCAGATGGTGCTGTGTGAGGACATGTTATTCACGCCTTGATCTGATGTTTTACTTTATACCATTTTAGGGTAGTTCTAATATTTAGTGCATTTTTCTGGTTGTTTTGCTGCGTCCAAAAAAAGTGTTTTGTTTTTTCTGTCATTACAGAGTTTACCTGTCGTGTTAATTATTTTCAGATTCTGAAAGACTGGACTTAACGATACCACATGTCTATTTTTTTATTTCTTTATTTTTAATAGGGAAAAATTGAGTGATTTGAAAGGCTTTTGGCTTTTTTTTACATTTTTAAAAACATTTTTTTCACTGTACTTGTTAATCCTCTTAGAGGACTTGAACCTGTGATCATCTGATCGGTTGTACTACATGCAGAAATACTGCAGTACTACTGTGTATAGCACAAGTCATGTATTAACAAATAATCAGATAGATTCAGACTGACACTTCCAGGATGCTGAAAGAAGAGATCCAGAGAATAAAATCTAATATGGCAAAGACACAAAAGTCTTATATCCAGTCTAGTGACATTGTATAAAAGCCAATATGCTTCACAGTGCTTACAATGACTATAATACAGAGACTATAATAGGGCATAGTGAAGTAAACTGCAGACCCAGGGAGATGATCAGTGTCCCTCCTCACCCCGACGCACATTTCGCATCAACTTCTTCCGGGGGCGTGTTTAAGGGTGGATAGATCGAAGACTATATAGCGTGTTAAGGCCAATAGAAAAGCCAGAAAGAGTATCCATAGATACGGAGATTAGTGCGGCGGATGTTATCGGCGCATGGGCATTTCCTCCTACTCCCTATAGCAACTTCACTTCCGGACCTGCGCTCCCCGAACGCAAGCGGTCCAGTGAAGGAGCGCATCCGGAAGTGTGTAGGGTAGGGGAAGAATGCATGTGCACCATTCGGAAGAACGTACGCTGTAAATAGATAGCTGAGGAGGCCATGCAAGATGAACAAACCAAGGTGTATAAAGTTCCAACGTAAAAGGTCCTTTTTGAATCCTCTGGGTGTTTTTATAACCTGGACATATTCACTTTATTGTTATTCCTTTTACAATTATCTATAATTAACACAATAGCACTTTAGTATTGAATATATTGTATTCATTTTTGTAATGTATTTCTAATAGTCATCGCCAGCACCCTTTTACGTTAGCCCTTCCTGTTTTTTTCAGTCAAGATGGGGTGCAGACTGTACATTAATGTGAAAAACATGAACTTTTTTGAATTTACCAAATGGCTGCAATGAAACAAAGAGTGAACAATTTAAAGGAGTCTTAATACTTTCCTTACCCACTGTATATGCATGTTTTTCTCAATATCTGACACAAAATCAGAATAAACCTTTCCTGTTTTAGGTCAATTAGGATTACCATAATTATTAATATTTGCCAAATACGAGAATAATATGAAAGTTTTAAAGGGACTCTGTCAGCTCAAATTGGCGGGATATTAAAAAGATTTCTTACTGGTCAGATGGGCGGCGTATACTCTTTATTTCTCCACCCCGTCCGTCCCTGTTTTCCGCATTATTTTTGGGAATAAGAGTATGCGTGCGCCATAGTTGGCGCGTGTGCCATGCAGTCTTCGGTGGCGCACGCGCAGTATGCTTTGCCCTACTGCAGGCAAAGCCGAAAAGCATTACTGCACATGCAAAGTATTTCGCTGTGTTCCGGGACATAGTGCGCGGGCGCATGCGCAGTAATGCTTTTTATTACTTACTGCTAAGTCAAAAGTTTACTAAGATTACTAATTGCCTTTAAACAATTCTGGACTGCCCATATGATGATGTCATGTGCTTGGAACTTATGATAGGTTTTTTTGGCAACATCCGAGTTAATTAGAGACACACCTGTGGATGTATTTTAATGCACACCTTAAACACGCTCAGGAAGAGAATTATGGACACAAGTCTGGCTCATCCTTGGATACAATTTCAAGATACCTGAAGGTGCTTTGTTCATCTATACAAACAATTATACACAAATACAAACAAGATGGTAATGTCCAGCCATCATACCGATCGGGAAAGAGATGGGTTTTGTGTCCCAGAGATGAAAGTGCTTTGGTCAGACATGTGCATATCAACTAAAGGACAAAAGCAAAAGACCTTGTAAAGATAATGGCAGAAGCTGTTAAGATTGTGTCAATATCCACAGTGAATCGAGTACTTTATCAACATGGGCTGAAAGGCCACTCTGCCAGGAAGAAGCCATGACTCCAAAAGAAACATAAAAAGCCAGTTTGCAAATGCACACAGGAACAAATTACCGTATATACTCGAGTATAAGCCGACCCGAGTATAAGCCGCCCCCCTAATTTTGCCACAAAAAACTGGGAAAACTTATTGACTCGAGTATAAGGCTAGGGTGGAAATGCAGCATTTACCGGTGAATTTCAAAAATAAAAATAGATCATTATTTCCCCATAGCTGTGCCATACAGTGCTCTGCACCGTTCATATTTCCCCATAGCTGTGCAATATACGGTGCTCTGCACCGTTCATTGTGCCCCATAGATGTGCCATATACGGTGCTCCGCACCGTTCACTGTGCCCCATAGATGTGCCATATACGGTGCTCCGCACCGTTCACTGTGCCCCATAGATGTGCCATATACGGTGCTCCGCACCGTTCACTGTGCCCCATAGATGTGCCATATACGGTGCTCTGCACCGTTCACTGTGCCCCATAGATGTGCCATATACGGTGCCCTGCACCGTTCACTGTGCCCCATAGATGTGCCATATACGGTGCCCTGCACCGTTCACTGTGCCCCATAGATGTGCCATATACGGTGCCCTGCACCGTTCACTGTGCCCCATAGATGTGCCATATACGGTGCTCTGCACCGTTCACTGTGCCCCATAGATGTGTCATATACGGTGCTCTGCACCGTTCACTGTGCCCCATAGATGTGCCATATACGGTGCTCTGCACCGTTCACTGTGCCCCATAGATGTGCCATATACGGTGCTCTGCACCGTTCACTGTGCCCCATAGATGTGCCATATACGGTGCTCTGCACCGTTCACTGTGCCCCATAGATGTGCCATATACGGTGCTCTGCACCGTTCACTGTGCCCCATAGATGTGCCATATACGGTGCTCTGCACCGTTCACTGTGCCCCATAGATGTGCCATATACGGTGCTCTGCACCGTTCACTGTGCCCCATAGATGTGCCATATACGGTGCTCCGCACCGTTCACTGTGCCTCATAGATGTGCCATATACGGTGCTCTGCACCGTTCACTGTGCCCCATAGATGTGCCATATACGGTGCCCTGCACCGTTCACTGTGCCCCATAGATGTGCCATATACGGTGCTCCGCACCGTTCACTGTGCCCCATAGATGTGCCATATACGGTGCTCCGCACCGTTCACTGTGCCCCATAGATGTGCCATATACGGTGCTCCGCACCGTTCACTGTGCCCCATAGATGTGCCATATACGGTGCTCTGCATCGTTCATTGTGCCCCATAGATGTGCCATATACGGTGCTCCGCACCGTTCACTGTGCCCCATAGATGTGCCATATACGGTGCTCCGCACCGTTCACTGTGCCCCATAGATGTGCCATATACGGTGCTCCGCACCGTTCACTGTGCCCCATAGATGTGCCATATACGGTGCTCCGCACCGTTCACTGTGCCCCATAGATGTGCCATATACGGTGCCCTGCACCGTTCACTGTGCCCCATAGATGTGCCATATACGGTGCCCTGCACCGTTCACTGTGCCCCATAGATGTGCCATATACGGTGCCCTGCACCGTTCACTGTGCCCCATAGATGTGCCATATACGGTGCTCTGCACCGTTCACTGTGCCCCATAGATGTGTCATATACGGTGCTCTGCACCGTTCACTGTGCCCCATAGATGTGCCATATACGGTGCTCTGCACCGTTCACTGTGCCCCATAGATGTGCCATATACGGTGCTCTGCACCGTTCACTGTGCCCCATAGATGTGCCATATACGGTGCTCTGCACCGTTCACTGTGCCCCATAGATGTGCCATATACGGTGCTCTGCACCGTTCACTGTGCCCCATAGATGTGCCATATACGGTGCTCTGCACCGTTCACTGTGCCCCATAGATGTGCCATATACGGTGCTCTGCACCGTTCACTGTGCCCCATAGATGTGCCATATACGGTGCTCTGCACCGTTCACTGTGCCCCATAGATGTGCCATATACGGTGCTCTGCACCGTTCACTGTGCCTCATAGATGTGCCATATACGGTGCTCTGCACCGTTCACTGTGCCCCATAGATGTGCCATATACGGTGCCCTGCACCGTTCACTGTGCCCCATAGATGTGCCATATACGGTGCTCTGCACCGTTCATATTTCCCCATAGATGTGCCATATACGGTGCTCTGCACCGTTCATTGTGCCCCAGAGCTGTGCCCATATATAGCGCTCTGCACCGTTCATTGTGCCCCATAGATGCTCCACATAAATCTCTGCCGCCACCGCTGCTGCTGCTGCAATTAAAAAAAAAACACACATACTCACCTCCCTTGATTGCAGCTCCCGGCGTCTCGTTCCGGCGCCTCCATCTTCCCGGCGTCTCTGCTCTGACTGATCAGGCAGAGGGCGCCGCGCACACTATATGCGTCATCGCGCCCTCTGCCTGAACAGTCAGAGCGCAGACGCCGGGAAGATGGAGGCGCCGGCCGGGAAGATGGAGCGACGCTCGGCGGCTGGAACGAGGACAGGTGAATATGCTATACTTACCTAGTCCTGGCGATCCTCGCGCTGTCCCTCTGCCTGGTCTTCGGTGCCGCAGCTTCTTTCTCTATCAGCGGTCACCGGCACCGCTGATTAGAGGAATGAATAGGCGGCTCCGCCCCTATGGGAGGTGGAGCCGCTTATTCATTTCTCTAATGAGCGGTCCCACGTGACCGCTGAAGAGGGGAAGAAGCTGCAGCACAGAAGACCGTGGGATGGCAGGGACAGCGCGAGGATCGCTGGGACTAGGTAAGTATGCCTCAGCGCCCTCACCCCCTCACCCGCCGACCCTGCCACCCACCTTGACTCGAGTATAAGCCGAGAGGGGCACTTTCAGCCCAAAATTTTGGGCTGAAAATCTCGGCTAATACTCGAGTATATACGGTAATTTAATTTTTCGAGACATGTCCCATGGACATTTTTAGGCATAATGACCATCGTTACGTTTGGAGGAAAAAGGGAGAAGCTTGGAAGCCTACGGACACCATCCCAACTGTGAAACACAGGTGTTGCATCATGTTGTGGGGTTGTTTTGCTGCAGGAGGGACTGGTGCATTTCACAAAATAGATGGCATTATGAGAAAGGAAGATTATGTGGCAATCCTGAAGCAACATCTCAAGACAGCCAGGAAAATAACCCAAAGCATACTGCCAAAATGGTAGCAAAGTGGCTTAAGAATAATAAAGTTAATGTTTTGGAGTGGCCATCACAAAGCTTTGATCTCAATCCTATTGAAAATTTATGGGCAAAGCTGAAAAGGCCGGTGTGAGCAAGGTGACATACAAACTTTGATCAGTTACACTAGTTTTGTCAGGAGGAATGGGCCCAATTTCCGACCAACTATTGTGAGAAGCTTCTGGAAGGATATCCCAAACATTTGACCTAAGTCATTCAGTTTAAGGGCAATGGTACCAAATACTAATGAAATGTATGTAAACTTTTGACTTTGCAGTAAGTAATAAAATGCCTTAAAACATTCTCTCTCTCATTATTCTGGCATTTGACAAATATTAATAATTAAAACAGGAAACGTTTATTCTGATTTCATTTCAGATATTGAGAAAAACATGCATATGTGTCTTTTCATATACACCGTGTTCCAAATTATTATGCAAATTAGATTTAAGTGTCATAAAGATTTAATTGCTTTGTTTTTCAAATAAACTCATGGATGGTATTGTGTCTCAGGGCTCAATACATCACAGAAATCAATCTTAAACAGATGTGATAATTAGTTTTCCAGGTGATTCTAATTAAAGGAAAACTACTTAAAAATGATGTTCCACATTATTAAGCAGGCCACAGTTTTCAAGTAACATGGGAAATAAAAAGGATCTCTCTCCGCTACTGAAAAGCATCAAATAGTGCAATGCCTTGGTCAAGGGATGAAAACATTAGATATTTCCCGAAAACGTAAGCGTGATGATGGCACTGTTAAGAGATTTGTGGCTGAATCTGAGCACAGAAGTATTCGTGCTGATAAAGGCATAATGAGGAAGGTTTCTGCCAGGCAAGTTCATCGGATTAAGAGAGCAGCTGCTAAAAGGCCATTACAAACCAGCAAATCGATATTTGAAGCTGCTGGTGCCTCTGGAGTCCCTTGAACCTCAAGGTGTAGGATCCTTCAAAGGCTTGCTGTGGTGCATAAACCTACTATTCCGGCACCCCTAAATAGTGTTCACAAGCAGAAACGGTTGCAGTGGGCCCAAACATACATAAAGACTAATTTTCATACAGTCTTGTTTACTGATGAGTGTCAAGCAACCCTGGGTGGTCCAGATGGATGGAGTAGTGGATGGTTGGTGGATGGCCACCATGTCCCAACAAGGCTGCGACATCAGCAAGGAGGTGGAGGAGTCATGTTTTGGGCCAGAATCATGGGAAAACAGCTGGTAGGGCCCATTAAGGTTCCTGAAGGTGTGAAAATGACCTCTGCAAAGTATATAGAGTTTCTGACTGACAACTTTCTTCCATGGTATAAAAAGCAGAAATGTGCCTTCAAGAACAAAATCATCTTCATGCATGACAATGCACCATCTCATGCTGCAAAGAATACCTTTGAGTCATTGGCTGCTATGGGCATAAAAGGAGATAAACTTATGGTGTGACCACCATCTTCCCCTGACCTCAACCCTATAGAGAACCTTTGGAGTATCACCAAGCAAAAGATCTATGAGGGTGGGAGGCTGTTCACATCAAAACAGCAGCTCTGGGAAGCTATTCTGACTTCATGCAAAGACGTACAAGCAGAAACTCTCCAAAAACTCACAAGTTCAATGAATGCAAAAATTGTGAAGGTGATATTAAAGAAGGGCTCCTAGGTTAACATGTAACTTGGCCTGTTAGGATGTTTTGGAGTTAAATAGCTTTTTTGTTCAGTGAATGCTCCTAATGCTGCAAATTCAACAAATGAGCATTTTCGGTTCTTTAAAACATATCAAATGTTTAGAAATTCGACTGTGCCTAATAATTTGGAACAGTGCATTTTGAGTTTTTATTCATTTTGGAGATTATACTGTTATCATTAGGAGGTTTCTTCAATAAAATTCGATGTATACTCTAATGCAGAGGTCCCCAACGTTTCTGACCTTGAGAGCCACATTCAGCTCTGAGAGAGAGTCGCGAGCCACATCCAGGCTTGAGAGAGGGTCGCGAGCCATATTCAGCTCCCGCCCCTAACACATTAGTGGCAACCAAAGCCCCCATTACAGGAATAATGGTAACCAAAGCTTTTCCACAAAAATCAATCACCCCAAAGCAGTATACAAAGATCCAGGGGTTCCTACAATACCTCCATTCAGTTTTCTCCTATAAAGCACTTCCAAGACACTGTCACATCCGGCTTCAAACACCTCCTCTGACAGGTGGTGTCATCTTGTCTTCAGCGTACCGTAATTAAACAATCTCAAAACCCCTAAGACCATTATATGTGCATCCAGATCTGCTCCTCTGTGCAGGGCTGCTCACAAAAGTCACCATTTTCAGATGTGCCCTTCATATCTGTTTGCTAGAACTGGAGCTAAGGCGCCAAGCTGACAGACAGCCGCGAGCCACAAATCATGGGACCACGAGCCACATGTGGCTCCCGAGCTACAGGTTAGGGATCCCTGCTCTAATGGGTGATGACTTTTATTAGACTGACTGTAATTTGCACCGACCATTTAGGAAAATCCGAAAAAAATATAACTTGCATAATAATTTGGAACATGGCGTAGTGTATGTAAACTTCTATCTTCAACTAGTGTAGATGTGCTGTGGCTGTATTCACACTGTATGGGTGTTTAGGAATGCCAAGAGGGAGTTTTGTGAACTGTAAAGTGGGTGCAGTAGACCTGACATGTTCTACCCACAGCACTTTATATATTATGAAAGATTCCCTTTAGCACAGTGAGTTTTTATACATTCAAAGGACATAGTTTTTCCCAAAGAAGCTATTGCCGGAAATCTTCTATGGAAAACTGCCTGGAGGTACAACATGTAAAAAACTGAAACAGTTTTCCCTTAAGCTTTCAGGCTGTTAAAGTAAAAAAAAAATACCAGCTGTCTTTGTTAAAAAAAAATAAATCCAAAAATGTATCCTATATAATTCTAGTAAAATGCTGCGCCTCATGTATTAACCCCTCAGTGACTACTAATACGTCTTTTTGCTGGCAGAACAGCATCCCTTAATGAATAAAAATGCCACCGCTGTCAGCTGTACACTATAGCAGATACCCTACTGCATCAGTCATGAATAGTGTTGGCCCCAACCATGGACGTTTAACCCCTTAGAGGCTACTGCCGATAGTGACTATGGCATCAAGATGGTTAACACAGAATGACCTCTCCTCTCCCTCTCTAACCCCATCAGCACCCTGAGATCATGACTGTGTGGTCCATCCTGATGGTTGCCATGGCAATTCCCAGCCAAAAAACAGCCTCAGAGTCTGCCGGCTATTGTGACTTGTTCAGAAGTAAGCAACATTTAGGTGGTAAAAATAACATTTTTCATTGAGGTCATGGCACTTTTCATTAATTCCTGAAAATCAGTGACGCGGGATTTCCATTACAGACAGACAAACAGACGGAAGTACCCCTTAGACAATTATATAGATAGATGGAGCTAGGCCGCGCCCTCTATTTGGCCACACCCACTTGACAGCCGTGTCAGTATTCAGGGAGTGGTCTCGAGCTCTACGAGTTTCTGGAGCAATGGTGCACCCACTAGTCGGGATCTGGATGGGAGTATGTATAACTAAGAAACCGGCGAATCCTCGCAGCGCACAGTGCGTATGCTGGGGGGGCTCATGAGTCTGCAGTCATACAGAGTGACCGTCAGCATTCACAGGATCTTCATACTGTGCTTTTAAAGCAAAATATGGAGTTTTAGATTTATCAGATTACCACATTCTGCATACAGCATATACAGGCAGCCATAAACAGCTCCTGTGTTCTATGTCAGCAAATAATCGGAAACGCTCTCCATTTTAGGACTCCACAATGTTTTTTGTTATGAAGAACACAAAATCAAACAATTTCCAGGGGCCGCAATGTCCAACCATCTCGGACATGTGTGACATATGTGCATACCATAAATGTCTAATAAGTGTAAATTCCACTGAATCGAAACTATCAAAAGATAGTGGGGGCTCCTTCTCCCCTACTAAACACTCCAAGAGGAGGTGACCATGAATGTGGCTCTCTCTAATGTTCACCTTATCAAATCACTTTTGAAGAACTAAACAGGAGTTATGGAACCCAACTCTCTCCATATGGCCAATATTCATGGCACATAGACAAATATGTCATCAATTTCAGACTGATAAGAATCCAAGCTTTGCAACAACTGATGTCTAAGATAAATGGGCTGGTTCTTTGATGTGATCTGGGACAATGTACAAAATAGCAACAAATCCATATTCAAAGAAAAAGGGGGCATGCAATAGGTCCTACACATTGACAGGTGAGAAAAGGCTCGGCAAAAGTCGAAGATCTGACTCATTGCGATTGAAATATGTGACCCTGGGTTGAAAGATTCAGAGAAACAAAAAATCCACTAACATCCATGTGCCTTTATTAACACTAGTCCTAAGTATTGGTGTAAAAAAAGTAGACAGGGATGCTAGACGATTTTTTGTTCTTTTTCGGTATGATCTATGGTCACTGAGCGTCTGTCAGAAGCTAAGCAGTGCCAGTGCTACCTACAGTGGCTTCTTCTACTTGGCATGATGGATGTCTAATGAACAAAATATGAAAAATTTCAGGTTTGCATAACAAAAGCAAGTAACAAAAACTAGAAATTTTCAATAAAAAGGTGGTGAATCCAAAACAACATAATATCTCATATCTTTGAGATTTGACACATCGTAGACATTGGACATTATTGATTGAACATTATAATATATGTATATATATATATATATATATATATATATGTATGTAATCTACGGTAGATATATTTCCAATAGGCAATGCTAAAGATGAAGCAATTACAGTCATATAATAGTTCACATTGAGCACTTACATCTTCATCACGATATTCAGCTTGATAGGTCCAAAAATTCTCCATTGGGCAGTTGTGGGGTAGACGACGAGTAATAAAGAACCAGGTGTTCTCAGGAGCATGTAGGATACAATGTGTATGTCTATGGAGGTACTAACCCAAGTGTGCAGAACAAGGTAATCGGAGAGCGGTTACACCACACTTATTTCAGACCTGATCAATTTCTTTCCTGTAAATTTTACATGACCTCCCTGGATTCCTTTCAACCACCTGCAGTAGACAAACATGCTCCTTCCTATCTAGCTACAATACATATAATATAGGAAAATGGAACAAGTGTTCAGATAAGGCTCTGTTCACATCTGCATTTTGCAATTCTGGTTCTCTGTTCCATGGTAGGAAAGGAAAAACTGAATTCATGCAGTGGACAGATGATCCATTGACTATAATGAGCTACGTCTTGTTTCCATTACGGTGTCCGTCCAGTATACTACACTATTTGTTTCCTTGTACATTATAGTGGAATGGAAACCAGACCAATCCCATAATAGTCAATGGGGTTCTTCAGGTCTCATGATGTGACTGATCTGTGGTCCGCATGAATTCCATTTCTCCATACATAATAATAATAATAATAATCTTTATTTATATAGCGCCAACATATTCCGCAGCGCTTTACAGTTTAACAGTTTCAAACACAAAAGTCATAAGTAACAACGTTAACAATACAATAATTAAAGCAAAATAAGACGACCCTGCTCGTGAGAGCTTACAACCTACAATGAGGAGGGGGAGATGCAAAGTACAGGTGTGTATTTACAATGATGTATTTACAATGATGGTCCAGCCATCTTCAGGGGGTGGGGGATAGATGGAGATAGTGAATGGGCTACACACACACAAACATAACATAACTTTGATTAGTGAACGTGATAGGCCGCTCTGAACAAATGTGTTTTGAGCGAGCGCCTAAAACTATGCAAATTATAGATGGTCCTAATATCTTGGGGTTGAGCATTCCAGAGGATTGGCGCAGCACGGGAGAAGTCTTGGAGTCGGGAGTGGGAGGTACGGATTAGTGCAGAGGTTAATCGAAAGTCATTTGCAGAGCGCAGTGGTCTGTTAGGCTGATAGACAGAAATGAGGGAGGAGATGTAAGGGGGTGCCGCACTGTGGAGAGCTTTGTGGGTGAGAACAAGTACTTTGAATTGTATCCTGTAATGAATGGGTAGCCAGTGTAACGACTGGCGAAGAGCGGACGCGTCCGAGTAACGATTAGCCAGATGGATGACCCTGGCTGCTGCATTAAGGATGGACTGGAGAGGGGAAAGTCGAGTGAGGGGGAGGCCAATTAATAGAGCGTTACAGTAGTCCAGGCGGGAGTGGATCAGGGCGACAGTGAGGGTTTTAGCTGTCTCCATGGTGAGAAAAGGGCGGATTCTAGAGATGTTCTTTAGGTGTAAGCGGCACGAGCGGGCAAGAGATTGTATATGGGAGGTGAAGGAGAGATCGGAGTCAAACATAACACCCAGACAGCGCGCCTGCTGCCGGGGTGTTATTATGGTGCCACCCACAGAGAGGGAAATGTCAGATTTAGGGAGGTTAGTAGATGGTGGGAGCAGAAGAAGTTTAGTTTTGGAGAGGTTGAGTTTCAGATAGAGAGCGGACATGATGTTGGAGACTGCGGACAGTCAGTGGTGTTCTGTAGTACAGCGGGGGTAAGGTCAGGGGATGACGTATATAGTTGTGTGTCGTCGGCATAAAGATGGTACTGAAAGCCAAATCTGCTGATGGTCTGTCCAATTGGGGCCGTGTAGAGAGAGAACAGAAGGGGGCCAAGGACTGAGCCCTGAGGTACCCCAACAGTGAGAGGAAGAGGAGATGAAGTGGAGCCAGAGAACAGAACACTGAAGGAGCGGTCAGAAAGATAGGAGGAGAACCAGGAGAGAGCAGTGTCCTTAATGCCTAGTGACTGGAGCCTAGAGAGAAGGAGAGGGTGGTCAACAGTGTCAAAAGCTGCAGAAAGGTCGAGAAGAATGAGCAGAGAGTGGTCACAATTACGTTTTGCTGTCAGAAGGTCATTGGTCACTTTGATGAGTGCAGTTTCTGTCGAATGTAGGGGGCGGAAACCGGACTGTGAAGGGTTTAGGAGGGAGTGAGTGGAGAGGTAACGGGTAAGGCGGGAGTATATCAGGCGCTCCAAGAGTTTAGAGATGAAGGGGAGATTGGAGACCGGTCTGTAGTTGTTTGTGCAGGATGGGTCGAGGGTTGGTTTCTTTAGTAATGGAGTAATGATAGTGTTTGAAGGAGGAGGGGAAAATGCCAGAGGAGAGGGAGAGATTAAAGATTGTAGTTAGGTGACTTGTGACAACTGGAGAGAGAGACTGGAGGAGATGTGAGCGAATGGGGTCGGTAGTGCATGTAGTCGGACGAGAAGAGGAGAGGAGCTTGGAGACTTCTTCTTCTGTGATGGGATCGAATGTGGAGAGTGAGCCAGGGGCAATGAGGGGAGGGATGGGAGTCACTGAACTTTGTTGTTGGGAGCGGATTTCCTGACGGATATTGTCTATTTTCTCTATAAAGTGGGAGGCCAGGTCACCAGCACAAATATCTGTGATAGGGGCTTGTGCTTTTGGCCTGAGGAGGGAGTGAAAGGTGTCAAAAAGTTTCTTGGGGTTGTTGGATAGTGAGGAGATCAGAGTGGTAAAGTAGGTCTGTTTAGCGAAGTGAAGGGCAAAGTTATAGGTCCTTAACATAAATTTGAAGTGTATGAAGTCTTCTGGTGTGCGTGTTTTCCTCCATAAGCGTTCAGCACACCTAGAGCATCGCTGGAGAAATCGGGTTTGCGATGTAAGCCAGGGCTGTTTTATTCTGTGTTTGGAGGTTCTGAGGGTGAGGGGAGCTACTTGGTCAAGGGTGCTTCTAAGAGTGTCATTGAAGTGATGTACAGCCAGATCAGGACAGGAAAAGGAAGAGATTGGGGACAATGATGAGCATAGGGAGTCTGAAAGTGTAAGAGGGTTAATGGCTTGTAGATTTCTGACTGAATGGTGTGTAGGAGGGTGCTGGGGTGAGCGAGGATATGCGAGTGTGAAGGAGAGAATGTTGTGGTCAGAGAGGGGAAGCGGTGAGTTATCTAGGTAGGAGATTGAGCAGAGCCGGGCAAAAACCAGGTCCAGGGTGTTACCGTCTTTGTGTGTTTCAGAGGTTGAGAGCTGTGAGAGGCCGAGAGAAGTGGTTAGTGACAGAAGCTGGGATGCAGATGTGGAAGTGGGGCTGTTAATGGGGATGTTGAAGTCTCCCAGGATAAGGGTTGGTAGTTCTGAGGACATGAAGTGCGGCAGCCAGGCAGAGAAATGGTCCAGGAAGCGGGTGGGTGAGCCTGGGGCCGGTATATGACCGCTACTCTGAGGGAGAGGGGACGAAAGAGCTTGATTGTGTGGACCTCAAAAGAAGGGAATGAGAGTGATGGAACTGAGGGGATGACCTGGAAAGTGCATTGTGGGGACAGGAGTATGCCAACTCCACCACCAGGTCTGTTTGTTGGTCTCGGGGAATGGGAGAATTGTAAGCCACCATGGGTAATGGCAGCAGGAGAGACAGTGTCAGAATCCAGAATCCAGGTTTCCGTGTGGGCCAGCAGATTCAGAGAGTTTTTCATAAAACAGAAAAGAAAAAATAAATGATAGAGATTGTCCATTACTTTGATAACTAATTCTCAATTGCTAAATTCCCCCATGTAAAATAATAAACAGCTTATACACATCCGGTTAAATTTCAATTTTTTTTTAATTTGTATTCATTAGCCTTCTGACTGAGCACTCCTCCTTTTAGCCACAGGTGTTTTTAATCGCAGCAGGACCACTACCCCTCCACAGAGAGCGAGATTTTAGTCAAAGAGAGGACTCCCTTTTAGGTTCCCATTCAGATGAAAACTTTATTCTCAGAGAGGAAAGGCATTGCTAGGACCTTGTATACGAGAAATACCTTATCGTGGCTACAAGGTACACATAACTTGGCCAATTTATGTGCTAAACTTTCTCAATTTTTCATATTTCTAGTGCAGCAATGCAATTCAATTTTCATGTTTGCAGGTTTTGGCGCTGCAGTGTGCTGCCTTATTTATTTGACTGTATGCGAGTTGGTGATTCTAGGATCAGCACCTGTTCACACTTAGTCTATGTTTGGATGTGACGGTCAGTTTTTTTATTTTTATTTTTTTAAATTTGCATTCCAGTGACGTTGGCGACTGATCTACCGGGCCTCGTCTGACAATGTTATGCCACGTGAGTTCTGCAGCCGATGACATGTGAGCCCTGGGAGACCAGGAGTTGAGTTGCTGGAACAGCACCAATACTGGTTGTCAGTATAGACTGTTTTATTTTACACATGAGAATATAACAATTGAGAAGGGGTTGTCTAAGTAGTTGACAATCACTTTAAAGAGGTTGTCCATTCCAAATCGATACGTTTGCAGTAACTCTGTGTGACTGTAGACCTCCCCAGCACACGTAGTGTGTGCTGCGGGCATTCGCCGGTTTCTGTGTATGAGTTATACATACTCCTGGGCCAGAGTCTGACTAGTGGTTGCAGCCTCGCTCCATACACTTGTATTGAGCTGACCACGCCCTTACTAGCGAAGTGGCTGTTCAGTGGGAATTGAGGGCTTGGCCTTGTGCCATACAAGTGCATGGTGTGAGGCTGCATCCACTGGCCTAGCTCTGGCCGGAGTATGTACGACGTATACGTACTCTCCAGTCCCTGCTCAAAAAATGGTGATTACCGCAGAACACAGTGATTGTAGATTTATTGATTTGGACAACCACTTTAAGTAACACAAATGTGACAGAAAAAATAAATGAGTTGTGCTTTATATTGTATATTTACATCTACTATATAAAGCTGAATGTGTGTGTGTGTGTGTGTGTGTATGTGTGTATGTCCGGGATTGGCATCTGCACCGTCGCAGCTACAGCCACAAAATTTTGCACAGTCACACGTCTGGACCCCGAGAGCGTCATAGGCTATATTGTGAGGCGAAATTTTAACCCCGCGCGCAGGGCTGCCACTAGGAATTTTGAGGCCCCATACTGGCAAAATTTTCAGGGCCCCCCCGAGACTTCGCCCAGGCTCCACCCCAGCCCCGCCTCCACCCCTCAAATTGGCCACAGCCCCACCACTCTTTTGGAAAAACTCCACTTCTCACCAATCACACATTAACAGTTCCCATCACCAGATCACACATATAGCCGTCAGCTTTTGTTTTGCCAAACAATTTTTTAAGCCGCCACCACGACAAGGTAGACTCTTTTGGTCGGGCCCTACTCTATTACAACCTATTAATCATTTGTTAAAATAAGCAATACAATCTAGGTATATTTTTATTTGTTTTTCAATTCTTAAAATGACCAATAATATCACACACAAGGGACAAATACTACCTCACCATGATCAGACACCATATTACCACCACATAGAGACCTATAATACTACATACAAGAAAAAAAATACCGACACGCCATGTCCAGATCACATATTACCACCACATAGTGACCAAATAGCACAAGCAAGAAACAAATACCGCCGCACCATGGCCGGACAACATATTACCACCACATAGTGACTGAGGACTACAATACTGATCATTAATAAAAAAAACACAATACTAATCTCACCATACGTGTTATTATACACAGTAGATCTGTACTTAGTATGTAGCGTCTGTGTAGAGGTAATACAGTGATTATCGGTGACATTATACACAGGAGCTCTGTATATAGGGTCAGTGTACAGGTAATACAGCAGTGTTCACCGGTGACATTATACAGAGCAGCGCTGTATACAATGTATAGTGTACGGGTAATACAGTGATCCAGATTACATTATACACAGGAGGTCTGTATACAGTATTAGTGTACAGGTAATACAGTGATCAACAGTGACATTATACACACGAGAACTGTATATATTGTACAGGTTATACTGTGATCAATGACATTATACACAGGAGCTCTATATATAGTATCAGTGTAAAGGTAATACAGTGATCACTGGTGAAATTGTACTCAGGACTGCTGTATATAGTATTCAGTGTACAGTGCCAGTCTACAGGTAAAACACTGACTCACCAGTGACGTCACTAGGTGAAGTCCTTCATCTTTTCTTTTCATCTTCATCCAGCACAGACCGCCATCACTTCCAGCCAGGGCTTGTCTCTGCAGGAAATAACACAGTTAGCTAGAGCACCACTTGTAGAACACATTACTTAATTTTTTCTCAACTTCTAAACTACACCAGATGAAGAAAAAAGGCGATATAGTGTCGCTCTGCACAGTAACAGTACCGCCTCCCGCATTTAAAGCAGTATCCTTAAAAAATAAATACATCATTACAATAATAATATCCCTTAATTAGCCCTTATGGTAATAATATCCCCCATTGTGACCCCCATGTATCTCATTCCTGGCTCCAGCCATATGTTCTCCAATCCTGCCCTCATGAGTATCCATTCTGCCCCCATATGATGTTCGATCCTACCCCATCTGTCCCGTGATCCTGCCCCATCTGTCCCGTGATCCTGCCCCATCTGTCCCATGATCCTGCCCCATCTGTCCCGTGATCCTGCCCCATCTGTCTTTATTGTATCCATCCTGCCCATGATCCTGCACCATGTGTCTCCATCCTGCCCCATGATCCTGCCCCATGTGTCTCCATCCTGCCCCATGATCCTGCACCATGTTTCTCCATCCTGCCCCATCTGTCTCCATCCTGCTCCTTGGACCTGCCCCATCCTGCCTCATGATCATGCCCCATGATCCTGCCCCATTTGTCTCCATCCTGCCCCATGATCCTGCCCCATGTCTCCAACCTGCCCCGTGTCTCCCATCCTACCCCCCAACCTGCCCCATGTCTCCCATCCTGCCCCCGTGTCTCCCATCCTGCCCCGTGTTTCCCATCCTGCCCCCGTGTCTCCCATCCTACCATGTCTTGCATCCTGCCCCGTGTCTCCATACTTCCTCCTGTGTCTCCATACTTCCCATGTCTCCATACTTCCCTGTGTCTGCATACTTCCCTGTCTCCATTCTTCCCCCGTGTCTCCATACTTCCCTGTGTCTCCATACTTCTGTGTCTCCATTCTGCCCCCTGTGCCTCCATACTTCCCTGTGTCTCCATACTTCTGTGTTTCAATTCTCCCTGTTTCCATTCTTCCCCGTGTCTCCATACTTCCCCGTGTCTCCATACTTCCCCGTGTCTCCATACTTCCCCGTGTCTCCATACTTCCCCGTTCCATTCTTCTGTGTCTCCATACTTCCCTGTGTCTCCATACTTCCCCTGCATCTCCATACTTCCCCCTGCATCTCCATACTTCCTTGTGTCTCCATACTTCCTTGTGTCTCCATACTTCCTTGTGTCTCCATACTTCCTTGTGTCTCCATACTTCCCCCTGCATCTCCATTCTGCCCCGTGTCTCCATACTTCCGTGTTTCCATTCTCCCTGTTTCCATTCTTCCCCGTGTCTCCATACTTCCCCCTGTGTCTCCATATTTCCCCGTTTCCATTCTTCTGTCTCCATACTTCCCCGTGTCTCCATACTTCCCCGTGTCTCTATAATTCCCCGTGTCTCCATACTTCCCCGTGTCTCCATACTTCCTTGTGTCTCCATACTTCCCCCTGCATCTCCATTCTGCCCCCTGTGTCTTCATATTCCCCGTGTTTCCATTCTTCATTCTCCATTCTTCCCCCGTGTCTCCATACTTCCCCATGTCTCCATATTTCCCCCGTGTCTCCATACTTCCCCCTGTGTCTCCATACTTCCCCCTGTGTCTCCATACTTCCCCCTGTGTCTCCATACTTCCCCCTGTGTCTCCATACTTCCCCAGTGTCTCCATACTTCCCCGTGTCGCCATACTTCCCCCTGTGTCTCCGTTGTTCCCGACCGTGTCTCTATATTTCCCCGTGTCTCCATACTTCCCCCGTGTCTCCATATTTCCCCGCGTCTCCATACTTCCCCGCGTCTCCATACTTCCCTGTGTCTCCATACTTCCCCCTGTGTCTCCATACTTCCCCCTGTGTCTCCATACTTCCCCGTGTCTCCATACTTTCCCGTGTCTCCATTCTGCCCCGTGTCTCCATACTTCCCCGTGTCTCCATATTTCCCCATATCTCCATACTTCCCTGTGTCTCCATACTTCCCCATATCTCCATTCTGCCCCCTGTGTCTCCATACTTCCCCGTGTTTCCATTCTTCATTCTGCCCCGTGTTTCCATACTTCCCCCGTGTTTCCATACTTCCCCCGTGTCTCCATACTTCCCCCTGTGTCTCCATACTTCCCCCTGTGTCTCCATACTTTCCCGTGTCTCCATTCTGCCCCGTGTCTCCATACTTCCCCGTGTCTCCATATTTCCCCATATCTCCATACTTCCCCGTGTCTCCATACTTCCCCATATCTCCATTCTGCCCCCTGTGTCTCCATACTTCCCCGTGTTTCCATTCTTCATTCTCCATTCTGCCCCGTGTCTCCATACTTCCCCCGTGTTTCCATACTTCCCCTGTGTCTCCATACTTCCCCCTGTGTCTCCATACTTCCCCCTGTGTCTCCATACTTCCCCCGTTTCTCCATACTTCCCCCCGTGTCTCCATACTTCCCCCCGTGTCTCCATACTTCCCCGTGTCTCCATTCTTCCTCCTGTGTCTCCATACTTCCCCCTGTGTCTCCATACTTCCCCATATCTCCATACTTCCCCCTGTGTCTCCATACTTCCCCCTGTGTCTCCATACTTCTCCGTGTCTCCATACTTCCCCGTGTCTCCATTCTTCCTCCTGTGTCTCCATACTTCCCCCTGTGTCTCCATACTTCCCCCTGTGTCTCCATACTTCCCCGTGTCTCCATACTTCCCCGTGTCTCCATTCTTCCTCCTGTGTCTCCATACTTCCCCCTGTGTCTCCATACTTCCCCATATCTCCATACTTCCCCCTGTGTCTCCATACTTCCCCGTGTGTCTCCGTTGTTCCCCCCCGTGTCTCCATACTTCCCCGTGTCTCCATTCTTCCTCCTGTGTCTCCATACTTCCCCCTGTGTCTCCATACTTCCCCGTGTCTCCATACTTCCCCGTGTCTCCATTCTTCCTCCTGTGTCTCCATACTTCCCCCTGTGTCTCCATACTTCCCCATATCTCCATACTTCCCCCTGTGTCTCCATACTTCCCCGTGTGTCTCCGTTGTTCCCCCCCGTGTCTCCATACTTCCCCGTGTCTCCATTCTTCCTCCTGTGTCTCCATACTTCCCCCTGTGTCTCCATACTTCCCCATATCTCCATACTTCCCCCTGTGTCTCCATACTTCCCCCTGTGTCTCCATACTTCCCCGTGTCTCCATTCTTCCTCCTGTGTCTCCATACTTCCTCCTGTGTCTCCATACTTCCCCCTGTGTCTCCATACTTCCCCATATCTCCATACTTCCCCCTGTGTCTCCATACTTCCCCGTGTCTCCATACTTCCCCGTGTCTCCATTCTTCCCCCTGTGTCTCCATACTTCCCCCTGTGTCTCCATACTTCCCCCTGTGTCTCCATACTTCCCCGTGTCTCCATACTTCCCCGTGTCTCCATTCTTCCTCCTGTGTCTCCATACTTCCCCCTGTGTCTCCATACTTCCCCATATCTCCATACTTCCCCCTGTGTCTCCATACTTCCCCGTGTGTCTCCGTTGTTCCCCCCCGTGTCTCCATACTTCCCCGTGTCTCCATTCTTCCTCCTGTGTCTCCATACTTCCCCCTGTGTCTCCATACTTCCCCGTGTCTCCATACTTCCCCGTGTCTCCATTCTTCCTCCTGTGTCTCCATACTTCCCCCTGTGTCTCCATACTTCCCCATATCTCCATACTTCCCCCTGTGTCTCCATACTTCCCCGTGTGTCTCCGTTGTTCCCCCCCGTGTCTCCATACTTCCCCGTGTCTCCATTCTTCCTCCTGTGTCTCCATACTTCCCCATGTCTCCATACTTCCCCATATCTCCATACTTCCCCCTGTGTCTCCATACTTCCCCCTGTGTCTCCATACTTCCCCGTGTCTCCATTCTTCCTCCTGTGTCTCCATACTTCCCCCTGTGTCTCCATACTTCCCCCGTGTCTCCATACTTCCCCATATCTCCATACTTCCCCCTGTGTCTCCATACTTCCCCCTGTGTCTCCATACTTCCCCCTGTGTCTCCATACTTCCCCCTGTGTCTCCATACTTCCCCCTGTGTCTCCATACTTCCCCCTGTGTCTCCATATTTCCCCTGTGTCTCCATACTTCCCCCGTGTCTCCATACTTCCCCCTGTGTCTCCATTGTTCCCCCCGTGTCTCCCATTCTGCCCCGGGCTTGCCGCTTTCAATAAAAATAAAAAAATCTTTCCTCTTACCTGGCCGTGCTCCTGCGGCGATGCTCTCTCATGTCAGTAATGCCCTGGTGATATACTATACATTTATGTATTACTTGTCTATGCATTGTGTGTTAAATGCAACAGGTACAGTTTATGTGAATAAAGTGTTCACTGGGGAATGGGCTCAGGGCTCAGTATCAATGACATGAGGCAGCCTGTCAGAGAATACAGCTAGTGATTAGTGCCAGTGTTCCCCAGCTCTGAGCTCTCTGGTCGGTGCTGTGTGTGGATGAGAATCCTACACCAACCAGATAACACAAAGCTTCGGGGTCACAGTCAGTAAATCACTGCTTCTAGTCTCTGACTGCAGCCCCTGCCTCCCCTCTTTACTCTCCTAAACAATCGGACACATTCAGACCATTCTTTACCTCCTGTTCAGGGGGTGATTGAGGTCCTGCACACAGCTTCCCTCCAGCCACCAGTGTGCAGACGCTGTTTGTCCTGCACAGGCTGGAAGTGTGTGCAGTGCAGGGACAAGAAGGCAATAGCAGGTGCCAGACAGGACGAGCTGGGAGGAGGAGCAGGAAGAAGAAGACAGGAGATGGGAGATGCTGCACCGTGCACACAGTTGTGAAAAGTAAAGAAGCCTTAGGGTATGTTCACACGTTCAGGATTTCCATCCTTTTTTTTTCCTGACTGTTTTTTAAAAAACTGCAGCTCTTGGCAGAAAACGCAGGTCCTTTTTTTGGTCCTTTTTTGGTCCGTTTTTGATGCGTTTTTTGATGCGTTTTTTGATGCGTTTTTTTGATGCAGTTTTCTAGCCAGAGTCTGTGTGTTTTCTAGGAATTTTTTTAGGGTTAAAATGGCTGAAAATACCCTAACCCTACCCCTACCCCTAACCCTACCCCTAACCCTAACCCTACCCCTAACCCTACCCCTAACCCTAACCCTACCCCTAACCCTAACCCTACCCCTAACCCTACCCCTAACCCTACCCCTACCCCTATTCTAACCTTAGTGAAAAAAAAAAAAAAAAAAATTCTTTATTTTTTTTATTGTCCCTACCTATGGGGGTGACAAAGGGGGGGGGGTGTCATTTACTATTTTTTTATTTTGATCACTGAGATAGGTTATATCTCAGTGATCAAAATGCACTTTGGAACGAATCTGCCGGCCGGCAGATTCGGCGGGCGCACTGCGCATGCGCCCGCCATTTTGCAAGATGGCGGCGCCCAGGGAGAAGACGGCCGGACGGACACCGGGACGCCGGGTGAGTATAAGGGGGGGAGATTAGGGCACGGGGGGGCATCAGAGCACTGGGGGGGGGGCATCGGAGCACTGGGGGGGGGCATCGGAGCACGGGGGGCGGGATAGGAACACGGGGGGGGCAGCCACACTCCGCCCACGCACTTCCGCCCGCTCCCCGCACTTCCTGCTGCAGCGGTTCTGCACATCAAACCGCAGTAAAACCCGCAGATATATTTTTGATCTGCGGGTTTTACTGCGGTTTGGACCTCACAATGGAGGTCTATGGGTGCAGAACCGCTGCGGCTCCGGAAAAAGAATTGACATGCTCCTTCTTTTTTCCGGGAGCTATTCAGCGCGTCTTTTTTTTTACAATTTCCGGACCATGTGCACAGTGTGTCCTGTTTTCCATAGGGTACAGTGTACTGTACCCTGCATGGAAAACAGCTGCGGAACCGCAGCGGCAAAACCGCCGCGGTTCCGCGGTAAAAAACGCACTGTGTGAACATGGCCTTACTGTTAATAAGTGATGGGTGACGGTGACTGGCCCCCTTGCCTCTGGTTCTCGGTGAGCTGCTCAGCTGAAGCAAAAGGGGGCGGGGCCCGAGCAGCCAGCATTGCCGGGCCCTCCTCTTTCCTCCTGATCTCCGGGCCCCATACAACAGTAAGGGCTGTAATGCCCTGATGGCGGCCCTGCCCGCGCGTTCCAATTCACCAAACAATTTTGCCCCTATCTACATAATGGGGAAAAAAGTGAAAGGAAAAGTGTTGGAAGCGTCGCAGCTACAGCAACAAAATTTTGCACAGTCACACGTCTGGACCCTGAGAGCGTCATAGGCTACGTTGTGAGGTGAAATTTTAACCCCGCGCTTTCCAATTCACCAAACAATTTTGCCCCTATCTACATAATGGGGAAAAAAGTGAAAGGAAAAGTGTTGGAGGCGTCGTAGCTACAGAAACAAAATTTTGCACAGTCACACGTCTGGACCCTGAGAGCGTCATAGGCTACGTTGTGAGGTGAAATTTTAACCCCGCGCGTTCCAATTCACCAAACAATTTTGCCCCTATCTACATAATGGGGAAAAAGTGAAAGGAAAAGTGTTGGAGGAGTCGCAGCTACAGCCACAAAATTTTGCACAGTCACACGTCTGGACCCCGAGAGCATCATAAGCTATATTGTGAGGCAAAATTTTAACCCCGCGTGTTCCAATTCACCAAACAATTTTGCCCCTATCTACATAATGGGGAAAAAAGTGAAAGGAAAAGTGTTGGAAGCGTCGCAGCTACAGCAACAAAATTTTGCACAGTCACACATCTGGACCCTGAGAGCGTCATAGGCTACGTTGTGAGGTGAAATTTTAACCCCGCGCGTTCCAATTCACCAAACAATTTTGCCCCTATCTACATAATGGGGAAAAAGTGAAAGGAAAAGTGTTGGAAGCGTCGCAGCTACAGCAACAAAATTTTGCACAGTCACACGTCTGGACCCCAAGAGCGTCATAGGCTATGTTGTGAGGTGAAATTTTAACCCCGCGCTTTCCAATTCACCAAACAATTTTGCCCCTATCTACATAATGGGAAAAAATGAAAGGAAAAGTGTAGGAGGCAAATTGACAGCTGCCAGATGTGAACAAGGGGGACTTAAAGAATGAGAGCGATGGCGCCAAAGAGTATATACCGTACAGTTGCTAAGGTGGGGCCTCGACATGGCATACTCACCACACACGGGGATATGAACACACACAAAATGCGCCACACACTACCACGTGCTTGAACACATATTACCCTCAGCACACATTTCACCACAAATACACCAACCTCGCCACATAAAAGTCAAAACACAAAAGTCGCCACTCAAAACTCGCCACGCGCAGAACTCGCCACATGCAAAAACTAGGCTCTTGCAAAACTCGCCACAAGTGCAAAATTCTCCTCATGAAAAACTCGCCACACGCAAAACTTGCACACGCGGAAAAATTGCCACATGCACAAAAGTTGCAACACATGCAAAAGTTGCCTCACACAAAACTTGCACATACTCAAAAGGCACCACACATAATACTCGCAACGCGCAAAACTCGCCATGCGCAAAACTTGCTGCACACAACTTGCTACACTAACCTGTCACATGTAACTCGACACAAAAAGTTGCTACACGCATGTTGCTACACAAAACTCATCTGACAAAAGTCGCTACATGCATGTCGCCACACGCAACTCAACACACACAACTTGACACATGAAACTCGCCCTAAAACACACACAAGTCTGGTATTATCCTTCAAAAATAAAAATCTGATTAATAAGCAGACAAACTACAACAATTGCACCATATAGGAAATACGGCAGCTGTCAGTCACATGACCTGTCTATTATGTGTATGTGTGAGCTAATATATACTGCCAGGGGGAGGGCTTCCTGTTGGCTGGGGATTTATCAGGCTGCCAATTTAGCTTACAAATACTGAGGTAAAAATACTGAGCAAATAACGTGTGAACGAGGTCTAATACAGGAGGAGATGACACACAGGTATATACTATATACAGGGGAGATGACACACAGATATATACTATATACAGGAGAGATGACACACAGGTATATACTATATAGAGGAGGAGATGACATATAGGTACATATATACAGTGGGGCAAAAAAGTATTTAGTCAGTCAGCAATAGTGCAAGTTCCACCACTTAAAAAGATGAGAGGCGTCTGTAATTTACATCATAGGTAGACCTCAACTATGGGAGACAAACTGAGAAAAAAAAATCCAGAAAATCACATTGTCTGTTTTTTTAACATTTTATTTGCATATTATGGTGGAAAATAAGTATTTGGTCAGAAACAAAATTTCATCTCAATACTTTGTAATATATCCTTTGTTGGCAATGACAGAGGTCAAACGTTTTCTGTAAGTCTTCACAAGGTTGCCACACACTGTTGTTGGTATGTTGGCCCATTCCTCCATGCAGATCTCCTCTAGAGCAGTGATGTTTTTGGCTTTTCGCTTGGGAACACGGACTTTCAACTCCCTCCAAAGGTTTTCTATAGGGGTGAGATCTGGAGACTGGCTAGGCCACTCCAGGACCTTGAAATGCTTCTTACGAAGCCACTCCTTCGTTGCCCTGGCGGTGTGCTTTGGATCATTGTCATGTTGAAAGACCCAGCCACGTTTCATCTTCAATGCCCTTGCTGATGAAAGGAGGTTTGCACTCAAAATCTCACGATACATGGCCCCATTCATTCTTTCATGTACCCGGATCAGTCGTCCTGGCCCCTTTGCAGAGAAACAGCCCCAAAGCATGATGTTTCCACCACCATGCTTTACAGTAGGTATGGTGTTTGATGGATGCAACTCAGTATTCTTTTTCCTCCAAACACGACAAGTTGTGTTTCTACCAAACAGTTCCAGTTTGGTTTCATCAGACCATAGGACATTCTCCCAAAACTCCTCTGGATCATCCAAATGCTCTCTAGCAAACTTCAGACGGGCCCGGACATGTACTGGCTTAAGCAGTGGGACACGTCTGGCACTGCAGGATCTGAGTCCATGGTGGCGTAGTGTGTTACTTATGGTAGGCCTTGTTACATTGGTCCCAGCTCTCTGCAGTTCATTCACTAGGTCCCCCCGCGTGGTTCTGGGATTTTTGCTCACCGTTCTTGTGATCATTCTGACCCCACGGGGTGGGATTTTGCGTGGAGCCCCAGATCAAGGGAGATTATCAGTGGTCTTGTATGTCTTCCATTTTCTAATTATTGCTCCCACTGTTGATTTCTTCACTCCAAGCTGGTTGGCTATTGCAGATTCAGTCTTCCCAGCCTGGTGCAGGGCTACAATTTTGTTTCTGGTGTCCTTTGACAGCTCTTTGGTCTTCACCATAGTGGAGTTTGGAGTCAGACTGTTTGAGGGTGTGCACAGGTGTCTTTTTATACTGATAACAAGTTTAAACAGGTGCCATTACTACAGGTAATGAGTGGAGGAAAGAGGAGACTCTTAAAGAAGAAGTTACAGGTCTGTGAGAGCCAGAAATCTTGATTGTTTGTTTCTGACCAAATACTTATTTTCCACCATAAAATGCAAAAAAAATTATAAAAAAACAGACAATGTGATTTTCTGGATTTTTTTTTCTCAGTTTGTCTCCCATAGTTGAGGTCTACCAATGATGTAAATTACAGACGCCTCTCATCTTTTTAAGTGGTGGAACTTGCACTATTGCTGACTGACTAAATACTTTTTTGCCCCACTGTATATACAGGAGGAGATGACATACAGGTATATACTATATACAGGAGGAGATGACATACAGGTATATGCTATATATAGAAGATGACATGCAGGTATATACTATATGCAGGAGGAGATGACACTCAGATATATACTGTATACAGGGGAGATGACACACAGGTATATACTATATACAGGAGGAGATGACATACAGGTATATGCTATATATAGAAGATGACATGCAGGTATATACTATATGCAGGAGGAGATGACACTCAGATATATACTATATACAGGGGAGATGACACACAGGTATATACTATATACAGGAGGAGATGACATACAGGTATATACTATATATAGAAGGAGATGACATTCAGGTATATACTATATATAGGGGAGATGACACACAGCAGGTATATACTATATACAGGGTAGATGACACACAGGTATATACTATATACAGGAGATGACATACAGATGTATACTATATATAAGGGAGATGACAAACATGTATATACTGAGGTGATGAGGTGAAAATGAGAGGTGTGAGGTGAAAATGAAAAGGTGTGAGTGCAAAATGAGAGAAGTGAGGAAAAATAGTGGAGTGATCAGAAAATGACAGATGTGAGGTTGAAATGACAAGTGTTAGGGGGGAATGAGAGGAGTGAGGGAGAAAATGAGAGATGTGAGGGGGAAAATGAAAGATGTGATTGGGAAAATGAGAGGCGTGATGGGAAAATAAGAGAAGTGAGGTGCTATAACTAACCACAGATATTTACTATGCCCAGGCAACGCCGGGCTCTTCAGCTAGTACTGTAAATAAAGACTAACAGAAGTTGGAAGTCTACATCGACATCCCCTTTAAGCACAGTGACTGGCTGCAAAGGTAACATGTCAATTTATCCATCACAGCTGCAGTCTTATAGACAAAGATTGGAAAGCTATTAGGTAACGTTCACACTAGCGTTTTGCTAGTTTGCGTCGGGCGACGCAGCGGCGACGCATGCGTCATGCGCCCCTATATTTAACATGAGGGACGCATGCGTTTTTTTTTTCCGCTAGCGTCGGACCAAGAAAACGCAACAAGTTGCATTTTTCTTGCGTCCAAATTTCGGCAAAAACCGACGCATGCGTCGCTAAACGCAGCGTTTTTGCGTGCGTTTTGCTGCGTTTTTGCGTGCGTTGTGCGTTGCGTCGCCGACGCAGCGGCGCACAAAGCTAGTGTGAACGTAGCTTTACTGGTGTGGCAAGGGGTAATTGAGATTTGGAAAAATAAAAACAATCAAAATGGAAAAAGTAAAATACAGTAAGTAAAGTTGGTAGATAGATGATAATAGGGTATCAATTAACATTTTAGTCTGTTCAATTAGATTATCACCATATCAAGAAACTATTATCTAAGCAATACCCTAATATATTCTGGAAAGAGCCTTCAAATGTGGAGGTAATAATTAACTGCTTATTAAAAAATCAATCTTATTATGTAGGGATGACTGAATCCATTCTCACTCGGTTACCAAGGCATTTGGAAGAGAATGATTATTAAATCCTTCTGCAAAAAACACAGTACAGTGAAACAGTTTTAGGCAGGTGTGGAATAATGCTGCAAAGTAAAAATGCTTAAAAAAATAGAAGTGCTAACAGTTTATTTTTAGAAATTAGGTCAAATCAACATTTGGTGTGAACAGCTTTTGCCTTCAAAACAGCATAAATTCTCCTAGGCACACTTGTCCACAGTTTTTGAAAGAACTCAGCAGGAAGATTGTTCCAAACATCTTGGAGAACCAACCACAGATCTTCTGTGAACGTACAGTGGGTACGGAAAGTATTCAGACCCCATTAAATGTTCAACTCTTTGTTTCATTGCAGCCATTTGGTAAATTCCAAAATGTTCATTTTTCAGTTCAAAAACTGAAATGTCACATGGTCATAGTATTCAGACCCTTTGCTCAGTACTGAGTAGAAGCACCCTTTTGAGTTAGAACAGCCATGAGTCTTCTTGGGAATGATGCAACAAGTTTTTTATATCTGGATTTGGGGATCATCTGCCATTGTTCCTTGCAGATCCTCTCCATTTTCTATCAGGTTGGATGGTGAACGTTGGTGGACAGCCATTTTCAGGTCTCCACAGAGATGCTCAATTGGGTTTAGGTCAGGGCTCTGGCTGGGCCAGTCAGGAATGGTCACAGAGTTGTTCTGAAGCCACTTCTTTGTTATTTTAGCTGTGTGCTTAGAGTCATTGTCTTGTTGGAAGGTGAACCTTTGGCCAAGTCTGCGGTCCACAGCACTCTGGAAGAGGTTTTCATCCAGTATATCTCTGTACTTGGCCGCATTCATGTTTCCTTCAATGACAACCAGTCGTCCTGTCCCTGCAGGTGAAAAACACCCCATAGCATGATCTTGCCACCACCATGTTTCACTGTTGGGATTGTATTGGGCAGGTGATGAGCAGTGCCTGGCTTTCTCCACACATACCGCTTAGAATTATCACCAAAAAGGTCTATCTTCGTCTCATCAGATCAGAGAACCTTATTTATCAAACTCTGGGAGTCCTTTACGTGTTTTTTTTAGCAAACTCTATGTGGGCTTTCATATATCTTGCACTGAGGAGAGGCTTCCGTCGGGCCACTCTGCCATAAAGGCCCGACTGGTGGAGGGCTGCAGTGATAGTTGACTTTGTGTAACTTTCTCCCATCTCCCTACTGCATCTGTGGAGCTCAGCCATAGTGATCTTGGGTTTCTTATTTATCTCTCTCACCAAGGCTCTTCTCCCACAATTGCTCAGTTTGGCTGGACGGTCAGGTCTAGGAAGACTTCTGGTGGTCCTAAACTTCTTCTACTTAAGGATTATGGAGGCCACTGAGCTCTTAGGAACCTTGAATACTGCAGAAATTCTTTTGTAACCTTGGCCAGATCTGTGCCTTGCCACAATTCTGTCTTTAAGCTCCTTGGCCAGTACTTTTGACCTCATGATTCTCATTTGGTCTGACATGCACTGTGAGGTCTTATATAGACAGGTGTGTGCCTTTTCAAATCAAGTCCTATCAGTTTAATTAAACACAGCTGGACTCCAATAAAGGAGTAGAACCATCCCAAGGAGGATCACAAGGAAATTAAACAGCATGTGACTTAAATAAGAGTGTCTGAGCAAAGGGTCTGAATACTTATGACTATGTGAAATTTCAGTTTTTCTTTTTTAATAAATATGCAAAAATGTCTACATTTCTGTTCTTTTTTTCAGACAAGATGGGGTGCAGAGTGTACATTTATGTGAAAACAATGAACTTTTTTGAATTTACCAAATGGCTGCAATGAAACAAACAGTGAAAAATTTAAAGGGGTCTGAATACCTTCCGTACCTACTGTAGGTTTGAGAAAATCCATCTGCATCTTCATATAATCCCGCACAAACTCGATGATGTTCAGATTAAGTCTTTGTGGGGGTCATATAATCACTTTCTGGACTCTGTATTTTACTGAATGCAGAATACAGTTCTTAATTATATTAGCTTTATGTTTGGGGTTTTTGTCCTACTGCTGCATAAAACCGGAGCCTGTCAGTTGACTCTGTGATGGTAGTGCATAACTATCTGCCTGTATTTCTCATCGTTGAGGACACTATTAATGCTCACCAAATCCCCAACTCCATTTTTTGAAATGCAGCCTCAAACTCTCAAACTTGCAAGGAACCTCTATCATGTTTCACTGTTGTTTGCAGACACTCATTATTGTACCACTCTCCGGTCATCAAACATTCTGCCTTCTGATACAGACAAATATGTCACATTTTGACTCATCAGTCTAGAACACCGTCTGATATTTTTTTGCACCTAGTTCCTACTATATGTATTCATGAATATTTGAGTCACTTGGCATTGTTTCCATGCTAAAGTTGTGGATTATTTACCATAATTCCTCCATAAAGACTACTTCTGTCCAAATTTCTCTGAACAGTAGATGGGTGTAGCTAGGTCCTGGAATTGGTAAGGCCTCCAAAGTGCCCTAATCTCAATATCATAATGTCTGTGTGGGATTACATGAAGAGACAGAAGGATACTCTTAAAATCGCAAAAACAAGGAGGTGGGTGGGGGTCCCAATGTGTCAATCTTAGGGTGACAATCTCCGCTGCTAGGTAGTAGCACGAGTGTACTCTGCTCGGGTGTTCTCCGAGTATTTGTAAGTTCTCGGAGATTTAGTTTTCGTTGCCTCAGCTGCATGATTTACAGCTGATAGACAGCTTGAAAACATGTGGGGATTCTCTAGCAACCAGGCAAAAACGAAATCTCCCAGCAGTTACAAATACTCGGAGACCAACCGAGCATGCCCTGGAAAACCCGAGCAACGAGTACACTAGTTCATCACTACTAGGGAGAGTAGTTTGTCCAGTATCCCTACTCTCTATGACTATATTTATGTAGGATTTATCTTGTTAATTTAGCAAATTTTCACTATCACTGTAAATTTATGAATTAATTTGCATGTTTGGGATTTTAAGCATATAACAATAAAATTAGTTTTCAAGGATTTTTGTTAGCTGATTAAAAAGTCTATGAACACTTTTTTTTTAAAGCATGCTCACTTCTGCAGCAATTTCTTTTTACACCCGCCTAAACCATTTGTACCGTAAAATGCATACATATGGCAAGGCCAAGAAAAATACAAAACACTACACAGTTAACAGGAATGACTCCGTGCTCTCTTTTTCTAGACTTGACTCTAAATTTCTCTAACAACTAAGAAATGTTGGTAGATTTCACAGCTACAGTACAAAGATTTCTTGGAACACTAGATTTAGGCCATGTTCACACATTCAGTATTTGGTCAGTATTTTACATCAGTATCTGTAGGTCAAAACGTGGAGTGGGACAATCAGAGGGAAAGTGTAGTAGAAACATGTTACCATTTGTGTATTTATCACCCACTGCTGGTTTTGGCTTCCAAGTACTGAGGTAAAATACTGACCAAATAGTGAATGTGTGAATGTGGCCTAAAAGACAGAGCATTAACAGAACCCACTAAACGGCTCCACACTCACATGACTGACAGTGGAGCTTGTTGGGTGATTTAGCGTGCACTCCTTCATTCTATCATTATGTCAAAAATTGCTCTAGCTACCAGACTTATGTTGCATATAGAGAGAGGAACGGTGGTCAGTGGTCATACATGCAAATTACTGCTCTATTCACATGAAGGGATTCAGGAACCTCATGACCAGCAATTTTGATTAAACCGGTTTAAGTGTGAAACAGCAATATTAGTTTTTCACATCGAAAAACAACAAAAAAAAGACCCATTACATTTCAAAATTAAGCTATAGCAAAGATTGGTGGGACTAAAACTTAACACAGAATCAATTATATTAAAATTGTATAAACACGATGCAAACATTCACGATATAAGACACATACAATAAAAATCACAAGACAAATCAGGGTGTGTAGAATCTCCAGATTCCTAGTGGAAAGGTCACAGAAACCGCATATACCGTATTTTTTGGATCATAAGACTGCGCTGAGATCTCATCTCCTGATATCTTGGAGCCGAGATGTCTCTCTGCGCATGTGCCGCCCCCAGCAGCCATTTTCCCGGAATCAATCACACAGGAAACCATGGAACTGCAGGGGCTCTGGCCTTTCACAAAATGTCAGCAGAGCCCACACAGCAACGGAGACACCATCGCAGCACCGGAGACACCCACGCAGAACCTGAGAAGCCCACGCAGCACATCGGAACACCCCCTCATCCCAGCCTGTGGCCTGCAGCAATGCTCGACTTTTTCCTCCTCCAGCAGCGACCCTGGGATCCCACTTCACCGCAGCCACCACCCCCGGTAAGCAATAAGACGCAAGGATTATAGGAAGCACCACCATTTTATTAAAAAACGTTTTTACTTAATTTTCTCCTCCAAATTTGGGATGTGTCTTATAATCCGGAGCATCTTATAATCTGCAAAATACGGTACTTAGCCTTCATCAAATGTGAACATACATACCTGTGTTGCCACCCGGCACACCCTGTATGGAAGAGGAAGCCCACTCGCCGTCAGGTACACATATGGGGCACGCTATGGACCCCTCAAATACTCACCTCTCCCTATCCCCCGTTGCTCCAGTCTCTTCAGCATCTTCTAACTCTCTGTGACGTCTCAGAGCAGAGGGCATCATTACAGTGCATCCTTAGTGCTGAACAGTGCAAAGTGTCAGAAGGCGATGAGGAAACCGAAGAATCAGGAAAATAGGAGAGGTGAGTATTTGATTTGTTTGTTTTTTTCTATGGAGCAATATTTGTTGACATTATACTGTACGGAGCATGATGTGGAGCCATTATATTGTATGGAGTAGGGCTGAGCGAAACGGATCGGACAAATTCAAAAATTGCCTACTTTCAGCAAAGTCAAAGTATGGGATCGGCCATGAGGTCGCCGATCTGCGTGCAAAAGTCGCGTTTCATATGACGCTTTCAGCGCCATTTTTCAGCCAATGAAGGAGGACGCAGAGTGTGGGCAGCGTGATGACATAGGTCTCGGTCCACACCATCTTAGAGAAGGGCATTACAGTGATTGGCTTGCTTTCTGTGGCGTCACAGGGGCTATAAAGGGGTGTGCACGCCGACCGCCATCTTACTTCTGCCGATCTTAGCATAGGGAGAAGGGTTGCTGAAGCTTCATCAGAAGGGATATAGTTAGGGAAGGAAGATTAACCCCCAAACTGCTTGTGCTGTAGCGATTTCCACTGTCCAACACCACCATTTGTTTGCAGGGACAGTGGAGGCTAGATTTTTGTGCATCAGCTCTGTAGCTTATTAGGCTGCCCTATAAGGCTCCCTGATACAGTCATGGCAAAAAGTATTAACACCCCTGCAATTCTGTCAGATAATATTCATTTTCTTCCTGAAAATGATTGCAATCACAAATTCTTTGGTATTATCATCTTCATTTAATTTGTCTTAAGTGAAAAAAAACACAAAAAGAATGGTCCTAAAGCCAAATTGGATATAATTCCACACCAAACATAAAAAAGGGGGTGGACAAAAGTATTCACACCGTTCGAAAAATCATGTGATGCTTCCCTGCTTCCCTAATTTGTGTAATTAACAGCACCTGTAACTTACCTGTGGCACCTAACAGGTGTTGGCAATAACTAAATCACACTTGCAGCCAGTTGACATGGATTAAAGTTGACTCAACCTCTGTCCTGTGTCCTTGTGTGTACCACATTGAGCATGGAGAAAAGAAAGAAGACCAAAGAACTGTCTGAGGACTTGAGAAACCAAATTGTGAGGAAGCATGAGCAATCTCAAGGCTACAGTCCATCTCCAAAGACCTGAATGTTCCTGTGTCTACCATGCGCAGTGTCATCAAGAAGTTTAAAGCCCATGAACTGTGGCTAACCGCCCTAGATGTGGACGGAAAAGAAAAATTGACATGAGATTTCAACACAAGATTGTGCGGATGTTGGATAAAGAACCCTGACTAACATCCAAACAAGTTCAAGCTGCCCTACAGTCCGAAGGTACAACAGTGTCAACCCGTACTATCCGTCGGCATCTGAATGAAAAGGGACTGTATTGTAGGAGACCCAGGAAGACCCCACTTCTTATCCCGAGACATAAAAAAGCCTGGCTGGAGTTTGCTTAACCCCTTAGTGACAGAGCCAATTTGGTACTTAATGACCGGGCCAATTTTTGCAATTCTGACCACTGTCACTTTATGAGGTTATAACTCTGGAACGCTTCAATGGATCCCGCTGATTCTGAGAATGTTTTTTCGTGACATATTGTACTTCATGTTAATGGTAACATTTCTTCGATATTACTTGCGATTATTTATGAAAAAAACGGAAATATGGTGAAAATTTTTAAAATTTTGCAATTTTCAAACTTTGTATTTTTATGCCCTTAAATCAGAGAGATATGTCATGACAAATAGTTAATAAATAACATTTCCACATGTCTACTTTACATTATCACAATTTTGGAAACAAAATTTTTTTTTGTTAGGGAGTTATAATGGTTAAAAGTTGACCAGCAATTTCTCATTTTTACAACACCATTTTTTTTTAGGGACCACATCACATGTGAAGTCATTTTGAGGGGTCTATATGATAGAAAATAACAAAGTGTGACACCATTCTAAAAACTACACCCCTCAAGGTTCTCAAAACCACATTCAAGAAGTTTATTAACCCTTTACGTGCTTCACAGGAACTGAAACAATGTGGAAGGAAAAAATGAACATTTAACTTTTTTTTGCAAACATCTTAATTCAGAACCATTTTTTTTTATTTTCACAAGTGTAAAAACAGAAATGTAACCATAAATTTTGTTATGCAATTTCTCCTGAATACGCCAATACCCCATATGTGGGGGTAAACCACTTTTTGGGCGCACCGCAGAACTTAGAAGTGAAGGAGCGCCGTTTGACTTTTTCAATGCAGAATTGGCTGGAATTGAGATCGGACACCATGTCACGTTTAGAGAGCCCCTGATGTGCCTAAACAGTGGAAACCCCCAACAAGTGACACCATTTTGGAAACTAGACCCCTTAAGGAACTTATCTAGATGTGTGGTGAGCACTTTGAACCCCCAAGTGCTTCACAGAAGTTTATAATGTAGAGCCGTGAAAATAAAAAATCGTTTTTGTTTACACAAAAATGATCTTTTCGCCCACAAATTCTTATTTTCACAAGGGTAACAGGAGAAATTAGACCACAAAAGTTGTTGTGCGATTTCTCCTGAATACGTCGATACCCCATATGTGAGGGTAAACCACTGTTTAGGCGCACCGCAGAGCTTGGAAGTGAAGGAGCGCCGTTTTACTTTTTCAATGTAGAATTGGCTGGAATTGAGATTGGACGCCATGTCGCGTTTGGAGAGCCCCTGATGTGCCTAAACAGTAGAAACCCCCCACAAGTGACCCCAGTTTGCAAACTAGACCCCTTAAGGAACTTATCTAGATGTGTGGTGAGCACTTTGAACCCCCATGTGCTTCACAGAAGTTTATAACGTAGAGCCGTGAAAAAAAAAAATCGCATTTTTTCTACAAAAATGATCTTTTTGCCCACAAATTTTTATTTTCACAAGGGTAACAGGAGAAATTAGACCACAAAAGTTGTTGTGCAATTTCTCCTGAGTACGCTGATACCCAATATGTGGGGGTAAACCACTGTTTGGGCGCACCGCAGAGCTTGGAAGAGAAGGAGTGCCGTTTTACTTTTTCAATGTAGAATTGGCTGGAATTGAGATTGGACGCCATGCCGCGTTTGGAGAGTTCCTGATGTGCCTAAACAGTAGAAATCCCCCACAAGTGACCCCATTTTGGAAACTAGACCCCCCATGTAACTTATCTAGATGTGTGGTGAGAACTTTGAATGCCCAAGTGCTTCACAGAAGTTTATAATGCAGAGTCGTGAAAATAAAAAATATTTTTTTTTCCACAAAAAATATTTTTTAGCCCCCAAGTTTTTATTTTCACAAGGGTAACAAGAGAAATTGGACCCCAAAAGTTGTTGTCCAATTTGTCCTGAGTATGCTAGTACCCCATATGTGGGGGTAAACCATTGTTTGGGCGCACGGCAGAGCTCGGAAGGAAGGAGCGCCGTTTTGGAATGCAGACTTTGATAGAATGGTCTGCGGGCATTATGTTGCGTTTGCAGAGCCCCTGATGTACCTAACCAGTAGAAACCCTCCACAAGTGACCCCATTTTGGAAACTAGACCCCCCAAGGAACTTATCTAGATGTGTGGTGAAAACTTTGAATGCCCAAGTGCTTCACAGAAGTTTAGAATGCAGAGTCGTGAAAATAAAAAATATTTTTTTTTCCACAAAAAAGATATTGTAGCCCCCAAGTTTTTATTTTCACAAGGGTAACAGGAGAAATTGGACTGCAATAGTTGTTGCACAATTTATCCCGAGTACGCTGATGCACCATATGTGGGGGTAAACCACTGTTTGGGCGCACGGCAGAGCTCGGAAGGGAAGGAGCGCCTTTTTGGAATGCAGACTTTGATAGAATGGTCTGTGGGCATTATGTTGCGATTGCAGAGCCCCTGATGTACCTAAACTGTAGTAACCCCCCACAAGTGACCCCATTTTGGAAACTAGACCCCCCAAGGAACTTATCTAGATGTGTGGTGAGAACTTTGAATGCCCATGTGCTTCACAGAAGTTTAGAATGCAGAGTCGTGAAAATAAAAAATATATTTTTTTTCACAAAAAAGATATTGTAGCCCCCAAGTTTTTATTTTCACAAGGGTAACAGGAGAAATTGGACCACTAAAGTTGTTGTCCAATTTATCCTGAGTATGCTGATGCCCCATATGTGGGGGTAAACCACTGTTTGGGCGCACGGAAGAGCTCGGAAGGGAAGGAGCGCCGTTTTGGAATGCAGACTTAGATAGAATGGTCTGTCGGCGTTATGTTGCGTTTGCAGAGCCCCTGATGTACCTAAACAGTAGTAACCCCCCACAAGTGACCCCGTTTTGGAAACTAGACAACCCAAGGAACTTATATAGATGTGTGGTGAGAACTTTGAATGCCCAAGTGCTTCACAGAAGTTTATAATGCAGAGTCATAAAAAAAAATATATATATATTTTTCCACAAAAAGGATTTTGTAGCCCCCAAGTTTTTATTTTCACAAGGGTAACAAGAGAAATTGGACCCCAGAAGTTGTTGTCCAATTTATCCCGAGTATGCTGATGCCAAATATGTGGGGGTAACCCACTGTTTGGGCGCACGGCAGAGCTCAGAAGGGAGGGAGCACCATTTGACTTTTTGAGCGCAAAATTGGCTGTCGTATTTGGAGACCCCCTGATGTACCTAAACAGTGGAAACCCCCCAATTCTAGCTCCAACCCAACTCCAACACACCCCTAACCCTAATCCCAACCCGATCCATAATCCTAATCACTAACCCTAACGATAATCCCAACCCTTACCCCAAAACAACCCTAATGTCAACCCTAACCATAACCCTAATCAAAACCCTAAATCCAACACACCCCTAATCCTAATCTCAACACTAACCTCAAACCTAACCCTAATCCCAATACACCCCTAATCACAACCCTAACCTTAACCCTAATCCCAAACCTAACCCTAATCCCAAGCGTAACCCTAATGCCAACCCTAACCCTAATACCAACCCTAATCCAAACCCTAACCCTAATCCCAACTCTAACCCTAACTTTAGCCCCAACCCTACCCCTAAGGCTACTTTCACACTTGCGTCGTTTGGTATCCGTCGCAATCCGTCATTTTGGACAAGAAACGGATCCTGCAAATGTGCCCGCAGGATGCGTTTTTTGCCCATAGACTTGTATTGCCGACGGATCGTGACGGATGGCCACATGTCGCGTCCGTAGTGCACTGGATCAGTGTTTTGGCGGACCATCAGCACAAAAAATCGTTCAATGTAACTTTTTTTGTACGTCGTATCCGCCATTTCTGACCGCGCATGCGTGGCCGTAACTCCGCCCCCTCCTCCCCAGGATATAGATTGGGCAGCGGATGCATTGAAAAACTACATCCGCTGCCCTCGTTGTGCACAATTTTCACAACGTGCGTCGGTATGTCGGGCCGATGCATTGCGACGGCCCCGTACCGACGTAAGTGTGAAAGAAGCCTAACCCTAAATTTAGCGCCAACCCTAACTCTAAATTTAGCCCCAACCCTAACCCTAAATTTAGCCCTAACCCTAGCCCTAACCCTACCCCTAACCCTAGCCCTAGCCCTACCCCTAACCCTACCCCTAACCCTAGCCCTAACCCTAGCCCTAACCCTACCCCTAGCCCTAACCCTAACGAAAGATTCTCGCGGGGTCGGCCGGCGGGCGCACTGCGCATGCGCCCGCCATTTTCAAGATAGCGGCACCCACCGGGAGCCACGAGGAGCATCGGGGGAGATAGGTAAGTATTGGGGGGCTACCTGGGACCCCTTTTCTCTATCCTCCGATGTGCGATCACATCGGAGGATAGAGAAATTAAAAAGAGATCGCGTTTTTTTTTGCGATCGCCGGTAAACGGTTAATTACCGGCGATCGCAAATGCGGGGTGGGTTAAAAAAAACCCGAATCATGTTCTCTGGGGTCTCGGCTACCCCCGGCAGCCGAGACCCCGGAGAAAATCCGACTCTGGGGGGCGCTATTTACTTTTTCCACAGCGCCGTTAATTAACGGCGCTGTGGTTTAAGTACCCTTAGCGGCCGCCGTTAAAAGGCGTATTGGCGGTCGTTAAGGGGTTAAACTTACCTGAAAAAGCCTAAAATGTTTTGGAAGAATGTTCTCTGGTCAGATGAGACAAAAGTAGAGCTTTTTGGGCAAAGGCATCAACATAGAGTTTACAGGAGAAAAAAAGAGGCATTCAAAGAAAAGAACACGGTCCCTACAGTCAATCATGGCGGAGGTTCCCTGATGTTTTGGGTTGCTTTGCTGCCTCTGGCACTGGACTGCTTGACCGGGTGCATGGCTTTATGAAGTCTGAAGGCTACCAACAAATTTTGCAGCAGAATGTAGGGCCCAGTGTGAGAATGCTGGGTCTCCCTCAGAGGTCATGGGTCTTCCAGCAGGACAATGACCCAAAACACATTTCAAAAAGCACTAGAAAATGGTTTGAGAGAAAGCACTGGAGACTTCTAAGGTGGCCAGCAATGAGTCCAGACCTGAATCCCATAGAACACCTGTGGAGAGATCTAAACATGGCAGTTTGGAGAAGGCACCCTTCAAATATCAGGGACCTGGAGCAGTTTGCCAAAGAAGAATGGTCTAAAATTCCAGCAGAGCATTGTAAGAAACTCATTGATGGTTACCGGAAGCGGTTGGTCGCAGTTATTTTGGCTAAAGGTTGTGCAACCAAGTATTAGGCTAAGGGTGCCAATACTTTTGTCTGGCCCATTTTTGGAGTTTTGTATGAAATGATCAATGTTTTGCTTTTTGCTTCATTCTCTTTTGTGTTTTTTCATTTAAGAAAAATTAAATCAAGATAATAATACCAAAGAATTTGTGATTGCAATCATTTTCAGGAAGAAACTGAGTATTATCTGACAGAATTGCAGGGGTGTTAATACTTTTGGCCATGACTGTAGCTGCATTGCTGTTTGTACGCTGCTGTGCAAACCAATTGCTTTTTTTAAAAGCAAAAATCCTGTTGCTCCTTTCTGCACAGTTACCTTGTTTATTTGTCCACACTTTTGTGTGCAGCAGTCCTTTTTATTGCTGCCATACTTGTCCTGAGATCATTGTAGGGAGATTGAAATTGTACTGCAGTCCTTGCATTTTTTCATATATCTTCCAGCCACTTTCTGCCAATTACATTGTGTTGTTTTATACACTGGGCCTGAGTTTTGGTTCAGTCTCCCCCCAAAAAAGATTCAAATTCTCACAAAGTGGATATACTTCAGTCCTGTTAGTTTGTGGTATGTCAGCCAGCCACTTTCTGCCACTTAGATTGCGTTGTTATATACACTGGGCCTGATTTTTGGTTCAGTCTCCCCCCCAAAAAAGGGAGATTCAAATTCTCACAAAGTGGATATACTTCAGTCCTGTTAGTTTGTTGTAAATCAGCCAGCCACTTTCTGCCACTTACATTGTGTTGTTTTATGCACAGGGCCTGAGTTTTGGTTCAGTCTCCCCCCCAAAAAGGGGTTTATATACACCTTCTACCTTGTTTTACAGTACCATATAACGGTTGTTATTTTGGTTAGATTTTCCAAAAAAGAGCCCGTGGGTGGTGGTTGCCAGCTGGTACTGATGGTGGTGGTGGTGGTGCATCTGGTGGTAGTGGCAAAAGCACAATAGCACCTAAGGCTGGAGGTGTTGAGCCAGCGTCATCGTCTGGCTACACAAGGCCTCGAAGGCTCCCTTATCTGGGAGTAGGAAAACAGCTTTTAAAGCTGGAGCAGCAAGAAAAAGTTTTGGCTTTCCTTGCTCACTCAGCCTCTAGCTCTTTCGCCTCCTCTTCAGAAAGTTCCAAATAGAAAAGCAGAGAGTCGTCAGTGGATGCCCCCAGTCAGAGAACTCTCCTGGACAAGTTGGTGGACGAAGAGGAGGAGGAGGATGATGGGGATGAATATTTATGGGGGGAGGATGCTTCCCAGGGGGCAATAGAAACTGGTGGCGTTGCAAGGTCAGGTACAGGGTTTTTGCGGGACACAAGTGATGTTGATTTGCAAGAAAGTGCTCCTCAACCCAGCACAAGCACTGAATTGACACCTGGAACATTGGCCCACATGGCTGAGTATGCCTTGCGTATCCTAAAAAGGGACCCCCGCATTATCAAAATGATGACCGATGATGATTACTGGTTGGCCTGCCTCCTGGATCCACGATATAAAGGAAAATTACAAAATATCATGCCACATGAGAACCTTGAGCAAATATTGGCTACCAAACAAGCAACTCTTGTAGACCGTTTGGTTCAGGCATTCCCAGCACACAGCGGCGGTGATGGTTCTCACACGAGCCATAGGGGGCAACATAGCAGAAGTGTTATGCTACGCTCACATTTGCGTTGTTGGGCGCAGCGTCATCGACGCAACCCATAACGCATATACACAACGCAGCGTTTTATGACTCATGCGTTGTCCAAAAATAAGAAAGTACAGGACATTTGGCGCAGGGAAAACGCTACATGTAGCGTCGGGTGCGCCCTGTCTGGTGCGCCCAAATGATGCATGCGTCGTACAACGCATGGCAACACATACCGGCGCATGTCCATGCGCCCCCCATGTTAAAGATAGGGGCGCATGAAGCATGCGTCGGTATCCGTCGACGACGCTGCGCCCAACAACGCAAATTTGAACGTAGCATTAGAGGTGCACAAATCCGAAGTGGCGTTGGACAGAGGGGTTTTATGACCAGGTTGTGGAGTGATTTTGCAATGACCGCTGACACGACAGGTACTGCTGCATCAATTCAAAGTGACAGGAGACAGCATTTGTCCAGTATGGTTACGAACTACTTTTCCTCCCTTATCGATGTTCTCCCTCACAGGTCATTCCCCTTTGATTACTGGGCATCTAAAATAGACACCTGGCCTGAATTAGCAGAATATGCATTACAGGAGCTCTCTTGCCCTGCTGCTAGTGTGCTATCAGAAAGAGTCTTCAGTGCTGATGGTTCAATACTGACCGAAAAAAGAACACGTCTGGCTACCCAGAATGTTGATGATCTAACCTTCATTAAAATGAACCAATCATGGATTTAAAATTATTTTTCCCCACCTTCCCCTGCTGACATGTAGCTTGCCTGAAAAATGTCTTGCTTTTGGCCTCCTCTTACTGACTTCTCCAATGCCTCCATTTGCAGCTGCTGAATGTCCACCATAGGCCATTTGTATATCTCCCTAAATGGGCTGACTCCCCCCACAGGGCCGTGGTCACCACCTGGCGCAAGCATCCGTGCGAGTGCCGTTTGCCTGGACAGGTGGGTGGGCCCACTCTTGGGCGACGGCACTGGCACAGGGTCCCTCATAGTACAATGAAGTATCTCTGACGGTGGTGGTGCACAACCAACGTCAGACACACCGTTGTAATATGAGGGGCCCTGTGCCAGTACCGCCGCCCACGAGAGAGTGTTCCCCCCAGCTCTAACAGTGCTCTACCACTTGCAATACTTACCTCTCCCTGCTCCATCACTGTGTAGTCTGTGCTGTTAAATCCTTCAATGGCACTGACAATACAAATTTGTTGAAATGATAGATGATAGTTAAAATATACAGGGGCCCTGGCCTCCATTTAGACCAGTTAATACTTTGCGCCTACTACCACTGTCTGCTACTCAGCAGAGGAGCCCACCCCTGTACCTAGCTATGCCACCTGTTTATTTATGAACAATTTTTTGGCAGACATTTAGCCCACTTTATTATTTGGGCCTACTTACTTAGGCTGCTACTCATTACAATTTTCTGACACTGAGCAAAGCAATGTCGCCTGTTTATTTATGAACAATTTTTTGGCAGACATTTAGCCCACTTTATTATTTGGGCCTACTAACTGTGTCTGCCACTCATTACAGTTTTCCTCCACTGAACAAAGCAATGCCGCCTGTTCAGTCCTATTACCAATTTTGAACTGCATTTAGCCTACTTTATTATTTGGGCCTACTAACTGTGTCTGCCACTCATTACAGTTGTCCTCCACTGAACAAAGCAATGCAGCCTGTTTAGTCCTGTTACCAATTTTGAACTGCATTTAGCCTACTTTATTATTTGGGCCTATATCTGTGTTTCCTCCTCATCCTACCCATTGTGCAGCCGCTGCTAGATAAATCTGCTGGTACATTGACCCAGACCACTACATTCCCCTTGCACTCTACACAGCCAGAATCTGACCCTGCTGAAAGTCAGGTTCCCCTCCCGCATACTATACCACCTTACACGAGGACAAAGAGGAAGGTGCAGATGAAAGTGCAGGTTCCTTCATCAGGTGGGGGGGGAATACTCGTTGGCGACGTCACTGGCACAGGGCCCCTCATAGTACACAAAAGTGTCTCTGCCAGTGGGAGGCGTCACCCGCCGTCAAACACACCGCCGTACTATGAGGGGCCCTGTGCCAGTGCCAACAAGTGGGTCCCCCCTGCTTGCTCAGGATCACAGCACTTACAAAGTTGAAATACTTACCTCTCCCTGCTCCACCGCTGTGACGTATTCCGCGTTTCCAGGGCCCACGAAAATCTTGAGCCAGCCCTACCCCCCACCACAACTTTAGCCAAATGACCCCCAGTTTCCAATGTCTAACTATTATTATAAAGTAAATTCAGATTGACAAGCTTAAGTAATAAGAATTGGTGTTTTTGGCATTAAAATGGGCACTGTAGGTGTTTTCCTGTCCTCCACTCACTGCCGACTTTGATTCCCCATTGACTTGCATTGGGTTTCGTGTTTCAGTCAGCCCCCGACTTTTCGCAATAATCGTCCGATTTCACCCGACCCGACTTTTGACAAAGTCGGGTTTCGCGAAAGCCGACTCGATCCGAAAAAAGTAAAAGTCGCTCAACTCTAGTATGGAGTAATATATGAGACTCTTTATACTGTATTGAGCAATATATAGGGCCATTATACTATTTGGAGCATGATATGGAGTCATTATATTGTATGGAGTATATGGGACCCATTACACTGTATGGATTAATACATGGGCCCATGATACTGTATAGAGCAACATAGGGGGGCATTATACTGTATAGAGCAATATATTTGGACATTATACTGTATTGAGCAATATATGGGGCCATTATACTGTATGGAGCAATATATGGGGCCATTATTTACGGCATAGAGAACTATATGGGGCCATTATATACTGTATGGAGCAATATGTGGGGCTATTATACTGTATGGAGCAATACATTGGGCCATTATATACTGTATGGAGCAATACATGGGACCCATTATGCTGTATGGAGCATTATATGGGGTTCATTAAACTGTATGGAGCACTATCTCGTGTCTATTATACTGCATGGAGGACGATGTGGTGCCCATCATAATGTATGGTGCAATATATGTGGCCCATAATACTGTATGGAGGCCTATGTGGTTCCCATTATACTATATGGAGGACTATTAGGTGCCCATTATACTGCATGGGTTACTATGGGTGCCCATTATCATGTAAAGAGGACTAATTGGTGCCAGTTATATTGTATGGAGCAATACATGTTGTTCATCATACTGCATGGAGGACTATGTGGGGCCCATTATACTGTATGGAGCAATATATGGGATCAAAAATACTGTCTAGAGCAATGTATGGGGCCCATTATACTGTATGGAGGACTATGTGTTGCCCGTCATACTGTATGGAGCAATATATGGGGTCCCTTATACTGTATGGAGGATGATGTGGTCCCCACTAAACGGTATGGAGCAATATATGGGGCCTATTATACTGTATGAAGGACTATAAGGTGCAAATTATACTGTATGGAGCAATATATGAGGCGCACATAATACTGTATGGAAGACTATGTGGTGCCCATATTACTGTATGGAGGCCTATGTGGGGCCAATAATACTGTATGGAGGACTATACTGTCCAGTCTAAAATGAAAAGTCTGCAGTCACTTTCGAATCCCGCAGCGTACGCAGTGTACACTGCGAGGATTTACCAGTTTTTGAGTTGGCATAAAACACTAAGACAAATCATAATGTTTTTGCAAACTGCTGATTTTCTGACTTTTGGCGTCTTTACACCTGTCTCGGCCAACTCTGCCAAAGTGGGCAAAGCACTGGCAGAATTCCGCAAAATCTAAGCCATAACTTACATCAGAAAGGTGACACTCCATGACTGGAGTAGCATTTCTTGCAAGGCATGCACACCACTGAGAAGGTGCACTGAACTGAATAATTTGGCGCAACTCACTGCACAATGCCTTTTTGTTAACGACTACAACTCCAGTCTTAACAAATCAGCCTTAAAAGAGCTCTATAGGCTGGGCTCCTTGCACTGTTTGCTGCCCCATCCCGCACCTCTGCTCTCGAGTGACTGCTGTTTTTGTCTCCTTGATGGAATCCTAAACATTACCTTTTTTCTTACTTAGAAAATCAACATGTATGGGGTGGCCAAAATCAGGTCTTGGCCCTACACACAAACTTAGATCAATTTCACATTAAGCTAATTAACCTATCAGTATAAGGAGATCATTTGATTTATGGTAAGACTTAATTTCATCCCACTTTTATGTTACTTTGGATTATTAATAAGAAAACCACAGCAATTCTATTAAAAGCGATTGACAGTTTCACACTTTTAATTGCCATGATTCATCCTGCTTTCGCACTAGGCACGCTCTGCCACTGGCACAATAAATTACAATTAATTCCGTTAGAATTATATGCCAGGGAGACGCATACTCATTTTGGGCAGGTAGCATCGCTGATGTCATGGTTTTTATATTCCAAGAGATTAAGCAATAAAAAAAAAAACATTTCAGCACAAGATTACTGATGATTCAACGCGCAGCCATCTGCTTAATGCAATTAAATACGGAAAGTTAACTGGACAATTTTACTGTTGCGTTTAAATCTGCCCATTCCAGGGCACTGCTTTTTATGAAGGTGCGCTCAGCGGAAGCCTATTTTCTGCCCTCTTTCCTTACTCATTTAATGTAGCGTTCATTGCGCACCTGAAACCTGTTCAATAATGCAAGGCCGGCTTCTTATCTGCCACATTAATTATTGATCAGGGGAACAATGGAATGGACAGAAGATACAGCCCTATTCTAATAGGAACCTACTGACACAAAAAGGATTTTTGTTTTAATGTGGTTTGTGCTTTATAAAGTTAAAAATATGCTACTAAAGAAAATTTGGCTTCTCTAATGAATCCCCTTTTATTAGAAGCATAATAAAATAGTGGAGAGCATGAAACTACTGACCCCTCTGTACAGAGCACCATCTGTCATCCATCTGGAAGAGAATATTTTTCTACAATATACATTAAAGTCGGACAATGCCCTAAAAATGGAAATGGATGACCATGCTCAGATTAACCTCTGACGGTTTCCAGCAAAATGGCGCCAGAGATGGCACATGCTCATACTAACCATACTGTTTCTAGAAAAATGTTGCGCATGCACAAATCGAGATTTCAGCTCGTGATTGAGCAGAGATCCCAATCTGCGCATGCGCATCCTCCGACGTCATTTTGCTGAAGAACGTCGGAATATAAATGTATGTGGGCAGCAACAGCACAAATGTTAAAAAAGGAGGCTTATACAAAATCGGTGGGGTCGGTGCAGAACCGAAGACCCTACCCACAGTCCCACCCCAATGCACAAAGAAGCTATTGCATCAAAACTTCTAAGGTGAATTAAACAAGAACCAGGCTACGGATTTTTTCTCTACAGGTATCCATTAAATCAGTATATCAGGGCCATTATGGCCGTACCTTTACTTTAACAGGTTAAATTGTGATGAGAGGTTCCCTTCAATATTAACATGGGCTAAAGAGAGAAGGCTACCTTTGTTAGAGAGATCATCTATACTGTAAATTCCAAAGGAAGTTGCTGTAACTGGGAAAAATATTTTATTACATAGCAGACATTCAGATTTGACTTATCCTTAAAATGGATGTCCCAGTTGTTTATACCTGTTGAAAATATGGATTTAAAGAATAAAGCGAACCAATGCTATACCATGTTTTCAGTACAGATTAATGGATGCTTTTCTGGATTACAGGACTAAAATTATACTATACTGTATAATTAGTGATGAGCGAGTATACTCGCTGCTCGGGTGATCGCCGAGTATTTTGGCGTGCTTGGAGATTTAGTTTTCCTCGCTTAAGCTGTATGATTTACAGCTACTAGACAGGCTGAATACATGTGAGAAATGCCTGTTTGTTAGGGAATTCCCACATGTATTCAGGCTGTCCAGCAGCTGTAAATCATGCAGCTGAGGCAACGAAAACTAAATCTCTGAGCACTAACAAATACTCGGAGATCACCTGAGCATGCTCAGGAAAACCTGAGCAACGAGTACACTCGCTCATCACTATATATAATGAGTTAAATATTGGTACACAGTTGGCGTTATTATTTGATTTTTTTGTTGAATGTTACAAATGTTTTGTTTAATATTGTGCACTTGTACTACACAACCACTAGAAGAAAGTTACAATTTGAACATTTTACATTATACAGATTGTGGATTTGTTGTTATGTATATAGATATCTAATATATAAAGCTGAATGTGTGTGTGTGTGTGTGCATGTATGTGTGTATGTCCAGGATTGGCATCTGCAGCGTCGCCGCTACAGCCACAAAATTTTGCACAGTCACACGTCTGGACCCTGAGAGCATCATAGGCTATGTTGTGAGGTGAAATTTTAACCCTGCGCATTCCAATTCACCAAACAATTTTGCCCCTATCTACATAATGGGGAAAAAGTGAAAGGAAAAGTGTTGGAGGCGAATTGACAGCTGCCAGATGTGAACAAGGGTGACTTAAAGAATGAGAGCGATGGCACCAAAGAGTATATACCGTACAGATGCTAAGGTGGGGCCCCGACATGGGATACTCACCACACACGGGGATATGAACATACACACAAAATGCGCCACACACTGCCACGTGCTTGAACACATATAGCACCCTCAGCACACATTTCACCACACCACACAAAAGTCGCAACTCAAAACTCGCCACGCGCAAAACTCGCCACATGCAAAACTAGGCTCACGCAAAACTCGCCACACGTGCAAAACTCACCTCATGGAAAACTCGCCACACGCAAAACTTGCACATGCGGAAAAATTGCCTCACACAAAACTTGCACATACTCAAAACAAACATAAAACTCGCCACGCGCAAAACTTGCCATGCGCAAAACTTGCTGCACACAACTTGCTACACTAACCTGTCACATGCAACTCGACACACAAATAGTTGCTACACGCATGTCGCCACACAAAACTCATCTCACAAAAGTCGCTACATGCATGTCGCCACACGCAACTCAACACACACAACTAGACACATGAAACTCGCCACAAAACACACACAAGTCTGGTATTATCCTTCAAAAATAAAAATCTGATTAATAAGCAGACAAACTACAAGAGCAACAAATGTACCATATATAGGAAATATGGCAGCTGTCAGTCACATGACCTGTCTATTATGTGCATGTGTGAGCTAATTACTGCCAGGGGGGAGGGCTTCCTGTTGGCTGGGGATTTATCAGGCTGCCAATAGCAACCAGTCACAGCTCAGCTTCTGTTTTGCTACAGTTAATTGATCTGAGCTCTGATTGGTTAATATAGGCAACAAAGGACATTCTCAGTATAACAATGCTTGTGTGAGGTAATAGTATGTCAGTAAAGGTACCGTTACACTAAAAGACTTACCAACGATCACGACCAGCGATACGACCTGGCCGTGATCGTTGGTAAGTCGTTGTGTGGTCGCTGGGGAGCTGTCACAAAGACAGCTCTCTCCAGCGACCAACGATCAGGGGAAAGTGTTATGGACCTGGTGGTTAGGAGCACCCGGAACGACCTGATGGTTAAACTCACACAGGACAAGCTCTGGGAAGTGGGAGCTCTACTGACCGCAACCCTAATCCTATCACACAACTAGAAATAGCCGTGGAGCGTACCTAACACGACCTAGACGCCTCTTCACAGCCTAAGAGCTAACTAGCCCTAAAAATAGAAAATAAAGCCTACCTTGCCTTAGAGAAATTCCCCAAAGGAAAAGGCAGCCCCCCACATATATTGACTGTGAGATAAGATGAAAGTCACAAACACAGAAATGAAACAGGTTTCAGCAAAGGGAGGCCAGACTTACTAAACAGACTGAGGATAGGAAAGGTATCTTTGCGGCCAGCACAAAAAACTACAAAAGACCACGCAGAGTGTGCAAAAAGACCTCCGCACGGACTCACGGTGCGGAGGTGCCACTCTGCCTCCCAGAGCATCCAGCTAGCAAGACAAAATCATGATAGCCAACTGGACAAGGAAACAATGAACAAATAATTAACTAGCAGGAACTTAGCTTCTGCTGGAGTAGACAGGTCACCAGAAAGATCCAAGAGCGAACTGAACCAGTACAAGAACATTGACAGCTGGCATGGAGTAACGATCTGAGTGGAGTTAAATAGAACAGCCAGCCAAAGAATAAACTACGTCACCTGTGGAAGGAACCTCAGAAGCAGCAGCTCCACTCACAGCCACCAGAGGGAGTCCATGGACAGAACTCGCCGAAGTACCATTCATGACCACAGGAGGGAGTTCGAAAACAGAATTCACAACAGGAAAGACTTCGGCATCGTTGAAACTGTCACCGCTGTGCTCTGCTTTACAGCCGGCCGGCGCTGACAGAGTCAGTGCGGGAAGCTGATGCCGGGGGAAGTGACAGACATCGGAATGTGAGTATGTACTGTTTTTTTTTTACTTTTACAATGGTAACCAGGGTAAATATCGGGTTACTAAGCGCGGCCCTGCGCTTAGTAACCCGATATTTACCCTGGTTACCAGTGAACACATCGCTGGATCGGTGTCACATTCAGCGATGACAGCGGGTGATCAGCGACCAAAAAAAGGTCCTGATCATTCCCAGCGACCAACGATCTCCCAGCAGGGGCCTGATCGTTGGTCGCTGTCACGCATAACGATTTCGTTAACGATATCGTTGCTACGTCACAAAAAGCGTGACATTGCAACCATATCATTAACGAAATCAAATCGTTATGTGTGAAGGTACCTTTAGGGTGTGTTGGTGGAAAGACTGTTGTCAGTCACATTGCCTCTATGTGAGAGGATATAGAAACTGCCAGTTACAGACTATTTTTGCCACAATAATGCCTTATAAGAAAAGGAATTCCATGGCACGAATGTCAGCTGATGCGAAAAGAAAAGCTGCATTAAGGGCCAATGAAAAATGTGAAGACTGAGAAACAAGGCTGACACACATGAGAACAGCAGCTGCTTCCTCAAGAGCCATATCCAACTGAGTTCCTCAATTCCTTGGAGCCACAAGGACTTCCTCCTCACAACCTCTTTCTAAAACCTGGAGCACCTATTCTGCTATTGAGAAGTTTGGATCCACCAAAGCTGTGTAATGGAACAAGACTTGATTAAGAACCTGTTTCCACATGTAATTGAGGCAACCATTTTGACAGGATGTGCCACAGGAGAAGATGTTTTCATTCCAACAATTACTCTCATTCCATCTGATTTGCCTTTTGATTTTAAACACCTCCAATTTCCTGTTCGACTGGCATTTGCTATGTCCATCAACAAGGCTCAGGGACAGTCCTTGAAAGTAGTTGGAATCAATTTACAATCTCCATGCTTTTCTCATGGTCAACTTTATGTGGCCTGTTCAAGAGTTGGAACAGCCAAAAATCTGTTCGTCTTTGCACCTGAAGGAAAAACTAAGAATGTCGTTTATCAAAAGGTTCTCGAATAAGTAGTAGAAGAGTACGTCACATTACTTGGCCAATTTAGTTAAATCTGTGTGGCATATCTCTGGTGTTGAAATATATGTTGTGAAATGCTTCTATAATTACATTTCTATCTATTTGTTTTGTGTTTTTTTGTGCAGAATAAATTTATGCTAACACATTCTATTTTGCTTCAAGACACCTGTCCACACTGCCAAAGTACCAATATCTGGTTTAAAAACAACAGTATCACTGTGCTTGATTGGTCAGCAAACTTGCCTGACCTTAACTTCATAGACAATCTATGGGGTATTGTCAAGAGGAAGATGAGACATCAGACCTAACAATGCAGACGAGCTGAAGGCTGCTATCAAAGCAACCTGGGCTTCCATAACACCTCAGCAGTGCCACAGACTGATCACCTCCATGCCACGCCACAATGATGCAGTAATTGATGCAAAAGGAACCCCGACCAAGTATTGAGTGCATTTACTAAACATACATATCAGTAGGCCAACATTTCAGATTTTAAAATAATTTTTCAAGCTGGTGTTATAAAATATTCTAACTTACTGAGATAATGACTTTTGGGTTTTCATTGGCTGTAAGCCATAATCATCAACATAAACAGAAATAAACACTTGAAATAGATCGCTCTTTTTGTAATGACTCTATATAATATACGAGTTTCACTTTTTGTATTGAAGAACTCAAATAAATTAATTTTTTGATGACACTCTAATTTTGTGAGAAGCACGTGTATGCAGGGGCGAATATACTGCCAATGCAGCTGGCGGAACTGCACCGGGGCCCGAAGGTGGAAGGGAACCACTGCAGGAAGGGGCGTACTGCCCAGAGTATGCAACCGCTATGGGGCCAATGAGTCAAGATTACAGGGGAGAGTGAGAGGGGCCAGGTGTCATGCAGCATTGGGCCCCTCTCCCTCCCTTCCATAATCATGCGACTTCCGAGAGAGTGCAGGAGTTCAAAAAGGGGGAGTATCATGCAAGGAGAAACGCTGGCCAATGAACGCTTTCCTCACCAGACTGATGAGAGTGCTCACAGGCTGCCGTCTCGGTCCTCCTCCATGGTGCATCCCAATGATGAGTACACAAGGGACAACAGCGGAAGAAGATATCGACTTATAGTGGGTCTTCTGCTCCCTCCACTGTTTTATTACCAGCAGGCTGCAGCATCTCAGAGAAGAGGTCGGGGGCAGCACAGGACAGCAGTAAGCTGATATCAGTCCTCTCTGCTGTGTCCCAATCCCCCACATTGGTTTCTGCAGCCCTCTCCAGATGATCTCTATACTAAAAGGCCGATATCCTCCAGGGCTCATCTGATGACCTGAGGTCCTAAATTAGTATGTGTGTGTTCGCATATGTACGTACTGTATGTGTGTGTGTGTGTGTGTGTGTGTGTGTGTACAGTATATGGATATGTGTGTATGTATGTGTGTGTACATCTGTGTATGTATATCTATCTGTGTGTGTATATGTATGTATGGTATATGTGTATATATGTGTATGTGTGTGTGTGTGAGCATCTGTGTATGTATGTGTATCTATGTGTGTGTGTACATCTGTTTATGTATGCATGTATGTGTGTGTATATATGTAGAGTATATGTATATGTGTGTATCTATGTGTGTGTATGAATGTGTGTATCTATGTACAGTATCTGTATATGTGTGTATATGTATGTGTACGTATGTGTGTGTATATACGGTATATGTGTATGTATGTGTGTATGGTATGTGTATACCATACAGTACAGACCAAAAGTTTGGACACCTTCTCATTTAAAGATTTTTCTGTATTTTCATGATTATGAAAATTGTAGATTCACACTGAAGGCATCAAAACTATGAATTAACACATGTGGAATTATATACTTAACAAAAAAGTGTGAAACAACTTAAATTATGTCTTATATTCTAGGTTCTTCAAAGTAGCCACCTTTTGCTTTGATGACTGCTTTGCACACTCTTGGCATTCTCTTGATGAGCTTCAAGAGGTAGTCACCGGAAATGGTTTTCAGGTCCCAGGTGTGCCCTGTCAGGTTTAATAAGTGGGATTTCTTGCCTTATGAATGGGGTTGGGACCATCAGTTGTGTTGTGCAGAAGTCTGGTGGATACACAGCTGATAGTCCTACTGAATAGACTGTTAGAATTTGTATTATGGCAAGAAAAAAGCAGCTAAGTAAAGAAAAACGAGTGGCCATCATTACTTTAAGAAATGAAGGTCAGTCAGTCTGAAAAATTGGGAAAACTTTGAAAGTGTCCCCAAGTGCAGTGGCAAAAACCATCAAGCGCTACAAAGACACTGGCTCACATGAGGACCGCCCCAGGAAAGGAAGACCAAGAGTCACCTCTGCTTCTCAGGATAAGTATATCCGAGTCACCAGTCTCAGAAATCGCAGGTTAACAGCAGCTCAGATTAGAGACCAGGTCAATGCCACACAGAGTTCTAGCAGCAGACACATCTCTACAACTGTAAGGCTACTTTCACACTAGCGTCGGAATTCGGCCCGTCGCATTGCGTCGGGCCGAGATTCCGACGCTAGCGTTGTTAGGGCTGCACAACGGGTGCAGTGGATGCATTCTCCGGCGCATCCGCTGCCCTATTGTGAGGTGCGGGGAGGTGGGGGCGGAGTTCCGGCCACGCATGCGTGGTCGGAAAAAGCAGTCCGTCTGGAGCAAAAAAGTTACATTTAACGTTTTTTGCTCCCGGCAATACGCCACAACACGGCGCAACCGTCGCACGACGGTTGCGATGTGTGTCAATACGTCGCAATGCGTCGGTAATGTTACTCTATGGGGCAAAAACGCATCCTGCAAACAACTTTGCAGGATGCGTTTTTTCCCCTAAACGACGCATTGCGACATATTAAAAAAAACGCCAGTGTGAAAGTACCCTTAAGAGGAGACTTTGTGCAGCAGGCCTTCATGGTAAAATAGCTGCTAGGAAACCACTGCTAAGGACAGGCAACAAGCAGAAGAGACTTGTTTGGGCTAAAGAACACAAGGAATCACAAGGAATGGACATTAGACCAGTGGAAATCTGTGCTTTGGTCTGACGAGTCCAAACTTGAGATCTTTGGTTCCAACTACTGTGTCTTTGTGCGACGCAGAAAAGGTGAACGGATGGACTCTACATGCCTGGTTCCCACCGTGAAGCATGGAGGAGGAGGTGTGATGGTGTGGGGGTGCTTTGCTGGTGACACTGTTTGGTATTTATTCAAAATTGAGGGCATACTGAACCAGCATGGCTACCACAGCATCTTGCAGCGGCATGCTATTCCATAAGGTTTGCGTTTAGTTGGACCATCATTTATTTTTCAACAGGACAATGGCCCCAAACACACCTCCAGGCTGTGTAAGGGCTATTTGACCAAGAAGGAGAGTGATGGGGTGCTACGCCAAATGACCTGGCCTCCACAGTCACCAGACCTGAACCCAATCGAGATGGTTTGGGGTGAGCTGGACCACAGAGTGAAGGGCCAACAAGTGCTAAGCATCTCTGGGAACTCCTTCAAGATTGTTGGAAGACCATTCCCAGTGACTACCTCTTGAAGCTCATCAAGAGAATGCCAAGAGTATGCAAAGTAGTCATCAAAGCAAAAGGTGGCTACTTTGAAGAACCTAGAATATAAGACATAATTTCTGTTGTTTCACACTTTTTTGTTAAGTATATAATTCCACATGTGTTAATTCATAGTTTTGTTGCCTTCAGTGTGAATGTACAATTTTCATAGTCATGAAAATACAGAAAAATATTAAAATGTGAAGGTGTGTCCAAACTTTTGGTCTGTACTGTATGTGTATATAAGTATGTGTGTGTGTATGTATGGCAGGGCTGTCAAACTGCATTCCTCGAGGGCCGCAAACCATGCGTGTTTTCAAGATTTCCTTAGCATTGCACAAGGTGCTGGAATCATTCTCTGCAGGTGATTAAATTATCCCCTGTGCAATGCAAGGAAATCCTGAAAACATGACCTGTTTGCAGCCCTCGAGGAATGCAGTTTGACACCCCTGATGTATGGTATATGTATGTGTATCTGTGTGTGTATGTACGGTATATGTGTATGTATGTACGGTATATGTATGTGTATCTATGTGAGTATGTATGGTATATGTATGTACGGTGTATGTGTGTATGTATGAACGCTATATGTAAGATGTATTTGTGATCCATCAGATCGTGGATAACTTGCTGATTACTGGGGATTCGACCACTGGGTTCCCCCCAGAAATTTGGAGAACAGGGGTATGCAGTCTCATCCTAGATGGAGTAGATGCTTGGCCTCTGCTCTATTCATTATCTATAGAGCTGCTGAGCTCTGCGCACAGCTATTTACATCAGTTCCATAGACAATGAATAGAGCAGATACCAGATCATACAGATACCAAACATACTGTATAATGTAATATAATATATACATGGTCGGCCTCTGCTCTATTCATTATCTATAGAGCTGCTGAGCGCTGCGTTTGGCTATTTCTATCAATTCCATAGACAATGAATAGAGCAGATACCAGATAATACAGATACCAGACATATAATGTAATATAATATCTACATGATCGAGCTCTGCCGGTTGTATCAGTTATCACTTAACCATGAGGAAGCGCTGTTATGTGCCAACTAGCGTGTCAGCCGCATCTGCAGTGTTCTATTCACTAACAGTGGGCACTAGTTGTCACCTGACTGCAAGTGTAACTGCGCTGGAACGAGCAGAACCGAATGCTAACGGATATATATATACCACACACATATACAGTATATATATCTCCATCTCAGAGAAAAAAATATAAATATATATATTTTTTAGAGATATGGGGGCCCAAATAGAACTTTTGCTATGTACACCACTGTTTGCAGGGCAGTAATAATGAGGGCAATCTGGCTTGTTTCTCAGAGCCCGAGGCTCCAGTGGTCCCATTGCCAGATTGCCTCATTAAAAGCAGCGTACCCGACAGATCCGTGATACAATATATCCAAACATCTAAATGTATTTGTGAGCTAGGTATCGCACTTAGAAGGGAACCTGACAGGTAGGTAGCATGTATCAGCCACTGGCTGTACGATCACAACGATGTATGTTTGTCTCTCAAAACAGCATGTATCACCTGCCAGGTTCCCTTTAATTAAGCATTTAACAATTGTAATGTGCATCTGCTAATGGGAACATTGCTTTATACGACCTCCACATCAACCTCTAAACTCAGGAGCAGTTCCGGATGAGAATGATGTTCTGTAGACATCAGACATACTTACATCTCCATCTAGTGGCCTTTGGTCATCACAGTCCTTTGTTGGACTGATATCCTGCCTCATTACCCAAATAGGCTCTTTTGGCTCATCAGGAGTGTAAGGGGAGCGTATTGTCCTAGTCTTTACTTCCTCTATTGCCTCCTTTATGTCCTTTATAGCCAACGAAATGGCATCACGCTTTTCCTTACTATACCTTTGCACCATCTCTACGGCGTTAGCAGCAGTTTTGGACGCAGAAGAGAGGTTTCCATTAGTTACATGCCCCGCACCGACCTTGGAATGATCAGGATGGTCTATACTTTGCTCAGCTTCTGGCATATCCTCAGCTGCCTTATCTAGGCTTTGAGAGCTCATACTTTGTTTCACCTCTGCCACAATTTGGTCAATATCTTCTTCTTGCTCATAGCTGTCCATTCTTGGGTATGGTGCAAACTCAGCTTCCTTTTCAGGACTATCCGACTCTCCATCAGATCGTTCATCATAATGGTGTAGACGTGCACCCAGGGCTTCTTTTCGATAATTGTCAGCTTCTTCTCTCTCTTGTTCATAAAGGCGTAGACCCTCCCTGATGTCCAAATCAGGAGTGTCTCCTATTTCCTCATACACGTGTTCCTGCAGTCCATAATCTGCATAAGGTTCTGCATATTGCTCATCCTCACCCCTGTGAAACAATCTGTGCGTGTAGACATAGCCCGAGTAAGCTGCGCTAATGGCCTCCTCTTGGTCCATACCATGAAAATGTAAATGATTGGGGAGAGTTCTGTTATGTAGCACCTCATCATGCTCTGCCTCCGCGTTCTCTGTGTATTCCTCAGACTCGGGCCTGTACTGAATAGCATAGGCATTCTCATCCTCATTTTCTTGGGCTCTGTCAAGGTCATATCCATCTACTTGACCGGCAATGACATCCCCCTCTGCAGTATCTGTGTGATTGTGAAACCCACTCTCCGTACTGGCAGATCTCGCAAGCGTTCCTTCTTCATCTTGTCCAGACTGTCTATCCTGCTCTGCGGATGCATGCCGTGAGTGAGGAGACGCATACGGATCTTGCTCTTCTTCAACTTCCGGAAGTTCAAGGTCAGCTTCCACAAATTCGTTGATGTCTGCATTTGCAGGCTCATCACTTCCCTCCACCTCTTGTGCTCCTTCTAAATGGTTCATGGCAGAGTTTCAGGTGGTTACTGTATTAACATCTTGTCTGTAAAAAAAAAAAGAAATCAAAGTATGAGAGTCTAAGAATAATAAAGCTAAAAAGAAATGCAAAGCTCTACCAAGAAATACGTATGGCACCAGCGCTAGTGGTGATTATAGGGCAACGTTAATACCAAATGTATTGTAATTAAACCGCCAGCACAGGAAATGTAATTTAACAGAAAAAAACAGCAACGGTATAAGAAAAACAGTATACAATAGGTCAAGAAGCACAAACTTAATTAAAACAATAAAGAACCTCTATCGCATGTAAATACAGCTAGTGATTATCCAGCAGAATGCTTCCCCTACCTCTTCTGCACCTCTCTGCCTGTCTGTATACAAGGAAATGCCCCCAAGGAGTGAGAAGCCCACTAAAAGCTGCCCCCCTCGCATTCTATTTACTCACATCCACTTTCCTCACAGAAGGCTCCAGACGCTGCAGGATACAAACATAATTGTCACACATGCGCCAAACCAATCAGGAGGATGACTGCAGCAGATAAACAAAAACGCTAAAATGAGAAAATCTCTGCTCCGTGGAAAGAACTGCTGCATGGTGCATCTATCTTATCTAATATCTACAAAAAACAAAAACCTGACCATATAGTGTGAAGAGGCGGAAGCTGCAGTGACTGTACAATATACAAAAAAAAAGAGAACAGCAGCACTCTATAAAAGTAGATAGATATGTAATAGAACTTAGATAAAACGTAGCGAGCACCGCAGCACTCTGTAAGGGCCAAAGTATACGCAAACACTCAATACATGAGATCTGAAAGGCATTACTGCCAAATAAAATGTACTTGCAAAATTGAAGGTTCTTAGCGCGTAAACTGGCCAGTTCATGTATGCCCATCAACCGCGTCAAGGTGGCCTCCCGCTGAAGGGTACCTACTCTAATACTTATCAAACATTCCTTTCCCAGGCTGTATATACAGTGATCTCCAGCGATCTCAGGCAGGAAGGTAAGTATAAAATTATTCCTTTATTTCTTTTGTTAAAAGAACATATTACAGGCAGTGGATATCCCAATGGATGGTAAAAAATCTGACGTGTTTCAACTCAAAAGAGTCTTAATCATGGATTACCAGGCTATAAGCCTACATTTTAAAGGGAAACTGTCACCCCCAAAATGGAAGGTGAGCTAAGCCCACCGGCATCAGGGGCTTATCTACAGCATTCTGGAATGCTGTAGATAAGCCCACGTTGTATCCTGAAAGATGAGAAAAAGAGGTTATGCTCACCCAGGGGCGTTCCCCGCTGCGGTCCGGTCCGGGGCCTCCCATCTTCTTACGATGACGTCCTCTTCTGGTCTTCATGCCGTGGCTCCGGCGCAGGTGTACTTTATCTGGCCTCTTGAGGGCAGAGCAAAGTACTGCAGTGCGCAGGCGCCGGGAAAGGTCAGAGAGGCCCAGCACCTGTGCACTGCAGTACTTTTCTCTGCCCTCAACAGGGCAGACAACGTACGCCTGCAATGGAGCCACAGCGTGAAGACAAGAAGAGAACGTCATGGTAAGAAGATGGGAGGCCCCGGACCAGACCGCAATGCCCATCGGACCCGGACCGCAGCGGGACCGCCCCTGGGTGAGTATAATATAACCTCTTTTTCTCATATTTCAGGATACATCAGGGGCTTATCTACAGCATTCCAGAATGCTGTAGATAAGCCCCTGATGCAGGTGGGCTTAGCTCACCTTCGATTTTGGGGGTGACAGGTTCCCTTTAAATGGACAGGTAGGAAATAACACTAGTTAAAAGCACCCTTGCGCTGATGGAAGGAGTGCAGTCAGATCAGGGGGCAATCACAACCTCCAATAGTAAACTACAAAAAAACCTGACTAGAACCTCCATATAGTGTGAACAGGTGCAAGATGCAATATGAGGTCTAGATGTATTTTTTATGTTTGGGACATAATTCTATTTTTGTATGGTCAGTAATATTCTCATTAGGCCTAACTGTATTACATTCAGTCTCCTTTACCAATATTGCACTGCTAATGCCAACACATCATCGTGCATATACAGACATGCGAATATTACACACCACCTCTCCTCACCGTCCATCAACTTACGCTCATATGAACATGCACAGTGAGATTTGTAGAACACAAAGCGCGGCGAGCTCATGGATCTTTATGTACTAACAGTGTGTACTGCATGCACATGTGTATTATCACCAGTGCATGCACTTTTTATGATGTTTATGGTCATGAACATCTTGCATCTTTATTCATTACATATGTTATGAATTACTTGACTCTTTACACATGTAGATTTCATATTCTTGTAATAATGTTTTCTGTAGAATTATGTTAACGACATATAACCAGGTTTGTGATTAATGCACTTTTCAATATCTGGCATGTACATGTACATCTATTAGGGTGCTTTCACCTTGCACTTAGGCACCCGTTCAATGGCCCTGTCGGGGCTTACATCCGAACCCACCGCAAAACGGGACTCGGATGAATGCGCCATTGGGAACATAGACTCAACTGTACTTGACGACTTTCCTTACGATATTAATTCCCTAGTTCCCCTAACCTTCCCATATTATTCTTTCTGTTTCTATGTTGAGCAAAGTTACTAATTGGCTATTGCATTAGTTTTATTTAGTTTTGAGAATAGTGTACAACATATGCGTATACATTTATGCCATGAGCAAAGTAACAATAGCGCTAATGTCCAATACAGTCAAGAGCATTGTCACAATTTTTCCCAACCCATGTGGTCAAAAGATTATATTTATTTTTACATTACGCTTTAGAACAGCTATTCATTTTTGATTGGTACGTTTGGATTTTTTTTTTATCTGATATTTTAGAAAAGCAAGGGGAACATACACGAAAACGCCAGTATAATATCCCGCTAGATTGATAAGGTTCGGTTTAATATCATTGGAAGAGACTGCCTAGGCGGGGGCGTACTGTATAATGAAACATGGCCAGATTTGCACTAGCAATGTGATTTACAGGTCCAGCAGAGACTCTCACATAGCCGATTGATTCCCATGCCAGAAACGGATAACGGCACACAAGCCCATAAAATATATCTGGCCTTGCTGCTGGCAACATTTACAGTGACTCACTGAACTCAGGGCTGCTTTGTTCACCATAGTTATTTTGCTGAAATGTTCACAACAGAAATTGAAAAAGATTCAAGGAAAAAAAGCAGAAAAGACAAAGCAATCATGTCTGCCTTAAAGGAGCCTTGGGTATTACACCTCGCTCACAGATGGAGACTATCCTTACCTTACCATGGCTCATTAAAGACAAAGCACTATTAATATGCAATGTAGGAATTACACTAATTGTAAAAATGTGTACCCTTTATTGTATATCTGCAACATTGTGTTGCTTATTTTTCAGTTACGGTAATTTTTAATTTGTGTGATGCAGAAAAACAAATCTCGGGGAAACTGTCAACAAGCTGCCCCTAGCAGATCTATGACTCTAATTGTTGTCTGGTGAAAACAAGCTATCACCTATCCACAGGATAGGCAACAACTAGGGATGAGCAGACCAGTTGAAGTTCGGGTTTGTCGCGTTCGACCAAACTGTAGTTCAATTTTCGATTCGGGTACCAGAACTCTACCTGAACTTGAACTTCATCAAAATCAATGGGGACCCAAACTTTGGGGCTGGAAATTCACTCTGGAAAAGTTTGGGTTCACTCATCTCTAGTGATCATTTATTGATTGGTAGGGGTCAACCGATGGGAACCGCACTGATGGGTAGAACCGAAAATTTTCATCCTAAACGGGGCACATTTCTAGAGTGCAGCAGCAATCCAATTGCCCGAGAACTGCTCTATTCATTCTCTATGGGGCTGCTGGAAAAAGTCGAGTGCAGTGATCAGCATCCCCATAGGGAATAAATGAAGCAGTGGTCACGTATGTGTGCTGACACCCCATCCCAACTGGGATAATCCCATTCTGCCAATCGGTGCAGGTACCAGCAGTTAGATTTCCACTCATCAATAAGCTAATATTTCTCCTATGGTTAGATGATAAAGGGGCTGCCTGGCGAAAAACAAGATATGGAATGATTCAAATATTGACATGCCTTACTTTATGATCCATTAACAACTTTTAGATATCAGCACCATAGAGTGAAACTTAATCGAATGTGAAGATAAGATTCATTTTTAATTTTAAAAAAAACATGGAATTTTTAATTTGTCTCTTGAAACTTTTTATTTCTTGTGATCTAGGACTGGATTTCCCCAACTCTTGAATGACATCTAAATCTGAATGTACAGTGACATATTCTCTTTCTTTCTCCTTCTCTAAGTGCTGCAGTACTTCTAAAAGTTGCGATGCTGTGAAATGATACTCATAGGTCATGATTAATCATTTGTGTTTTTTTAGTTACTTTTATATTTTGTCTTGTACTATTAGCTGCCTTTTTAGCTTTCAAATTCATCAAAATTAAAAAGAACTAAAAGACTCTTATCTGTCTACAAAAAGCGCTAACAAACGAGATACTTGCAAAAGGGGGTGCTACTAGGTACTAACCATGCAGGGTGCCCAAACTTTGGCATAGGCCCATTTTCATTTTTGGAATTTTTAAAATGTAAAAGATGAAAATATACATTTTTTAGCCTATAATCTCATCTTCAGCTTGCTTAAGTATTCACAATAAGGTTAAGTTTCTAAGCTTGACCAGGCGTGCCCAAATTTTAAATATTAAATATATATATATATATATATATATATACGGTATATATATATATATATATATATATATATATATACACACACACTCACACACTGCATCACAGACATACAGACACGCAGGAGAACTATGGATGGAGAAACAAGCAGGGAGATGAGAGAGATGTGTCTGCAGCTATTTGCACAGAAGCAGCTGCTACACAGTGACCTGCCCATCCACACTGCACGAATGTTACATGACTGCGATGTCACGTCAGATCCCAGAGCAAGTGAGGAAGAATCTGATATGACATCACAGGAAGTCAGGGAGAATCTGATGTGACATCGCAGGAAATCAGGAAGAATCTGATATGACATCTATCAGATGACATCTATCTATTGTTGGTAAAATATTTGAAGGGTTTCTGAGGGATGTTATTCTGGATTATCTCAATGAGAATAACTGTTTAACTCCATATCAGCATGGGTTTATGAGAAATCGCTCCTGTCAAACCAATCTAATCAGTTTTTATGAAGAGGTAAGCTATAGACTGGACCACGGTGAGTCATTGGACGTGGTATATCTCGATTTTTCCAAAGCGTTTGATACCGTGCCGCACAAGAGGTTGGTACACAAAATGAGAATGCTTGGTCTGGGGGAAAATGTGTGTAAATGGGTTAGTAACTGGCTTAGTGATAGAAAGCAGAGGGTGGTTATAAATGGTATAGTCTCTAACTGGGTCGCTGTGACCAGTGGGGTACCGCAGGGGTCAGTATTGGGACCTGTTCTCTTCAACATATTCATTAATGATCTGGTAGAAGGTTTACACAGTAAAATATCGATATTTGCAGATGATATAAAACTATGTAAAGCAGTTAATACAAGAGAAGATAGTATTCTGCTACAGATGGATCTGGATAAGTTGGAAACTTGGGCTGAAAGGTGGCAGATGAGGTTTAACAATGATAAATGTAAGGTTATACACATGGGAAGAGGGAATCAATATCACCATTACACACTGAACGGGAAACCACTGGGTAAATCTGACAGGGAGAAGGACTTGGGGATCCTAGTTAATGATAAACTTACCTGGAGCAGCCAGTGCCAGGCAGCAGCTGCCAAGGCAAACAGGATCATGGGGTGCATTAAAAGAGGTCTGGATACACATGATGAGAGCATTATACTGCCTCTGTACAAATCCCTAGTTAGACCGCACATGGAGTACTGTGTCCAGTTTTGGGCACCGGTGCTCAGGAAGGATATAATGGAACTAGAGAGAGTACAAAGGAGGGCAACAAAATTAATAAAGGGGATGGGAGAACTACAATACCCAGATAGATTAGCGAAATTAGGATTATTTAGTCTAGAAAAAAGACGACTGAGGGGCGATCTAATAACCATGTATAAGTATATAAGGGGACAATACAAATATCTCGCTGAGGATCTGTTTATACCAAGGAAGGTGACGGGCACAAGGGGGCATTCTTTGCGTCTGGAGGAGAGAAGGTTTTTCCACCAACATAGAAGAGGATTCTTTACTGTTAGGGCAGTGAGAATCTGGAATTGCTTGCCTGAGGAGGTGGTGATGGCGAACTCAGTCGAGGGGTTCAAGAGAGGCCTGGATGTCTTCCTGGAGCAGAACAATATTGTATCATACAATTATTAGGTTCTGTAGAAGGACGTAGATCTGGGGATTTATTATGATGGAATATAGGCTGAACTGGATGGACAAATGTCTTTTTTCAGCCTTACTAACTATGTTACTATGTTACTATGTTACTATGTTAGTTATCTCGAGTTCCGCTTGTAGAACACATTACTTAATTTTCCCAACTTCTACATTACACCACATGAAGAAGGCAACATAGTATCACTCTACACAGTAACAGGACCGCCCCCCCATTTAAAACAGTATACTCAAAAAATAAAATAAATACATCACTGCAATAATAATATCCCTTAATTAGCCCCTATGGTAATATTCGCCATCCTGGCCACCGTGTGTCTCATTTCAGGCTCCAGCCATATGTTCTCCCATCCTGCCCTCATGAGTATCCATTCTACCCCATATGATCTCCCCATCCTGCCCCATCTGTCTCCATCGTATCCATCCTGCCCCATCTGTTTCCAATCCTGCACCATCTCTGTCCAGCACTCTGCCCCATCTCTGTCCAGCACTCTGCCCCATCTCTGTCCAGCACTCTGCCCCATCTCTGTCCAGCACTCTGCCCCATCTCTGTCCAGCACTCTGCCCCATCTCTGTCCAGCACTCTGCCCAGCACTCTGCCCCATCTCTGTCCAGCACTCTGCCCCATCTCTGTCCAGCACTCTGCCCCATCCCTGTCCAGCACTCTGCCCCATCTCTGTCCAGCACTCTGCCCCATCTCTGTCCAGCACTCTGCCCCGTGTCCAGCTTTCTGCCCCCCATGTGTCCAGCTTTCTGCCCCCCCCCCGTGTCCAGCTTTCTGCCCCGCCCCCCCCCTGTCCAGCTTTCTGCCCCCCCCCCGTGTCCAGCTTTCTGCCCCCCCCGTGTCCAGCTTTCTGCCCCCCCCGTGTCCAGCTTTCTGCTCCCCCCCGTGTCCAGCTTTACTGCCCCCTCTGTGTCCAGCTTTACTGCCCCCTGTGTCCAGCTTTACTGCCCCCTCTGTGTCCAGATTTACTGCCCCCTCTGTGTCCAGATTTACTGCCCCCTCTGTGTCCAGATTTACTGCCCCCTCTGTGTCCAGATTTACTGCCCCGTCTCCAGCTCTACTGCCCCCTGTGTCCAGCTTTACTGCCCCCCCTGTGTCCAGCCTTCTGCCCCCCCTGTGTCCAGCTTTACTGCCCCCCTGTGTCCAGCCTTCTGCCCCCCGTGTCCAGCTTTACTGCCCTTCTGTGTCCAGCGGCCTTCTGCCCCCCCCCGTGTCCAGCTTTACTGCCCCCCTGTGTCCAGCGGCCTTCTGCCCCCTCTGTGTCCAGCTGCCTTCTGCCCCCGTGTCCAGCTGCCTTCTGCCCCCTCTGTGTCCAGCTGCCTTCTGCCCCCTCTGTGTCCAGCTGCCTTCTGCCCCCTCTGTGTCCAGCTGCCTTCTGCCCCCTCTGTGTCCAGCTGCCTTCTGCCCCCCTGTGTCCAGCTGCCTTCTGCCCCCTCTGTGTCCAGCTGCCTTCTGCCCCCTGTGTCCAGCTGCCTTCTGCCCCCTCTGTGTCCAGCTTTACTGCCCCCCCGTGTCCAGCGGCCTTCTGCCCCCGTGTCCAGCTGCCTTGTGCCCCCTCTGTGTCCAGCTGCCTTCTGCCCCCTCTGTGTCCAGCTTTACTGCCCCCCTGTGTCCAGCGGCCTTCTGCCCCCCTGTGTCCAGAGGCCTTCTGCCCCCGTGTCCAGCGGCCTTCTGCCCCCGTGTCCAGCTGCCTTCTGCCCCCTCTGTGTCCAGCTGCCTTCTGCCCCCTCTGTGTCCAGCTGCCTTCTGCCCCCCTGTGTCCAGCTGCCTTCTGCCCCCCCTGTGTCCAGCTGCCTTCTGCCCCCCTGTGTCCAGCTGCCTTCTGCCCCCTCTGCGTCCAGCTGCCTTCTGCCCCCCTGTGTCCAGCTTTACTGCCCCCCTGTGTCCAGCTGCCTTCTGCCCCCTCTGTGTCCAGCTTTACTGCCCCCCTGTGTCCAGCTGCCTTCTGCCCCCCTGTGTCCAGCTGCCTTCTGCCCCCTCTGTGTCCAGCTGCCTTCTGCCCCCCTGTGTCCAGCTTTACTGCCCCCGTGTCCAGCTGCCTTCTGCCCCGTGTCCAGCTGCCTTCTGCCCCCGTGTCCAGCTGCCTTCTGCCCCCCTGTGTCCAGCTGCCTTCTGCCCCCTCTGTGTCCAGCTGCCTTCTGCCCCATCTGTGTCCAGCTGCCTTCTGCCCCCCTGTGTCCAGCTGCCTTCTGCCCCCTCTGTGTCCAGCTGCCTTCTGTCCCCCTGTGTCCAGCTGCCTTCTGCCCCCTCTGTGTCCAGCTGCCTTCTGCCCCCCTGTGTCCAGCTTTACTGCCCCCCTGTGTCCAGCTGCCTTCTGCCCCCTCTGTGTCCAGCTGCCTTCTGCCCCCTCTGTGTCCAGCTGCCTTCTGCCCCCCTGTGTCCAGCTGCCTTCTGCCCCCTCTGTGTCCAGCTGCCTTCTGCCCCCTCTGTGTCCAGCTGCCTTCTGCCCCCGTGTCCAGCTTTACTGCCCCCCTGTGTCCAGCTGCCTTCTGCCCCCTCTGTGTCCAGCTGCCTTCTGCCCCCCTGTGTCCAGCTGCCTTCTGCCCCCCTGTGTCCAGCTGCCTTCTGCCCCCTCTGTGTCCAGCTGCCTTCTGCCCCCCTGTGTCCAGCTTTACTGCCCCCCTGTGTCCAGCTGCCTTCTGCCCCCTCTGTGTCCAGCTGCCTTCTGCCCCCCTGTGTCCAGCTGCCTTCTGCCCCCCTGTGTCCAGCTGCCTTCTGCCCCCTCTGTGTCCAGCTGCCTTCTGCCCCATCTGTGTCCAGCTGCCTTCTGCCCCCCTGTGTCCAGCTGCCTTCTGCCCCCTCTGTGTCCAGCTGCCTTCTGCCCCCCTGTGTCCAGCTGCCTTCTGCCCCCTCTGTGTCCAGCTGCCTTCTGCCCCCCTGTGTCCAGCTGCCTTCTGCCCCCGTGTCCAGCTGCCTTCTGCCCCCTCTGTGTCCAGCTGCCTTCTGCCCCATCTGTGTCCAGCTGCCTTCTGCCCCCCTGTGTCCAGCTGCCTTCTGCCCCCCTGTGTCCAGCTGCCTTCTGCCCCCCTGTGTCCAGCTGCCTTCTGCCCCCTCTGTGTCCAGCTGCCTTCTGCCCCCGTGTCCAGCTTTACTGCCCCCCTGTGTCCAGCTGCCTTCTGCCCCCTCGTGTCCAGCTGCCTTCTGCCCCCCTGTGTCCAGCTGCCTTCTGCCCCCCTGTGTCCAGCTTTACTGCCCCCCTGTGTCCAGTTGCCTTCTGCCCCCTCTGTGTCCAGCTGCCTTCTGCCCCCCTGTGTCCAGCTGCCTTCTGCCCCCCTGTGTCCAGCTGCCTTCTGCCCCCTCTGTGTCCAGCTGCCTTCTGCCCCCCTGTGTCCAGCTTTACTGCCCCCCTGTGTCCAGCTGCTTTCTGCCCCCTCTGTGTCCAGCTGCTTTCTGCCCCCCTGTGTCCAGCTGCCTTCTGCCCCCTCTGTGTCCAGCTTTACTGCCCCCCTGTGTCCAGCTGCCTTCTGCCCCCTCTGTGTCCAGCTGCTTTCTGCCCCCCTGTGTCCAGCTGCCTTCTGCCCCCTCTGTGTCCAGCTTTACTGCCCCCCTGTGTCCAGCTGCCTTCTGCCCCCCTGTGTCCAGCTGCCTTCTGCCCAAACCCCCCCCCCCCCGATCGCCGCTCTCCGCTCTTAATAGAAAAAAAAAAAAGTTCTACTTACCTGCCGCGCTCCTGATCTCTCCACGCAGCTGCACTGTGCACTCGCCGGCGACTGACAATGACGTCAGACGCCGGCGACCTGCACGCTGCGGCTGGCGGCTGTTAACTATTGACGTGCGGGCGCGGGCCCGCATGTCAATAGCGTACAGCTGCAGCGCCGGCCGCCGCTAAGGGCCCGGTTCAGCCTGCGGCTGCCGGTAGGGGCCCGGTGAGCAGGTAAGAGGGGGCCCGATGCGGGCCCCCTCTGCTCACCGGGCCCCTTACGCCAGTCACGGCTGTAATGCCCTGATGGCGGCCCTGCCTGGGTCCACCGTGCAGAGATGGAACCTGCTGCTAAGCAATGACGAACTATATGGTGGTACAATGAGGATACACACACGGGTTAGCTTCAGCCAGTGTGAAAGAAGCGAACCCTGTTCTGTCACAGGGCCGCAGTACCGCACATAACAGAAATAATAATAAAGTAGCCCGAGAGTGCATGCAGTGCCGCTCTGGCGGATGCCACTAACCACCCAGACTTGGGTTAGGAAAGCGCGGAGATATCGCATGGCACTGCACTGGCACAGTAATAGACGCTTTTTGTTTACTAGTGTTGGTAACAACAAGTCAGGCGCTAGGTTACAATCACCCTCCTTACGTGAGCATTCAGACACAAGGAAGGGGATTTTTAAAGAGCAACTTTCACTCACAACACACACACGTAAACAAGAGTATACTAGCGCATGGCTGTGCCGCCATGTGAACCTTTTATAGCTGCAGCAAGTTCAGGACCTTCCTAGAGGACCAATGAGAACTGCTACAGTAACTGAGCAACTTCAGGACCTTCCTAGAGGACCAATAGGAGCTGCTGCAGTACTTGAGCATGTGACCCCAGACATCCACTGAGAGGTCTTCCTTTAGGCGTGCTCAGAAGGGAAAAAGCAGGACTTAGTCCCAGAGACGTCTGTTCGCCGCTGATCAGTACAGGCTACAATGGCAGAGCCTGGAAAGGCAGCAGTAACCCTTTGCACAGAATCAGACTGAGCGAGACGCTGGGACCGACGTCTTCGCTGAGCAGGCTCCACTGCGGCTGATGCAGAATGAGAGACTGCAGCAGGCATGGTTCGAGATTCCTAACTGATGAATCTGCCCATGAGTGGCTGGTCGACCAAAAGACTCCACAACAACAGCTCACAAAAGAACCCACAACAACAACAACCAAAGAACTGCAGGCCTCAGTTAAGGTCAGTGTTCCTGACTCCACCATAAGAAAGAGACTGGGCAAAAATGGCCTGCATGGCAGAGTTCCAAGGCAAAAACAACTGCTGAGCAATAAGAACATAAAAGCTTATCTCAGTTTTGTCAGATAACATCTTCATGATCCCCAAGACTTTTGGGAAATACCCCGTGGACTGACAAGACAAAAGTTTAACTTTTTGGAAGGTATATGTCCCATTGCATCTGGCATAGCAGTAACACAGCATTTAAAAAAAGGGGCATCATACAAACAGTAAAATATGGCAATGCTAGTGTCATGTACTGGGGCTGTTTTGCTGCTTCAGGACCTGGATGACTTTCTGTGGTAAATGGAACCATGAATTCTGCTGTCTACCAAAAAATCCTGAAGGAGAATGTCCGGCATCTGTTCATGTTCAAGCTGAAACGTACGTGGGTTATACAGCAGGACAATGATCCAAAACACACCAGCAAGTCCACATTTGAATTTCTAAAGAAAAACAAAATTAAGGGGATGGGAGAACTACAATACCCAGATAGATTAGCGAAATTAGGATTATTTAGTCTAGAAAAAAGACGACTGAGGGGCGATCTAATAACCATGTATAAGTATATAAGGGGACAATACAAATATCTCGCTGAGGATCTGTTTATACCAAGGAAGGTGACGGGCACAAGGGGGCATTCTTTGCGTCTGGAGGAGAGAAGGTTTTTCCACCAACATAGAAGAGGATTCTTTACTGTTAGGGCAGTGAGAATCTGGAATTGCTTGCCTGAGGAGGTGGTGATGGCGAACTCAGTCGAGGGGTTCAAGAGAGGCCTGGATGTCTTCCTGGAGCAGAACAATATTGTATCATACAATTATTAGGTTCTGTAGAAGGACGTAGATCTGGGGATTTATTATGATGGAATATAGGCTGAACTGGATGGACAAATGTCTTTTTTCGGCCTTACTAACTATGTTACTATGTTACTATGTTACATCACAGGAAGTCAGGGAGAATCTGATGTGACATCGCAGGAAATCAGGGAGAATCTGATGTGACATCGCAGGAAATCAGGGAGAATCTGATGTGGCATAACATGAAGTCAGGGAGAATCTGATGCGACATCACAGGAAGTCAGGGAGAATCTGGTGTGACATCACAGGAAGTCAGAAAGAATTTGATGTGACATCACAGGAAATCAGGGAGAATCTGATGTGACATCACAGGAAGTCAGGGAGAATCTGGTGTGACATCACAGGAAATCAGGGAAAATCTGATGTGCTATCACAGGAAGTCATAGAGAATCTGATGTGACATCAAAGGAAGTCAGGGAGAATCTGATGTGACATCACAGGACGTTAGGGAGAATCTGATATGACATCACAGGAAGGGAGAATCTGATGTGACATCACTGCACGTTAGGGAGAATCTGATGTGACATCACAGGAAGTCATAGAGAATCTGATGTGACATCGCAGGAAATCAGGGAGAATCTGATGTGACATCACAGGACGTTAGGGAGAATCTGATATGACATCACAGGAAGTGAGGGAGAATCTGATGTGATATCACAGGACGTTAGAGAGAATCTGATGTGACATCGCAGAAAATCATGGAGAATCTGATGTGACATCACAGGAAAGGAAGGGAGAATCTGATGTGACATCACAGGACGTTAGGGAGAATCTGATGTGACATCACAGGACGTTAGGGAGAATCTGATGTGACATCACAGGACGTTAGGGAGAATCTGATGTGACATCGCAGAAAATCATGGAGAATCTGATGTGACATTACAGGACCTTAGGGAGAATCTGATGTGACATCACAGGACCTTAGGGAGAATCTGATGTGACATCACAGGACCTTAGGGAGAATCTGATGTGACATCACAGGAAGTTAGGAAGAATCTGAAGTGACATCACAGGACGTTCGGGAGAATCTGATGTGACATCGCAGAAAATCAGGGAGAATCTGATGTGACATCGCAGAAATCAGGGAGAATCTGATGTGACATCAAAGGAAGTCACAGGATTCCAGGCCAGAGATTGCGTGAACAGTAGAGCATCTCAGATAACAGAGAGATTTGGGGAAGCGAGGAATTTACAAAAGAGCTGATCTATGGCAGTTTGTTCACGTGAAAGAGAATTATAAAGTAGGTGACAACCCCTTTAATTATGGCAAACATTCTGGTAATCTGACATCAATCATTTTTGATTAACAAACACTGAAAATATTTCAAAAATTAATAGGCAGAAAAATAATGGGAAAAGTCTGTGAATAAAGGATCATTCAAGTGAGTGCATTTTTGGCCTGTATGAGTGACACACTGCAGATGGAACAGTTGTAGCCAATGTGCTAGTGTGACATGAACTATTTTCAGCTATTTTATAGACCAGAATATTGTGCCGAAGCTCCTGAATTTGTACACAGCTCGGATGACTGCATGGTACCAATCCTTTGCTTTGCTGATTTTTAATACCGATGTCTGAAACCCTCCTCGCTGTATCCAGATTTAACCCCTAAGTTACAATACTTCCTATTCCATAATAATAAACATAGGGTAACAATATATGACTCTTATCCACCACACAATAGCAAAAAAAAATTACAGCGGGGAGGAAAAGAATAAATCTGCGCTTTCTAACAAATGTGATTTTTAACTATTAGTATCTTTGCTTGGCCTTCTAGATACATTGCAATGCCACCGCTCTGCTATAACGTGATCTAAATGTCCCCAGTGACCAGAAAGAGACATCACTGTTATGAATCAAACGCAATGGACGTTGAAGTAATCGTGCTTAGAATAAAGCGCTTGTCTCTGGAAAGGCTATCACATCAGCTTCAGATGGATAATTTGTATGGGCAGAACTGTAATAGAATCATTTGAATGCAAATCTAAGGTGATATCCCACTCCTGCAATTGAGAAACATGAAATGAAGCTTGTAAAATAGAGACTGAGAAATAAAGCAGTGTCCTTGAGACCTGCTACGGTGACAACCTTCTATTGTGTCACTGGCGTTTTATGGAACGGAAAGTCTGACATTTACTAAATAAATTGCACAGGACAGCATGAACCGTAAATCTTCCAAAAAACCTAGCCTTGAGTAATAGGAAATCCCATGAATGTGTGTCATCGCTGAAGAATATACTAGTGCTAATAAATAGCGGGCCATATATTATTTTTAGGGGAAATCAATAAATATGTCAGCAGTCAATGGCTTTATAAAGTATACAATAAAATATACCTAATAATTTGCAAAACTTGTATCCCAGGAAAAGTGATCTAAGGGGTAATGTGGAATGTGACAAGTCAGGCCTGGCATGTCAGAGTGAGGAGACGTATACGCCATGCATGCTCTTCTGGGAAATTAAATATGCAAATTGCCTCTTCATAAAGGAAGAGGACTTGAACTCTAGCACCACCTATTGGAAGTAGCAATCCGAAAAGTCAACATTGACCCTTTAACGAGCCTTGCAATATTACTTAGGATAAAAGCCAAACCACAATCTCAATTTGCAGACAATGTTTTGGAGTATTGCCCCTCGTCAGTGCAAAGTATGAGATTTGATTTGGCTTAAGACTGGGATCTAAGGGGTAACGTTTCTAATTGTGGAGAGTGACATACCGGCTCTGGCATATCAGAGTGAGGAGACTTCGTTATATGCTATGCATGCTCGTTTGGGTAGGTGGAACACTAGTTCAAGTCTTCTTCCTCTCTAAAGAAACAACTTACATTTCCCAGTGCATGCGATGGGGGGATTCATAAGTCTGAGGTTAATATCTATAGCATAGAGAAACAGAGAATGCAGCTAGTACAGAAAAGTATAAATATGGCATTTCCATCAACCAAGAAACCAATGTCAATGTTTATTGGATTTCAGAACTTTGGATCAATAAAACTAGAACATGGAAACATAAAACAAAATCTTATACCCAAAACCTTAGTTAACCACTTTATGACCAGGCGATTTTCCAATTTTTTTTTCTTTTTTTCCTCCCCATCTACCAAGAGACATAACCTTTTTATTTTCCGTCCACATATCCATATGAGAGCTTGTTTTTTTGTGAGTTGTACTTTTTAATGACACCATTAATTCTACCCTATAGTGCATTTTTTTTTTTTGGGGGGGGGGGATTGTATTTACCATTTTCACTATATGGTAGAGCTTACCTGGCAATATGATTTTACAGGTCAGAATGATTACGCAGGTGCCAAACCTATAGTTTTTTATTTAAGTGGTGAAAAAAAATAAAGTTAAAATTAGTAAAAAATAAAAAAAATTACTTTTGTCACCATTTCCCAAGACCAATAACATATTCATTTTTCGGGATATGGGACTTAATGAAGGCTTATTTTTTGTACACTGAGCTGATGTTTTTACTGATCACATTTTAGGGTAGGTACAATGTTTTGATTGCCCCTTATTCCATTATATTTCAAAGTTGCGGCAGCCAAAAAAAGCATAATTCTTGCGTCTTTATTTTTTCCGATATGATGTTTACTGATCAGATTCATTTATGTTATATGCTGATGGATCGGACTGTTATGACCACAGCGAAACCAAATGTGTATTTTTGGGTTTTTTAAATTGTTTTACTTTTTAATGGGGACAAAAGGGGGTGATGTGAACTTGTCTTTATTTTTTACAAAACTTTTTTTTTTCTCACTTTTTACTGTCCTTTTACGGGACTTGAAGATGTTTGATCACTTGCGCTTTACATAGCAGTGCTATGTATAGTGAAAATCACATCGCCTGTGGACACCATTTTTTCACAGTAGGATCATGATGATAAGCATGGAGGTCCTTTGCAGACCCTAGGCTGTCATGGCAACCCATCAGCACCATGAGGACCCCACAGGCACACCGATGGGCGTCTGTAATGACATGCCCTCATGCTGGTGCATGTTAAATTCCTCTATCAGAGATTGACAGCGACATTTAACAGGCTAACCCATCGACGTTTGTGTTAGAGGCACAAGATGGCTGATAAAATCAGCCATCATCTGCGGGAAAGATACAGGCTCAGTGTGCGAGCCCGCATCAAAGTCAGGGACACCACATATGATATAACTGTACATCTTATGTTGTGCTGGGGTTAAAGAACGGTATATGCTAGAACTTTAGTTCCCTCACTTCCTCGCAGGCATTGCTTCTGCTATCCTGCCATGGCTGGCCTGCCCTGAACAGAAAGCCTCCCTTTCTAGTATGTATGTATGCAGTTTGCCAGATAAGAGAGCAGGAGCATAGAGACAGAAACAGAACAAGAGTCTGAACAAGGCTGATGCTCGTTGCTCCTCATGACTTTTCTCTACTATTAATTACAATTAATTGAATGGTTGATTATAAGGAAAAGTAAGTTGTCTGCAAACACCGGTTTCTTCCCCATTTGATCCCCATCAGGGTGGAGTCTTCATGATCCTGGGCACTGTGCCTGCGTGGGCTCACACAGATCTGTGCCGTGGCTCTCTAGGCTGGTACTCGGTTTTGTGCTGTTCAAAAGTCCTTGGCTTTAAAAAAAATCAATTAGGCTAGATAGGATTCTTGTTTAGGGTCAAATAAAATAATCCTTGAGCAGGGCTGCCTTTAACATCGTGAAGCCCATATTTAACTACCGCATATATAATTCTTATAGGGTCCAGAAAGCAAGTTTACTGACAGCATCACACAATACAACACAACACAGCTTAGCAGCATATGCTCTTAAGGCAAACACATGCAGAATTACTGGGGCGGAAGTTCATGCATTAGCTTCAGTATTCATTCTAAACTTGCACTAAAATTAGCCTCCTCTTTTATACATTATGTATCCTATTCAATGACCCGTCACTTTATTGGAGACATCCATGCACCGACAGAAAAAAAAGTGATTTTATTTAGTCTGCTGTGGTCAACAAAATGGTCGTTTCATTGTAGTCCGATATGCAAAAGTGATAAGAATTATTTCCACACTGGCACTTTCTCTATGTAGTTTTATATGGTACAGAACATTCACAAAGTCACTAATTCTATGTAATAGTACACTGATATTTGGCTTGTAAATGTGTATTTACACTGATATTTCTATGTGGAATATATAAATGTATAACAGCCCTTTTGTCCATCATCAGTCTCTGACCTCACAAATGTTCTTCGGGATGAACTGTCAAAAATTCTCACATACATATTCCAAGAGCTAGTAGAAAGCCTTCACTGAACAGTTTTTATACAATGGCATGTAAAAGTTTGGACACCCTTGATCAAAATTACTGTTATTGTGAACAGTTATGCAAATTGAAGTTCAAATGATCTCAAAAAGGCCAAAAGTTAAAGATGACACATTTCCTTTGTATTTTAGTAAGTAAAAAAATATATACCGTATATATAATATAATTCATATTCTTTTACATCTTAAATTTTAAAAATTACAAATAGATAAATGGGTCGATGCAAAGTTTTTAGGCACTCTTGGAGATTTGTGTCCCCAGATAACTTTGACCTTGACACCTTAATTAGCCTGTTAGTGTTATGGCTTATTCACTATCATCATTAGGAAAGGCCAGGAGATGCAAATTTCCCAGCTTTATAAAAACCCAACCTCTTCTAAGCTTGTGCCAATAAACAGCAATCATGGGTTCGTCTAAGCAGCTGCCTAGCACTCCGAAAATGACAATGGTGGAGGCCAACCACGCAGGTGAACAAGATAGCACTGCGTTTTCAAGTTGCCCTTTCCTCAGTTTGAAAAAGTTTGAGCCTCTGAGCTCATGATGGTCTGTTGCTCTGTTGACGTGACGTCAGCCAATGCCAGACACCGTGAGTAGTGGCGAGACTCCCCGGTGGCACTGGGGATAGTGAACATGCCGCGGTCTATTTCTTTATAATAGCCTACATTTGGGGATTTACTTTCAATGAAAATGGAACAAACCCTTCTAATTAGGTTCCATCAAGACTGGGACAAGTGGTAAAAACATACACCTGTCCTTTTCTTAGTTTATTAACTATTTTATGTATTCTGGAGTAGATAGCAGGAGTGGGTGGGGTACGATTTTGCTACAGATTTGTATTATTGCTTTTTCTCTTGTATGTACGGCGCAGCCTTTTTTTCCTTGTATGCTGGACAGCTTTTAGCGAAAAAACAGCAGTGCTCCTTAAAAAATACGTTCAGTATGCAGGGAATTTTTTTTGTATGGGGGTTTTCAGAAGATGTTTGATGTCTTCAATAAAGGGAACCTGTCACAGATTGTTTCCCATATAAAGTATGGCCACCACCATTACAGCATTCTAAAATGTTGTGAAAAGGCCCCCAACCCCCTGCACATCCGGCAGACCTTTTACTATACTCACAGACAGGCTGGCCAGTCCAATGGGCGTCGCTGGTCTTGGTCCGGAGTCTACTCTCTACTTCTTACGATCGCCGTCCTCCTTCTGGGCTTTGCATGGATCACGTGTACTAGGTCATCCACACATCCATCGTGCTCCTGCGCATGCGTACTTCTCTCTGCCCTGCTGAGACACAGCGTCTATAGAAAAAACAGCCGCACACTCAAGACTTGCAGGTCTTGAGTGTGCGGCTGTTTTTTCTATAGACACTGTGACTTTGTGTTCAGCCTGCACCTTTTTTCCATGCGGAGTGCACCACATCTCTTGTACTGCTGAGACACAGCAACGTGTCCATGAGCCAGGAAAGGCCAGAAAGCGCCGATGACCCGCAAGTAAAGTCACATGGCCACTTCAGTACTTTGCTCTGGGCAGGGCAGAGAGAAGTGAGCCTGCGCAGGAGTGCGATGAGGACACTGTGTGGATGACGTAGGATGTGTCATGCACACAAAGCAGGGAAGGAGGACAGCGATCGTCAGAAGAGAGGAGGCACCAGATCAAGACCAGCAACGCCCATTGGACCGGACCAGCCTGTCTGTGAGTATAATAAAAGGAGACAGCCATTTGGGAAAAATCTAGTGAGAAGTTCTCTTTAAAGTTTTCAATTAAAAGGCAACAAAAAGGAATCTGTTCACACTGGCACATTAGTCTGCTAACACTGGAACTTTTTCTGACTACAATATATATATATATATATATATATATATATATATACAGTACGGACCAAAAGTTTGGACACACCTTCTCATTTAAAGATTTTTCTATATTTTCATGACTATGAAAATTGTACATTCACACTGAAGGCATCAAAACTATGAATTAACACATGTGGAATTATATACTTAACAAAAAAGTGTGAAACAACTGAAATTATGTCTTATATTCTAGGTTCTTCAAAGTAGCCACCTTTTGCTTTGATGGAAACAGGAACACCTTTTGCTTTGATGACTGCTTTGCACCCTCTTGGCATTCTCTTGATGAATGGTTTTCAATTCACAGGTGTGTCCTGTCAGGTTTAGTAAGTGGGATTTCTTGCCTTATAAATGGTGTTGGGACCATCAGTTGTGTTGTGCAGAAGTCTGGTGGATACACAGCTGATAGTCCTGCTGAATAGACTGTTAGAATTTGTAATATGGCAAGAAAAAAGGAGCTAAGTAAAGAAAAACGAGTGGCCATCATTACTTTAAGAAAAGAAGGTCAGTCACTCCGAAAAATTGGGAAAACTTTGAAAGTGTCCCCAAGTGCAGTGGCAGAAACCATCAAGCGCTACAAAGAAACTGGCTCACATGAGGTCCGCCCCAGGAAAGGAAGACCAAGAGTCACCTCTGCTTTTCAGGATAAATTTATCTGAGTCACCAGCCTCAGAAATCGCAGGTTAACAGCAGCTCAGATTAGAGACCAGGTCAATGCCACACAGAGTTCTAGCAGCAGACAAGTCTCTACAACAACTGTTAAGAGGAGACTTTGTGTAGCAGGCCTTAATGATAAAATAGCTGCAGGAAACCACTGCTAAGAACAGGCAACAAGCAGAGGAGACTTGTTTGGGCTAAAGAACACAAGGAATGGACATTAAACCAGTGGAAATCTGTGCTTTAGTCTTATGAGTGCAAATTTGAGATCTTTGGTTCCAACCACCATGTCTTTGTGCGACCCAGAAAAGGTGAACGGATGGACTCTACATGCCTGGTTCCCACCGCGAAGCATGGAGGAGGAGGTGTGATGGTGTGGGGGTGCTTTGCTGGGGACACTTGGGGATTTATTCAAAATTGAAGGCATACTGAACCAGCATGGCTACCACAGCATCTTGTAGTGGCATGCTATTCTGTTGTGAATTCTGCTTTTGGGCTCCCTCCGGTGGTTGTAGGTGGTAATGCAGTTGTCTCTGGGCTGCAGTCCTGGACAGGTGTATCTACTGATTGCAGTTCTGACTGGAGTATTTAGGTTTGCAGAACTCATTAGTCCTTGCCAGTTGTCAATGTTTCTTGGGAAGTATTTGATCTCTGTCTGGCTTCTCCTGCTTAGCTGCCAATTCAGCAAAGATAAGTGTCTGTTTCTTTCTCTATGGCACACAAGCTGTGTGCTTGTTTTTTATTGTATTCCTGCTCTGAGTTTAGTAGTCTCTGGAGTTGCAGATATACGTTCCACGTCTTTAGTTAGATGGAGGAATTTTTGTATAATCTGCTGTGGATATTTTTGGAAGGGTTTTAATACTGACCGCACAGAACTCTGTCCTATCCTTTCCTATTTTAGCTATAGCGGCCTCTTGTGCTAAATCCTGTTTTCTGACTGTGTGTGTCTTTCCTCTCCTACTCACAGCCAATATTTGTGGGGGGCTGCCTATCTTTTGGGGTTCTGCTCTGAGGCAAGATAGTATTCCTATTTCCATCTTTAGGGGTATTTAGTCCTCCGGCTGTGACGAGGTGTCTAGGGCTTGTTAGGTACACCCCACGGCTACTTCTAGTTGCGGTGTCAGATCAGGATTTGCGGTCAGTATAGTTACTACCTACTCCAGTGAAAGTTTTCATGCTGCTCCAAGGTCACCGATCATAACACTATTCCATCCGGTTTGCGTTTAGTTGGACCATCATTTATTTTTCAACAGGACAATGACCCCAAACACACCTCCAGGCTGTTTAAGGGCTATTTGACCAAGAAGGAGAGTGATGGGGTGCTACGCCAGATTACCTGGCCTCCACAGTCACCAGACCTGAACCAAATCGAGATGGTTTGGGGTGAGCTGGACCACAGTGTGAAGGCAAAAGGGCTAACAAGTGCTAAGCATCTCTGGGAACTCCTTCAAGATTGTTGGAAGACCATTCCCGGTGACTACGTCTTGAAGCTCATCAAGAGAATGCCAAGAGTGTGCAAAGCAGTCATCAAAGCAAAAGGTGGCTACTTTGAAGAACCTAGACATATTTTCAGTTGTTCCACACTTTTTTGTTAAGTATATAATTCCACATGTGTTAATTCATAGTTTTGATGCCTTCAGTGTGAATGTACAATAATCATAGTCATGAAAATACAGAAAAATCTTTAAATGAGAAGGTGTGTCCAAACTTTTGGTCTGTACTGTATATAAATTTAATTACTGTACATTCACAAAGGCACTTTTTCTATTTAGCATTACATGTAAGAAATTATTCACACCAACACTTATTTATTTATTTATTTAACTTGTATAGCGCTTTCAATTTCTACAGTATTTCATAGACTTCATTATCTCTCTTCCCACTGGGGCTCACAATTTATATTCCCTGTCTTTATGTCTTTGGAGTATGGGAGGAAACCAGAGAACTTGGAGGAAACCTACGCAAATACGGGGAGAACATATAAGCTCCTTGCAGATGTTGTCCTTGAGGGGAATTTGAACCCAGGACCCCAGCGCTGCAAAACAACAGTGCTACCCTTACTTATTACATTTTGTTTTTAACTTGATGTTCTAGTATTAGAATAAATTCAGCACTTCCTAATATTCAATTAATTGCAACAAAATGACCCAGGTTATGAGTAAACCAAGGTAACAAAAGAAGTTTTACAAAAAAAAATTTTTTACCATAAAAGAATCCTTTTATTTAATTATATTTGTTAAAAATTAATTATTATAAAGAGAAAGGTGCAGAAAAAGATAAGGAAAGACTGACCGGAATTTGTAAGATAAATTAAGCCTTGAGGTTAAAGTTGTAACATTCTTAAATTATGCATAATTACATTGTACGGGGCAAAGGATACACAATAAAAATAATTTCATTAAAGTCTCAAGTCCTGAATAGAGTGATGAAAAGTCTATGTAAAAATACAAATAATTCCTGATCAACAGTATTTATTGCACAGAACCCTAAGGCCGGGATCACACACAGCGAGATACGGCTGAGTCTCGCAGGTTAAAACCAAGCTCTCCAGAGCGGAGCGTGCGGCTCCATGTATTGCTATGCGGCCGCACGTTCCGCTCCGGAGTGCCGATGCCAGAGCTTGGTTTTAACCTGCTAGACTCGGCCGTATCTCGCTGTAGTGTGACTCCGGCCTAAAAGCAAATATACACCATGATTACAATGTCCTCTTGTTTCCTTTCAATTCATGCCACGAAGAGATAATGCACATTGCTTGGTAAGTGCACCTAAGGTAACCATAGTTGAAAGCTTGGTGCCAGCAAGCTCCATTATGTAGTGTTATGCATATGTTTCTATTATACTTTTCCTCTGATTGTTCCACTCCTGGTTTTGGCTTACAAATACTGATGTAAATAACTGACCAAATACTGATAGTGTGATGGCAGCCTAAGACACACTTGTTTTTACCTGAAGTTTGTAGGCTATGTAAAATGGTCAGACACTCCGGTCCCTCCAATGCGCACATTTCGCCCTGCTTCTTCGGGGGGTGAACATTGTCGCTCTGGAAGCGCGTCACTAACCCCACCCATCGGTGCCCCTGTCACATGATTGCGGGGTGCACACGGGTAAGCATTTTTTTAAACGCTGCAACATTCCAATAAAATGCAATAACAGACGATGAAAACATTGTACCTACCCCAAAATAGTATCAATAAAAATGCCATCTCAGAGCTAAAAAAAAATAAGCCCTCACCCAGATCCCAAAAAATGGAGACGCTACAGAGCTTGGAAAATGCTGCCATTTTTGTACAAACATTGGAATTTTTTTTCACCACTAAAAAAAAAATAACCTACACATGTTTGGTGTCTATGAACTCGTAATGACCTGGAGAATTATAATGGCAGGTCAGTTTTAGCATTTAGTGAACTTGGTAAAAACAAAATTGTGGAATTGCCCTTTTTTGCAATATCACCGCACTTGACATTTATTTCCTATTGTCTAGTACACTATTATGGTAAAATCAATTATGTCGTTCAAAAGTACAACTTGTCCCACAAAAAAAACAAGCCCTCACAAGGCCATATTGATGGAAAAATAAAAAAGTTATGGCTCTGGGAAAAAAGGGGAGAAAAACGAAAACAGAAAATGGCGAGAGGGTGAACGATTTAACAAAATTGTAATACAAAATATTGTGATGAATATAAGGATAAGGGAACCTGAATACAGAAGAATTAAGCTGGCAATAAGTAAAAGGTGGAAAACCTGAAGCAATGACATCTATGCGGTGCTTTATCTAAGAAGTATGGTAGCGTCAGGGAAATATCAGATCGCTATTGGCACAGCAGTATGCACGATATTGATTTACCGACACCCACTGCCCTCACTTGTTTGCTGTCCTTTAGTAGTAAGTTAGAAGCCTCTCAGTCAGCGATGAGACAACACGAAGTAAACAGATGTACCTGAAGATTCCTCCTGGGAGCAGCCATTCTATTAATTGAGCACTGCATATGACAAACACAAATGCTTCTATAAAACACTTGAATTATTTCCAGACCAAGCAGGATAATGTGTTTACCAGAAGGGTAATGTTTTGGAGCAATTGTGTATCTCAAAAATGCCTCTTTACAAGAGATCTTTCCATCACCGATTCCGAGTCCAGCATCTGCGGACCTGAACATTTCAACGTCTGGAAAATAAAAACTGAGCTAATTTGTAAGCACTACATATTAATTATATTGTAATTATAAATGATAACTGCAGCAGAAATGCACGTGGTCAGCTGGTAAAACACACGGAGGGGGGGATTCGGTAAGACAGGCACAAGATGCACATCAGTCTCAATGAAGAACTCGTTGGAGTACACTGACCTGACACATTAAGCAGTGTTTGCTTGCCGCTTGATGAATCTGGTGTGTCTGGTACCCAGTGTGCGCCGCAGCCAGAAATATACATCATCAAGGGGATGGCATACATTTCTGGGGTAAGTTAGGCCACTCGAGTTTGACTGACTGGTCAGGACAGGTGCGTAAACGCCAAATGGCACAATATTCTTGCCCAACAGCCAAGTTCCTCAAACATATTGTGACTAATTAAGGTGTTTACACAAGATTTCTGGCTTATGCACTTTAATGAATTTCCCCCAAAGTTTGCTGGCAAAATGAATGGTCAGCTCATAAAACACATCAACTAGTAAAATGCATGATCAACAGGTAAAATACATGGTCAGTTGGTAAAATACATGGTGAGCTGGTAAAATACAAGATCAGCCGGTAAAATACACAGTGAGCTGGTAAAATACACGGTCAGCCGGTAAAATACACAGTGAGCTGGTAAAATACACGGTCAGCTGGTAAAATTCACGGCCAGCTGTTAAAACAAATGGTCAGCTAGTAAAATACAAGGTCAGCTGGTAAAATACACAGTCAGCTGGTAAAATATCTGGTCAGCTGGTATAATACATGGTCAGCTGGTAAAATGCATGGTCAGCTGGTAAAATACATGGTCAGCTGGTAAAATACATAGTCAGCTGGTAAAATACAAGGTCAGTGGGTAAAATACACGGTCAGCTGGTAAAATATCTGGTCAGCTGGTATAATACATGGTCAGCTGGTAAAATGCATGGTCAGCTGGTAAAATACAAGGTCAGCTGGTAAAATACATGGTCAGCTGGTAAGATACAAGGTCATTTGGTAAAATACACGATCAGCTGGTAAGATACAAGGTCAGCTGGTAAAATACATGGTCAGCTAGTAAAATACATGGTCAGCTGTTAAAACACATGGTCAGCTAGTAAAATACACGGTTAGCTGGTAAAATACATGGTCAGCTGGTAAAATACATGGTCAGCTGTGTTGTGAATTCCGCTCTTGGGCTCCCTCCGGTGGTTGTAAGTGGCGCTTTTGTGAGTTCTGCTCTTGGGCTCCCTCTTGTGGTTTCAGGTGGTGTGGCTGCTCCTTGGAGTTAGCTGTCTTCAGCTGCCTCCGCTTATCGTCTCTTCTGCTCGGCTATTTATGCCTGGCTTTTCCTTCAGCCAGTGCCACTTGTAAATGGTTCCTGGTTGGAGTCACATCTCTTTGGAGTTCCCTGTTATCCTGACCAGTTCAGCAAAGCTAAGTTTTTGCTTGCTCTTTTCTGTCCATAGATTGTGGACTTATCCATTCTGTGCTTTCTATGTTTGTCCAGCTTATCAGTGTGAATTAATTCTATCTTGCTGGAAGCTCTGGGAGGCAGATTTGCCCTCCACACCTTTAGTCAGGTGTGGAGATTTTTTTGTAAACTCTGCGTGGATTCATTCTGTGTATGTCTTTTCCCTCTCCACTCACAGTCATTATTTGTGGGGGGCTAATCTATCCTTTGGGGATTTTCTCTGAGGCAAGATAGCTTTCCTGCTTCTTTCTTTAGGGGTAGTTAGCTCTTAGGCTGTGACGAGATGCCTAGGGAGAGTTAGGAGCATTCCACGGCTACTTCTAGTGTTGCGTTGAGCTTAGGGACTGCGGTCAGTACAGTTACCACTTCCTTCAGAGCTCGTTCCATGTTGCTCCTAGACCACCGTATCATAACACAGCTGGTAAAATACAAGGTCAGCTGGTAAAATACATGGTCAGCTGGTAAAATACATGGTCAGCTGGTAAAATACAAGGTCAGCTGGTAAAACACATGGTCAGCTAGTAAAATACAAGGTCAGCTGGTAAAATACATAGTCAGCTGGTAAAATACATGGTCAGCTGGTAAAATACAAGGTCAGCTGGTAAAATACATAGTCAGCTGGTAAAATACATGGTCAGCTGGTAAAATACAAGGTCAGCTGGTAAAATACATGGTCAGCTGGTAAAAAACATGGTCAGTTGGTAAAATACATGGTCAGCTGGTAAAATTCACGGTCAGCTGGTAAAATACACGGTCAGCTAGTAAAATACAAGGTCAGCTGGTAAAACATGGTCAGCTGGTAAAATACATGGTCAGCTGGTAAAATACATGGTCAGCTAGTAAAACATATGGTCAGCTGGTAATTACATCATTTTCATATCATTAAAATGGCTATCAATCCTGTGATTTTCATAAGTCTGCAACTTTTCCTTGCTGGTATTGCAATTTCAATGTTGAGTTGCAAATTATACATGTTCTCCAGGGATGCTGGGGAGGAAGAACCTTCGCAGAATGTTTTGTGTGAAATTGAGACAAAGCAAGGCCCTTTCCCTAAACCAAATTTTGCTGTTCCTACACTTTATCCGAGCATGGCTAGAGTGTCATCTTTCTAGAAAATTGCATAATCCACCCACTAGCTTATACCTAAAGAATTGATCACTACCAGCAGGATAGTAATCACAGCTCTAGAGTAGAACAGCAACTTAAACCCAGGACCAGTGCAGGGCACTACTTTATCACTGATGACCTATCATCAGGATAGGTCAACAATGTCTGATCAGTCGGAGTCCATCACCCGACACCCCCACTGATCAGCTGTTCTCAGTGTCAGTGGCCTTAAATGCTCAATTGAGGAGTTGCTCCGTCTTCTGATAGTGGCCGCAAATGGGTACTGCACATCCACCTCCTATCAAAATCAATAGAAGAGGGATGTGCAATACCAAGCAGCGGCCACTATCAGGAGACGGAGCAGCTTAGCAATACAGCATTTCCAGCTAGCGGCTGCCGCGATCACCAAGAACAGTTAATCGTGAGGTGTCAGACCCAATCATTTAAATAAACCTTCCCATCTGCTTAGTTTTCATCTATCTCCACCCTTCTCTGGCCCTATGAAGCAAGAGCTCCTATCAAAGAAGAGTAGAGATACAGTGGGTACAGAAAGTATTGAGACCCCTTTAAATTTTCACTCTTTTTATTTCATTGCAGCCATTTGGTAAATTCAAAAACGTTCATTTTTTTCACATTAATGTACACTCTGCACCCCATCTTGACCAAAAAAAACCCCAGAAATGTAGAAATGTTTGCAAATTTAATAAAAAGAAAAATTGAAATATCACATGGTCATAGTATTCAGACACTTTGCTCAGACACTCATATTTAAGTCACATGCTGTCCATTTCCTTGTGATCCTCCTTGAGATGATTTTACTTCTTCATTGGAGTCCAGCTGTGTTTAATTAAACTGATAGGACTTGATTTGGAAAGGCACACACCTGTCTTTATAAGACCTCACAGCTCACAGTGCATGTCAGACCAAATCAGAATCATGAGGTCAAAGGAACTGAACAAGGCGCTCAGAGACAGAACTGTGGCTAGGTACAGATCTGGCCAAGGTTACAACATATTTTCTGCAGTACTCAGGGTTCCTAAGAGCACAGTGGCCTCCATAATCCTTAAATGGAAGAAGATTGGGACCACCAGAAGTCTTCCTAGATCTGGTGGTCCAGACAAACGGAGCACTCTTGGGAGAAGACACTTGGTGAGAGAGGTAAAGAACAACCCCAAGATCACTGTGGCTGAGCTCCAGAGATGCAGTAGGGAGATGGGAAAAAGTTCCACAAAGTCAACTATCACTGCAGCCCTCCACCAGTCGGGCCTTTATGGCAGAGTGGCCCGACGGAAGCCTCTCCTCAGTGCAAGACACATGAAAGCCTGCACAGTGTTTGCTAAAAAACTCATGAAGGACTTCCAGACTATGAGAAATTACATTCTCAGGTCTGATGAGACCAAGATAAACCTTTTTGGTTATAATTCTAAGTGGTATGTGTGGAGAAAACCAGACACTGCTCATCACCTGCCCAATGCAATCTCAACAGTGAAACATGGTGGTGGCAGCATCATGCCATTAGGGTGTTTTTCAGCTCCATGGACAGGATGACTGATTGTCATTGAAGGAAACATGAATGCGGCCAAGTACAGCGATATCCTGGATGAAAACCTATTCCAGAGTGCTCTGGACCTAAGACTTCCCCTTCCAACAAGACAATGACCCTAAGCACAAAGCTAAAATAACAAAGGTGTGATTTCAGAACAACAATGTGACCATTCTTGACTGGCCCAGCCAGAGCCCTGACCTAAACCCAATTGCGCATCTCTGGAAAGACCAGAAAATGGCTGGCCACCAAGTTTCACCATCCAACCTGACGGAACTGGAGAGGATCTGCAAGGAAGAATGTCAGAGGATCCCCAAATCCAGGTGTGAAAAACTTGTTGCATCATTCCCAAGAAGACCCATGGCTGTACTACCTCAAAAGGGTAAAAGGGTGCTTCTACTCAATACTGAGCAAAGGGTCTGAATACTTATGACCATGTGATATTTCAGTTTTTCTTTTTTAATAATTTTGCAAAAATTTCTACATTTCTGCTTTTTTTTTCAGTGAAGAATGGGGTGCAGAGTGTACATTAAAGTCAAAAAAATGAACTTGAATGCCTGAAATGAAACAAAGAGTGAAAAATGTAAAGAGGTCTAAATACTTTCCATACCCACAACAAGCAGGTAGGAATGTGTATACGAATGTTCGGCCCTGCCATGTTGCACCGAGCACCTGTGCTTGGTTGCAACAGTGATTCTGTGCCGAGTCTCTTTAGTATCCTAATTTAGAAGTGACTGTCCAAGTGATATATTTCTTTTTTTAAGCCTTTGCTTCCGATTATTTTTACTTTGCCTTTCTATTTTCTGAATTGTTCATGCTGTTGGAATATGTTGATTACTTATTGAAACAGAATATTCTCACTCTTTTCTGATGCATTTTAATACATTTTCTGTCTTTTTGAAGTTCAGCCTCGTAGGGAAAAGCGGTACAGAAGTAATCTGCAGGTGAATAGCGTTTTAATCATGTTCGGCTGGTGTACTGGAAGAGCGGCTACAGGGAGAAAAGGAAGTTATATTTCTCCCTGTAGCTGCTCCTTTCCAGTAGTCGGATGGCTGAAGGGGGGTTTAACAGTTTCTGCTCACCACACAGCTTGCTGTAATTACTTCCCAGCACCTTGACTGAAACACTGTTCTGCACACACAACTCTCACAGTATAGTGAACAGTGAGTGTAAGGGTATGTTTCCACTGTCCAGATTCCTTCAGTATTTGCTGCAGATTGGACGCTGCATACATCCGCAGTGTCCAACCCACAGCAGCCAGATGTTACAGCATAGTGGAGGGGATTTTATGAAATCCCGTCTCCACTATGCGTGCAGGGCCACATCCGGCGGCCCTGCGTAACCAGACATACGGCGCGTCTTTCCAGACCGCAGCATGTCTATTTATCTTGCGGTGCCGCTGCGTCCAAAGCGCAGGGATTCCAAACAGTAGAAACATACCCTTACAGTATTACCTGCATCACCGCGATGACCAGAAGCAAGTGGCTGCAGGGGGAATACAACTTCATTTTCTCCCTGTAGCCGCTGCTAAACTAAGTCGACTACACAAAATTTAAACGCTATTTACCAGCAGCCTGACTTACCTATATATACTTACCCCTTTGCTCTTTTCATGAGATGCCCCCTGATGAAGCTAGGATGAAACACACATTGGGGCACAAAAGTGTTGTGAATTCTGCTTTTGGGTTCCCTCCGGTGGTTGTAGGTGGTAATGCAGTTGTCTCTGGGCTGCAGTCCTGGACAGGTGTATCTGCTGATTGCAGTTCTGACTGGAGTATTTAGGTTTGCAGAACTCATTAGTCCTTGCCAGTTGTCAATGTTTCTTGGGAAGCATTGGCTCTCTGTCTGGCTTCTCCTGCTTAGCTGCCAATTCAGCAAAGATAAGTGTCTGTTTCTTTTTCTATGGCACACAAGCTGTGTGCTTGTTTTTTGATTGTATTCCTGCTCTGAGTTTAGTAGTCTCTGGAGTTGCAGATATACGTTCCACGTCTTTAGTTAGATGGAGGAATTTTTGTATAATCTGCTGTGGATATTTTTGGAAGGGTTTTAATACTGACCGCACAGAAATCTGTCCTATCCTTTCCTATTTTAGCTAGAGAGGCCTCTTGTGCTAAATCCTGTTTTCTGACTGTGTGTGTCTTTCCTCTCCTACTCACAGCCAATATTTGTGGGGGGCTGCCTATCCTTTGGGGTTCTGCTCTGAGGCAAGATAGTATTCCTATTTCCATCTTTAGGGGTATTTAGTCCTCCGGCTGTGATGAGGTGTCTAGGGCTTGTTAGTCACACCCCAAGGCTACTTCTAGTTGCGGTGTCAGATCAGGATTTGCGGTCAGTATAGTTACCACCTACTCCAGTGAAAGTTTTCATGCTGCTCCAAGGTCACCGGATCATAACACAAAAGCCACACAGCAGGTAATCCTTCTCTTCATCACTAGATGTAAGTGCCCATTTAGTATAACTTTTATATGCCTATTTTGAATTAGTTAAAGGGATAGATACCACAGGCACTGAGAAGCATATTATATAACTTACAAGCTTGATTACACACTTGCTTATGTGGTCCTCCATTTTGGTTACTCCGCTTTTTACTTGTTTGTGTGTTACTATTTAATCTACATAATAAATAAGTTTTATGAGACTTAAGTGCACTATTTGTTGCTTTGTTGGTATACATTCATATTTGGGTGTGTCTCCAATCATAATATTTTATTATATGCTCAGTACTTTGTCAGTCCTAGGGATAAATTCCTGTAGGATCTGGCTGCACCCCCCTCTATCTATGTCGAAATTTAAGGGATATGCAGTAGAGATGGAAGTGCTGTATAGACTCAACCCAGTGGCCAGGCAGAGCAGCAAACGCAGTGAGTAGCATGGCGGTGGGAACACAATGGAGTCAGTAAGCAATTTGTCTGAAGGTGCGGAGAGTGGACGCTGATTGGCAGCAAGGTTCGTGTGAGAGACAGTGCTGACACTGCTGCAACGGCGCCAGCACTGAAGGTGAGCCTGTGTGTTTTTATTTTAATAGGTGAAGCAGATTGAGAAGGGGTTGTCCAAGTAGTCAACAATCCCTTTAAGCCGTAGTGCTATAAAAAAGTATTTGCCTCCACCTCAGTTTCTTCTATTTTTCCCATTTGTCACAAGTGAATGTCTTTAAACTACTTTTAATATTAAACAAAAGTAACCCAAATAAGCACAAAACGCTGATTTTACATGATGATCTCAACTATTGAATGAAAAATGCCTTTCAGTCCTATGTGTAAAAGCAATTGCCTTTTTAAACAGTTGGGTTCTATTTCACTAGCCACACCGGCTACGATTACTGCCAGACCTGCTGAATCTAAGCATCACTCGAACAGAACGTGTCTGGTAATATGAAACTGGTAAGATCTATACGTATCAGCAAGGGCGGACACAGACATACGCAACAGTGTATGGGCCACTCTTTTTGTCTGCGACAGAAGCTGCTTGCCGATTTGACGGCGGTAGTGGGCCGGGTATCTATTGGGCCTTGTGCGGTTTCACAGGTTGCACCAATGTCCACCCCTGCATACCAGGATTATGGAGATGATCCTTTACCTTTAGCTTTACCTTTCCTATTCTAGATGAATCATTGTGTCATTGTGCAAGTACACACATAGCCAAGGCTCTGATTACATTTTGTTTTCCCCTCCATCGTAGTACGTTGGGAGTATTCCCTATTTCTTATCTTAGACAGATAGGAGTCCACAATGCAGAAGTGAAAAGAGCATCGCTGTAAGGTCATACGTGAACTTACAAAAAGTATTGTGCAATTCTTTTTGGAAAGGTTTATTAATAATCTATATATATAATTGTCTAAGGGTCACTTCCGTCTGTCTGTCCTGTTACGGATATTCATTCGCTGATTGGTCTCGGCAGCTGCCTGTCATGGCTGCCGCGACCAATCAGCGACGGGCACAGTCCGATTAGTCCCTCCCCTACTCCCCTGCACTCACAGCCCGGCGCCCGCTCCGTAATCCCCTCCACTCGCCGCTCACACAGGGTTAATGGCAGCGGTAACGGCCCGCGGTGTAACACACTCCGTTACCGCTGCTATTAACCCTGTGTGTCCCCAACTATTTACTATTGATGCTGCCTATGCGGCATCAATAGTAAAAATATGTCATGTTAAAAATAATTAAAAAAAAACCTGCTATACTCACCCTCCGCCGCCTTTGCCGCTCCTCGCCACGCTCCCAGGACCGCTCCATTGCAAGCGGCAGCTTCCGCTCCCAGGGCTGGTGTGCGACAAGGACCTGCCTTGACGTCACGGTCATGTGACCGCGACGTCATCATAGGTCCTGCTCACACCAGCCCTGGGACCGCAAGCCGAATGCAATGGAGCAGTCCTGGGAGCGTGGCGAGGAGCGGCAAAGGCGGAGGATGGTGAGTATAGCAGGACTTCATCGGGCCTTCGGAAGGTGAGTATATGTTTATTTTTTTTTTAAGTCTCTATACTACGTGGCTCTGTGCTGGGCAATATACTACATGCCTGGGCAATATACTACGTGGCTCTGCTATATACTATGTAGCTGGGCAATATACTACGTGACTGGGCAATATACTACGTGGCTCTGCTATATACTATGTAGCTGGGCAATATACTACGTGACTCGGCAATATACTACGTCACTGGGCAATATACTACGTGGCTCTGCTATATACTATGTGGCTGGGCAATATACTACGTCACTGGGCAATATACTACGGAGCTGGGCAATATACTACGTGACTGGGCAATGTACTACGTAACTGGGCAATATACTACGTAACTGGGCAATATACTACGAGGCCATGCATATTCTAGAATACCCGATGCGTTAGAATCGCGCCACCATCTAGTGTACTTCATAATCATCTAGAAGAAAAGCTGTATTCACCATGAACTTTACTATATTAGCTACTATTAGTGATGGACGAAAGTGCTTAAATACCGTTTTATCTGAGCATGCTCTGGTGTTATCCGAGTATCCTAGGAGTGCTCAGATATTATGGTTAAGTCCTTGCAGCTTCATGATTTGCAGCTGTTGGACAGCCTCCACACATGTGGGGATTGCCTGTATGTTAGTGAATTCCCACGTGTTGTGTCTGTCTAATAGCCGCGAGACATGCAGCACTCGAACATAATATCCGAGCACGCCAAGATACTCGGATAACACCCGAGAATGCTGGGATAAGACGTTATCCCAGCACGTTCGCCCATTACTAGCTACTGTGTATAGCCTTTACAAAACAAACAGTTATCCACAGTCCCTGGGGTGGATATTTAATACATCAGAGTTGGAATACTTATGTTCCTAAATTGAATTCATTAAACCTTTTATATTACCGCAAAAATACATGCGTGGGCAAGAAAATGCTCATAGTAAAAAGTAGTTTTGTAGGGACAAGTAAAGATTTGGACTTTAATGTTCAGAAGAAAGTAAAACATCCAGAAGCCCAATCTTACAAGTGGTGAATATGGAGAGTCGAATTGTATGCAGTACATAACTGCAGCTTCACCCGAATCGGCAAGGTGAAAGGCCCCTCAGCTTCCTAAATGCAGCTCGAGGTCAATGTTACAATTATGGAGTCAGGTAAGATTGCGGTATTTTACAATATACCACACTTAATTCTAGATTGTGGAAAGTAGAGATCTGACTAATCATTATTTTGCCATTTAGAAATGTACCCATAATACTGCAATAGACAATAAAAGATGATAATCTGTACAGACTTGAATAATTCAGCACAGTACTCGGGAATCTCCATCAGTCTCATAGATAATGAATAGCGCACTAGAGCGCATGTGCGATAATACTGCTCCAATCAAACCCCTGAAGCAGTGAGGAAGAACACTGATGAATGAAAAACTACAGTTTTGTAGTAATAACACCAAAACAAATGCCCCAAAAGAAATAGCATAGGACAAAAACTCAAATAGATATATATAACAACAAGCGGTACAATGACCACAAAAAGAGTGTAATCCTTGAATGAATATTTTATTAAAGTAGCATAAATAGCAAACAAATCAAAAAACAATTAATAAAAAAGACACTACTGGACACCACAATTAACAGGGAACTCTGTGACCAGCATACACAAATGCCCAGGTAAATACTAATGCTCCATACCTCTGACCTAATTAGTGTGCAGAAGACATAAAAGTCTGTGCAAATAGCTAGGGTTAACATAGCAGCATTTACAATATACTAAAAAGTGCAAAGTGCATCAAGTCCAAAGTGGACTATCTTTAGAAATGCATAAGCATAGTAAGAACGAGAGGTGAGCAATACTTACAAATAGTTTAGACAGGCATAATGCTGGTGACAGGTGATCCCCGCCGCCCCAACGCACGTTTCGTCAAGACTTCTTCAGGAGGCCTAGCTATTTGCACAGACTTTTATGTCTATCTGCACACTAATTAGGTCAGAGGTATGGAGCATTAGTATTTACCTGGGCATTTGTGTATGCTGGTCACAGAGTTCCCTGTTAATTGTGGTATCCAGTAGTGTCTTTTTTATTCATTGTTTTTTGATCTGTTTGCTATTTATGCTACTTTAACCCCTTCATGCCCCAGCCTATTTTGACCTTAAAGACCTTGCCGTTTTTTGCAATTCTGACCAGTGTCCCTTTATGAGGTAATAACTCAGGAACGCTTCAATGGATCCTAGCGGTTCTGAGATTGTTTTTTCGTGACATATTGGGCTTCATGTTAGTGGTAAATTTAGGTCAATAAATTCTGTGTTTATTTGTGATAAAAACGTAAATTTGGCGAAAATTTTGAAAATTTCGCAATTTTCACATTTTGAATTTTTATTCTGTTAAACCAGGGAGTTATGTGACACAAAATAGTTAATAAATAACATTTCCACACGTCTACTTTACATCAGCACAATTTTGGAAACAAAATTTTTTTTTGCTAGGAAGTTATAAGGGTTAAAATTTGACCAGCGATTTCTCATTTTTACAACGAAATTTACAAAACCATTTTTTTTAGGGACCACCTCACATTTGAAGTCAGTTTGAGGGGTCTATATGGCTGAAAATACCCAAAAGTGACACCATTCTAAAAACTGCACCCCTCAAGGTGCACAAAACCACATTCAAGAAGTTTATTAACCCTTCAGGTGCTTCACAGCAGCAGAAGCAACATGGAAGGAAAAAATGAACATTTAACTTTTTAGTCACAAAAATGATTTTTCAGCAACAATTTTTTTATTTTCCCAATGGTAAAAGGAGAAACTGAACAACGAAAGTTGTTGTCCAATTTGTCCTGAGTACGCTGATACCTCATATGTGGGGGTAAACCACTGTTTGGACGCACGGCAGGGCTTGGAAGGGAAGGAGCGCCATTTGACTTTTTGAATGAAAAATTGGCTGCACTCTTTAGCGGACACCATGTCACGTTTGGAGAGCCCCCATGTGCCTAAAAATTGGAGCTCCCCCACAAGTGACCCCATTTTGGAAACTAGACGCCCCAAGGAACTTATCTAGATGCATAGTGAGCCCTTTAAACCCCCAGGAGCTTCACAAATTGATCCGTAAAAATGAAAAAGTACTTTTTTTTCACAAAAAAATTCTTTTAGCCTCAATTTTTTCATTTTCACATGGACAACAGGATAAAATGGATCCTAAAATTTGTTGGGCAATTTCTCCTGAGTACACCGATACCTCACATGTCGGGGTAAACCACTGTTTGGGCACATGGTAAGGCTCGGAAGGGAAGGAGCGCCATTTGACTTTTTGAATGAAAAATTATCTCCATCGTTAGCGGACACCATGTCGCGTTTGGAGAGACCCTGTGTGCCTAAACATTGGAGCTCCACCACAAGTGACCCCATTTTGGAAACTGTACCCCCCAAGGAACTTATCTAGATGCCTAGTGAGCACTTTAAACCCTCAGGTGTTTCACAAATTGATCCGTAAAAATGAAAAAGTACTTTTTTTTCACAAAAAATTTCTTTTCGCCTCAATTTTTTCATTTTCACATGGGCAATAGGATAAAATGGATCCTAAAATTTGTTAAGCAATTTCTCCCGAGTACGCCGATACCTCATATGTGGGGGTAAACCACTGTTTGGGCACACGGCAGGGCTCGGAAGGGAAGGCGCGCCTTTTGACTTTTTGAATGGAAAATTAGCTCCAATTGTTAGCGGACACCATGTCGCGTTTGGAGAGCCCCTGTGTGCCTATGCATTGGAGCTCCCCCACAAGTGACCCCATTTTGGAAACTAGACCCCCCAAGGAACTTATCTAGATGCATACTGAGCACTTTAAACCCCCAGGTGCTTCACAGAAGTTTATAATGCAGAGCCATGAAAATAAAAAATAATTTTTCTTTTCTCAAAAATGATTTTTTAGCCTGGAATTTCCTATTTTGCCAATGGTAATAGGAGAAATTGGACCACAAATGTTGTTGTCCAGTTTGTCCTGAGTACGCAGATACCCCATATGTGGGGGTAAACCACTGTTTGGGCGCACGGCAGGGCTCAGAAGGGAAGGCACGCCATTTGGCTTTTTAAATGGAAAATTAGCTCCAATCATTAGCGGACACCATGTCGTGTTTGGAGAGCCCCTGTGTGCTTAAACATTGGAGATCCCCCACAAATGACCCCATTTTGGAAACTAGACCCCCAAAGGAACTAATCTAGATGTGTGGTGAGCACTTTGAACCCTCAAGTGCTTCACAGAAGTTTATAACGCAGAGCCATGAAAATAAAAAAAAAAAATTTCTTTTCTCAAAAATGATTTTTTAGCCCGCAATTTTTTATTTTCCCAAGGGTAACAGGAGAAATTTGACCACAAAAGTTGTTGTCCAGTTTCTCCTGAGTACGCTGATACTCCATATGTGGGGGTAAACCACTGTTTAGGCACATACTGGGGCTCGGAAGTGAAGTAGTGACGTTTTGAAATGCAGACTTTGATGGAATGCTCTGCGGGCGTCACGTTGCGTTTGCAGAGCCCCTGGTGTGCCTAAACAGAAGAAACCCCCCACAAGTGACCCCATTTTGGAAACTAGACCCCCAAAGGAACTTATCTAGATATGTGGTGAGCACTTTCAACCCCCAAGTGCTTTACAGAAGTTAATAACGCAGAGCCGTGAAAATAATAAATACATTTTCTTTCCTCAAAAAAAATTTTTTAGCCCAGAATTTTTTATTTTCCCAAGGGTTACAGGAGAAATTGGACCCCAAAAGTTGTTGTCTCCTTTCTCCTGAGTACACTGATACCCCATGTGTGGGGGTAAACCACTGTTTGGGCACACGTCGGGGCTCAGAAGGGAAGTAGTGACTTTTGAAATGCAGACTTTGATGGAATGGTCTGCGGGTGTCACGTTGCGTTTGCAGAGCCCCTGGTGTGCCTAAACAGTAGAAACCCCCCCACAAGTGACCCCATTTTGGAAACTAGACCCCCAAAGGAACTTATCTAGATATGTGGTGAGCACTTTCAACCCCCAAGTGCTTTACAAAAGTTTATAACGCAGAGCCGTGAAAATAATAAATACGTTTTCTTTCCTCAAAAATAATTTTTTAGCCCAGAATTTTTTATTTTCCCAAGGGTTACAGGAGAAATTGGACCCCAAAAGTTGTTGTCCAATTTGTCCTGAGTACGCTGATACCCCATGTGTGGGGGTAAACCACTGTTTGGGCACATGCCGGGGCTCAGAAGGGAAGTAGTGACTTTTGAAATGCAGACTTTGATGGAATGGTCTGCGGACGTCACGTTGCGTTTGCAGAGCCCCTGGTGTGCCTAAACAGTAGAAACCCCCCACAAGTGACCCCATTTTGGAAACTAGACCCCCCCAAGGAACTTATCTAGATATGTGGTGAGCACTTTGAACCCCCAAGTGCTTCACAGACGTTTACAACGCAGAGCCGTGAAAATAAAAAATCATTTTTCTTTCCTCAAAAATGATGTTTTAGCAAGCAATTTTTTATTTTCTCAAGGGTAACAGGAGAAACTGGACCCCAGTAATTGTTGCGCAGTTTGTCCTGAGTATGCTGGTACCCCATATGTGGGGGTAAACCACTGTTTGGGCACACGTCGGGGCTCGTAAGTGAGGGAGCACCATTTGACTTTTTGAATACAAGATTGGCTGGAATCAATGGTGGCGCCATGTTGCGTTTGGAGACCCCCTGATGTGCCTAAACAGTGGAAACCCCTCAGTTCTGACGCCAACACACCCCTAACGCTAATCCCAACTGTAGCCGTAACTATAATCACAACCCTAACCCCAACACACCCCTAACCACAACCCTAACCCCAACACACCCCTAACCCTAACCACAACCCTAATTCCAACCCAACCCTAAACCTAAGGCTACGTGCCAACGTTGCGGATTCGTGTGAGATATTTCCGCACCATTTTTGAAAAATCCGCGGGTAAAAGGCACTGCGTTTTACCTGCGGATTTACCGCGGATTGCCAGTGTTTTTTGTGCGGATTTCACCTGTGGATTCCTATTGAGGAACAGGTGTAAAACGCTACGGAATCCGCACAAAGAATAGTTTCCGCGTGGTATTTTCCGCACCATGGGCACAGCAGATTTGGTTTTCCATATGTTTACATGGTACTGTAAACCTGATGGAACACTGCTGCGAATCCGCAGCCAAATCCGCACCATGTGCACATGGCCTAATTCTAAAGGTATGTGCACACGCTGCGGAAAACGCTGCGGATCCGCAGCAGTTTCCCATGAGTTTACAGTTCAATGTAAACCTATGGGAAACAAAAATCGCTGTACACATGCTGCAGAAAAACTGCACGGAAACGCAGCGGTTTACATTCCGCAGCATGTCACTTCTTTCTGCGGATTCCGCAGCGGTTTTACAACTGCTCCAATAGAAAATCGCAGTTGTAAAACCGCAGTGAAATGCGCAGAAAAACGGTAAATCCACAGCGGTTTAGCACTGCGGATTTATCAAATCCGCAGAGGACCAGAATACGTGTGCACATCCCGAACCCTAACCCTAGCCCTAACCCTACCCCTAACCCTACCCCTAACCCTAACCTTAGTTCTTACCCTAACCTTAGTGCAAAAAAAAAAATTCTTTATTTTTTTTATTGTCCCTACCTATGGGGGTGACAAAGGGGGGGGGTCATTTACTATTTTTTTTATTTTGATCACTGAGATAGGTTATATCTCAGTGATCAAAATTCACTCTGGAACGAATCTGCCGGCACATGCGCCCGCCATTTTGGAAGATGGCGGCGCCCAGGAAAGAAGACGGACGGACCCCGGGAGGCCCGGTAAGTATAAGGGGGGGAAGATCAGGGCACGGGGGGGCGTCGGAGCACGGGGGGGGGTCGATCGGAGCATGGGGGAGTGGATCGAAACACAGGGGGGTGGATTGGAGCACGGGGTGGGGGATCGCTGTGCGGGGGGGTGGATCGGAGCACGGGGGGATCGCTGTGCGGGGGGTGGGGATCGGAGTGCGGGGGGGTTTGATTGGAGCACGGGGGGTGTGATTGGAGCACGGGGGGAGCGGACAGGAGGACGGGGGAGCGGAGCACAGGACGGAGGGGAGCGGAGCACAGATCGGAGGGCTGGGGGGGCGATCGGTGGGGTGGGGTGGGTGCACATAAGTGTTTCCAGCCATGGCCGATGATATTGCAGCATCGGCCATGGATGGATTGTAATATTTCACCAGTTTTTTAGGTGAAATATTACAAATCGCTGATTGGCAGTTTCACTTTCAACAGCCAATCAGAGCGATCGTAGCCATGGGGGGTGAAGCCACCCCCCCTGGGCTAAACTACCACTCCCCCTGTCCCTGCAGATCGGGTGAAATGGGAGTTAACCCTTTCACCGGATCTGCAGGGACGCGATCATTCTGTGACACAGCATATGCGTCACAGGTCGGATTGGCACCGACTTTCATGACGCATACGCTGTGTCACAGGTCGGGAAGGGGTTAATAAAATATTCATTCAAGGTTTACACTCTTTTTGTGGTCATTGTACCGCTTGTTGTTATATAGTTTTGTAGTAATGTATTAGAGAAGACAGGGTTCAACCCCCTCACCCACATGGATTGGCCGGAGTATGGGCATTACTACGTATTCCTCTGTGTCTCCATTGCAGACAAAGCAGTGGAAAAAAAGCTTCCTGAACATAAGGACAAATATTGCAGCTCTTGTAGTATCAAAATTATGTGAAAAGTGAAGTATACAATTTTTATATACTCACCATCTCCCCTATAAACATGCCAGGTGAACGTGCATGGTGACCCATGGGAAAAGATGGATGAAGCGCCTCTGGCACCACTAATCTTTTGGGAACAAAGGCACACTACCATGAACATTAATCTTCCTGATAATTATCCAGCACTATTTGCTTAAGTTTTCATTTAAGATGCACATGAGAAATAAATAAAAATGGCTGCAAAGCTGAACTTATCGTTTAGGAGAATGTCAGCCAGAAAAGCTTGGAAGATTGCTCCTGCTCCAGTATCTACGCCAGCCTTCTCCTATTATGAACACATCTACTGATTTCACGCAGCCAAGAATGCTAAGGACCTATTCTATTCATTAGGGAATATCTGGACATCAGCACTGCTCTTTCCATTTTGTATTCATTGCAGAAATATTTCGCAATCCTATACACTTACATAAAGATATGGTCGGACTCATTAGGCTACACGGAATAAAAGTCAAGTGTTTTTCCATTAGCAAAATTCTCAGGCTTCCAGCACATCTAGATCCTTTGGGTAAGGTGCTTACTTTACCATGACAGCAAGTTAATAAGGGAACAAGAAAGATTTCTTTAGGCAAAGTTTGAAGGGAACTAAAAATGAACAGAAATACGAATATCCTTTTAATAAAACTGGCTCAGGTCACACTAGAGGACTAGGACAGCGATAATGGAAAGAAAGAAAATGACTAATGAAGCCTGCAAATCTGTCGGCATTTGGAGGGGTTGACCACTGTCTCCTGAAATTTCTAAAATGCCATAAACTGGCATAGAACAACCTACATCCCTTATTTTTACAGCAACACCCTGTTTTTATACCTTCTGTTCATGGATCTGGTGTGAATTGCTCCAGTGACTGGTTATCCAGATGCATCACCTTCTGTACAGGTGCTGAAAGCATTTAGCGCATGCGCACATGCAGGAGCAAGAATCTTCTTTATCTGCTCGTGTGCTATACGCACCAGCAGAGATTAGTAAGAATTGTTCTTGTTGGTACATCAGATGACCGCCACCATCCTGAACACTGTAGACTTTAAGTTTGCAACACCCCACTTTACACACTAGATTCACAGTTTAGGTAGGAAACTTATATGCTTGGGACCTCATGATGTTTTAGAAATTTTACCAGAAAGTGACTATTTCCTTTAAAAAAGTATCTATCATTATAATTCTTTTTTATATAAATTGTAGTATATGTGATGTAAGGTGGCTACCGCACACATAGTTGATGGGAGGTATAGTAACATAGTAGCATAGTTATTAAGGTTGAAGAAAGACTTTAAGTCCATCTAGTTCAACCCATAGCCTAAACTAACATGCCCTAACATGTTGATCCAGAGGAAGGCAAAAAAAAAACCATGTGGCAAATAGTAAGCTCCACACAGGGGAAAAAATTCCTTCCCGACTCCACATACGGCAATCAGACTAGTTCCCTGGATCAACGCTCTATCAAGGAATCTAGTATATATACCCTGCAACATTGTACATTTCAAGAAAGGTATCCAATCCCCTCTTAAATTTAAGTAATGAATCACTCATTACAACATCATACGGCAGAGAGTTCCATAGTCTCACTGCTCTTACAGTAAAGAATCCGCGTCTGTTGTTATGCTTAAACCTTCTTTCCTCCAGACGTAGAGGATGCCCCCTTGTCCCTGTCTCAGGTCTATGATTAAAAAGATCATCAGAAAGGTCTTTGTACTGTCCCCTCATATATTTATACATTAATATAAGATCACCCCTTAGTCTTCGTTTTTCCAAACTAAATAGCCCCAAGTGTAATAACCTATCTTGGTATTGCAGATCCCCCAGTCCTCTAATAACCTTGGTCGCTCTTCTCTGCACCCGCTCTAGTTCAGCTATGTCTTTCTTATACACCGGAGACCAGAACTGTACACAGTATTCTAAATGTGGTCGAACTAGTGACTTGTATCGAGGTAAAATTATGTTCTCCTCATGAGCATCTATGCCTCTTTTAATGCATCCCATTATTTTATTTGCCTTTGTAGCAGCTGCCTGACACTGGCCACTGAATATGAGTTTGTCATCCACCCATACACCCAGGTCTTTTTCAGTAACGGTTTTGCCCAGAGTTTTAGAATTAAGCGCATAGTTATTCATCTTATTACTTCTACCCAAGTGCATGACCTTACATTTATCCCCATTAAAGCTCATTTGCCATTTATCAGCCCAAGCTTTTAGTTTACATAAATCATCCTGTAATGTAAAATTGTCCTCCTCTGTATTGATTACCCTGCAGAGTTTAGTGTCATCTGCAAATATTGAAATTCTGCTCTGAATGCCCCCTACAAGGTCATTAATAAATATGTTAAAAAGAAGAGGACCCAATTCTGACCCCTGTGGTACCCCACTGCTATCCGCGACCCAGTCCGAGTGTGCTCCATTAATAACCACCCTTTGTTTCCTATCCCTGAGCCAGCTCTTAACCCACTTAGGCCATGTTCACACAGTGCGTTTTTTACTGCGGAACCGCAGCGGTTTTGCCGCTGCGGTTCCGCAGCTGTTTTCCATGCAGGGTACATAACAATGTAACCCTATGGAAAACAGTCACTGCTGTGCACATGATCCGTAATTTCGTTTAAAAAGCCGCGCAGAATAGCTGCGGCAAAAAAGAAGGAGCATGTCACTTCTTTTTCCTGAACCGCAGCGGTTCTGCACCCATAGACCTCCATTGTGAGGTCAAAATCGCAGTAAAACCCGCAGATCAAAAATATATCTGCGGGTTTTACTGCGATTTGATGTGCAGAACCGCTGCAGCAGGAAGTGCGGGGGAGCGGGCGGAAGTGCGTGGGCGGAGTGTGGCTGCCCCCCCGTGCTCCGATCCCGCCCCCCCGTGCTCCGATGCCCCCCCCGTGCTCCGATGCCCCCCCCAGTGCTCCGATGCCCCCCCCCCCCCGTGCCCTAATCTCCCCCCCTTATACTTACCCGGCGTCCCGGTGTCCGTCCGGCCGTCTTCTCCCTGGGCGCCGCCATCTTGCAAAATGGCGGGCGCATGCGCAGTGCGCCCGCCGAATCTGCCGGCCGGCAGATTCGCTCCAAAGTGCATTTTGATCACTGAGATATAACCTATCTCAGTGATCAAAATAAAAAAATAGTAAATGACACCCCCCCACTTTGTCACCCCCATTGGTAGGGACAATAAAAAAATTAAGATTTTTTTTTTTTTTTCACTAAGGTTAGAATAGGGGTAGGCATAGGGTTAGGGGTAGGGTTAGGGTTAGGGGTAGGGTTAGGGGTAGGGTTAGGGTTAGGGTTAGGGGTAGGGTTCGGGGTAGGGTTAGGGGTAGGGTTAGGGTATTTTCAGCCATTTTAGCCCTAAAAAGCTTCCTAGGAAACACACAGTCTCTGCATAGAAAACTGCATAAAAAAAAGGATAAAAAAACGCATCAAAAAACGCATCAAAAAACGCATCAAAAAAGGACAAAAAAAGGACCAAAAAAAGGACCTGCGTTTTCTGCCAAGAGCTGCAGTTTTTTAAAAAAACTGTCCTGAAAAAAAAAAGGATGGAAATCCTGAACGTGTGAACATACCCTTACACATATTTTCCCCTATCCCCATTATTCTCATTTTATGTATCAACCTTTTGTGTGGCACCGTAGCTTTTCAAAAAAATGTCCATATACACTATGTCCACTGGGTTCCCTTAGTCCAGTCCGGAACTTACCTCTTCATAGAAGCTGATCAAATTAGTATGACATGAACGGTCCCTAGTAAACCCGTGCTGATATTCGGTCATGAGGTTATTGCTCGTCAGATACTCCAGCATAGCATCCCTTAGAATGCCCTCCAGGATTTTTCCCACAGTAGAGGTTAAGCTTACTGGCCTATAATTTTCGCGTTCAGTTTTTGTCCCCTTTTTGAATATTGGCACCACATTTGCTATACGCCAGTCCTGTGGTACAGACCCTGTAATTATGGAGCCTTTAAAGATTAAAAATAATGGTCTATCAATGTCTGTACTTAATTCCTGTAGTACTCGGGGGTGTATCCCATCCGGGCCCGGAGATTTGTCAATTTTAGTGATTTTTAGACGCCGCCGTACTTCCTGCTGGGTTAAGCAGGTGACATTTAATAGGGAATTTTTGTTATCACTGATCATATTGTCCGCCATGGAATTTTCTTGTGTAAATACTGCTGAAAAAAAGTAATTTAGCATATTGGCTTTTTCCTCATCCTCATCCACCATTTCACCCAGACTATTTTTAAGGGGGCCAACACTATCATTTTTTAGTTTCTTAGTATTTACGTAGTTAAAGAATAATTTGGGATTATTTTTACTCTCTCTGGCAATGAGTCTCTCTGTCTCAATCTTAGCTGCCTTGATTTGCTTTTTACAGAATATATTTAATTTTTTGTATTTATTTAATGCCTCCTCACTACCTACTTCCTTTAATTCTCTAAATGCTTTCTTTTTGTCACTTATTGCGCCCCTTACAGCTCTATTTAGCCATATTGGTTTCCTCCTATTTCTAGTATGTTTGTTCCCATACGGTATATACTGTGCACAGGTCCTATCCAGGATGCTAATAAACGTCTCACATTTTCTTTGTGTATTTTATGTCTCAGGATATCGTCCCAGTTAATTGCACCAAGATCCTCTCTCATCCGTTGGAAATTTGCCCTCCTGAAGTTTAGTGTCCTTGTAACCCCTCTACTACATGTCTTATTAACCCCTTAGTGACAGAGCCAATTTGGTACTTAATGACCGAGCCAATTTTTGCAATTCTGACCACTGCCACTTTATGAGGTTATAACTCTGGAACACTTCAACGGATCCCGCTGATTCTAAGACTGTTTTTTCGTGACATATTGTACTTCATGTTAGTGGTAACATTTCTTCGATATTACTTGCGATTATTTATGAAAAAAATGGAAATATGGTGAAAATTTTTTAAATTCTGCAATTTTCAAACTTTGTATTTTTATGCCCTTAAATCAGAGAGATATGTCACAAAAAATAGTTAATAAATAACATTTCCCACATGTCTACTTTACATCAGCACAATTTTGGAAACAACATTTTTTTTTGTTAGGGAGTTATAAGGGTTAAAAGTTGACCAGCAATTTCTCATTTTTACAACACCTTTTTTTTTAGGGACCACATCACATTTGAAGTCATTTTGAGGGGTCTATATGATAGAAAATAACGAAGTGTGACACCATTCTAAAAACTACACCCCTCAAGGTTCTCAAAACCATACCGGGAGCCACGAGGAGCACCGGGGGAGATAGGTGAGTATCGGGGGGCTATCTGGGACCCCTTTTCTCTGTCCTCTGATGTGCGATCACATCGGAGGACAGAGAAATTAAAAAGAGATCGCGTTTTTTTTTTTGCGATCGCCGGTAAACGGTTAATTACCGGCGATCGCAAATGCGGGGTCGGTTAAACCCCCCCCGAATCATGTTCTCTGGGGTCTCGGCTACCCCCGGCAGCCGAGACCCCGGAGAAAATCCGACTCTGGGGGGCGCTATTCACTTTTTCCACAGCGCCGTTAATTAACGGCACTGTGGTTTAAGTACCCTTAGTGGCCACCGTTAAAAGGCGTATCGGCGGTCGCTAAGGGGTTAAAGGATACATGAAAACTTATTATTTTGTGATCACTATTCCCCAAGTGACCCCCAACCCTTATATTTGATATGCGGTCTGGCCTGTTGGTTAATATTAGGTCTAGCAGTGCCCCCCTTCTTGTTGGGTCCTGAACCAGTTGTGAAAGGTAATTGTCTCTTATATTCGTCAAAAAACGATTACCTTTGCTGGAACTGCAGGTTTCTGTTCCCCAATCTATTTCAGGGTACTTGAAGTCCCCCATAATAATGACTTCTCCTTGAGTCGCAGCTTCATCTATTTGCTTTATGAAGATATTCTCCGTTGCTTCCATTATTTTTGGAGACTTATAACAAACCCGTATCAGTAATTTATTATTTTTTCCCCTTCCCCTTATCTCCACCCACAGGGACTCTACATTTTCATTAGATTCACCTATATTATCACACAGGATGGGTTTTAAGGATGATTTTACATATAGACACACCCCTCCCCCTCGCGTATCCGTTCGGTCATTTCTGAACAGACTATAACCCTGCAAGTTAACAGCCCAGTCATGGCTCTCATCCAGCCATGTCTCAGATATCCCCACCATGTCATAATTATGCTCCAACAACATTAATTCTAACTCGTCCATTTTGTTGGCGAGGCTTCTGGCATTAGTATACATGCACTTTATGTATCGCTCTGTTCCTATATTCTTTCTTAAATTATTAATTGATCTAACCCCAACCCCCATGCCACTGCCACCCCAAATTTCCTTATTTGTGCCCAGGTCTCTATCTGCACTGTCTTCCCCTCCTATAAAATGAATACCCTTCCCCCCAATCCCTAGTTTAAACACTCCTCCAACCTTCTAGCCATTTTCTCCCCCAGCACAGCTGCACCCTCCCCATTAAGGTGCAGCCCGTCCCTAGCGTAGAACCTGTAGGCAACTGAGAAGTTGGCCCAGTTCTGCATAAACCCAAACCCCTCCTTCCTACACCAATTCTTGAGCCACTTATTAACCTCCCTAATCTACTGTTGCCTCTCTGGCGTGGCACGTGGTACAGGCAGTATTTCAGAAAATACCACCTTGGAGGTCCTTGCTTTCAGCTTGCAGCCTAATTCCCTGAAATCGTTTTTAAGGACCTTCCACCTTCCTCTAACTTTGTCATTTGTGCCGATGTGCACCATGACCGCTGGGTCCTCACCAGCCCCTCCCAGTAATCTGTCCACCCGATCAGCGATGTGTCGGACTCGAGCGCCAGGTAGGAAGCACACCGTTCGACGATCCCTGTCTTTGTGACAGATTGCCCTATCTGTTCCCCTAATAATTAAGTCGCCCACTACAAGCACCTGTCTGGCCTGCCCTGCTCTCCTATTTCCCTCCTTACTGGAGCACTCACTCCCCCGGCTTTCAGAGGACATGCCTGGCTGCAGCAGTGCTACCCCTGTACTGGCACCCCCCTCATCTGCCAACTTAGCAAACTTATTGGGGTGTGCAAGATCAGGACTAGCCTCCCTGGCACTCTTCCCTCTACCCAGCCTTCTAACTGTCACCCAGCTTGCTGCTTCACTGTCCTGCAGCTCCATCCTACCATCCTACCCCCCTCATCTATCCCACTGAGCGTCTGCTCAGTGAGCAGAAGACTCCTTTCCATATTGTCAATGGATCTCAGTGTTGCTAGCTGCACATTTAGATTCAGAATCTGGGCTTTCAAATGCACAACGTGCTCACATCTCGCACAGCAGTATGCACCCTCGACCGGCTGATCAAGGACTGCATACATGTGGCAAGATGTGCATTGGATGGCATTAACAATAGTGGAGCACATTTCCTAATGGGGATTGCACCAGACAGAACCGTTAAATAAAAATTAATACAAAGTATTAATAAAATACAGACAGCAGTTCAGTAATTCCTCCCTTGGAAACTCCCTGAATCCAAAGTCACTGAATCACAAGTCACAGAGTTCAAGAATTTTTTTCTCTTTTTCCCCTCAGCAGCAATCCACCTTGCTGTTCAATGCACTTCCACACCACTTCACAGAGGTGGTTGACATCTGTGATGTAAACCTGGAGTATTGCTCTAGTGCACATAGTACTAAGAGGCTTGTTTGGTGCATCCGGGCCAGGTTTTATGGGCAGCCTGAGAGATGGGCGGGCCTAGCTGCCCACATACTCCACCTCTGGGTGTGGTTCACATGTTAAAATAGAGTCTATTGTTTGACATTTGGTCTCTGTGTATGGAGGAAGAAGGCCTCCTGTGTCTTATCTCCAGACTGGAAGCTAACCAGCTTGTGTGACCAGGACGGGCTCTAAAGAGACTTTGTCAACAATAGTTTACTTTGTTTTGCTCACACGGAAAGGCTGTTTATTTTTCCTATGCTTTTGGCTGGTTTATAAAGCACCAATAAAACATCATGGACATTTAAATGGAAACGGTTCCTGTATTACTTCACCACGTACCTAAGTGAGTAGCATTCTTCCCACAGTGAATACATGAAATTTTGTTAAGTATCTTTTTAGGGAAAATGTGATTTCTTGTGATTTATAATTTACCTGTCTGCAGTCACCTGATATCTATTTAGCGCAGTACAGTAAAATGAGGACAGTGAGGGGAATATGCGACTGCAGCTTCTTATTCGAGGGGGGGGGGGAGAACAGAGCGGAAACATCAGGTGGAGGCATTGATTGGTTCACTCATTCAATGCAGTCCTGACATCATACTAGGAAGATTGCACCTAATCGTGAAAAAAGATACCTAAAAAGTAGGCTACACACATTTCTGTTTGACCCACATGTAATACAAATGTTTAGCTGCCTAGATTTTTTAAAGAGTTAGTCTTCATTTCTTATCTTCAGGAGACCACAGCTCCTCTGTCTACATGGCTTCCTACCTACCAGGGGTAGGGTGCACTTCATGGTTCTACAAGATCCACAAGTCAGACCAGTGGAATGGCTGAGCTGCTGCTCCAAACTATGCTCACTCAAAGGCATATTTGACTCTGCATCATCGAAGTATCAGAGTGCTTCTAAGGCCGGTAGGGTCCAGCAGTCATGCCAACTTTAGATCAGTGCCTGCCAAGAACTTGCAAGTAAAGGCTCCTTGCCTAAGAAACTGGCCACTGACTGTAGAGGTGGCCGATAACCTTGGCAATAAGCAGTAAAGTATACAATAAAAATACCTCTGTTCGACAGAGCTAAATTGCAAAGTTGTTTGCTTTTACAATCATTTTGCAATGTTATCTATTTCAGAAGTATAAATTTGGACAAACAACCGCACTCAGACAATATTTTAAAGTTGCATCAGAAGTGTGAAGTCTTTATTGAGTAACACCACAGTGGTAAATAGAGTTCTGAGGTAACGTTTCGACCCGTAAGGTCTTTCTCAAACCTCACTTAGTGAATGAGCAGTGATGGAAGAGAGAGGAGGAGGACACTTGTCCGATGAACGGAGACAGAGGCTCCACAAATGGTCCAGAGGAACTAAGAGGTACGAGGGTCCGGAACGGCATGGACAGGGCGCAGCGTCCCTAGGAGCACTGTGGGTCCAGCAAGGAGGAAAGAGGCGGTAGTCATTTCAGAAGTATAGACAGGCCCTTTAATGATAGATACCGAATATTTTCTCCACAATGGACGGCCTGTTCTAGTATTTATAGCTCTGTACACCTCCCTAAAGAGAGGAACTAAATCCTCTAATAACATATTGGAAATAACTTGATCCACCACTATTTAATAAAGCTATCTGTCTGAACAAACAGGGATCTGTGTCCATGCATTTCACGCCGAATAATTTCTGTTTTAATAGCAAATCTGCCTAAAATATTCCACTATTGACAGCCTTTGAATAATAGCCATAAATACCACACCACAAATATAATGGTGTTTCAAACTTAGTCAGATCACTTTATATCTACTTAAAAAAAAGGAAAATTTAAATTGGCCATCCATTTAGGGAGGCCCAGACATCAACTAATCAGTCTTGTACGGCCCCAGCATATAAAGTTTGAGAAGCCCTCTGTAGCTGGTTAAGAGCACAATACAATGTAAAGGAGTCTGCAACTGCAGTCGCTGATAGACAGAGTCAGGGGGTTATTAAAGAATACCAAACATGACTTCAGTAAGGTTAGGTTCCCACCAAGAGTTTTCGGTCAGCATTTTACAGTTTCAGCAAAGTGGAAGGGATTTAAAGAGATCTCACGCCTATTTTCCTTTTTTTTTAGCAATGTAAACTGACTTGTGGGGCACTTTTTAAATCCACAATATGTAAATTTCCCTTATGGGTACGTTGAGTTTTATGTGCAGATTTTCCCTGTAAAATTGCATGACATGCAACAGTGGTGGGCAGCAAGGTGGCTAAATGGTTAAAACTGTAACTTTAAAGCAGTGGGGTCCTGGGTTCAAATCCCACTAAGGACAACATCTGAAAGGAGTTTGTATGTTCTCCCCGTGTGTGTGTGGGTTTCTTCCCACACTCCAAGGATATACTGATAGGGAATACAGACTATGAGCCCCAGTGAGGACAGTGATAATATTGTCTGTAAAGTGCAGTGAAATTAATGGCGCTATATGAGTGAGTAAAATAAACCAATAATGTTTATGCTAGAGAAACTTACTAAAAAATAGAATAGGGTACCAACATGGTGGCACGAATATGGCAAATTCAGATTTGGTAAATGAATCCGAACATATTCGCTCAACTCTAGTAAAAAACACATATAATTCACACATGACTGTATTAATAAAGTTTTGTCAAAGCCAGATACCAGGAAGTATCAAAAGCAAAGCAGCTTTATTTAAAACATGACATACCAAAAAGAGATAAAAAATTGAATAAAAATTAATGAAAAAAAAAAATGCACTCACAGATGCAATTAAAAAGCTCAGGTAAGCTACTGTTAGGGTTGGCGGAACGCACCAAATATATTGTTTATTAAAAGGAATTGGTGCGTTCGCAACCCGGGATCCACCGTGCAGGAAAGTACCTGCTGCTAAATAATGGCGGCTTTATATGGCGGTATATACTAACTCTGTTAGCTTCACAGAGTAACCGCGAGAGGTGAGCTCTGTGCCCTGTTAGACTTTCACAGAGGCACAGGCCAACTACCCAGATGTGAGCAGTGAGTGGTCATGCATGCATACTCAATCTCCTCGCCGGAGGAGCCAGCATTCTAGGGGCTTATTTCAGCCGGATCCCTGAACACATTTATACACAATCTCCTCGCCGGAGGTGCCAGCATTCTAGGGGCTTATTTCAGCCGGGTCCCTGAACACATACAAACACATGACCATATTGGCGCAAAGCATATAGCAAAAGACGATACTATCGCATGGCCGTGCGGTCATGCGCAGTTTATATAGTTGTAGCACAGGAAGCTGCTACTGAAGTTTTTGCCCTTTCAGGACCTTCCAGAAGGACCAATGGAAAGTGCTGCAGTACCTGAGCATGTGACTGAACATGTGGCCCTCGACCTCCAATGGGAGACCCTGCCCTGGGCATGCTCAGTGTGAGTAAACAAGGACTTAGTCCCAGAGAGGCTCGCTCGCCGCAGATCAGTGCAGGGTACCATAGGAAAGCCAGAAAAGGCAGTTGTGACCCTATGCACCGAATCAGCCCCAGCGAGACGCTGGGAGCGACGTCTCCGCTGAGCAGAGCCCACTGCGGCCGATACCGAATGGGAGACCGCAGCAGACACGGATCGAGATTCCCCCTGTGCAGCAGAGGAAACTCGACTCCTAACATTACCCCCCCCTCCTAGGGCCCCCCCCTCCTTGAGCCTCACTACGCTCAAAAGCTGCGATAAGCAGCAGAGCCCGAATGTGCTCCACAGGCTCCCAGGTTCTATCCTCTGGGCCGTGACCCTTCCAGTCCACCAGATAAAATTTCTTGCCACGTACCACCTTGCACCCCACAATAGCATTCACCTCAAACTCATCCGTGGATGAACCCGATGTCCCAGCAGATGACTCGGAAAACCGGGACAAATGAACGGGCTTTAAGAGGGAAACGTGGAAAGTATCGGTGATATCAAGGCGTGGAGGAATAGCCAAACGGTAGACCACAGGGATGACCTGTTCCAGAACCTTAAACGGGCCAATGTAGCGAGGAGCAAACTTAGTGGACTCAACTCGCAGCCTGATGTTACGGGTGGAGAGCCACACTAAGTCGCCAGGAGCAAAGACCGGAGCGGGGCGCCGGTGTGTATCAGCCGAAACCCTCATTCTCTCCTTGGAGGCCCGGATGGCATCCTGTGTGCGTTCCCAGATGTCACGTGCCTCCACCGCCCAGTCTGCCACCCTAGAATCGGTGGATGACACGGGCATGGGCACAGGGACACGCGGATGCTGGCCGTAATTAAGGAGAAAAGGAGTTTGACCAGTGGGATCGGCTACGGCGTTGTTCAGGGCAAATTCCGCCCAAGGTAGCAAAGATGCCCAGTCATCCTGCCTAGCAGAGACGAAATGTCGCAAATATGTCACCAGAGTCTGGTTGGTTCTCTCCACCAACCCATTCGTCTCGGGATGGTATGCAGAGGAGAGGTTTAACTCTATGCTGAGTAAACGGCAGAGCTCTCTCCAAAACCGAGATGCGAACTGGGGACCCCGATCGCTGACAATCTTATCAGGCATACCATGCAAACTGAAAATGTGTTTAATGAACAACACCGCCAAGGCCCGTGCTGAGGGTAACCGAGGAAGCGGCACCAAATGCACCATCTTGGAGAAGTGGTCGGTGACAACCCAAATAATGGAGCAGCCACGCGACTTGGGTAGACCCACCACAAAGTCCATCCCGACCATCTCCCAGGGCCTGTCTGCCACCGGTAGAGGGTAAAGCAACCCAGCAGGCCGTTGCCGAGGAGACCGATTCTGGGCGCAAGAAACGCACGCCTGAATATAGTCCTTGACATCTCGGGCCATATGCGGCCACCAGTATGTTCTCGCCAGAAGCTCAGATGTCCTCTTGGTCCCAAAATGCCCACCCACTCTGGAGGAGTGAGCCCAAGAGAGAACCTCCGGTCGCAAGTTAGCTGGTACGAAAGTCTTGCCCGGGGGCACAGACTCTAGCGAAACCGGAGCTACAGTTCTCAGGCTCTCAGAAGGGACAATAAGCCGAGGCTCCTCCTCCTCCTCCGATGACACCACAGAGCGGGAGAGAGCGTCAGCACGAACGTTCTTCTCCCCGGAGAGGAAATGGAGAGTAAAATGGAACCGGGAGAAGAACAGGGACCATCTAGGCTGGCGAGAATTCAGCCACTGGGCCGTTTGCAGATACACCAAGTTCTTGTGGTCAGTGAAGACTTGGAAGGGAAAGCGAGCTCCCTCCAAGAGATGTCTCCACTCCGAAAAAGCCAACTTCATGGCCAGCAACTCCCTGTCCCCGATGGAATAATTCCTCTCCGCTGGTGTGAAGGTCTTGGAGAAGAAGAAGCAAGGATGCTTCCGACCTTGAGCATCCTTTTGGAAAAGGACTGCTCCAGCACCAACGGATGAGGCATCCACCTCCAAGATAAATGGCTTATCAACATCGGGGCGATGTAGGATGGGAGCGCTAGCGAAGTGTGACTTGATCGAGAGAAAGGCTTTGGAGACCTCCTCTGACCACAACTTGGGATTTGCTCCCTTCTTGGTGAGGGCAACCAAGGGAGCTACCAAAGTTGAGAAGTGTGGAATGAACTGGCGATAGTAATTAATGAACCCCATAAAGCGCTGCACCGCTTTAAGAGAATGGGGTTCTTGCCAGTCCATTACAGCCTGTAGCTTGGCAGGATCCATAGCCAAACCCTGGGCAGAGATGATATAACCAAGGAAAGGCAAGGACTCCTGCTCAAACACACACTTCTCCAACTTGGCGTGGAGGGAGTTTGCCCGTAAGAGGTCGAAGACTTTGCGAACATCTCTCCGATGGGAGTCAATATCTGGAGAGAAGATGAGAATATCATCCAGATAGACTACGACCGAGGTGGTGAGCATATCCCGGAAGATGTCATTCACAAAGTCTTGGAAAACGGCTGGGGCATTACAGAGCCCGAAGGGCATCACCAGATATTCATAGTGCCCATCCCTGGTGTTAAAAGCCGTCTTCCATTCATCCCCCTCACGGATGCGAATCAGGTTGTAAGCACCCCGCAGATCTAACTTTGTAAATACCCTTGCTCCCCGTAGCCTATCAAACAGCTCAGATATCAGGGGTAGTGGGTACTTGTTCTTAACGGTGATGGCGTTAAGACCCCTGTAGTCTATGCATGGACGTAAGTCTCCAGTCTTCTTCTGTACGAAGAAGAACCCTGCCCCTGCCGGTGACACTGACTTCCTAATGAATCCTCTTGCCAGATTCTCCTGGATGTACTGGGACATTGCCTCCGTCTCCGGGAGAGATAACGGATAGACTCGACCCCGGGGAGGCTCAGCACCAGGAAAGAGGTCAATAGGACAGTCATAGGGGCGGTGAGGCGGAAGGGTCTCTGCAGCTCTTTTGGAGAACACGTCTGCATAGGGCCAATAGTGCTTGGGGAGAGAGGAAAGATCTGCGGGTACCTGTGTAGTAGCAACCTGAACGCACTCCCTCAGACATCTACCCTCGCAAGATTTACTCCAACCCAAAATTCTCCCAGAGGACCACTCAATATGAGGAGAATGGTAGCGAAGCCATGGTATCCCCAACAGGACCTCATCAATTCCCTCAGGAATGACTAATAGGGAGATTATCTCCTGATGTGATGGAGACACAGATAGCGTGAAAGGAATGGTTTGGTGGGTAATCTGTGAAGGTAGTGTTGACCCATTTACCACTCGAAAGGTTATCGGCTTGGCGAGCATCACCATGGGTATTGCGTGACGCTGGGCAAAAGCGGAAGACATAAAGTTACCCTCTGCCCCAGAATCCACGCATAGCTCGACCATAAGAGTGGATGGGCCTATGGTAATTGTCCCCTTGAAGGACAACTTTGAGGCAAACGTCGCCGTGTCTAGTGTACCTCCTCCAACTGCCACTAGACGCTGACGTTTCCCTGACCGCTGAGGACCCTTGGAGGCAAGGTGTCCTGACTGCTGGCAAACATGACGGACCTTATGTGCACGGGCAGACTGAGACTTGGATCCCGCTCGTGTCACCTCTAAGGCCTCATGTGACTTGGATGCCTGGACTGGAGATTCCAAAGGTTTGGCAAAGGTGGGAGCCAGCCGAAACCTCTGCCTACACTGGGCTCGCTCCAACCTCCGCTCGTTAAAACGGAGGTCAATACGAGTAGATACGGCTATGAGCTCCTCCAGTGTGGCGGGAATCTCCCTAGTGGCCAAAGCGTCCTTCACATGGTCAGCCAGCCCCCTCCAAAATACAGGAATGAGGGTTTTATCTGGCCATTCCAACTCAGACGCTAATGTCCAGAAGTGAACAGCAAAATGGCTGACCATGGTTGAACCCTGAGTCAAAGCCAGCAGTTGGAGCGCTGTATCATGGGTGACTTGAGGTCCTAAAAAGACCTGTTTCAGAGTGTCCAGAAACCTAGGAACACTCCGCAACACATGATCGTTGCGCTCCCACAGCGGCGTAGCCCACTCCAACGCTCTGTCCGACAGGAGAGAGATTATGAATCCCACCTTTGCCCGCTCAGTAGGGAAACGTGCAGCCAGAAGCTCGAGGTGTATACCACATTGGCTCAGGAAACCCCTACAGGACTTACTGTCCCCAGAGTATCTCTCAAGCAAAGGAAGGTGAGATAGGGTCGGAACAGAGGTGGCAGTGGGTAAAGCTGCTGCAGCCACGCTAGCAGCCTGAACAGCTATTGCGGTAACATCCACCGCCGAGGTTGCACGCTCAAGAGACGCCAACCGGCCCTCCAGCAGCTGGATGTACCCCTGCAATCGCTGTTCATCCGCCATTACTTAGCCAGATCCTGGCGCTAGTATACTGTTAGGGTTGGCGGAACGCACCAAATATATTGTTTATTAAAAGGAATTGGTGCGTTCGCAACCCGGGATCCACCGTGCAGGAACGTACCGGCTGCTAAATAATGGCGGCTTTATATGGCGGTATATACTAACTCTGTTAGCTTCACAGAGTAACCGCGAGAGGTGAGCTCTGTGCCCTGTTAGACTTTCACAGAGGCACAGGCCAACTACCCAGATGTGAGCAGTGAGTGGTCATGCATGCATACTCAATCTCCTCGCCGGAGGAGCCAGCATTCTAGGGGCTTATTTCAGCCGGGTCCCTGAACACATTTATACACAATCTCCTCGCCGGAGGTGCCAGCATTCTAGGGGCTTATTTCAGCCGGGTCCCTGAACACATACAAACACATGACCATATTGGCGCAAAGCATATAGCAAAAGACGATACTAGCGCATGGCCGTGCGGTCATGTGCAGTTTATATAGTTGCAGCACAGGAAGCTGCTACTGAAGTTTTTGCCCTTTCAGGACCTTCCAGAAGGACCAATGGAAAGTGCTGCAGTACCTGAGCATGTGACTGAACATGTGGCCCTCGACCTCCAATGGGAGACCCTGCCCTGGGCATGCTCAGTGTGAGTAAACAAGGACTTAGTCCCAGAGAGGCTCGCTCGCCGCAGATCAGTGCAGGGTACCATAGGAAAGCCAGAAAAGGCAGTAGTGACCCTATGCACCGAATCAGCCCCAGCGAGACGCTGGGAGCGACGTCTCCGCTGAGCAGAGCCCACTGCGGCCGATACCGAATGGGAGACCGCAGCAGACACGGATCGAGATTCCTCCTGTGCAGCAGAGGAAACTCGACTCCTAACACCTACTTTAGCTAATAGGTGCAGAAATGCTGTAGGAAATCTGAAAAATCAAAAACCAACAAACACAATCACTGCAGGAATGATGTCTAATACTGCTAATAAAATATTTAAGCACTTATCTGTGCAAATTATAATATCCCCTCCTTGTATTATTCATACAGACTTTTGCCCCTCAAAAAAGAAAAGGTACAATGTGAAGACACTACACCAACACAGAAACACTGACAATGCGTGCGGAATCCCAATAGCGGGAGAGGATGTCACGTCCCCGGTGTCACCTCTTCTATCTGCTCTACTGTTCTTCAGACTAGTCAGTCAGTGTACAGCTATGGTACTAACTAATTATATACATAGCAGGATCCAAAGGCCCATCTTCCATTAAGGCACGATTGCATATAATAATGAAAGGATAGACATCGTGCCTTATGGTAATTCTCAACAGCTACATTGATTTCTCAGGAGGCCAAAACCAATTCAACTAGTAGCTGTTTCCAGGGAAGCCAGCATCAATATGGATTATGTGTCAACCAGACCTGACATTGCGGCATATAGCACTTGTGCAAACTTTGACATTCATTACAGTGCGATGTCCATTTTGTCAGCAATGTAGTACAATGACAGCTCGCTAAGACAGGGCAATAGCATCAAGGCAATGGGGGAGAGTTATCAAGTTAAATACAATTCTGGCACAATTTATGCCTAAAAACAGTCTCTCATAACTTGCAACATATATTCATTACTTGTTCTGGACATGTTTAGCTCCTTGTCCGACAGGAGTGGCTTTGTCTAAAAAGAGTAATGCACCAAAAAACTAGGTGCAAATTTCAGTCACAAAGTAACCAATTAATAGGCGGTGTAATGATAAACTAATTAAACTAACATCGATATCGACAGGTTCGGCCAACAGTCTAATGTGTATGAGGTCCCCGTCAAATGATGGTTGTGGAAGTTAAGGATCAAATACCTCCGATCCCTTTGTTCTCCCAGAGATAAAGCCGCCATTAGAGGAGACTTGCATTGTCTCTCTAAGGGCAGGTGCAGAAGAGCTTATTTGCTGTTCGAGTGCCATCCGACAAAATATTAGATCACACTGGAACCAATTTTAGTCTAAGGAGTCATGCACATGTCTGATTTTTTCTTCATGCCCGTATTTGATCTGATATTCGGATCGCACGCTGCCATGCAAGTTAATGAGTGCGTGGAAATCATTGGACGACATCTGAGTACAGTTCGATCACTGACAGAATGGAGATGATGGAGACTTTTTCTCCATCTTCTCCTCATCCAAATGAATCGGAGCACACTATGCTCACACTCTGAACAAACTCTAATTAGAGATTGATCAGAGTGTCATTTGCATAATCATCCCAAGTCGGGGGTAATAGCCAAAGGATTGGCTAAACTATAATTCAGTGACTGCACTCTAATGATATGACACATTTATCAAACAGCGTGAACCACTGAAATAAATGTGGCAAATTCTAAGACGGTCTATTCTACGTCTGAACTTTCTAAGAACTGAACAATATTGTTACATATGCCCCCCATCGTGGTAAACAATTAGCCTTATAGCCTTGTTTCATTCCATGTATATCTTGTGACAACAAGTTTTACCCGATTTATTTTTTATTCCATTTTTCTAAACTAAATTTCATCTATTACATTTAATAATTATAAAGAGTACTTGAGTAGCACTGCTTTTCCTTACATACACCATTCTATGTTCTGGGTGGTTGCCCACTTTCTCAAAATAACAGTGCAATCCATCGCCAGGTTATGGATCAAAATGTTCACACTTGAGAAAGTGGGCGGCAACCCAAAATAGTGCGATATGTATCTGTTCAGAGTATTACTGCCCAGTCTATAGTGCATATAGACCATACATAGTTTGCTTGTAGAAAATAGGAGTACACCAGGAGCATATAGGTAATTAGAAAAATGTAATATTTTATTAAATCACATATAATTTCATATAATTTACATCTAAGTTTGCAAAAACAGGTAATATACAAAAGAATCTAGTAGAGTACAAAACTAAAGGATGGTAAAAACGTGAGTGAGCATCCCCCGGTGTACACCGTCATCAGAGCCAACATGCATACCAAAGGGTGGAAGAGACATACTGCTGCCAACTACCTGTCACACTGTCCATGTGAAATGCCAAAAGCGGCGTAAGGTGACAGGTAAATAAAAGCAGCTCTTACCAAAGGAGGGTCAATGCGAGGCACCAAGACGGGGCACACCGGATGGGGGTCGGTCTGTGGATCCCATCCGGTGTGCCCCGTCTTGGTGCCTCGCATTGACCCTCCTTTGGTAAGAGCCGCTTTTATTTACCTGTCACCTTACGCCGCTTTTGGCATTTCACATGGACAGTGTGACAGGTACAGTTAGGTCCATATATATTTGGACAGAGACAACATTTTTCTAATTTTGGTTATAGACATTACCACAATTAATTTTAAACAATACGATTCAGATGCAGTTGAAGTTCAGACCTTCAGCTTTCATTTGAGGGTATCCACATTAAAATTGGATGAAGGGTTTAGGAGTTTCAGCTCCTTAACATGTGCCACCCTGTTTTTAAAAGGACCCAAAGTAATTGGACAGATTCAATAATTTTAAATAAAATGTTCATTTTTAGTACATGATTGAAAACCCTTTGTTGGCAATGACTATCTGAAGTTTTGAACTCATGGACATCACCAGACACTGTGTTTCCTCCTTTTTGATGCTCTGCCAGGCCTCCACTGCGGTGGTTTTCAGTTGCTGCTTGTTTGTGGGCCTTTCTGTCTGAAGTTTAGTCTTTAACAAGTGAAATGCATGCTCAATTGGGTTGAGATCAGGTGACTGACTAGGCCATTCAAGAATATTCCACTTCTTTGCTTTAATAAACTCCTGGGTTGCTTTGGCTTTATGTTTTGGGTCATTGTCCATCTGTAGTATGAAACGATGACCAATCAGTTTGGTTGCATTTGGCTGGATCTGAGCACACAGTATGTCTCTGAATACCTCAGAATTCATTTGGCTGCTTCTGTCCTGTGTCACATCATAAATAAACACTAGTGACCCAGTGCCACTGGCAGCCATGCATGCCCAAGCCATCACACTGTCTCCGCTGTGTTTTACAGATGATGTGGTTTCCTTTGGATCATGAGCTGTACCACACCTTCGCCATACTTTTCTCTTCCAATTATTCTGGTAGAGGTTGATCTTGGTTTCATCTGTCCAAAGAATGTTATTCCAGAACTGTACTGGCTTTTTTAGATGTTTGTTAGCAAAGTGCAGTCTAGCCTTTTTATTCTTGATGCTTATGAGTGGCTTGCGCCGTGCAGTGAACCCTCTGTATTTACTTTCATGCAGTCTTCTCTTTATGGTAGATTTGGATATTGATACGCCTACCTCCTGGAGATCCCGGGACACGAACTGATTTGATGGATTCAACCATCCCCATTCTACTCCCTTCACTTCCAATTTCGCCACCAGAGGAATTACTCCTGGTGAACAAATTCGGCTGACACCCTTCTATACCTGCATATGTTTATTAAAAAATGTGTATTAAAATGTAGCATTAATAAAGATAAAAATATAGCTATAAAATTCTCCTTTTGGATTTATTCTCCTTGGTTCAGTCCAAGTGAGGATATAATGATTATTTCACCATTGTTTTAAAAATCTCATCACAATTTTACATAGTAACATAGTAACATAGTTAGTAAGGCCGAAAAAAGACATTTGTCCATCCAGTTCAGCCTATATTCCATCATAATAAATACCCAGATCTACGTCCTTCTACAGAACCTAATAATTGTATGATACAATATTGTTCTGCTCCAGGAAGACATCCAGGCCTCTCTTGAACCCCTCGACTGAGTTCGCCATCACCACCTCCTCAGGCAAGCAATTCCAGATTCTCACTGCCCTAACAGTAAAGAATCCTCTTCTATGTTGGTGGAAAAACCTTCTCTCCTCCAGACGCAAAGAATGCCCCCTTGTGCCCGTCACCTTCCTTGGTATAAACAGATCCTCAGCGAGATATTTGTATTGTCCCCTTATATACTTATACATGGTTATTAGATCGCCCCTCAGTCGTCTTTTTTCTAGACTAAATAATCCTAATTTCGCTAATCTATCTGGGTATTGTAGTTCTCCCATCCCCTTTATTAATTTTGTTGCCCTCCTTTGTACTCTCTCTAGTTCCATTATATCCTTCCTGAGCACCGGTGCCCAAAACTGGACACAGTACTCCATGTGCGGTCTAACTAGGGATTTGTACAGAGGCAGTATAATGCTCTCATCATGTGTATCCAGACCTCTTTTAATGCACCCCATGATCCTGTTTGCCTTGGCAGCTGCTGCCTGGCACTGGCTGCTCCAGGTAAGTTTATCATTAACTAGGATCCCCAAGTCCTTCTCCCTGTCAGATTTACCCAGTGGTTTCCCGTTCAGTGTGTAATGGTGATATTGATTCCCTCTTCCCATGTGTATAACCTTACATTTATCATTGTTAAACCTCATCTGCCACCTTTCAGCCCAAGTTTCCAACTTATCCAGATCCATCTGTAGCAGAATACTATCTTCTCTTGTATTAACTGCTTTACATAGTTTTGTATCATCTGCAAATATCGATATTTTACTGTGTAAACCTTCTACCAGATCATTAATGAATATGTTGAAGAGAACAGGTCCCAATACTGACCCCTGCGGTACCCCACTGGTCACAGCGACCCAGTTAGAGACTATACCATTTATAACCACCCTCTGCTTTCTATCACTAAGCCAGTTACTAACCCATTTACACACATTTTCCCCCAGACCAAGCATTCTCATTTTGTGTACCAACCTCTTGTGCGGCACGGTATCAAACGCTTTGGAAAAATCGAGATATACCACGTCCAATGACTCACCGTGGTCCAGTCTATAGCTTACCTCTTCATAAAAACTGATTAGATTGGTTTGACAGGAGCGATTTCTCATAAACCCATGCTGATATGGAGTTAAACAGTTATTCTCATTGAGATAATCCAGAATAACATCCCTCAGAAACCCTTCAAATATTTTACCAACAATAGAGGTTAGACTTACTGGCCTATAATTTCCAGGTTCACTTTTAGAGCCCTTTTTGAATATTGGCACCACATTTGCTATGCGCCAATCCTGCGGAACAGACCCTGTCTCTATAGAGTCCCTAAAAATAAGAAATAATGGTTTATCTATTACATTACTTAGTTCTCTTAGTACTCGTGGGTGTATGCCATCCGGACCCGGAGATTTATCTATTTTAATCTTATTTAGCCGGTTTCGCACCTCTTCTTGGGTTAGATTGGTGACCCTTAATATAGGGTTTTCATTGTTTCTTGGGATTTCACCTAGCATTTCATTTTCCACCGTGAATACCGTGGAGAAGAAGGTGTTTAATATGTTAGCTTTTTCCTCGTCATCTACAACCATTCTTTCCTCACTATTTTTTAAGGGGCCTACATTTTCAGTTTTTATTCTTTTACTATTGATATAGTTGAAGAACAGTTTGGGATTAGTTTTACTCTCCTTAGCAATGTGCTTCTCTGTTTCCTTTTTGGCAGCTTTAATTAGTTTTTTAGATAAAGTATTTTTCTCCCTATAGTTTTTTAGAGCTTCAATGGTGCCATCCTGCTTTAGTAGTGCAAATGCTTTGTTTTTACTGTTAATTGCCTGTCTTACTTCTTTGTTTAGCCACATTGGGTTTTTCCTATTTCTAGTCCTTTTATTCCCACAAGGTATAAACCGCTTACACTGCCTATTTAGGATGTTCTTAAACATTTCCCATTTATTATCTGTATTCTCATTTCTGAGGATATTGTCCCAGTCTACCAGATTAAGGGCATCTCTAAGCTGTTCAAACTTTGCCTTCCTAAAGTTCAATGTTTTTGTGACTCCCTGACAAGTCCCCCTAGTGAAAGACAGGTGAAACTGCACAATATTGTGGTCGCTATTTCCTAAATGCCCAACCACCTGCAGATTTGTTATTCTGTCAGGTCTATTAGATAGTATTAGGTCTAAAAGTGCTGCTCCTCTGGTTGGATTCTGCACCAATTGTGAAAGATAATTTTTCTTGGTTATTAGCAGAAACCTGTTGCCTTTATGGGTTTCACAGGTTTCTGTTTCCCAGTTAATATCCGGGTAGTTAAAGTCCCCCATAACCAGGACCTCATTATGGGTTGCAGCTTCATCTATCTGCTTTAGAAGTAGACTTTCCATGCTTTCTGTTATATTTGGGGGTTTGTAATTTTCATAATTAGTATTTTATATATAAGAAAAAAATAAAAATAAAAAAAATCCAAAAGGAGAATTTTATAGCTATATTTTTATCTTTATTAATTCTACATTTTAATACATTTTTTAATAAACATATGCAGGTATAGAAGGGTGTCAGCCGAATTTGTTCACCAGGAGTAATTCCTCTGGTGGCGAAATTGGAAGTGAAGGGAGTAGAATGGGGATGGTTGAATCCATCAAATCAGTTCGTGTCCCGGGATCTCGCACACATTTTTTTTTATTTTTTATTTTTTATACCTTCCACCTTGAAATAAGTGCAATTTTAGTATATTGTTCATCGATTATAATAGTAATGATTTACATATATGTTAAAAACAACTTGTTTCTATGTAATACGGCTTTATTTGAACTTTGACATTGCCTGTCACATGCCAGAAGACTGCTTGGCGCCGTTATTTGAATTCAGAATGTACATAAGCGGGGCAATAGTAGCATGTGTCATATCTTTGTGTGGAAACTTCCTGAAGAAGAAGCCTTTGAGCTTTGAAACGCGTTGAATAAACCACCCGAACACCCTAACAGTATATCTGGATCTATTATTTTGTCGCAGCAGCGCAGATGTAATCCACATTTCATTTATTATAACGGTTCTGAGAGGTCGCAACGCCGACCTGTGGATCTGCAGCAGCTGACAACTACACGCTTGTACTGTGTACTACCAGGTGAGCAGTTCTCTCACAATTAAGAACAATCCTGGGGATAAGACCCTATTTGCGCTTTTTTTGTCTCCTATCTTTCAATACCTCCTGGAGAGTGTTGTTCACTTGGTTGGCTGTTGTGAAAGGGTTTCTCTTCACCATGGACATTATTCTGCGATCATCCACCACTGTTGTTCTCCGTGGGTGCCCAGGTCTTTTTGCATTGATGAGTCCACCAGTGCTTTCTTTCTTTCTCAGGATGTACCAAACTGTAGATTTTGCCACTCCTAATATTGTAGCAATTTCTCGGATGGGTTTTTTCTGTTTTTGCAGCTTAATGATGGCTTGTTTCACCTGCATGGAGAGCTCCTTTGACCGCATGTTTACTTCAGAGCAAAACCTTCCAAATGCAAGCACCACAACTCAAATCAACTCCAGGCCTTTTATCTGCTTAATTGAGAATTACATAACAAAGGGATTGCCCACACCTGTCCATGAAATAGCCTTGGAGTCAATTGTCCAATTACTTTTGGTCCCTTTAAAAACAGGGTGGCACATGTTAAGGAGCTGAAACTCCTAAACCCTTCATCCAATTTTAATGTGGATACCCTCAAATGAAAGCTGAAAGTCTGAACTTCAACTGCATCTGAATTGTTTTGTTTAAAATTCATTGTGGTAATGTCTATAACCAAAATTAGAAAAATTTTGTCTCTGTCCAAATATATATGGACCTAACTGTAGTTGGCAGCAGTATGTCTCTTCCACCCTTTGGTATGCATGTTGGCTCTGATGACGGTGTACACCGGGGGATGCTCACTCACGTTTTTACCATCCTTTAGTTTTGTACTCTACTAGATTCTTTTGTATATTACCTGTTTTTGCAAACTTAGATGTAAATTATATGAAATTATGTGATTTAATAAAATATTACATTTTTCTAATTACGGTACCTATATGCTCCTGGTGTACTCCTATTTTCTATGGTCTGTATGGAGTTGGGTTTCCTTTCGGGTGAGGGTCAGTGTGGCACTATTTAGTGCTCTATCCTCTCTGTGGTATTTAGTATGCTGCCTGGTTTTTGTATCATAGTTTGCTTGTATTTGATATATAGCAGTTTTCTACTGATGAGTGCCTGTGGTTTGGCTCATATCCTTAGTAATGGTTCAAGATTACGGTATAATGGGTCGGATACTGACTAAGGACACTTTAAATATTTTTGAAGAGATCTCCATCTCTATGGAGAACACAAGGCATATAAGGTTCTACCATTTTCTTTGGTAAATTAATACTGTTTCTATGTATTTAATAGGCTCTGCCAACATGTAAGAAATGTCAACCTGACATACTGCAGGTTTGAGAAAATCTTTTTTTTTTACAAATTCTGTAAAAATTCCTAAAGAAAATCTCACCAGCTTTTACTAGAAGGCAATGCCCAGCAGAATATGTCTAAAAAGGCTCTGAAATAGTTCAACCATCTCCAAACAATGGATCTTTTCTGTAAACGGGCAAAACGGAGAGAAGAAAGGTAGACGAAGAAAAAAAAGCGCTACGCTGCTTCTTAAGCGAGCAGATCATCCTTTTATTGTTCAAAGTAAAATCAATGCTTTGGCTTCAGCTTCAGCCGTTATCAGACATTTAGTGATGAAACATATCCGTTCTTTAAATAATGTCAGACAGGAGAAGAGAAGAAAAGAATTTTGGTAATCCCCAAGAATGATTAAAAGCTTCACAGCTGCTGTGCAATATACACTGAACAGTACCCAAAATAAAAAAAAAACTTGCAGGATCAAAAGTAATTTAAAAGGTGGACAGATGGAGCAGATTTCGGACTGAAAAAAAAACCTGTTGTGTATAAAATAGCTGTATGCCATGAATTTTTTTCTATCCTTTAAAGCGTATCCTATGATGATTGATATGGGAAACCCATCACCATGATCATTCACACAGGAATTTTTATTATACATTTTTTGACTAAAGACAGTGCATTATAATAGGATTACTACCCCTCCCAAAGCTGATAGTAAGAGCACGGTCTGCAGGGAGCCAATCTTCCCTTAATACTATTTTTCTATACTACTTTTGGGAAACTAATCTTGATCAAAAGAACCTGAAGACCCACCTCTTCCGACAAGCCTACAACCTGCAGTAACCACCGATCAACCAAACCGCTGCATGACCAGCTCTTCCCTCGCCTACTGTGTCCTCACCCATCCCTTGTAGATTGTGAGCCTTCGCAGGCAGGGTTCTCACTCCTCCTGTACCAGTTATGACTTGTATTGTTTAAGATTATTGTACTTCTTTTTATTATGTATACCCCTCCTCACATGTAAAGCGCCATGGAATAAATGGCGCTATAACAATAAATAATAATAATAATAATCAGGTCACTGCTCAAAAAGTTCATAAACCAGTTAGAACACTATCTACATGGGTTTTTAACTATTCTGCTATGAAGTGGAATGAAAAGTAAATAAATTACTCACCCCAGTGGGTGAGTTTAAAGCCCCACTCCGCCGTTTTTCATTTTATTTCACTGCTGAAGTAGCGGTGTCACTAACGCATGTAAAATACTTACCAGCTGCCATTTTCTTCTGTACTCGGTGCCACTCCGGCCGTTGTGACCTGTCAGTTCATTCCAGTGTTTGCTGGGTGAAGTCACTACTCAATGTAAGACTATTAGATTAAGGCCGGGGTCACACTTGCGAGTGTGATCGAGTCTCTCACATCAATACCCGACACTGTCGCCTGCACTCGGCCCTGGAGTGTGCGGCTGCTGGAGACTGGCGTAATGTCAGTTGTGACGTTAAGACTAGACGCCAGACATGAAAACACTAGTCAGGATGTGACCAGCTCCTTCAGAATCAGGAGTGACACTGGTCACATGCCGTTGTTTGGTATCTAGGCAATGGTGCATAAAGCTGACAGTGAGTATATTACAAACTGCCAGCATTCTACAGCCTAGGCCCAAACAGAAATTATAGAGAAAGCCTGGACAACCTTTAGACTTTACTACAACTTTAATAAAATACAATTCTCCTTTACCACAGGGATATTTATTTCTTCATATATATGATTACATCTGTGTTTGATCATGATGTTAATGGATTATTGTGATACCTAATGACAGCGTTCACATTCAATTATTAGGTAAGTGAATAAATGACAATCTCATAATACAGTTTACCCAAGCTAATGACGGTCTAGAATATTTTCATAAACTGTCCAGATGCTATGTCCTTGTGGGATAATTATGTAACAATGCAGCTTCATAGCTTCATGCACAGGTAATTAGCTTAGTTATCGAATATTCCTTATTTAAGTTCTGGAGAAACTTGGTAGCAACAGTAAACATTTCTTCAGAGAACCAAATAATGAAATGAGCTGTGTCATACTTACAGTGCTGTGCTTTTATGTATCAGCCTGAAGACACAGAGCAAAATGTCACAATAACAACTGCTAATCAATCATAAAATCCATTTATATGACACCTCATTTCAGCACAGTTGTCCAGGGGGCAATAATCATTATGGAGCCTGAAAAAATACACCACTAATATTAATGACACTTGCAAATAAAACCATCTGCATATTGCCTATCAGACCCTGAGCACATCACTTAATCTCCCTTTGCCTAGGGGGAAGGGGGAGATAGATGTGGATATTGAAATATTGAAAATCTGCATATTTTAGGAGCAGTAAGTTTAAAAAATACTGTGATATATTTAAATCTGCATTACTTAATAGTTGCTATAATTCTTATTTAAAAAATCAACAGTACACGTAAAAATACCGTAAGTGACTTTATAATAGATTTTATCAAGTAAATCTGCTTCTTTCTCCAACTGGACTAATCTTTCACTTAATCTGTGGATAAAATGTGCAAAATCGGTATTCAGTAAAAACAGATTCACCAATTACTGAGACATGACAGTTGGTGCTTTTAAAATTCTATGGAGTGGGGAAGGGGAAGAGCTAGAGGTAACACAGACTTTCTGCTGCGAGCTCTCCTAAAATGACAGTTACCGTGCTCCGTAGAACTTGATGAGCACCAACTATTATTAGCTCAGTTAGAAAGTTTCTTATTTTCATGTGTGCTATTGATTTAAGGAACTAAATTGAAACGACGATTAATGTTTAATGGGAACCTGTCAGTAGGATTATGCACAGTAACCTACACCACAGTGTCAGGTCGGCGCCGTTACCTTGGTTTATGAAATCCGTCTTGTGGTTGTTATTTAATCTTTATTTTTAGTTAATGATATGCTCGTGCTGTGAGGCGGCCTGTGGGGGTCTTCATGTGGTGCTCTGATTTTAAAATGGCTCCCACCGTGCCTGCTTAGTAGCAGCTATCAGTGTATATACAGGTGATCTGATAGCTTCTATTGCGCAAGCGCCGGTGGCGCCATCTTGCTAGAAAAAAAAAAATTTCCTCCTCCAAGATGGCACCGCCTGCGCTGTAGCAGCTATTGGATCACCTGCATATACACCGATAGCTGCTACTACACAGTCACGGCGGGGGCGCCATTTTAAAATTGTTTTTTTTTTTTTGCAGTACGTACATACAGTACAGACCAAAAGTTTGGACACCTTCTCATTTAAAGATTTTTCTGTATTTTCATGACTATGAAAATTGTACATTCACACTGAAGGCATCAGAACTATGAATTAACACATGTGGAATTATATACTTAACAAAAAAGTGTGAAACAACTGAAATTATGTCTTATATTCTAGGTTCTTCAAAGTAGCCACCTTTTGCTTTGATGACTGCTTTGCACACTCTTGGCATTCTCTTGATGAGCTTCAAGAGGTAGTCACCAGGAATGGTCATCCAACAATCTTGAAGGAGTTCCCAGAGATGCTTAGCACTTGTTGGCCCTGTTGCCTTCACTCTGCGGTTCAGCTCACCCCAAACCATCTCGATTGGGTTCAGGTCTGGTGACTGTGGAGCCAGGTCATCTGGCGTAGAACCCCATCACTATCCTTCTTGGTCAAATAACCCTTACACAGCCTGGAGGTGTGTTTGGGGTCATTGTCCTGTTGAAAAATAAATGATGGTCCAACTAAACGCAAACCGGATGGAATAGCATGCCGCTGCAAGATGCTGTGGTAGCCATGCTGGTTCAGTATGCCTTCAATTTTGAATAAATCCCCAACAGTATCACTAGCAAAGCACCCCCACACCATCACACCTCCTCATCCATGCTTCACGGTGGGAACCAGGCATGTAGAGTCCATCCGTTCAACTTTTCTGCGTCGCACAAAGACACGGTGGTTGGAACCAAAGATCTCAAATTTGGACTCATCAGATCAAAGCACAGATTTCCACTGGTCTAATGTCCATTCCTTGTGTTCTTTAGCTCAAACAAGTCTCTTTTGCTTGTTACCTGTCCTTAGCAGTGGTTTCCTAGCAGCTATTTTATCATGAAGGCCTTGTGCACAAAGTCTCCTCTTAACAGTTGTTGTAGAGATGTGTCTGCTGCTAGAACTCTGTGTGGTATTGACCTGGTCTCTAATCTGAGCTGCTGTTAACCTGCAATTTCTGAGGATGGTGACTCGGATAAACTTATCCTCAGAAGCAGAGGTGACTCTTGGTCTTCCTTTCCTGGGGCGGTCCTCATGTGAGCCAGTTTCTTTGTAGCGCTTGATGGTTTTTGCCACTGCACTTGGGGACACTTTCAAAGTTTGCCCAATTTTTCGGACTCACTGACCTTCTTTTCTCAAAGTAATGATGGCCACTCGTTTTTCTTTACTTAGCTGCTTTCTTTCTTGCCATAAAACATATTCTAACAGTCTATTCAGTAGGACTATCAGCTGTGTACCCACCAGACTTCTGCACAACACAAATGATGGTCCCAACCCCATTTTTAAGGCAAGAAATCCCACTTATTAAACATGACAGGGCACACCTGTGAATTGAAAACCATTCCCAGTGACTACCTCTTGAAGCTCATCAAGAAAATGCCAAGTGTGCAAAGCAGTCATCAAAGCAAAAGGTGATTACTTTGAAGAACCAAGAATATAAGACATAATTTCAGTTGTTTCACACTTTTATGTTAAGTATATAATTCCACATGTGTTAATTCATAGTCTTGATGCCTTCAGCGTAAATGTACAATTTTCATAGTCATAAAAATACAGAAAAATCTTTAAATGAGAAGGTGTGTCCAAACTTTTGGTCTGTACTGTACATTCATTATGTAACCTAGGGGCCAGGTCAGTGAGGGATCAGTGACCTGTCAGCAGTCTGCATTATGAATACCTCATCAGAGCATCACATGAAGACCCCTCTCCAGGCCCGCCCCGGAGCACGAGCATATCATTAACTACAAACTGAAAATAAAGATTAAACAACAACCACAAGGTGGATTTCATCAACCAATGTCTCATTTTAATCAGTAAAACAGCTCCAACCTGACACTGTGTGTAGGGTACTGTGCACATTCCTGCTGACAATTCCCTTTAATGAATATGCAGGTATTTAAAGGTGTAATTAGAAAATATTCTGTACAAGGCTAAATCTGCATGATAGTATGGAATGCAATGCTGTTACATAGCAATGTGTGAATAAGCATAGTATTGTTGGACATCCATCTGCAAATGTACGCTGGATCACCCAGTCTCTATCACATTCATAAAAGCATGTGATCAGATTTACCATTTAGTATGCCACTAAGGCCAGGAGAGGCATCTTATACTTCTAACTGGCCAAAGGGGCTTAAGAAAGTGTTTCTTCCAGAAGAATAGTGTTCATCCTCCATGAGGACCAGGACTTGGGGTCGCTCTCAGCCAAACCAGTTCCAAACCACTACAATAATTTACCTTACACTGGGAAGGTAAACCAATATACTGCTGTATACTATACTGATAATATAGAACAATATAAAGTCAGTGCATGCTGATTTTACAATGATTGGCTGGAACAAACATGGCCACAGTGGTCCAGGGGTCCTAAGCAGTTCTGCAGTCAATCATATCTCAGCCATCATATGCCCTACATCAGGGGTGTCAAACTGCATTCCTCGAGGGCTGCAAACAGGTCATGTTTTCAGGATTTCCTTGTACTGCACAGGTGATAATTTACTCACCTACACAAATAATGAGTTGGTGATTAAATTATCACCTGTGCAGTACAAGGAAATCCTGAAAACATGACCTGTTTGCAGCCCTCGAGGAATGCAGTTTGACACCCCTGCCCTACATGCTGCATCCATAGGAACCCCTGAACGTGAGAAGCTGGATTTAAGATAAAGTCATGGTTTGTTCTTTATTTTCTAACATTCCCTATTCTAATGCTTTAGTCAGATATTTATTTTTGTCTCACCTGTAAAAAAGGGGCTGTTTATCATCAGTGTACGGGTCAGATTTTCAGTGTTTGGTCATAGTGTCCATTTTTACATCAGTCCTTCATCCACTTTTCTCATAAGGCAAAAAATGTAGTTTACAAGCTTCTTCTACTATTAAATAGGCATAAGGATAGCATCCGAGTGTTGTCCATTTTTTTCACGGACAAACTGATTTGAATGGGCAGATCAAAAATCATTATGTCTTTGTTTATGGGAATACTCGCCAAAAAAAACCTGACATCTGAACAGCTGCATAGATTATAATGGGAATGGGGTTCTATCTACTGAAAACACAAATAGCACACGTACGTGAAAAAAGGGACATCTGAATGTAGCGGAAGGAAAATTATGTAAAATTCTAAAAAACTAAGCAATCTACGTGGGCATGCTGGTCATAGGAAGCTGAATAAAATGATACCTTGATATCTGCAATCTGATGTCTTATTCCAGAGAAATCCACGTTTTTCTTAATATGTAAATGTGTTGTTAAACAATAACTGTTGTTTTAAGTTCTATTTCATAAATCGATAGATAGTACACATGAAAATAAGCCGCTTTGTAACTTGTCTTATCAGAGAATTGTCCTTATTTCTCTGCCAAAATTGCTGTCATTATCAAAATTCTCAATTTGGAGGTAAAATCTGAATTCAGTGCAGACAGACTTTCCCATTACTGAGATAGGAGATGAAAGATGCTACTGATGAGATTCTTTATAGATGGAGGGAGAAGCAAGAGACAGAGCTCCACCACCTCCTATTTAGATTTTCTTTAGAATTTTATCAGTTGAAACTGCCATCTCCTATATCAGTAATGGGAAAGTCTGTCTGCACTGAATACTGATCAATTTTGGCAGAGAAAGAATTGTTGATTGTTTTTATGTGTACTATCGATTTATGAAATAAAAATTAAAATGATGGCTACACTTTTAAGCTCTATGAGCCAGACAGAGATCTCCCTGAGAATCGTCCTCCAAAGCTTATTTTAAATGAAAGATGGAGTTACCAGTGTGAGACATGTAATAACTGACAGTCTGATCTCACTGCAGAGCTGTGTCTGATAACAACTAACACAGTACAGCAGAGTGGATCTGTCTCAGAACAAACACAACAAGCACATTTGGAGTTGTCTTCTCACAGTGCCGTCAGCTCTGCTGTACTGCCCTTCTTCCCTCACACTGGCTGCTTATGGGATGGAAGCTGAAACACTATGATAGGAGAAACGCAACTACAAATGTGATTGTAATGAGATAAAGTTCACTTGTAGTATACTGTGTTAGCTCTGGTCTCACTGCAGAGCTGTGTGTGATTATGAGAGAAAAGTGTTAGGCTTCTTTCACACTTCCGTCGCTAAGGGGCCGTCGCCATGCGTCGGCCCGACGTACCAACGGATGTTGTGAAATTTGTGCACAATGTGGGCAGCAGATGCAGTTTTTCAATGCATCCGCTGCCCATTGTAAAGTCCAGGGAGGAGGGGGCGGAGTTCCGGTGGCACATGCGCGGTCGGAAATGGTGGATCCGATGTACGAAAAAACATTCCCTTGAACGTTTTTTCGTGATGACGGTGCGCCAAAACCCGACGGATCCAGTACACGACGGACGCAACGTATGGCCATACGTCGCGATCCGTCGGCAATACAAGCCTATGGGCAAAAAAACGGATCCTGCAGGATCCGTTTGTTGCCCAAAACGACGGATTGCAACGGATCCAAAAAAAACGCCAGTGTGAAAGTAGCCTAAGTCATTACCTATCACACTGGTAACTCCCCTTTCATTTAAAATAATCCCTGGAGGCAGACTCTCAAGCAGATCAGTGTCCGGCCCATAGCCTGGAACAGCTCATTTACATATAAGAAAAATGTGGATTTCTCTGAAATAAGACATCAGATCACAGATATCAAGGCATCGTTGTATTCAGCTTCCTATGACCTACATGCCCATATAGACGGCTTAGCAGGGCTGATCTACTACTGATAGACACTCTGGGTGATGGTTCATTTCTTGCTCTTTCGCTTTTTTCCTCACATTCTTCCAAGAGCCATAAATGTTTTATCTTTCTCTTTACATTGCTATATGAGAGCTTGTTCTTTGTAGGATGAGTTGTGGCGAACAAAAGTAGAACTGTTGAAAAAGAGTGGTTTATGACGCCATTTCCCGAGATACACAAGTTATTTATTTATACGAGACGAATCTGACATTTTGATCGATATCATTTGCAGGCACATACATTTTGATTGCTTTTTTTCTTTTGGGGGGGGGGAGAAAATGCAGAGACTGAAACACGTAAATTCTGACAATTTGATATTTTTTACATTTTATTAAGTGTCCCCCTAAAAGGGATTGAGACTTGTGATATCTTGATTGCTATACGATACACTGCACTATTCTACATTTACTGCTCTTCTATGAAACCCGGCCACAGCCTGAGCTCTATAGGAAAAATACCATGGCAGACATGGAGGCCAAGACAACTTGCCGATTGTGTTGAGTCGGGGAGCAATGGTCTACGGACTGACAGCAGTCATCTTGGAGACATTTTAAATGCTGCTTATTCTTGAAAGTGGCATTTAATAGGTTAAACTAATGTGATCATAGCTAGTTAGGCAGCATTAGTTACTCTTGGATGCGTAGTACAGCTGCATGGAGAAAGGTATTGAGTCCTCTCCATATAGTGATAGCACATAGTCACAGTAAACATCCTGTGGTTGCCGCTAAGGGGTTGAAGGCAGAAAATGAAATACAGTTAGGGCCAGAAATATTTGGACAGTGACACAATTTTCGCGAGTTGGGCTCTGCATGCCACCACATTGGATTTGAAATGAAACCTCTACAACAGAATTCAAGTGCAGATTGTAACGTTTAATTTGAAGGGTTGAACAAAAATATCTGATAGAAAATGTAGGAATTGTACACATTTCTTTACAAACACTCCACATTTTAGGAGGTTAAAAGTAATTGGACAAATAAACATAACCCAAACAAAATATTTTTATTTTCAATATTTTGTTGCAAATCCTTTGGAGGCAATCACTGCCTTAAGTCTGGAACCCATGGACATCACCAAACGCTGGGTTTCCTCCTTCTTAATGCTTTGCCAGGCCTTTACAGGCGCAGCCTTCAGGTCTTGCTTGTTTGTGGGTCTTTCCGTCTTAAGTCTGGATTTGAGCAAGTGAAATGCATGCTCAATTGGGTTTAGATCTGGAGATTGACTTGGCCATTGCAGAATGTTCCACTTTTTGGCACTCATGAACTCCTGGGTAGCTTTGGCTGTATGCTTGGGGTCATTGTCCATCTGTACTATGAAGCGCCGTCCAATCAACTTTGCAGCATTTGGCTGAATCTGGGCTGAAAGTATATCCCGGTACACTTCAGAATTCATCCGGCTACTCTTGTCTGCTCTTATGTCATCAATAAACACAAGTGACCCAGTGCCATTGAAAGCCATGCATGCCCATGCCATCACGTTGCCTCCACCATGTTTTACAGAGGATGTGGTGTGCCTTGGATCATGTGCCGTTCCCTTTCTTCTCCAAACTTTTTTCTTCCCATCATTCTGGTACAGGTTGATCTTTGTCTCATCTGTCCATAGAATACTTTTCCAGAACTGAGCTGGCTTCTTGAGGTGTTTTTCTGCAAATTTAACTCTGGCCTGTCTATTTTTGGTATTGATGAATGGTTTGCATCTAGATGTGAACCCTTTGTATTTACGGTCATGGAGTCTTCTCTTTACTGTTGACTTAGAGACAGATACACCTACTTCACTGAGAGTGTTCTGGACTTCAGTTGATGTTGTGAACGGGTTCTTCTTCACCAAATTAAGTATGCGGCGATCATCCACCACTTGTCATCCGTGGACGCCCAGGCCTTTTTGAGTTCCCAAGCTCACCAGTCAATTCCTTTTTTCTCAGAATGTACCCAACTGTTGATTTTGCTACTCCAAGCATGTCTGTTATCTCTCTGATGGATTTTTTCTTTTTTTTCAGCCTCAGGATGTTCTGCTTCACCTCAATTGAGAGTTCCTTTGACCGCATGTTGTCTGCTCACAGCAACAGCTTCCAAATGCAAAACCACACACCTGGAATCCACCCCTGACCTTTTAACTACTTCATTGATTACAGGTTAACGAGGGAGACGCCTTCAGAGTTAATTGCAGCCCTTAGAGTCCATTGTCCAATTACTTTTGGTCCCTTGAAAAAGAGGACGCTATGCATTACAGAGCTATGATTCCTAAACCCTTTCTCCGATTTGGATGTGGAAACTATCATATTGCAGCTGGGAGTGTGCCCATATTATATATATAATTGTATTTCTGAACATGTTTTTGTAAACAGCTAAAATAACAAAACTTGTGTCACTGTCCAAATATTTCTGGCCCTAACTGTAGATCTGTACTACTTTTTGCGACATTTGCTGACTTTACACTTAATAATTCTGTCCAAAGGACAGTGTTGGGAGGCCCACAAACACATCATAGAATAACTGGCGGGTTCAGAACACTTTGATCTAATGCTCATGAGAATTTCAAATGTGTTAGGGCATGGATATTGATGACCTATCTACAGGTTAGATCATCAACAGCAGATCGGTGGAGGTGAGAACTCCACCAATCAGCTGTAATTTGCTCCATCAGCGCAAAAGAATAGAAGCTGTACTTTAGTACCCAGCAGCGGCGACTACACTTCAAAAGGAGCTGTGCTCAACCACTCTGTTTACATTATTTACATCACTACCAGGGCAAATAATAGCTGAGGCGGTGGCCTCCGGGAACATGGGCGCCGGGAAAATGGCCGCCGGTCCGGCGCATGCTCAGATTCAGATCTCGTTGCCGGGATCTCTTTGACGAGATCTTGGGACGAGATCTCTTTGACGAGATTTGAATCTGAGCGTGTGCGGGCCCGGCGGCCATTTTCCCGGCGCCCATGTTCCCGGAGGCCACCGCAACATGCCATTAACGGATGAGCGGGGGCCTACGGGCTTTGACGATATGCCGGCGGAGCCCCCCACGGAGCACAGAGAGCCGCTGCCACTGCCCCGAAGCACAGCCCGCCACCACCACACCACAGAGCCCAGCCGCACCAGCATGGGAAGGGAGGCTGCATCAGGACCGCCGCTGCTGCCACTGCCACATGATTTGTAAGTATATTACGACCATAAGAAGCACCCCCATTTGCCCCTAGCATTTTTGGGGGAAAAAGTGCGTCTTGTAGTCCGAAAAATACGGTAAGCCCTGACGAAGCCACTGATGCGAGGGTAAATCTGAACATAGCCTAATACATATGAGCAGCTATAATGTGATTTTTTTGATTGTAAGCATACTAAAATTAAGTGTGTATTGTTACAAGTCAGTCCCAGATCTGTCAGCAGATTTCTGAATACAAACTCCATCCCGAATAGATCTCAGTGCTGAGGAGACTGGTATAAACACTTTTAAATCCAATGTGACAGGGTCACTGGCGCCGTAGGTGAGGGGGGATATGTGTCGTAAAGGTCCTTATCTTCCGTGATGTGAAACCCATAAGCTTTCCTCCAGCATAATATGTGCTGAGAGTAAATCAGTCGTTTCCAGGGTCTGGCTTTCATGGTGGGCAGTACGCATACTCACCATATCTCCACCTCAAGGGTGTGATTGGCAGGAGTTAAAGCTTCACCCAGTGTATTTGTCTGTCTGTGTTGTTTTGGAGGAAGGAGGCCTCCAAGCTGAAGCTACAGTGAGAGCTGCTGTGTGTTTGTCCCAGAAGCCAGGAGCCATACTGGGAAAGACTTTGTATGGACAACTTTTTATTTTCATTTGTTCCAGAAATACTATTTTGGGCTTTATGGTTTATGAAGTAATAAACCACCCAAAGACTTTAACCTAAAGTGTTCCTGTGTCTACCTCAGGGAGCAGCTAAATGAGTCGACCTTCCATACCATGTAAAGAATGACTGTATAATCCTTTGTGAAAGTTTTCCTGTCTATTATTAAAATGCAACTTATAATTTAAATTAAGTAATTTGATGATTATACAACATACAGTAAGTACACCAGCTTCATCAAGTCTAATTATCCACTTTATAATGTGTACAGATTCTACAGTCAAGTTTGCTGCCAGATTCACTTTAAGTGCTCATTCTCGCACGGCAATACCTGGCGCTGCTGCCGGCACTCAGATCGGAGCATACGGCCGCATAGCAATACATGCAGCCGCACGCTCCGCTCCTCTGTGCCAGGTGCAGTGCCGGGTATTGCGAGTATGAGCCCTAAGAATATGTTCAGTATTTGGGCAATATTTTACCTCAGAATCTGTAAGCCAAAACCAGGAGTGGGTGATAAATACAGAAGTGGTGCATATAGTTCTATTATACTTTTCCTCTGACTGTTCCACTCCTGGTTTTGGTGTACAAACACTTATGTGAAATACTGACCAAATATTGCTAGTGTGAACTTGGACTAAGTCTCATAACTGGAAAGCAAAAATTCTTCTGAACCTACTGGGAAATTTAAGAAAGTAATGCACCCTGCCAGATGTATTAACGCTGAGGTTTGGGTACATTTTGACTTACAAACTGGCTTCTGATATAACGTTGACAAATGCTCCCGGCTGCAATGGGAAGCCTGCATTAAAGTGATGGTTCTGCCAGAGGGAGAAGTGTTACTAGGCTTGGAGCCAAACCACTGTACTGTCAACCTTTTGTAAAGTGCACTCACATAATAGAAACCCTTCACTTGAGAAAAGGCATGACAGGAGCGTGGATCTGCTGACTGAGGAGGGAACAATATCTTAAAGAGGACCTTTCAGTATTTTTTAATAAATAAATGCACTTAAATGGTTTGTCTCAACTTCTCACATTTTTAAAAACCAAGCAACTTTGCAATTTACCTTGTATCAAAAATCCTCACTTTTCTCAAAAACTGAGGCATTTTTAATGTTATAGTTTACAGCTTGTTGCCTAGGTTACCTCTGCAGTCTATGAAAGTGGCCAGCGACCACAAGACCAGGCTACGCTGATGACAGTAGAAGTGGGCACACGTGGTCTAGGAGTAGCGCTAACTGCAAGTCTCATCATCTTCGCATGGTCTCCCTGCAATGAGCGAGGCCAGGCTACGTTGATGACAGTAGTAGTGAGCACACATGGCCTAGGAGTAGCACTAACTACAAGTCTCATCATCTTCGCATGGTCTCGCTGCAATGAATGAGACCAGGCTACGCTGATGACAGTAGTAGTGGGCACACGTGGCCTAGGAGTAGCACTAACTACAAGTCTCATCATCTTCGCATGGTCTCGCTGCAATGAATGAGACCAGGCTACGCTGATGACAGTAGTAGTGGGCACACGTGGCCTAGGAGTAGCGCTAACTGCAAGTCTCATCATCTTCGCATGGTCTCCCTGCAATGAGCGAGACCAGGCTACGCTGATGACAGTTGTAGTCAGCACCCGCCGTTTGAATCACGAGTATTAAATAAATATTTTTTAAAAACAAACAGCGAGGGGTCCCCCTTCATTTTCCTAACCAGCTGATGGAATGCCAACAGTTGGGGGCTGATGTTAATATTATGAGAAGGGGCCAACAGCCATAAAGGTTCCCAGCCTATGAATAACAGCTTACAGCTGTTTGCTTAGCCTTTACTAGTTATTAAAGGAGAGATTTTAAAAAATTAAGTTAGGTCCCCCTATATTTACTAACCAGCAAAGGCTAAACAGACAGCTGCGAGGTGGAGAAGGGACATGGATATTGGCCCCCTCCCAGTCTAAGTACACCAGCCATTAGATGTTCCAACTCTGACGCTTAGCCTCGGCTCTTCCCACTTGCCCTAGTGCGTTGGTAAGTGGGATAATAGTTTTGGGTGTGATGAAAAGGCATCTTTTCATCACAAAGTTCTCACACAGCGAGCGGTGATGTCAGTAAGGTTATAGCAGTTCACAGGTCAGCTCACACAGAGCTTACCGTGGGAACCGCTGCCTGTGACCGGCAGTAACCTTAATTATGTCACCGCTCGTCACTGTAGCTGTGTTCTGACGCCAAGTTCAGTGTGTTCTGGCTGACGTGCTGAGTGGTCACATTACTGATGTCACCGCTCACCACACCATCTTGAATGTAACAGAGTTGGGAATCATCGTAGGACCTCATCACTATGGATAAAAAGCAGACAGGTGAAGATTGCTTTGATTTTTTCTAGGTTAATAAATAAGTAAAAGAGGGCTGGGGAGTGTTTTTTTTCCATTAAAGCACTTTTCTATATGTGTAACTTTATTAATTTTGCTACAGGGTTAGTAATTGGGGTGTCTTATAGACGCCTCTCCATTTCTAACATCTGGGCTTGATGTCAGCGGACATAAAACAACCGATACCAACCCCAAAACTATTATCCCACTTGCCAACACACCAGAGCAAGTGTGAAGAGCCTGAATTGGGGCGGCTGAGGGCTGGTGTTCTTAGTCTGGGAGGGGGGCCAATATCCATCGACCCTTCCCAGCCTATTAATACCAGCCCGCAGCTGTCTGTATAGCCTTTGCTAATTAGGAAATATAGGGGAGACCCACGTCATATTTTTGGGGTTCCCTCAATTTTAATGACCAATAAAGGCTACACAGAGAGCTGTGAGCTGTTATTAAAAGGCTGGGAACCTTTATGGCTATTGGCCCCTTCCCAGAAACATAACACCAGCCCCAGCTATCTGCTTTCCTTCAGCTGGTTAATAAAATTAAGGGGGCACTAAGCCTTTTTTTACATTTATTTATTTAAGAAATACAAGTACAGAAAAATAAGCACGTAAAGCACTGATTATATATCACACTGACAAATTTCTATCTATTTATCTATCGATGTATCCATCATGTTCCTCATTGCTATTTATCTCTATCTTTGAACATCTTTAATACATAACAATATTTTATTTCTATGCCACATTTAATTCTTTAAGTGTGACACTGACAGCACATGTATGTGGACAGCACACGGACACATGGATGTCACATACATACACATGGATAGCACACGGACAAGCACCACAGATCTAACCAGTTCTTTTTTTTCTAGTACTGGACTCACCAGCACATGTGAAGGGGGCCTAAGAGAATAAGACTCTTAGGCCCACCTCCTGGTAATGCAGGCAAAAGACAGAGGAGGGGTGCTCTTCTGAAGGCTGCAGATTAGAACACCTCTTAGATCTGATGAGGCTGGTGTATTTACTTTGAAAATCCATGTCAGAATGGCTGTGTTATACTTCTTGAAAGTTTTATCTCTTGATATTAAACTACTGTATGATGATAACACTCGTGAAGCATTTTTTATTGTGATGTTCCTCTCTTCATCCAACTGACACTATCCAAACAGAGCTGACAACGTGAACCTGCATTAAGACTCCTACTAACATGGAAAATGGGTGGCATACAATTGTAGGAGAAATAACAAAGGAATAATACAAGACAGGTGCTGGCGAATTGCCGTTTCATGCATTCTCTAAAACAGATATGCCGGCATAGTGGAAAGATCCTTGCTAAATTGCAGTACAGAGTATTGGGTATTGGGTATTAGCAATGAAGAACATTTGCAAAAAAAAAACAAAAAAACTACAAACATTCTAATAAGCATGTGTGTATAAACGTCCAAATAACAAACCCAGGCAAACTAGAAAAATCAATAATGGACTTGAGTGTGCTGAATAAAGTTTGAATAATGATTTCAGGGGAAGCTCTGAGGACAAACATTTGTCAGGCTGATCAGCTTGCTGCTAACCATATATACTGATCAATACCTAATCTATAAGATGCACGCGGAGATAGCAAGTCCTGCAGAAGCCATATATAATCCGAGCTGTGAACTGGCAATGATGGCCATCACTTTTAACAAGCTACACAATACGTATTACTTCCTTTATGACACATTACACCCCATTACTATCAGCTAAGGCTACGTTCACATTTGCGTTGTGCGGTGCTGCGTCGGTGACACAACGCACAACGCAAACCAAAACGCATGCAAAACGCATTGTTTTGCGACGCATGCGTCCTTTTTTGGCATGATTTTGGATGCAAAAAAAAAAAAGTAACTTGCTGCGTCCTCTGCGCCCTGACGCGTGCGCCAAAAAAGACGCATGCATCACAAAACGCAATGCAACGCATGTCCATGCGCCCCCATTTTAAATATAGGGACGCATGACGCATGCGTCGCCGCGGCTGCGCCCGACGCAGCCCGGCAGAACGCAAATCTGAACGTAGCACTCAGTACATAGTGGATACTGTAGGTCTAATTAAAATGCAAATGCAATTTTACAGTTACATCTCATTCCTTCTCTTGGTGTAGTAGTGCCGCTTCCACAGGACAGATAGCTTCACATGCCCCGACTCAGCAAGCGGCAAATGATTTGGCATCTCAAGCAGGCTGTTCATTTAGCCCTGGTATATAACATGTAGAATAGACAGAATATAAGATTCCATCTTTTTTGTCTTGCAATGGTTAATAATGTTCTGCCAGTGCAGGATTCTGCAGTCACATACATACAAAGAACTTCCTTAGTGTGCCACAAGGGATCTTTAAGCTTCACAAGTGAATCTGTCGGAATCTACGACTAGCCTAGTTTTCACACAAAGTTTTTAGGGCATTCTGTCCATATTCTAATAATATCACTTTAATTTATGTAGACAATAAACTTTCTTTTGCTGAATTCTGCTGGTCAAATGCCACGGAAGATCAATCAAAGCAATGTAGGGTCAGGAGAGGGGGACAGTAACATTACTAAAAGTCTAAACTGTCAAATATGCTAACACAAAAAGAATTTGGACAATCCTTTTAAAGCCAAGCTTAATAAGAAATTAAGAAATAAACAGATCTCTGAGATCTGATGAGGCTGGTGCATTTACTTTGAAAATCCATATATGAATGGCTGTGTTATCCTTTTCTCAAAGTTTTACCATCTGATATTAAAGTGAGCATTTTGAGTCAAGCCACTGCTGGAGTCATCGATTGCTCATATTAATTTTAGGAATATGGTTTAATTCTGTTGTGGATTTTCATAGCAAGTGCACCAGTACATAAGCATGTCCTCATGTAATTAGATAATCATGGGAGGAGCCAGTAATGGGACACCTTCACAAACTGAGATTACGTTCAAAACTGATCCTTAAAGTGGTTGTCCTTGGGATAAAATATATTTTTTAGAATGGCTAAAACTAGGTAAAATAAGTATGCCAATGGTGCCATGCTAAGCCAGTGATTGGCTGAACAGGCAGTTATGGCCAGGAGGTAGAGATCAGCGGGTCAAGGTAAATGTTAGAATTAGATCTATGACAAAATTATTTAATTTAAAAATAATTTATATCCAATAGGCAACCTGACAAGGGTGCATTCATATACTTTTTAATGTAATTTTTGAAGCCAAAAATAGAAATGGCTAGTTGTTAAGAAATCATATTTTATTTCCTTCTGCTAATGATTTATTCCAGTTTCCGGGGTGTGCGGTGCCTGGAAGAAATCCCTGCCTCCTGTCTCCATTGTAATACTACCCCCCTCCCATGCACGTCAGTTACGGCCCCGCCATCCTGCACTCCCTCAGAAATACATACCTCTTCGTCCCTTCGATGAGAACTGCATTCAGAGAACTTCTTTGCAGGCGCCGGTGACTTCCGCTCCAGTGTGCGCTGATAAGGTGCTCTCCCCACTTCCTCCCTGCATAGTCATCGCCATGTACACATGGTTCCTAGTGATGATTATGCAGGGACGAAGTGGGGAAAGAATCTTATCGTTGCGCACACCGGAGGTTGCGCAGAAGATCCCTGAATGCAGTGTCCATAGAAGGGAAGAAGAGTTATGGACTTTTGAGGGCGCAGGTGCAGGATACCGGGGCCACAACTGACGTGCATGCGAGGGGGGGTAGTATTACATTGGAGACAGGAGGCAGGGATTTCTTACAGCATCGCACGCCTTGGAGCCTGGAAGAAATCAATAGCAGAAGGAAGTAAAATTCGATTTCTCAACAAAAAGACCATTAATATGAGGCATACAGGTAGGAATAGTTTAGCATTTCTATCATGTATGCCCATATTGATAGGTCATATACGTCCTAGGGAGAGACAGATTCCCAATACAAGAGTACAATCTTTCATATGTACTTCAAGTACCTTTTCTAATCTACGTCTGATATTGGATTTAAAAACTGCATTAAAACGGTATGTGTGAAAGTATTCTTAGGATGAAGGAAAATGTAATATTACATGACACCCGTTAAAAACAATGGTTGTCTAAACAATGTACAGTTGTGTGAAAAAGTGTTTGCCTCCTTCCTGATTTGTCACACTTAAATGTTTCAGATCACCGAACAAATGTAAATATTAGACAAAGTTAACACAAATAAACAAAAAATGTTTTTAAGTTAAGGTTCATTATTAAGGGAAAAAGAAATCCAAACCTAGAGGGCCCTGTGTGAAAAAAATAATTGTCCATTAAACCTAATAACTGGTTGGGCCACCCTTAGCAGCAACAACTGCAATCAAGCATTTGCGATAACTGGCAACGAGTCTTTTACAACGCTGGGTAGGCATCTTGACCCACTCATCCTTGCAGAATTGTTGTAATCCAGGCTCTCCATGCGTGTCGTGACTAACACAGCCGTGACACATGCAGCTGCGGAGCCGAACAGCTGATCAGCTAGCGCGATCCAGGAAGCCGAGTTATTCGGTAAGCGCTATAGCTTGCTGAATAAGACCTGACCCAATCAAATTCCCTTATCTCTAGTTAACAGCGTTATGATGCAGTCCGGCACCTGCACGTAGCCGAATGCAACAGGGAGAAAATTATCTTTATTCTTTCCACCAGCATTCGGTAATCAGCCATGGAGGCGGGGGCGCCGTTAACCTGCAGATTAACCCCATATTATTTCTGGCGACAGGTTCCCTTTAACTGAAAACAACCAGTACAATTAAGTCTCTGATGACAATGCTTTTTTCCATTTACATAAATTTGTGGTGTCCATTCCACAACCCAAAAGTGTGTACAATTCCCCCTTCACCCACCAAAGGTCAAAAGAATGTCCTTTTAGATTTACCCAAGCATGTATGCTACAAGTTTTTACTCTCAACCACGGTATACTGCAGAGCAGCAGATTTTGGTTCCGCATAACAAAAAAATGTAATATTGAGGCTTGTGGGTAATCCATGCCCCTATATGGCACCTGTCATGTATTTTTGTTCAGCACAAAGATTTTTCGTGGTGTACATGCTAAATGTAACGATAAAACACAATGTGAACAGAACCTAATTTTAACAAAGCAATAATCAGTCCAATGAGGTTAAAATCAAACTGTGCTTACCATATTTTTTGGACCATAAGACACACTTTTTTCCCAAAAAATTTTTTGGGGGGAAAATGGAGGTGCGTCTTATGGTTGCAATACTTACAAATTCTGTGGTGGTGGCAGCGGCGGCGGTCCCGATGCAGCCTCCCTTCCCAGGCTGGTGCTGCTGTGGCAGTGCGGCAGGGCTCTGTGGTGTGGTGGTGGCGGGCTGTGCTCTGGGGCAGTGGCAGCAGCTTTCTGTGCTCTGTGAGGGATCCACCGGCATTTCGTCAAAGCCCGGAGGCCCCCGCTCATCCGTTAATGCAGTGTTGCGGTGGCCTCCATGACAAGATCTCATTGCCGAGATCCAAATCTGAGCATATGCCGCCCCCGGCCCGGCGGCCATGTTCCCGGCAGCCATGTTCCCAGAGGCCACCGCAACATGGCATTAACGGATGAGCGGGGGCCTTCAGGCTTTGATGAAATGCCAGCGGAGCCCCCCCATGCAGCACAGAGACCTGCTGCCACTGCCCTGGAGCACAGAGGCCCTGCCCCGGAGCACAGAGCCCCTGCCCCGGACCACAGAGCCCCTGCCCCAGAGCAGAGAGCCCCTGCCCCAGCACAGAGCCACCACCCCTGCCCCAGCACAGAGCACCACACCAGCCTGGGATGGGATTTCCCGGAGGCCACCGCACCAGCCTGGACCACCGAACGACCCCTGTGACCACTCCTCCACCTGTGCCGATCCCTTCACTGGTAAGCTGAATTCGGACTGTAAGACGGACCCCTATTTGACACATTTTTTCCCCTATTTTCCTTCTGAAAATTTGGGGTGCGTCTTATAGTCCGAAAAATACGGTAATTATCGACCTTAATATGGCAGGACATACCAGTCCAGATTTTGTGAACATGGGAGTGAATATTGCTAATGCAGTCACTGTGACAAAAAGCATGAAAAATTAAAAATTCATTGACACCATCCCACTAAACATGTAAAGTTATTCACTTGAAGTCTGAAGCGATTTTATATATGCCTGCAAAATATAGTGAGACTCAGAGTTGAGAAGAATAAATTCTGCTTAGAGTTTCCATGCACACAGCAGTTCATGCCATACTTACATTTATAAAGTAAACCACAAGATAGTACTAAATGCATGTCTATGTACAGAATTAGAAACATATACAAAAGGTGATAAATGCCATATTCAGGATGTGTGCAATACGGATCCGGAATAGAGTAGTGTACGTCAGCCCAAAGGGGCCAAAACAAGCAGTGAGATTCTATGAGCTGCTGAGGCCAAAGGTGTAGATGGAGAAGAAGTGAGAAGGTGGTGTGCAAGTGGGAGATGCTGAATGTCTGGTCTGTTAGGAATGACGAGATCCAAGATAGGGCCAAGTCTGTGATGCCAAGAGATGAGAGAGTCTGTAATAATAGGCAATGGTCCACTTTGTCAAAGGCCGATGGCAGGTCTAGGTGGAAGAGGACAGAGTAGTGTTACTTGGCTTTGGCGGTCAATAGGTCATTGACCTATCCCTAACGACTGGTGTCTTCCACTCATGCTTCAAACATGCCTCAATCAAATCCATCCTCAAAAAGCCCTCTCTTGCCCCATCCTCTCTGTCTATCGCCCCATATCAATTCTCCCCTATGCCTCAAAACTTTTGGAACAACCCGTCCATTTTGAGCTGTCCTCCATCTCTCCTCCGCTCCCTCTTTGACCGCTTAAAGTCTGGCTTCCAACTGCGCCATTCTACTGAAACTGCCCTGACTAAAGTCACCAACGACCTAACTGCCAAATCCAAGCGACTATACTCTTGTCTTCCTCCTTCTGGAGCTGTCATCAGCCTTCAAAACAGTGGACCATTTCCTCTTACTACATATTCTCTCATCTTTTGGCATCACTGATTTGGCCCTATCTTGGATCTCGTCATACCTAACAGACCGGACATTCAGGATCTCTCACACCACCTCCTAACCTCGCCCCCATTTGTCAGAGTCCCCCAAGGTTCAGTCCTAGGGCCTCTACTTTTCCCCCCCATCTACACCTTCGGCCACGGACAACTCATAGAATCTCACGGCTTTCAGTATCATCTCTAGGCTGATGACACACAGATCTACCTCTCCGGACCAGATATCACCTCCCTACTAACCAGAATCCCACAAAGTCTGCCTGCTATTTCATCCTTCTCCGCTAGATTTCTAAAATTTAATATGAACAAAACAGAATTCATCATCTTTTCCCCATCTCACTTGACTCCCCCAACAGACCTATCCATTAAAGTAAATGGCTGCTCACTCTCTCCAGTCCCACAAGCTCACTGACTGGGGCTAATCTTTGACATTGATCTCTCCTTCAAACCACATATCCAAGCCCTCTCCACTTCCTGCCAACTTCAACTCAAAAATATTTCCCGGATCCATACATTCCTAAACCAAGAATCTGCAAAAAACCTAGTCCATGCCCTCATCATTTCCCGCATTGACTACTGCAACCTCATGCTCTGTGGTCTCCCCTCTAACACTCTTGCACCCCTCCAATCTATTCTAAACTCTGCTGCAAGACTAATCCACCTGTCCACCCGCTATTCCCCAGCCTCTCCCCTCTGTTAATCCCTGCACTGGCTCCTTATTACCCAAAGACTCCAGTTCAAAACCCTAACCATGACATACAAAGCCATCCACAACCTGTGTTCTCCATACATCTGTGACTTCGTCTCCAAGTACTTACCTGCACGCAACCTCCGATCCTCACAAGATCTCCTTCTCTACTCCCCTCTTATCTCCTCTTCCCACAATCGCATACAAGATTTCTCTTGCGCATCACCCCTACTCTGGAACGCTCTACCACAACACATCAGACTCTCACTTACCATGGAAACCTTCAAAAAGAACCTGTAGACCTACCTCTTCCGACAAGCCTATAACCTGCAGTAACCAACGATCGACCAAACCGCTGCACGACCAGCTCTACCCTCGCCTACTGTATCCTCACCCATCCCTTGTAGATTGTGAGCCCTCGCGGGCAGGGTCCTCTCTCCTCATGTACCAGTCGTGACTTGTTTAAGATTACTGTACTTGTTTTTATTATGTATACCACATCTCACATGTAAAGCGCTATGGCGCTATAATAATAAATAATAATAATATTTGCATCACTATTGCATTCAATCTATTCCTCACTTTATTTAGACTTTACTAAACTAGGAAGGAGTTAATTGTAGTTTTTCTCAAAGGACTACTGAAGGGAAGTCCAGAAAAATATTTAACTCCACAATCACTGCTATATGATGTTACACATCCTCAGTTCTGCATTTGCCTTTACAAACAATTGGGTGTTAATAAAAAAAAAAAAAGATTAAATAAAAAACATAAAGCTCCAGAAAAAAATTACCCTTGCATGAACCGGGTTTAATCGGTCTCTGTATGCTTCATTAAAGAGTTCCTCCTTTCTCGCTACAAATCCTTGGTAACATCATGGATTCCAGGCATGTGGAGAGATATCAAACAA